>NC_137326.1:49670865-50870865 GCF_965287045.1 Carcharhinus amblyrhynchos
TTGTGCAGCAGAGCCAGCCATGGTGCCATGAACCTGGCTGCTGCCACTTTCCCCTGGTAAATCATCTCCCCCAACACTATCCAAAATGGTACATTTGTTTTGAGGGAGGTGACCCCAGGGGGCCGCTGCACTGCCTTCCTACTCTTCCTCTGTCTGGTAGTCATCCGTTTCCTATCTACTATAGTAATATAATCAGGACCTAGTTTTAAGGCTGATTAAATTGGATACTCTAAATTAAATAATTGGGCATATTAAAATTAAACACAATCAAACCTTGGACAGGCCAATTACACAAATACACAAACCTGTCTGGGCCTGGCCCATCAAAGACCATTGCACTCTACTGAGACCCAGCAGGTGATCATCGCACCCCATTTAAACGCACCAGCCAAATGTTAGAAGCCCAGATCAGGCCAGACTTTCTGTCACCTAGAGTTCCTGCAGTTACCTTATCTGGCAACAGGTTACATGTAAGCAAGAGTATGGAGATGGACACCTGGGGGTAGTGTCCTGTCAGGCAGACATCAAAGAACCCACTGGGTATTGGAACCCCCTCCTGCAACCTCATTGGCTGAAAACCAGACAAGTTCCTAGAAAGGTAGGCAGGCCGATGAATGTACACATCTCAGACAACAGCAGCAAAGACTTGATGACAGAGGCAACCTTGACCATCCGGAAGACTGACCAGAGAAGGAAAAAGGAAAAAGCTCCCATCCAGACTTACCTTCATGGCAATGGACCAGAGGGACTCAGAATCGAACCTGCATTTTAACCAAACCATCTTTGCAGGTAGTATACATGTGTATGGGGTATCCTCTTGCTTTATGTGGGTAATTTAAGGGTTAATAATGTTATTATTAATAAACTTATTAAACCTTTACTTGTGTTTGTCCTTTGTCCTTCTTGCAAAGAAAAACCTTGGAGTAAGAAAGTTGGTCGAAAGTATCTGAGAATTACATGTACAACATTTGGCACACGCCACAAGCTTTTAGAACACACTGTTCCTTCGTCACAAAGATACAAACTCAATTTACATGCAAAATGATTGGAATGTGAGTCTTCACAGCTAATCAATTCTTAAAGGTACAATCAATGTGAGTGGAGAGAGCTTTAAGCACAGATTAAAAGGATGTGTATTGCTTCCAGATGGGAAAGTTAGTGAGATTTTGCAAGTCCAGGCAAGTTGTGGGGGTTACAGATAATGTGACATGAACCCAAGATTCCGGTTGAGGACGTCCTCATGTGTGTGGAACTTGGCTATCAGTCTCTGCTCAGCGACTCTGCGCTGTCATGTGTCATGAAAGCCGCCTTGGAGAATGCTTACCTGAAGATCAGAGGCCGAATGCCCGTGACAACTGAAGTGTTCCCCAACAGGAAGAGAATAGTCTTGCCTGGTGATTGAAGAGCGGTGTAGTGTATGTATGGTCTCCCCAGTGTACTAAGCCTCGGGACATCCATCCCTGCATCATATCAGATACCGCACTAACCTCCTCAGAAGACAAACATAGGGCACGGTGGACAGAGTACCCTTCATTGTCCAGTACTTCCCCGGAGCAGAGATGCTACGACATCTTCTCCAGAGCCTTCAACATGTCACTGATGAGGACGAACATCTCGCCAGGGCCATCCCCACACCCCCACTTCTTGCCTTCAAACAACTGTACAACCTCAAACAGACCATTGTCCGCTGCAAACTACCCAGCTTTCAGGAGAACAGTGACTGCAACACCACACAACCCTGCCACAGCAACCTCTTCAAGACATGCCAGATCATCAACACAGATGCCATCGTCTCACGTGAGAATACCATCCACCAGGTACACGGTACATAATCTTGCAACTCGGTCAATATTGTCTACCTGATATGAAGGGATGTCCCGTGGCTAAGTACATTGGGAAGACCATGCAGACGCTACAACAACGGATGAATGAACACCGCTCGACAATCACCAGGCAAGACTGTTCTCTTCCTGTTGGGGAACACTTCAGCGGTCATGGGCATTCGGCCTCTGATCTTCAGGTAAGCATTCTCCAAGGCGGCCTTCATGACTCTGCGCAGTACAGCGCAGAGTCGCTGAGCAGAAATTGATAGCCAAGTTCCACACACACGAGGATGGCCTCAACCGGGATCTTGGGTTCATGTTGCACTGTCTGTAACCTCCATAACTTGCCTCAACTTGCAAAATCTCACTAACTTTCCCTCAGCTACTTTAAGCACCAAAGCAGATCTATGTTGGTTTCTAGGGGACAAGAACTTAGCCAATGATCCCTTTTAGGAGCCTACAAACAGAGGCAAAGTGAAACTACAACTGCAGCCATGTAATCACCAGGAGTAGCATCCATTTTAAAGATGCACTTCAGGTGCCTTCATCGCCCAGGTGGAGTTCTGCCTCAGCAAGCATATGAAGAACAGTAGTGGTGTGCTACCTGCCGAACAACATTGCACAGTGGAGGGGCATAAGCATTGACAATGATGATGCCACAGACATTCTCCAATCTCCAAGAAGGAGGAAGATGAGGAGGAAGAGGAAGATTCAGAAAGGGATGGGAATGAGGAGGTTTCACTGACTGAATTGCTGAAAAAGGAAATTTCAGTGGCGGTCTGAATGTCAGGAGGCAGTTGACAATCTGAAAACCATGTTAATCACCACAGTAGTTTTAGCAATATCAAATTATGCAAAGCAATTCAAGGTGGCCACTGATGCAAGTGATGTGGGTGTTGGTGCTGTTACAAGAAGACAATGAAAGGATAGTGTGATGACACCGCTATTTTGATATATTTTATGTGTAACGTTGCTTTAAGAGACAGCGTTTTGTTACTAGAGTCGATTTGGTAAAACTGGCAGCTCAAATGCTGAGAATGCAGGCTAATAACTGATTTTAGCTAGGAATGTGTTACTTCGTAGAGTTTTGTTTATTTAGGTTCTCTGGGGATTTTAGACTAGGCATGCAGAGTCATGTAAGTTTTGATTAAATTGATTGATGGGAAAAGTCATGTCAATGGGAGGAACTAAGTTTGCAGGAAAAAATAATTTTATTTTTGTTTTAAAAAGAGCAGTTGCTCCTGGGGCTTGTGGAAAAAAAAGAAGTGTCTTTCTGTCTCTTTTGCTCTCTCCAGAGGCTTTCCGAAAGCTCCAAGACCATTGACTTAAGTCACAAGCAAGTATGCCAGTGTTTCACTAACTAATTTTAAAGAGGGGTCTAAGTTTATAAAAGGAATACTGCTCAACTGGAACTAACAGTGATAGATTGGCAGTTAAGAATTGTATCTTATCATGTTTAAGTATTGTTCAATTGTTAAAAGTTAAGCTAATTCATATGTTGTAGTTAAACTGTGTTGTTAAATAAAGTTTGTTTTGATAAAAGTTCCCTAATGTGTTAGTAGAATTGCACCTGGGGGAAACATCCTATCTTCACATTTATGCCAAATAGAAAAATTATTGGGTTCTAATCTGGCTTCATAATATACCTTGGGGAGGGGTGGGGAGAGGGGTTTATGATCTGGTGCCCTAACAATAGAAAGACCTGTTCATTATCTTTCAAAAACAAATAATCAAAAGAAATATCCGATCATTGAGAAGTAGACATTGAATTTGGTATTAGCATTGCCATATTTTAACATTTATGTTGCCAGCAGTTCATCAGAGACAATTGTTTACACTGGTAATAATCCATTGAAGTTTCTGGAAGGTTTAAAGATAAAATACAAGACTGTTTAGATGGAGCTTTTATTATATACATTTAATTTGAAAATTGTACATGCGGCTGGAAGAGAGAGCATAATTGCAGATGCTTTATCATGGCTTTGATATGAAAGAAGGAGGAACATTCAACGTTGGAAAACAAACACTGAGCTGGATTATATTACTGCTAAATTTGCATGCTTGATGCAATAAGGTAGAGATCTTATGGAATACTAATAATGTGTAAAACTAGAGTCTTAAGAGAAATGAAGTAATCTTTTCATATTGTTGATTCATTTTTAAGGGGGAGGTATGATGTGCAATTGGTATATTTTATGCTTAAGGGGACTTTCTTAAGATTCAGGTTTTTTTTTTACAGGGAATCAGTATGTCTGCAAGCTATACAACTCAGATGCTGGAAAGCAGGATAATTATTCATTTTAACCATGTAGTGTTTACTCAAGAGAAGGCTAATGGTTTTTTTGTTTGTAAATAAAAACGTTCCTTGGGGTGTTTTGATTAAAGGAATAGCAGCAGTTTTTTTTTAATTAAAGAAATGGGAGGAGCTAGATATGTGGCAGAAGGGGAAACAGCTTTCTGAGTTCAGCTGCTGACTGACATTATTTAAAGACATGATTTAGAGTGAATAAAGATTTTGCTCTCCACAGAATCTCTCTGGAAGCCCCAAGGCTATTAGCCCAAATTAGAGCTAGTGTATCTGTGTTTAAAGTGAGATTTTAAGTCTATAGGGAGAATGTTGGAACTGAACTAGAGATAAGAGTTAGAATTTGGAGTTGTTTCTTTTCATGTTTATATGTGTTCAATGGTTAGAGTTAAATTGCTTCATTTGGTTCAAGTTATGCTTGAACTGTGTTACGAATCAAGCTTGTTTTGATAAAAGATCCCGAATTTATCAGTGAAATTACTCCTGGAGTGCAGCATCCTTTCCCCATATTTATGCCAAAGTAGAAAAATCATTCAAATCTACTCTGGCTTCACAATATACCTTGGGGATCCGGTCTGCGACCTTAACATTGCACACACAAGATAAGGCATCTCTCACACAAGGAGCCCGTAACTGTGCAACAGCTCTTTGAAAGGACTTTACACCATCCATTCCAGCCAATGGTTCAGTTTCTTACATGGGTGCTACAGGCAACATTCCTGGTTGTCATACACCCCTTCTTACCAGATTCCTGATTTTCATATACTCCTTCTTACCACAGAAAGAAAATCTTGTGACAACTGAAATGCAAACAAAGCCAAAACAGTGGGCATTGTAGACAACCAATATCACCTACACGATGCATGGCCTCCTAAACTGCAATGCCTACACCAAGGCCAATGTGTCACGCTGCAGTGCAGATAATGCTAGAGATCCATCTGCTGCTCAGCATCTGTTCATGGAGTCTGATCATTGAGTCTCCCTTAATGATAAGCTTGTTTTGATTTGATTTATTATTGTCACCTGTATTAGTATACAATGAAAAGTATTATTTCTTGAGCGCTATGCAAAGCATACCATTCATCGATAAGGAGAGAGTACAGAATGTAGTATTACGGTCAGAGCTGGGGGGTAGAGAAATATCAATTTAATATGAGGTAAGTCCATTCAAAAGTCTGACAGCAGCTGGGAAGAAGCTGTTCCTGAGTCAGTTGGTATGTGACCTCAGACTTGAATCTTTTTAGCAATGGAAGAAGGTGGAAGAGAGTGTGTCCAGAATGCATGAGATCCTTAATTATGCTGGCTACTATTCTGAGGAAGCAGGAAGTGTAGACAGAATAAATGGATGGGAGGCTGGCTTGCATGATGGATTGGGCTACATTCATGACCTTTTCTAGTTTCTTGTGGTCTTGGACAGAGCAGGAGCCCATGCCAAGTTGTGATACAACCAGAAAGAATGCTTTCTGTGATGCATCTGTAAAGGTTGGTGAGAGTTGTAGGTGACATATCAAATTTCCTTCATCTTCTGAGGAAGTAGAGGCATTGGTGGACTTTCTTAACTATAGTGTCAGCATATGTGGACCAAGACACATTCGTGATCTGGCACCTAAACACATGAAGCTCTTGACCATTTCTACTTTGTCCCCATTGACGTAGACAGGGCATGTTCTCCGCTCCGCTTCCTGAATTCAATGACAATCTCTTTTATTTTGTTGACATTGAGGAAAAGATTACTGTCGTTGCACCAGTTCACCAGATTCTCTACCTCATTCCTGTACTCTGTCTCGTCATTGTTTGAGACCCGACCAATTATGATGGCATCTTCAGCAAACATGAAAATCAAGTTAAAGGGGAATTTGGCCACGTAGTCATAGGTGTAAGGAGTATAAATGATGAGACAAAGTACAGAAATGAGGTAGAAAATCTGATGAACTGGTGCAGTGACAATAATCTCTCCCTTAATGTCAACAAAATGGGGGAGATTGTCATTGACCTCTGGAAGCATAGAGAAGAACATGCCCCTTCCTACATCAGTGGGGATGAAACAGAAAGGATCAAGAGCTTCAAGCTTTTAGGTGTCCAGATCACCACCATCAGTTCTGGTCCCCCCATATCAACACTATAATGAAGAAAGCCCACCAATGTCTCTACTTTCTCAGATGACTAACAAAAGTAGACATGTAGCTACAACTCTCACCAGCTTTTATAGGTGCACCATAGAAAGCATTCTGTATCATAGCTTGATATGGCTCCTGCTCTGCCCAAGACTGCAGAAACTACAAAAGGTTGTGAATGTAGCCCAATCCATCATGCAAACCAGTCTCCCATCCACTGATTCTGTCTACACTTCCCACAGCCTCAGCAAAACAGCCAACATAACTAAGAATCCCACGCACCACGGACATTTTTTCTTCTACCTGCGTCCATTGGGAAAAAGATACAAAAGTCTGAGGTCACATACTAATCGACTCAAGAACGGCTTCCTCCCTGCTGCTGTCAGACTTTTGAATGGATCTACCTTGCATTAAGTTGATCTTTCTCTGCGCCCTAGCAATGGCTGTAACACTACATTCTGCACTGTCTCATTTCCTTCTCTATGAAAGGTATGCTTTGTCTGTACAGCACGTAAGAAACAATACTTTTCATTGTATGCTAATATATGTGATAACAATAAATCAAATCAAAAATCCAATATAGTAGGGGGCTGAGGACACAGCCTTGTGGGGCACCAGTGTTGAGGATGATCGTGGAGGAGGTGCTGTTGCCTGTCCTCACTGATTGTGTTCTGTGGTGATCAATGAAGTTTGGATGGGCAATGAAAGGTTCAAGGAGTGTGCCAGTGCTTGAGTGTTTGGACATGGGATCTTATGTGGTGCAGCAGAAAAGGAAGAAGTCCTCTGTTGCATCACAAATCAGTCATTAACTTTGAGTCTGCGAATGGCATGTCAAGATGGACCTCAGCATGCCACCATCATTAGTGCTGGAAAAAAACCACCTTTAAAATGATTACCGAGCTTTCTGAGCTCTCTGGTGTACAAACAAAAAAAAACTTGAACAAAGGAAATTATGAAGGTATGAGGAGCCAAATTGCCTAAGATGGATTGGGAAAATAAAAGACATGATGGTATACAAGCAATGCATAGTCTGTAAAGAAATATTACATAGCTTGAGGCAACTAGACATTCCTTCAAGGCACAAAACCCAAAAAAGTCAGTCAACTTTGGCTGACTAAGGAAGTTAGTGATTGTATCAGATTAAAAGAAAAGGTCTATAAAATTGCCAGAAACAGCCATAAAACTGAGAATTTCGAGCATTTTAGAATACAACAAAGGAGGGCAGTGAAACTGATAGACAAAAGGAGAACAGAATATGAATGTAAATTAGTAATAGAACATAAAAATGGACTGTAAAAATTCCTATCGATGTGTGAAAAGGAAATGTTTAGCTAAGTCAAATGTAGGTCCATTATAGGTAGAGTCAAGAGAATATTAAATGGGGAATAGAGGAATAGCAGACAGGCTAAATGATTACTGTGTGTCTATCTTCACTGAGGAAGATACAAGAAATCTCTAGAATTAAAGACTCAAGGAACTATGAAGAATGAAGAACCAAAGGAAATTAGTAAGAAGACTGTTTTGGAGAAATTAATAGGACTGGAGATTGATAAGTCCCTGGGACCTGATATTCTACATTCCAGAGTGTTGAAAGAAATAATGGATGCATTGGTGATCATCTTCCAAAATTCTGTATATTCTGGAATTGTTCCTACAGACTGGAAAGTAGCAAATGTGATCCCACTGTTTAAGAAGAGGGAGAGAGAAATTTGGGAACTACAGACAGGGGGAGCATGGTGGCACAGTGGTTAACACCACTGCCTCGTGGCAGCAGGGACCTGGATTTGACTCTGGTTTTGAGTGATTGACTATGTGGAGTTTGCATGTTCTCCCTGTGTGCAATCTTACTGGCTGTTCATGCCACGCCCCCATTGGAGTGATGTCAGAGAATTTGACAGGCTGTGACTTGTGGGATATCACAATGATCAGTGTTTGTGCCCCAGCTGTTCACAATGTATACATCAATGATACCAAGTGTAATATTTTCACGTTTGTGGCTGACACAAAGCTAAGTGAGAATATGTGTTGTGAGGAAGGTGTAAAGATGTTTCAAGGGGATTTGGACAGAGTGAGTAAGAAGATGACAGATGGCATATAATGTGGAAAAATGTAAGGTGATCCACTTTGTTAGGAGGAACAGTTATGCAGAGTATTTCTTAAATTGTGAGGGATTAGAATGTGCAGATGGACAAAGGGACCCAGATTCCTCATCAATATACCACTGAAATTAGGAGGCAAAGGATGACGGCATGGAGCTGCTTTTGTGATTGGAAGCCCATTACCAGTGGTGCACCAGAGGGATTGGTGCTGGGCCCCTTGCTGTTTGTTGCACTCATTAACAATTCTAATATGAACATAGAAGGTATAAGTTTGCAGATGACATGAAAATTGGTGGTGTGGAATATTAATCAGCTGGTAAACTGGACAGAGCAATGGCAGGTGGAATTTAATCCTGATAAAGGTGAGGTGGTGCATTTTAGGAAGTCTAATAAGGGTAGGATAAACACAATGAATGGTGGGTCAAAAGGAAATATTGACTTACAAAGAGACTTTGGTTTACAAGTCCATAGATCCCCGAAGGTGGCAACACAGGTAGATAGAATGGTGAAGAAGGCATACAGAAACCTTGCCTTCATAAGCTAGGGCATAGAATGTAGGACCAGAGGAGGCCTTATTACAAAAACAATAGTTAGTCCATAGAGGGCATTGTGTGCAGTTCTGGTCACCATACCATTAGAAGGGTGTGATTGCACTGGAGAGAGTGCAAAGAAGATTCACCAGGATGTTGTCTGGGATGGAAAGTTTCAGCTATGAGTAGAGAGTGGACAGTGTTTTTTTCTCCCCGGAACAGAGGAAGCTGAGGAAGGGATCAGATAGAGGCATATAAAATTATGAGAGGTATAATTATGGTAGATCATAAGAATCTTTTCCCCAAGACAGAGGTGTCTAAGACTAGAGGGCATTGTTTTAAAGGGAGGAGTAAGTGGTTGAGAGGAATCTAAGAAAAAATGTTTTCACCCAGAGGTGATGGAAAAATGGAACGTGCTGTCTGAGAGTGTGGTGAAGGCAGATACACCCACAACGTTTGAGAAGCATCTGGATGAACACTTAAATCACAAAGATATTGTAGGTTATGGTCCAAATGCTGGTAAATGAGATAAGTATAGATTGGCATTTGATGGTCAGCATACACATGGTGGGCCAAAGGACCTGTTTCTACACTGTGTGACTCTGTAATTCTATGCCTCTATGAAAGCTACGTGCAATTGCAGCAAACAATTAGGAAGGCTAGTAGTATGCTCACTTTTATTACAAGAGGATTTGAGTACAAAAGTAGCAAAGTTTTGCCAATTGTGTCGAGCTTTGGTAGACCGCACCTGGAGTATTGTGCGCAGCTTTGGTCCCCTTATCTTAGGAAGGATATTACTAATATACAGTGAGTGCAACAAAGATTCAGCAGATTTGTTCCTGGGATGGCAGGATCTTCCTATGAAGAGAATTTGGGAAAACTGGGCCTGTATTCTCTAGAATGTCACAGAATAAGAGGTGATCTCATTGAAACCTGCAAAATAAGCTGAGAGATAAACAGGGTAGATACAGGTAAGATGTTTATCTTGGCTGGGAATCGAGAACCAGGGGAGATTATTTCACAATAGAGGAAAAGCCCCATGAGACCAAGAGGAGGAGAATTCTTTTTACCCAGGGTATTGTGAATCTCTGGAATCCTCTACCTTAAAGGGCTGTGGGAGCTCAGTCATTGAAATTGTTTAAAGTAGAAATTGACAGATTTCTAAATACCAATGACATAAATGGATAATGTGGGGAAATAACAATGAAGTGGATGATCAACCTTGTTCATATTTAATGGCAGAGCAAGCTTGATAGTTGAATGACCTACTTGGGTTCCAATGGCAATAGCAGAACAGTGGACTGATCTCCTCTAATGGATCTCTTCCACCAAATTGTCCCAATCCTGATCAGAAAAGCAGAGGACAGCTAGATCCATCTCTTCCTCTTCAACTCCTCTTTGTGATATCCTGTCTGTAAACATGTAAGATTAAAAGTGTTGTGAACCATCCAGATTATAATGCTTTCATTCGGTTTTATGTGTTTACATGTACTAACCATTTTCACCATGTCATCAATGATTGCAGGTGAAAATGACTCTGTGTAAATGCTTGGTGCCATGTACATTGTGTTGCTTTTATATTTGTTCATGAGATGTCAGCATACTAGCTAGGCCAGCAATTATTGCCCATCACTAATTGCTTTTGAAAAGGCTTCCTTGGAGTGCTTCAGAACATGTCGTGTGGGAACTTCCACAGCACTGTTAGGAAGGAAGTTCCAGAATTTTGACCTCGCCACAGTGAAGGAATGATGACATCGTTCCAACTCAGAATGGTGTGTGACTTGGAGGGAACTTACATTTGATGGTGTACCTTTGGCTGTGACTCCAAGATAGCATGCTGTGCTCAGAAGCAACTGACAGTCCTACTGGGTTCCCCCCATTAGTCATGCCATGACACTTTGTATGCTGCGAGGATCAAGGGTCAACACACGTTGATAGAGGCGTGTCAAAAGTGCAAATGGATGGGATAATGAGCACATCAGTGTTCATCATTCATCCACCCAACTGAGTCTTGACAGCTAAGCTATATGACTGTATAACATCTGTGCCAGGTATTGTTCGCAAGATGATGCTATCTCCATAGTTGTGACCAGTGAATCCACTCCATAGTTTCCAGTGATTCAGCAAAAGTAGACAATGATTGGGCAGCAACAACGACATTTCTCCCATTGGAGCATGCCCATCCACCCCTGGGTGAGCTAACAGATGGACAACATTTGCAGCAATAATATCTCCTTCGAGATACAGGGACTTCAGTACTGACAACTTCCCTTTCAAATGGCCCATTCTGAAGGCTTACTTTTTATCATAGTTGGGTCATCCACCCCACTCTGACCTTCACTATTCCCAGGATATTCTGACTGCCTCCATTTTCTAGCCGGCTCCCCCAAGTGCCCAAACAGAAAATTGAAAGTGTGGGCAGACATTTTTGGAGGAGCAGTTTATGGAGTTGAGAATTCTCCCATCTCTGCTGGGAGCAAAAAGCTGAGCCTAAGTATCTGATAATTCACTTCCAGTCCATAGACTTTCATCTGCATTGAAGGAAGTCTGACAAAATTGCTCTGCTGGCGTGTGAGAGCAGTCTAATTGTTCAGGTCAGAAAAATCAATCTGCTAGCACTATATTTCCTGCAGAGAAGAAAAACCCTCGAAGTTGGGTTGGTCTGCTGAAGCATGCCTTAGAGCCAGGCGAGCTGGCTTGTGGAATGGCACAACTGATGGACTGGCACATCCCAGGCCAATTAGTCAATATTGCCTCTTTCATCTTTTTAGAAGGCACGTGTTCTCTTTAAACACATCACCAAAGCTGCGTTGGATAGGTAGCAGGAGGTAGATTTACTACAAATCACTAACAGTGAAGAAGTAGGCATCACCATCTCCCTAACTGGAAACAGCTTATTGTCAAGGGACAAAGTGACATATCAGCTTGACTTTAAATCAAGCGACTACTAAGCATTGCCTCAGGCCCAAAGCTGGAAGCTAAAAATGGAAATCAGTTTTTTGTAGTTTGAAGAAGTTTAATGCCCAGGGACAAACAGATAAGCAGCCAGGAACAAAACAGGGTTATTTCTTTCCCCATTTATCGAAGAGAGAAGTGAGATTGAGTGCAGCGAATGTAACGCTTGAATTAAAGCAGCTGCATTTGGCATTATCTCATCATGTGTTCAAGTCCAGTTTCAGAAAAGAAATATGGAAGTGGAGGTCAGGTCATTTAAGAAAGACACAATATCCAGTTCAGATTGCTAGGTTCCACCCTGGAAATTGGACAGTTACATGAACACTGCTGACACAAGATGGCCAGACTGTGTACGAGAGCAGTCAGCACAGCTGTATCTGTCAGAATAGTGAAGATAGACCCAAAACTTCCAACAGTACCTGATAGCATCTATTCAATCAATGCTGTTTGATTGATGAGTGTTATCTAGTGTTCTTGTCCGATTGCAGGAATCTGGGTATCGGCATTTTAATTCTCTGTCAGGCTGTAATATTTGGGAAGAATCAAAGTGTCACACTAGTTGGTTCCATCAAGGCAGAAAAGTATTAAAAAGATTGATTTCTACACAGCTGAAGATTATCTCCAGTCTTTGTGAAGATTGCAAACTATAATCTTTCTACCAAACAGATCCGGTGTTGAATCTAAATTACCTGTTACACCGCCAAATGCCAAACATAATCCTTTGGGTGATGCTGCAGATTAATTAAAAGAGGTAAGTAAATTAATGCAAAACTAAAAGAAAAAATGAAAAACTAAGCTAGATTTGAAAAGGTTACGGAAATTGTTGCCTAATAAGCAATTGCACCTAATTATACCATTGCTCTCTTAATAATTTTTCATTCAGGTCATTTTAAGGTCAGTCATTTACAGATATTGTGTGAAAGCCAATATTAATTAGAGGTTCTTTTTAACCAGGATTGAGTTTTGTGATTCAAAAAATAAATAAATCCATAATATAAGAATAGTCAACTCCTTCTTAAATAAAAGCTGGTACTAAATAAAATAAGGTTCTAAAATAAGAACCTTATAGCTAAAGAAATATGGAACAATAAGAGCTGGATTTAACATTTACTGGTAGATTTAACACTTACATACAGGGAAGCAGAAGGGGGAGCATGTGGCCTGTTCACTTCCACCTCTATCATAGTACCATGCCGAATCGAACATCAGCCGACAAATTAATGGCTGGCCGATGGGAATGCCAGCGAATTTGCGTTGTGCAGCTGGGCTACTTGGCAAATTGTGGGCCGATGGTGGAAAGTCCGGCAGAAGAATGATCATGTCATGAATCAGAAGTCGGTCCTGGCCACTAATTTAAAAGGCCACTGATGCTGGCAGCTCAAGGTGTCATCAACATTTGTTGAAAAGGGCAGGATTCAGCTGAAGCAGTGAAGTAGCAGCAGGTCAGAACAGATTTGACTATTGTGGCAGCAGTGTCTCTTTCAGGTCCTCTTGTCAAGGAGGAAATAATCTCTACATGAGCTTGGCCCGTTACCCTTCTGGCTGGTGTCGGTTGAAATCAAGGATCCTGAAGCTCTGATGGCTAGGGGTTCGACAACCCCCAATCTCCTACCCTCCCTGAGCCTGTAATCCTCAGTCACCCTTCCTCTACCCCAAGCTCCCAGGTCTCAGTCTCCGTCTTTCCCCAAACTTTGCTTCCCTTATACCCCTCCCCCGAATCTCCATTTCCAGGCTCCCTCTTTCCTTAAGCCCCAATTCCTGCATTTGCTGCTTCCTCGAACCCTCTTCCTTTTCTATGGGATATGGAAGGAGGCAGGATCAGGATATTGAATTTGATGATCACCCCTGATCAAAGTAAATGGCAGAGCAGGTTTGAAGGGCCAAATGGCCTACTCCTGTTTTTATCATCTATGTTCCTATGTTTCCTACTTTTTCCATCTCTTAAGCCTCCTTGATCTCACATGCCTCCCCCCCACCCCCAAAATTACATCAACCACCCCTGATTTCAGCCCACCCCATTCCAGTTTCAATTGCTGGAGTCCCAACTCCCTAGTCCCTTACTGGCTGCATTCCATGTGGCCTTAAACTCTCAGCTGGTGTCATCACTGAATTAGAAGCTCCAAACAGCTGCCAGTGACACCATATATTGATGGGTGGGGTTGGGTATGCTTTGCAATGGGAAATTTAAACGATGGAACTCTCCAACTTCTAAAGGAACCCCCAATTCTGGGAAACTCCTGGATAATCCAGGAAGATTAAAGAACTCTGCAAACAAGGCACTTTTATAAGATGCAGAGTGATCTTAGGAATATGACAGTCACATATTCAGCAGGAAGCCTCTGTCCACCTTCTTCTCGAGGTCCATTATAATTTTCTCACACTTATGATTGGAAACCAGAAACCAGCATCCCCATAGCAAAGAGTGAATGAACACAGCTCTGTGTTTTCATTTCTGAGCAGAGACCCAATTGCAGTTTATGAGAGCTGGAAAAATCAATGCTGACCTACTGCAGGATAAATAGACATGAGGTTGTTTACATTACAGAGGGCGCCAAGACGGTGCCGCTGCTGTCAGTGACTCTCTAATGAGGCCAGAGTCCTTTAAGACCAATTATGGTGACCTCACTCCCTCCCCAGCTGAGATTAGCTACTTCAGCAAAAGCCAGGGGTCAAAACGATGACCTCTCCAGAGCTGTCTACCTCAGTGCCAAATGGAGCAGATGATTTGTCCCAAAAGAAAATTATGGAAGACAGGGAAGCATTTCAAATAAAAAACAAAGAAGGCTTTATACAATGTGGGACGCTGAGAAAGCCTTCCTTCTCAAATAAAACAGGTAGATCACACTTAGTGTGAAACATATTGGTGCTTAATTGGCTCCTGTTTCAGAACCTGAAATGTGCTGTAATACAAATGAGGATTTCCCCTGCCTTGTGGAGAGGTGACTCTAAATGTCATGTAAATATATTTAAAAAAGAAACTCGATGCTGCTGTCACTGAGGACAGCATGTGAAGCTGTGACAGGTTGCAAGTACATAATACAATTATTCTTCTCCGTAACTGGAAAGGCAACAGAGGGAATCAGTGTCATTTGATTCTGTTTGTATGCAGCAGACACAAGAAGGTGAGGCAGTGTTCAGTGCAACAGAGATAGAAGTCTAACCGAACTTTGTACCATTGGTGTGGAACAATAAATCTTTTAATATTGTTAGGGTTCACTCACAGGGAATCTCATGACATGCCTTGCAATGAATAGGGAGCTTTGGTTATATTTCTAGAGAGAAGAAATTCCGTTTACTTATTCTTCGCTGAAATGTGAGATTGACAATCATTTTAATTGAAGGGCAGTAGGTGGTTGCTCAAGCTCCAAAGGGTTAAAATAAATGCTTGGAATGCCTAGAAGATTAATTCAAGAATATTATTCCTTCCAACCATTTTGCAAGTCCTTCAATAGCTCTATTTGGTCAACTTGATATGTTTGACCCAGTACAGAGACAACTAAAAGATGTCTTCAAATACTATGGTGTGTGACAGCTGGACTTCTGTGGCCAAATGCAGCTTAGAATCCTGTGAACGCTGCAGCAAGTTTTTTTTTGGTGACCTTTATCTTCAGAAGATGTTAAGTGGTATATTCAAGCTTCACTCTCCAAATTGGCAGCCATTCTGAAGCACACAGCAATGTGCTGGCCAAAGACTCTGAGTAGGATACTCGAGTTATGCATCCTTAGGTATGAAAGGTTAATCTCATCTAATTAAGGTTTTTCCTTCTTATTTCTGAATAGTTTATGGAGTTGAGCAGTGGTTAGAAATAACGAAAGGATTAAGTTCGCTGATGACACGACCTGGTGGGTTGGATCTCAAACACTGATGAGGCGAAGAGATAATCTGGTGAATTGGTGTGACGACAAACAAAGAAGATAGTCATCGACTCCAGGAAGTGTAGTGGAGGACACGTCCATGTCCAAATCAACAGGGATGAAGTGGAAATCGTCGAGAGTTTCAAGTTTCTACGTGTCCTGATCACCAATAACCTGTCCTGGTCCCTCCCCAATAATGCTATAGTTACAAAAGCCCACCAACGCCTCTACTTTCTCAGGAAACTAAGAAAGTTCAGCATGTCCACTACGGCTCTCATCAATCTTTATACACCATAGACAGCATCCTTTCTGGATGCTTGTTATGGCTCCTGCTTTGACCAAGACCACAAGAAACTACAAAAGATCATGAATGAAGTCCAATCCATCATGCAAACCAGCCTCCCATCCATTGGCTCTGCCTACACTTCCTGTTGCCTTGGAAAAGCGGCCAGCATAATGAAGGACCCCACGCATCTCAGATATGCTCACTTCCACCTTCTTCCATTGGAAAAAAGACACAAAAGTCTGAGTCATGTAGCAACCAACTCAAGAACAGCTTTTTCCCAACTGCCAGCAGACTTATGAATGGATCTACCTTATATTAAGTTGATCTTTCCCCACATTCTAGCTATGACTGTGACACTACATTTGCACTGTTTCCTTTCCTTCTCTATGAATGGCATGCTTTGCCTATATAGCACGCAAGAAACAAAACTTTTTCCTGTATACTCATGCATGTGACAATAATAAATAAAATCAAATTAAATTTTGTTCATTTTCAGGATGTTTTACTGTTTTATGTGTCCTGGTAATATTTAGTTGATGGTGTTGTTTAACTTCTGCTGACAAGTGTACAATGTGTATTTTGTGCATGTTGACTTATTTTTGCCAAAACACTAGGCTCTAGGCAGAACTAGTAAGTGGGACAAAGAATCAAAATGATAATAAATGTTTCATCTGGTTTTTTTGTAGGATCTATCCAATTTCTGGGGTCTTATTAAAAATAACTGTCAACAGGACATAATAAATTATCTTGTGCGTGTGTGCAAGTAAAGATCAATAAAGAATGTGAGCTTTCCTGCACAATTTGCAGAGAAAGTCAAGATCAAAAAAATCAACAAAAGGGTTTTTTTTCTACCCAAAGAGGTAATTCTGTCTAGTTATCTGAATGTCTCATGTTCGGAGACATATGGAAAGTCTTGATCCAATACAATAAAGGGATTAAGTTGCAAACTGTGCTTGGCTGTCAGATTTGAATGTTGTGGTAGTAAACCACTGTGTAAACTGTATGGGACCATGTATCAAAAGACACATTTATGTGGCATGATAGTACAGGAGCTCCTTCATTGCTTTTAATATTGACGCTGGGAGGTCTGAAATTTTATCAATTGTATGTAATATTGTTCGTTTACAGTTCAATAAATCTGTCTAATATTTTATATCTTCAAACATTCTGCTACAGTGTTAATTCCTGCACATTTCCAAAGCTTAGAAAGTCACATGGTAAAATCCAGTAAACCAGACAACAGTTCCAGATTCTCTATTAAACCCCTGAGCATGTTACATTTATTCAGACATTGGGCAAGTAAAGACAGTCTCCAGATCACAGCAAAGGTTTATTTCAGGGAGCCATCGGTGATGCGGAACCTGAGGAAAATATATTTTTCTGAGCTTGCAATGGCAGAGTATGTTTCCCACTGCCTGGTTTACATCACCTAATTATCCACCACTGCTGTTTATTAAAGGAGTGCTGTCTGACTAAGTGTGCATGGACATTATCATAGTTCATCACCGGCACAAAGTACTTAATAATTAGCTTTCTTTTATCGTATTAGACCTCAGCTTGTGCACACTTAATTTTGAATGTATTGTACATGTATCATGCCTCAGGATTTATTAAATCACAATTGAAAAACTGTATACAAAACAGAGAGTCAATACAACATTTTCTGCTGATATTTCTGATTCTGAAATAGCTACTTACCTGGAGAAACTTCCAACAACAGTTTTAGCCTCTAATTGTCTGCAGGGTGTGCCTATTTAAACCACTTCCTCTAAGAGGAGCACTTGATTTGGGAGTGGCATGGTGACACAATGGTTAGCACTACTACCTCACAGCACCAGAGACCCGAGTTCAATTCCCAGTCACTGCCTATGTGGAGTTTGCATGTTCTCCCCATCTCTGGGTGGGTTTCCTCCAGGTGCTCCAGTTTCCTTCCACAGTTTAAAAGAACTGCTGATTAGGTGCATTGACGCGAGCAGATGCCAGAGTGTTGCAACTAGAGGGATTTCACAGTAACTTCATTGCAGTGTTAATGTAAGTCTTACTTGTAACTAAAACATTTGGGCGGCACAGTAGCACAGTGGTTAGCACTGCTGCTTCACAGCTCCAAGGACCTGGATTCGATTCCCGTCTCGAGTCACTGTCTGTGTGGAGTTTGCACATTCCCCTCGTGTCTGCGTCGGTTTCCTCCCACGGTCCAAAGATGTGCGGGTTAGGTTGATTGGCTATGTTAAAATTATCCCTTTGAGATGTGTAGGTTAGAGGGATTAGTGGGTAAAATATGTAGGGAGATGGGGTAGGGCCTGGGTGGGATTGTGATCAGTACAGACTTGATGGGCTGAATGGCCTCTTTCTGCATTGTAGGGTTCCTATGAATTCTATGATAATGACCTAAAAACCATAAGCCAGCACTGCACCCATGTCAGCCATGCCTCAGACTGTCTTGATCAATGCTATGAAATATCAGTTAGTTACTAACAAAGCTCAACAGCTATTACAGGATTCAGAGTATATCATAATTAAATTGCCAAGCTGTCATGTATTCCCAGAACTATATTCTATGGCCCAAATAAAAACGATGGCATGCATAGATATTTATGAACCAGTTTGCCTGATTTGTTATTTTATAACAACCAAAGCTTATTGAGGCCATGAGGAAAGACAACATTGTTTTAGAATTAATATCTCATATTTCACATATACACACAAATTCTTTGAGAAGGTGACTAAATTAATTAATTAGGGAAATCCAGCAGACAAAATAAACGTGTATTTTTGAACGGCGTTTGTTTGTGGTATGTATTTGCTTTTGAATAAGACAAGCATCTGGCATGACTGATAAAATAAATGAAGAAATAATTGGTGAAACTCTAGAAGAACAGCAAGTATTGCTGAATGAAATATATTTTTTCTAACGGAGCTGCACAAGATGGGTCCTCTTTTATTGACACTGTTTAAAAAATGATATAAAAATGGACAATATGAGCGGTGTTAGCTAATTAATTGATGACATCAAGTTGTGTAGACAGGTGTCCAATGTAGAAGGTGAAGGGTGCAATTTTACCTTCAAGTTGCGCCCATTTTCAGGTGCGAAAACTTGATAAAGTTGGGCGTGAAGCGAGTAGCACAATCCTCGCCTGCTTCTGCGCCTGTTCCCCCTTTACCAATCGCCCAAAATGGGCACCATCTGGACCACACCCACGCGACATCACTTTAAATGCATTTGCGTGCATTTAAATTGACTTAATGAGCTGGACACCCAAACTTACTGGCATTTCTCCCTTTACCATCACGTTCATCCAACCAGATACAGCACAAAACTGACATGGTCTGCAAAGGCCCAATTTGGGTGCTCCAGCTTCTGAGGAGGTAAATTCAGAGCTTCTGCTGGCTCTCTGACTCAGATTGGTAGTGGTGGTGGCTGGGGGGCGGGGGTCAGATGGCTTTCTGGTGGGGGGGAGGAGGGAGGTGGTTCAGATGGCTCTCCGATAGAGGGGCAATAGGGGTGCACTGCCACTCTGTGTGCAATTGGTAAAGGGGGGGGGGAGGGGGTCTGCTGCCACATTACGTGCAATTGGAGGGGGGGAAGGGGGACAGGTGCTACGATTGGTCTGGGTAGTGGGGGGTGGTATAAGGGGCCAGTTATAAGGGGTAATGTCTATGGGGGTCAGAGAGAGGCATTATCTGGCCCAGGAGCAATGTGGCAGGGTAGCATTTTTCTATTTATTTTTTACTGCGCATGTGCAGTTGAAGGCTCCAATCGGAGATCTTTTTTTCAGGCAGAATGTGTATGGGGGCACCAGAGAATGGGTCTAAAAGTCAGATCTGAAACACTCCTAGATTCAAGTCCGCCCAGTACTTAGAATTAAAATGGCAAAATCGGGCCTGAAAATTTCCAAATTGCCCTGGATAAATTATACGTATTTGCCCAGGAATGATGGGGGGAGTTGAACAGGGAGAAATATTGGATAATACACAATAACCCAAGGAACAAGACTGTTTCTGGGAAATTATTTGGGTTTATCCAGATTTTCTGGAAAAATCACAGAGGCTGATCAGGAGAACTCCTCCCCACAAGAAAATTCCCCACAGAAATGTAAATGAAACTTTTACTAAGTATGAATAAGGAAGAAGATTTGGAATTGATTATCTATAATTCACTGAAATGGTAAGCCAAAGGTGAGAATTTTGTTAACAGGATCATTTCATGAGGCCATATCTCCCGTGCATTGGTTGTGTTCAGGAGAGGATATTTGAACTAATTAGTGAGACCTCAGCCGTGATTCTTCCATCGCGACCAGATATTTTTCTGGCAGGTCGTGGTGGGAGACGCACGTCGCCGGCCTTGTACCGGGATTTGCGCATGCGCTGGGAATTCATGCACATCTCCCAGAGCCGGCAAACAGTCGCTGGTCAGACCGCACGCTGGAAACCAGCAAGAAGGCAGGTAAGTCATTTGAATCTTTTTAAAATGTATTTTAAATATGTTTACCAGTTCATTATCAGGAACTTTCAGGTCCCAATTGAATCTCCCACCCCACCAGAAGTATTTCATTCTGGCAGGGTTCAGACTAGCTTTCCAGGGAAGTAATGGGAGACCTCGCCGGAATGAAGGGGGGGTGTCAATCGGGGCCGCTCCGGGGCTCGGGCGGTGGGAGGGTGCCCCCTGGGCATGGGCACCCTGGCAGTGCCAGCCTGTGCCCCCCAGCACTGCCCCAAGGGCAAAATGCCCATGCCCAGGAGGCACCTTGGCATGGCCAACCGGACATCTTGCATGCCAAAGGGACAGGCTCTATTGTGGGAGGGGCCTATGGGTGATCAGTGGAGGTGGGAGATCCCATTGCCACTTTGCTGACAGGATCAGACTGGGATGAAGGGACGGCAGTGGTTGGAGCAGGCTGGGGCAGAGTGGGTGATGGTCTGCTGACGGGGTTGGGGGGGGTGGATGGTGCTGACTTCAGAGAGGGTCTGACTCCAGAGGAGGGTCAATTGGGGGGGGTCTGCTGGGTTGAGAGGAATCGAAGGATCATCACGACTTGAGCGGGGGGAGGGTGGGCTGTGCATTGGGGCAGCTCAATGGCTGGCCAGCAAATGGGGAATCTGACAGATTGCGGACACTGTGCATGCGCAGAGCTCCAGAACTGTCGGACGCTGGGGCGAATAGGCCCTGTCTCTCCTGGGTTTTTAATGATATTTGCGATGTGGATATGGAACCTCTGCACAGCAGAGTGTGAAGATTCAGGTGAGAAGTTGAACTGACAAAACAGTCAGGATCTAGAAAAATTTTCCCACCAATTTGTCGCTTTTGGGAGAATTGTGGCCCTCATTTGGAAATCTGTAAAAAGAAACTGTGATAAGGCCAAAAAATGACATATTCATGTTCATTGTACTGCAAGCAGAACAAAAGCTTCTTGCTGCCCACTATTTTAAATGACTGTGGTATGCAACACAACATTATATGTGTTGCTGCATGGTTGCATGTCAGAGCAGGGAGAGCAAAACAATGAGAGACTAGCGTGAGTTCAAGCTAGCCTGAAAAACTAAAGCAGGACTGCACCTCGTAAATTCATTGCAGAAGGAACTTGGACCTGGAAAGGGAAAGGAAAGGCAGATAGCAGTTGGGCCCCACGTTTCTCCGACAGAGAAGTTGGTGTGGGTGGACAAGTGAAAGATGCTTTATCCCACTGCAATGGGAGCAAATAATAGTGCTGGGCAATATCAGGGCCAAGATTTTATGCCCCACCCACCTGGTGGGAGACTATGGTCTTGCTGAAGTAAGTGGCAATTTAAATAGCCCAGCACATTCACCAGGGGTAAACATGCTGTGCCAAGGCCATAAAATCCTGGCCCAGGAATGTAATCCTGAAGACCTGCATGCAGGGCTGAATAAATGAGGTTACATGAGTGGTCAAGGTCAGTGAATGCATCTTCAATTACTGTTTCCACCAACTGGACCACTGGCCACAAACACTGCACACCACACCCTCAAAATTCATCTACAATTATCACTCATGCGTTACATTCGTCTCACCCTCAGACAGGGTTAAACTTTGAACCCAAGTTAGCCAGCAGTGTAAACAACACAGGGCCAAAATCTCACAAGAGTCAGAAAATGAGATTGTCGTCAGTGAGATCTTGTTTTCTGATTTTCCACACCCCTCGCTGGTGATGTAATGAGGTTCCCGCCCAGGAAGGTCAGGAACCTCATTGTAATAAATTATCATTCCATTAGCAAACTATTACCAGCCAAGTGGTTAGTGGATAACCCTTGTCACTCTGGCCTGTCTCTGGTTCGAATATTTATGATACCACATGCTGGCACAGAACATTGGCATCATGGCTGCTGCCAGGATACTGAGCATTTATCGGCATGCTGTTTTAATGAGCATTTATGAGATGCAAATGAATGCAAATAGTTTCAGACCACTAGCCAACAGGAAGACCGACCAACCAATAACCCACTATTAGGAGAATGTGATTTATCCCTGCATGTTTCTGGCTTTTTAGGTCCTGCCAGATTCTCCACCCTCGCCCGCAACCAAACCTGTGCAAGAGGGATGGGAGAGTTCCATCCCTTATCTAGCCTCCCCCAGAAGGATTCAGATTTGAAGAATTCTATTGCCCTGTTCACCTTTACAGTCGCTGGCAGCACCATTCTCACCCAGCTCTCAAGCTGCAGGCCTACCTGTAACAAATGGCAGATTTCAGTGACTAGCTTCATGAAACAGAGACGTTGCCCACATTGTCCTTTCACAAAATCCCTACAGTGCAGTAGGAGGTTATTTGGCCCATCGAGTCTGCACCAACTCTCTGACAGAGCATCCCACGCAGGCCCTATTCCCGTAACCCCATATATTTACCCTGCTAATCCTCCTAACCTACACATCTTGGGACAGACACTAAGGGGCAAGTTTAGCCTGACCAATCTGCCTAACCTGAGCATCTTTGGACTGTGGGAAGAAACCGGAACACACAGACACAGGGAGAACGTGCAAACTCTGCAAAGTTGCCCAAGGCTGGAATCAAACCCAGGTCCCTGGTTCTGTGAGACAGCAGTGCTGACAACTGTGGCATCATTCTGCCCCTTGGTGAGGTTGAGAATTGCTCCCTGAAGATGGTGGCTGGACATGACTTTTTGCTGAAAGACTTTCTCCTCCTCCCGTCTTGAGCATCTTGTCTTCCTTTGTGTTGCCTTTGCTCATTCACATATAGTAGGCCAAGCGAGAAGGAAAATACTGCACCCCATGACTGAGTGCAAGTGGTCTGAACTAAATCTTTGATGTGAGAACTAAGGCCCTCACCGCGTGCAACACCACTCTCTGTCCACTTCACCAAAAGCACTAGAAAACTCAGAGGACTTCTGCAAACTATAGGCGCTTAAGAGAGGGAGTTAGCTGGAACGGTGGGTCTAAAATGACACCACTAGCATCAAAACAAATGTCACACACTAATTTTCCTTGTTTGTATACTTCCAACACACACTTCTAACACCCACACTACTGCCTTCACGAAAACTGCCGCCTGAATGCCACATTGAAAATGTGTGTACACAGCGCCAATGCATTTTGCACCCAAAATGGCACCTGTAAAACCAAAAATACAGCTGCTAGTCAATCAGCTTTTCAGTCTCCGTCTACTTTTGGTCACTTAATCTTGTAAACAATAAATCTGCATTAGGGAGGTACACAGTAAAAAGATTGAAAGGATTCCAGTAATTCAAGCTCAAATTAGGAGGCTGGCTGAATAAATTGCATTTATTATCACTCAAGAAAAGAAGATTGAGCAGGAAGATGATTAAAATCCATAAAATAACAAAAGGATTGGATGATCGAATTGTAAGTAGGTTTTTTTCTTAACTTCAGTTATGGTTATAATGCCAGAGTACATGGACTTAAGATAATCAAATCTCCTGTGAGCTGGAGATTGGCAAGAATTTGTTTTTCTCACGTATATTGATGTGTGGAATATAAATCCATCACAGTTACTCAATGCTTAATTCACTAAAATTCTTTAAAACGTTATATGAGTCCCTGGAAAGAAGTGGAATTAAAGGTCAGGAGAAGACACTTGGGCAAAGATGATTAAATAGGATGGAACTGCTGCATGTTTTTCTCCAAAATCACTGTTTAAAGTACACTGTACTGACTTTGTGTTAATGAGGGTTAGCCGTAACTAATTTTCTGATATTCTTGTAGCACACTAGGTGAGAGACAGGATATATTCAGGGAATCGTAACAGAGTTGCCTGCAACTCTTACAGGCCTTTTGTTCGAAGGAAATGGATGGATTGGAAATTTTAAAAATGGCAGGTACAAGGCATAGAAGCAGAGCAGCGGCATTTCACAGTGCTGTTCTGAAAATACTAGCACAGGGGAAGGCGAATAATCTTGGGGCAGGAACTGTTCTTCAGTTTAGGCTGTAACCAGAGCAATTTGGATGGAGCATGACTTCGCACATTGATGGTACCATGTTGCCCAAAGCCTAGAAGCGGACGTGGAAGATATGTTTCTGATCTATGCAAGTTTGCCATGATAAAATGTGCTAGAACTTGGAATAATTTAAAAATACTGCCTTAAATGACACTTCACTGATGCAGTGTCATTGGAAAATGCAAATGAAGATTATACATGCTCCCCGGTTTCTTCAGCTGCTCACCCATTGGCTGGAGACAGAGCATCCAAGCATCCTGAGCCTGCAGTAAAGGTGACAGTCCTAGCACTGATACAGGTACTTCAGAGGAAGTTGTTGATATAGACACTTTGGCTAACGGGTAGGCAATGTAAGCATTGAGAATATAAAGACCAGGGATACCACTGCCAGATACAAAATGCTGAGACTACCCTGCTCTATTCTCAGAGAGCAACCCGACTTACATCCTATTTCCTCTGCAAGGTTGGCATTTAATATTAAAATTGAATGATTTGGTTCAGCATAACTGCTGAATTGAGGGTGCCCAAATTCACTGTACAGACAGATTTCCCTCCCATCAGTCCGGGATTTGAACCCAGTTCCCAGTTGTGACAAGCCAGAATCTAACCAATTTCCCCACTGTTTCTCAACATAGGTCTTTGATGGAATGTCTCAGTCATTAATGATTCTTTAACAAGCATTTCTCTTCTTCCATTCTGCACTCATTTCAGGCTCTGGGGAAGAACAATTTAGTAAATCATAGACAAAGAAAAGTAAATATCTTTCCTTCCCAGTTAAATCACATCAACTCTTTTGTTAAACTTTACAAACCGGGAAATATGTTGTGTTACATATTCCTTTAGCCCTGAGGGATAAGAATGCTAAGTTAATTTTTTTCTCATGTATCTCTCTGGACAAATATGCAAGCGAAATCAGTTTCTGATTATCACCAAGCCTATGAATTCTGCAACTGTTAACAATACTTCAGAATGTTGATTTGACAAGCTCTTGGGCGCTTAAGGGGAGAAACAAGGAAATTACTAAGCCGACTGCTGCGAGCTATTTTTCAGCAGCAACGGCAAGCAGGTAATGGCTTTTCAACTGACAGTGTTATCCCAGGCCTTCTTGTTGAATGGCCTTGTGGAGTCATTAATCTGTGCCTACAGGACCAGAAAGAGCTTTTTCTGTCATTGCATTTTTTTATAGCTTGTTATTGCGTTCTTGTACGTGATAGATTACTGCAATGTTACATCCCAGCAGGTCCACTATTGTCTTTTTTGGTCAATGCAAGCTTGATTTTTCAGCATTTGGAGACGTAGCAATTTCCAATGATCAAATAATTTAAAATCTGACCTGACTCTCAAACCACAACATTGCATTTTATGTCAACCAAGCACTAACCATACGTCAGAGCCATCCCAAGATACTGGCCAGAATGCTCCGAGCTTGCCCACAAATCGGATTCCTCGGTCCCAATGCAGTGAATGGAGATTTGGATGTGCTGGTACAGGGAAATGACAAGAAACTGTGGCTTTAACACATAACGTGAACAAGTCACAAAGCTGATGTATCGTGAGATCAGCTTGTCTAGCACAGATCAAGTAGCAAGCCTGAGGTCCTCCTGGCTTGGATACCCTCAAGTTAAACGGCCAAGTTTCAGTTTGTTTCTGTAATGTCCTAGTTACATTAGAGGTTGTGGGTTTAAACAGAAAAAGAAAAGATTTGGTTTGTGCATGTAGATTCAAAGCAACATACAACAGGTTTTATTGAAGAGCTATTCTCGGCTCTGAATACAAAACTGAAAGTAAAACAGTGGCCCAAGCATACACTCTAATGACATCATCATAAAATTGTGCAAGCACGCTTAAAGCACCCTACAATCCTTTTTAAACATATAACATCCCTCCCCCTTTACTTCTGTGGTCATGACAATGAATTACTAGATGTTCTACATAAGATCAATAATATTCTCAAGATAGTATAATGCACTATTAATTATTATATGCAGTTAATATGAAAGTCAATCAGGAGGATGTCTATTCCTCTTTGGTTGTATATGATAATCTGGAATTTGACTGTCCATGACCCTAGAAATATGACCTGAAAATTCATAAATACTTTTTCTCTTGGAACTAATTATGTATCATTCTCACTTGATATAGTAGCATAGACATAATTATTGGGCAACTCAAATTTACTTACGTCTTCCATAGTAGTATTCACAACATTAGAAACTGAAAAAGTTGGTACTTCTGGAGATGATTCTGATAGATCATTTTGAGGTGATAACAATTGATCAGCATGGCATCATCAAACTAGTTCATCTTCTGTTTGCACAGTGTAAGAATTTGGACCTGTTTTTGGTCAAAATATGGCTGGTACCCATAATACCCATAATTTCATGCTAACACTCAATCTCTTTGCTAAAATGAGCATTGTTTCCCTCACTTCTCATCTAGCAACTTGAGATTGTTATCGATGCTTTACCATCTCTGAAGTTTCTGTGGGTAATAACAAATCAAGCATAGCTCTCATCCTTCTCTTTAAGAGTATTAAAAAGGTGAACTTTAGGTAGTCACATGAGTAGTTGCCAAAGATGCCAAAAAGTTATTCACACAACATGATAATGAACCTTGCTCTTTGGAAGCATTTAAGAAGCGTTTCAAGGATTGTACAAATTTTTCAGCTAATCCATTCATTGATGGATGATAAGATGTCGATTTTATACGCTGAATACCATTTACTTTGAGATAATCCTCAAACACTTGCAAAGTAAATTGTGAACCATTATCACTAACAATCTGTTCCAGTTTATCAAATCTTGAGAAAAATTTGTCAAGTTTCTCAATGGTTTGATCTCATGATAATATCTGGCCACTTTGAGTGTGTATGAATTATGACAAAAAACATGTAACCCTCAAAGGGCCCAGCAAAATCTATACGTAATCATTGCCATGGCATTTGAGGTCACTCCTAGGAATGTAAAGGAGACAACAATGGAGTACTTCTTATTTGTGCACAGGATTGACAGTGCTCCACTTTTTCTTCAATCTAAGTATCCAAACCCGGACACCAAAAATAACTATGTGTTCATTCCTTTATCCAGACTATACCAGGATGTCCTTCATGTAGGAATGATCACTCGGATTCTCTACAATAGACACCCACCTTGCAAAGTCAAGTCAAGCTTTCTTGACACATGTCAGAATGTGGAGAATGCATTCCTACTATCATTCCCTTCAGTACAATATCCATCACTTTCCTATCACAGAATAATTTCTGGTATGTCTCTGAACTTGAGAAGCTGTCAAAGGAAAATGACCTACTAGCAAAAAATAAAGAATATCATCAGCATTAGCATGGCACTCTGATTGATGCATATATTGTAAAAGTGTGCAGATAAGATCAGTGATCATCTCTGCAATAGGCTAACAGCTATCAACAATATGCCTTTGTAGGCTCAATAGGCCCAAAAATGGTAGACAAGGGTTGATGATTAGTCAATAATGTAAAATGATGACCATATAAATAATGATGAAACCTTTGCATGCCAAAAATTATACTCAATGCTTCTTTTTCTAGATGAATATTAACATTAGTCAGAGTATGTGAAGCAAATGCTATTGGTCGTTCTTCTCCCAAAGGCATAATATGAGAAACTCTGTTCTACTCCATAAGATAAAGTGTCAGAAACAAGCAATAATGGTAGTGTAGCTTTGGGTTAAAATGAACCAATGCTTCATATTTCTGCAAAGCAGCTTTTACATGCCTGTATGCTTTCTCACATTCTAACGTGCAGTCCCATGACTGTTCCACACATAGCTACATTACTAAGGCCATTGCATAAATTACTAAGTTAGGAACAAATTTGCCATAATAATTTACTAATCCTTGGTAGGACCTCAATTGTATCACATTTGTTGGACATGGTACTTCTAAAATAACATTCATCTTTTTAGGTCCTTTACTTAGGACTTTACTATCAATAACATGGCCCAGATATTGGAATGACATCTTTAAAAAGTCACTTTTCTCTCTTGATACACAGACCATGTGTTTGAAGACATTCCAATGTTGCTTCTAAATTATTCAAACGTTATTGTACACTGGACCCTATAATTAGAATGTCATCCAGGTAACATTGTACACCAGAGAGACCACTTAAAATCTGTCATTGGAATACAGTCAGTGCAGATGTTATTCCAAAAGGTAATCTCTTATAATGAAAAAGACCTTTGAGGATAGATAGTAAGCAATGGTTGTCATTCTGCCCCCTGCCAGAGATCCATCTGTCCCCCCATCAGAGATCCATCTGCCCCCTGCCAGAGATCCATCTGCCCCCCCGTCAGAGATCCATCTGCCCCCCCGTCAGAGATCCATCTGCCCCCCCCGTCAGAGATCCATCTGCCCCCTCGCCAGAGATCCATCTGCCCCCCTGTCAGAGATCCATCTGCCCCCCCATCAGAGATCCATCTGCCCCCCCGTCAGAGATCCATCTGCCCCCCTGTCAGAGATCCATCTGCCTCCCCGTCAGAGATCCATCTGCCCCCCCGTCAGAGATCCGTCTGCCCCCCCCCATCAGAGATCCATCTGCCCCCTCGCCAGAGATCCATCTGTCCCCCCGCTAGAGATCCATCTGCCCCCCTCCCATCAGAGATCCATCTGCTCCCCCCCACCAAAGATAGAGCTACCACCACCCCCCCCATGCCTGAGATACATATTATCCATCTCCCTCCTCCCGACCCCCCCCCTCCAACCCTGACAATGATCTGGCCTCACTCATCCCCTCCCAAGAATGGTCTGGCCTCACTCACCACCCTCCCATAGGAATATCTGACTCGCCTCATCCTTCTGCCACCCCACCAAACAATGATCAGCCCTCCCCCTCCCACCCCCCACCAGAGATACATCTGACCCACCTTCTGCTCTCTTCCCCCCCCCTCCCATCAGACAATGATCTGGCCTCATTCCACTCCACCCCAACCAAAGAATGATCAGGCCCGCTTCCCTCTTCCCCCCCACCTCTGATCTGAGTCGGAGATGATATGGAGATGCCAGCGTTGGACTGGGGTAAACACAGTAAGAAGTCTCATAAGACCAGGTTATTGAAGGATCTGTCGATTACGAGGGAAGAAGTGTTAGGGCTTTTAGGTAGCATTAAATCTCCAGGGCCCGATGGCATTTATCCTAGGCTGCTTAGAGAGGTGAGGGATGAAATTGCTGGGCCTCTGACAAATCTTTGTCTCTTGCTGGGCAAATCTTTGTCTCTTCTTTGGACACAGGTGAGGTCCCAGAGGACTGGAGGATAGCGAACATGGTACCGTTGTTTAAAAAGGGTAGGAGGGATAACCTGGGTAACTATAGGCCAGTGAGCTTAACGTCAGTGGTAGGTAAGTTGATGGAGAGGATTCTTAGGGATAGGATGTATGAGCACTTAGAGCGTTGCGATCTGATTAAAGATACGCAGCATGGCTTTGTAAAGGGAAAGTCTTGCCTTATGAATCTGGTAGAATTTTTTGAGTAGGTGACAAAAACGATCGACGAAGGACGAGCCGTTGATGTCGTCTATATGGATTGCAGTAAGGCGTTTGACAAAGTCCCTCATGGTAGGTTGGTAGAAAAGATTAAGGCTCATGGAATACGAGGCCAGGTATCTAGATGGGTTGAGAACTGGCTTGCAAAGGGGAGACAGAGTAGTAGTGGAGGGGTCCTTTTCTAGCTGAATGTCTGTCACTAGTGGTGTGCCGCAGGGTTCAGTACTAGGACCTCTTCTCTTTGTAGTGTATATAAATGACTTGGAAGAGGGAGTAAGTGGTGTGATCAGCAAATTTGCTGATGACACCAAGATGGCTGGATTGGCAGGCAGTGAGGAGCAGTGTCCGGCAATACAACATTGCAATATTGATAGGCTGGTACATTGGGCAGATATATGGCAAATGGAGTTTAATCCGAATAAATGTGAGGTGATGCATTTTGGCCGGAATAATGTAGGGGGCAGTTATATGATAAAGGGTCAGCCCATAAGGAGTATAGAATCACAGCGAGACCTGGGGGTGCAAGTGCACAAGTCTTTGAAGGTGGCAGTACAAGTGGAGAAGGTTGTGAAGAAAGCCTATGGTATGTTAGCCTTTATAGGAAGGGGTATAGAGTATAAGAGCTGGAGTCTAATGTTGCAGTTGTATAGAACGTTGGTTAGGCCGCATTTAGAGTACTGCGTCCAGTTCTAGTCGCCATACTACCAGAAAGACGTGGAGACTCTGGAGAGAGTGCAGAGGAGGTTTACCAGGATGTTGCCTGGTATGGAAGGACTGGGTTATGAGGAAAGATTGAACAAATTGGGGCTGTTTTCCCTTGAAAGTTGTCGACTGAGGGGGGATCTAATAGAGGTATATAAGATTATGAAGGGTATAGATAGAGTAAACAGAGGTAAGCTGTTTCCTATGTTAGACACACACAGTACGAGGGGCAATGGGCTTAAGGTGAGTGGGGAGAGGTATAACACAGATATTAGAGGGAGGCTTTTCACACAGAGGGTAGTGGGGGTATGGAATGCTCTGCCAAGTAAGGTGGTGGAGGCAAACATGCTAGAGTTGTTTAAGGGTAACTTAGACAGGCACATGACTGAGTTGGAGATGGGTGGATATAGGAGATTGTTTTAAATAAGGTTCATTAGCATTGGGGTGTCCCTGGTAATGGGCATGGTATGATAATAATGTTTTTTCTCTTTTCATTCACAGGTTTTAAGTCGGTCCGCCTTGTTGTCCAACGAGGGGCATACACGCAATGGGTCGTACTTGGGCTGCTCTTGATTGTTCGAGATTGGCCTAGTGCTTCATGTCGTTAGTGTGTGCTTAAACTGGACCAGATGCTGGGCAACACGACAGCTCAGTGACTATCACTGTTTGCTGTGCAGACACGTGGATTTGGGCCAGTGTCTGTGGGAGTTTGCGCATTCTCCCCATGCTTGCGTGGGTTTTCTCCGGGTGCTCCGGTTTCCTCCCACACCCCAAAGATGTGCTATTAGGCTGATTGGAAGTAATAAATTGTCCCTAAATTAGTTTCCCTCAATGTGGATGGCCATAAAACAATAGATTAGGGTCATGGATGGAGGGGGGACTGGTCATGTTAAAATGGCGGCGCGGGCTCGTTGGGCCGAAGGGCCTGTTTCCCGGGCTGTTTTTGTTCTTTGTTCTAAGTCCAACAGGTTTTTTTGGTAGCAAAAGTCCCAAGCTTTCGGAGCGCTTGCTGCCTCTTTGTCATTATGGCGCGTTTCCGAATCGGCAAACACGGTGGTAAAGGGGGAAATGCTAATAAAGTTGGGTGGGCAGTTCATTATTTCAATTTAAATGCACGCAGATGCATTTAAACCGCCGTTGCACCCGTTTTGGGCGTGAATCGAATTGCCGCAAATCCCAGGTTTCGCTAAAGTGGCCATCTGCGCAGACGCGGGTGCGAATTGCGTTAATGGCCTCACACCCAACTTTACCACGTTTTCGTGCCCGCAATGGTAAAATAGGGCTAGAGAGTTCTTTCTTACTTGCTGGCACTGGCACTTTAATCTCTAATCCTGTTGTGTTGCTTTTCCCAGCTTTCAACATTGGAAGTGTGAGGATGCACAATGATTTTTCTCTAAGGATCTTTTCTCAATGTTCTCAATGATACAAAATTCCAACTCACTGCCAATTTTTTTTCTGGTGTTAGGAGCAGTGGGTTTTCACAGAAAAAGAGAAGACTTGGTTTTCACACATAGATTCAAAGCAATACACAACAGGTTTTATTGAAGAGCTGTTCTCCGCTCTGCATCAGGACAAAAAACTGAAAGTAAAACAGCAGCCTGAGCACACACCCTCATGATATCACCATCAAATCATCATAAAGCAACCTGCAACCTTTTTTAAACATATAACAGTTTCTGCTACTTATAGCAAGATAATCCAGGTGAATTCCTAGAACAAAAATGAGCAGCCTTTATCAGCTGGCAGAACATCCCAAGGCTGCAAATAAGGAAGGCAGCATTTCAACAACTCAAAGACAAATCTGGAAGATAAAGGACATTTAGTGAGAAGACAAAGCCCGAGAGCTTGAGCAATATGCTGACTATCATGACAGACCAAGCTTTTTAGAAGCTGCCAGAGTCATCTATAGATCAATATCAAATGGACAAAATTCCCTTCATTCATAGGATGGTATTTCTGTTCTTAAGGATAATAATGCCATCAGTGCATTCTGAGCAGTGGTATCTGATTGTCTCCAGGCTATCCCTTGAGTAGCCTGTGATAAATTCCACGATTGAATGACTATGGATAAAAGAGCCACAACAAGCAATCAAACGGATGAAAAACAACAATTCCTGTGGCCCCGGAGGTTGCACAGTTCTTCAAACCAATTGAGTTTTGCTCACATCAAGAATCCTACACATTTTTTTTCAAATGGAAAAAACTCTTCTTCCCCCCTCCCGCTGCTCTCCACCCCACTCTCCACCCCACTGCATCTTCTACCAACCCCACCCCCACCACTAGCCTTGACTTCAGAAACATTGCAATTGTAAGTATCTTCAGGAAGGAAGATAAATCAATTTGGGGAAACCTTTTGAGGCAAATCTCTCTTGTCCATCACATTCTATGGAGTTGCCTACTTCCTGTGGCTGAGGGGAACTTCCCAGAGAGACAATGTGGTTTCACACCTTCCAGCGGAACGTCCAATGTGGCCTTTCTTGCCAGGCAAATCCAAAGAAATGTCTAGTATAACTCCAGGAAAAAAGCCTCTAAGTCAGTAAATCATGAAGCTCTGTGGATTATGCTGCGAAGACATGGTTGTTCGAGGGACTTTATCACAATCCCACAACTGCTTCATGATGATAATGACTACAACTGTCCTGAGGGGGAGTCTGAATCAGATGTCTTCAAAATCCAGATCTGTGTCAAGCAAGATTGTGTGATAGTTCTTATATCATTTACAATCTACCCAACAATGGCTATTTACCTAATCAAAGATCAACTGCCCTTTGGTGTGAATATTAAATACCCTAGTTGGAAAACTCTTTAACCTCATTTGCCTCCATGTCCAAACTAAATTGGCCCCCATATACATACATGGTTTGTGAATGAGTTCTGTGTCATTGCCCACTCAACACCAGTTTCTTAAGCCACTCCTGATCTTTTCAATTCAGTATGCAAGAATTGCCTGTCTTTGAATGTTACCAAACTAAAACTCAAATTTCAACCCGCTTTTGGTCAGACAAATAGCATACCGTCCCGATGTTTTGAAGAAGACCCTTTTGAGAACATATCATATCTTGACAGCTACCTCTCTCAAAAGACCTTTTAAGGGTCCAGTTATTAAATAACTGTTAATCACTACCACCTCAGCAGAATTTGATATTTTGGTCCCATGTTTTTATTCTGTTTACAAGCAACAGGAATAAGAGCAGGATTTTACAGCCCTTCCCTCCAGTCCTGTTGAAAGTAACGGACTTCAGGTTGGGTGGCCAAATCTCCCTTGGCGGATCCCCCACAATGGGTCTGGAAAATCCTAGCCTGGGAGTCAGACATGCTTAGTCTCCTCGTTAACATTATTTGTATTTAGTCTTATCGGCAAATGTTAAACCCACATTATTGTTTCACCAATTCCTGTCATATAATTGATAAATTTACATTGAAGAGAAGAACATAACAGATTTGATGGGAGGAACATCAAATAGATGCTAGTGCTCTTCTTAAGGTTAGCCAAGCATTCAGGCAAAACTCTGCAAAATCAACTTCAATGGACTGGACACTGTCCAGATGGCTGAAAAGCATTTCCCAACCAGGTCTTGTTTTTGCAACTCTCAAACAGCCAATGTCGCAAGGGAGGACAAAGATAATGTTTCAAAGACACTCTGAAGCTCTCCTTTAAGCATGAGAGCATTAATCAAATGTTCAAGATGATAACAACTTACCCATCGAGGTATATCATGCTTTAAGTAATCATGTCTTATTGATGAGGCAGAGCAGTGACAGAGAAAGAAAGAAAAGGACACAAATGCTGCACACCACATTCCACAGCCTTGCAGGACCAAGGATCTGCAGGTTGAGAATGGGTCTGTTCAGTCATATGAAAGTCCATAGCAGAAACACACAACCTTGAGTGGACATCATCCTCGATGCTCACGTGACAAATCCTGATGGATTCCTGGGAACGAGCTAGTCAGAACCTAATCGAGGGGCTTGAGTGGCTTGCATGTAGAATAATGGATATCTGTGAATAAATTACAGGTGGTGATTTAATCAAATGTTTCAATTATAAAAGAGAAACATGAGCAGCTTGTTGCACTGTCTGAAGTACTGTTCCTTGATCTTGTTATTGCCATAATATTCACTGGAGAATTGGTAGGGGCAGTGATAGCCCACAATTGCTGTTTATGAATGCTGCAAATTCTTATTTCCCAGGACACTGTACACAGTGCTATTATTCACAGTGAGAAATAAATGATCAACACAATGCTTAAATCACATCTATTGGTTAACAGTCGGCGATCAGTGTGCATCATTGGACAGATACTCTTCTTAATGCCACTGATGAGTTGTTATAATCATGCTCAGTTTTTGACTTCCCTTTAAGAATCACCATCACAGTTTGACCTCTCACTGTAATCGGGTCAAAACCCATTAACTATCAGTTTGAGTGACAGAAAATAGGGCAGAAATCAACCACCGAGAATTTGTTTCTCACTATCTCAGGAGCACAGTTTGAGGGCAAAGCATTAATTTTGTATTGCAGCTGAGAAAATCCTGAAATTTGGGGACTTCATATTAATCACTGCAGCATTGAGGAGAGCTGGACTATTCCAGAATGGAATTCCAATTTCACACTTCGAAATCACACCGAAATCATTACAGCGGAGAGCAGACTTTTGTGCCATAATGTTGCAGTAAAAATAACAGTGACACTGTCAGTCTCTCACTTTATTAAAGTGTAAATCAGGCAGCATATTCTGGAGACCACATATTCACAGTTAAACAAGGGAATCATGGAGTTGCTGTCCGAGATGCCCTGCCTCTCTTTTTTATAATAGTATCTTATCAAGAGTCTGAGCACTGAAATACATGTGATGGCATGAAATTGTGGACATGATAGTTACCTGGTAAAGATATCAGTTTGGAACTTAATTCCGCTGTGAGCAGCTGAACAGATGCACTTCAGGAGAAAGAGAATAGAGCAAACATTTCAAGTCAGGATGAGCCTTCGTCCACAGATGCTGACAGACCTGCTTTCTGTTTTTGTTTCAGATTCCAGTATCCGCAGTATTTTGCTTTTATCACTTCCAGGGAGGCTAGGTAAGCATATGAGAGCGAAGGGAATCAAGGGTTACGTTGACAGATTTAAATGAGAAAACTCGGTTGGAGGTGCAAATGAAGCAGAAATACGGGGCACAGTTTTAATCTGCAAGGCCTGTCACCAGAAAGTCACTTCATGTACTGCAGTTCATTTTATAGCTTGTTCCCTTAAAGGATGGACAAGCACTTCAATGCATTTATAAAAATATATAAAGGGTTTCCACTTGGTAAACAAAAAGTAATGGGTGTAGATTGAGAAATAAATATTTGCCAGCACACAAGACAAATTCCCTTTCATGTATTCAAATATGCCATATAAGAATCATAGAATCCCTACAGTGCAGAAAGAGGCCATTCAGCCCATCAAACGTACACTGACAAAAATCCCACCCAAGCCCTATCCTCATAACTCTACATACATAACTTGCTATTCCCCTGACACTAAGGGGCAATTACCATACCAACCAACCTAACTGCACATCTTTGAACTGTGGAGGAAACCCACACAGACATGGGGAGGATGTGCAAACTCCACATGAACAGTCACCTGAGGCTGCAATTGAACCCAGGTCTCCGTAGTTCAGAGGCATCAGTGCTGGCCACAGTGCCACATAATAAGCTGACATCATGCTTCAGTTTAAGGGCTTACCTGAAAGACAGGTAACATTCCCTCAGGGTTGTCCTGAAGTTCCTGCCTGGATTATGTGCTCAAATCTCTGGATCAACCCACGGCTTGGTGCCTGAGACAAGGTGACATGTGTTGTTTTGGTTCACATATGAAAGGGAATCCTGTCACCATTAGGTCAAACCCCCCTGAAGAATGGAGTAAACCAGTGAGAGAATTAGGATGGGGGAGGAGGAGGTGAAGGAAGAAATTTATGAACAACGTGACAGTAAATTGGGAACTGTGGAATAATTTTCAGATTTCCTTCAGCTGCATTCACAGGATTGATGGTTCCAATCATTCTGCCTGAGAAAATAAACAAATCAAAACCAATAAGATGCTTAAAATATTCAGTAATTTATGTTAATTGTATTTTGTGAATTTGTTTTGGCATTTTCAACTTGTTTTGGCTTGGAAAACAAAGGGCCCATTCAAGACTGATTAAAGTCGCACCTGATTATTTTAAATGAATATTCATGAGGGTGTACATTATTATAGGTGCCAATCACAATCTTTTTGTGTAATACAGCAGCTGGGAATTTGCATAACCTACTTGATGAACCTTGATGAATGTTAATCTAAAATAGGCTGGAGAAAGCCATGTTTTCCAGGAACTTTCAATGGCAGTTCACTACTGCACTCACAGATAGGAAGGCATGGGGAAGTTTCTTCATATTCATTCACAGGGTAAGCCAGCATTTATTGCACATCCCTAATTGCTCTTGAGAAGCTGGTGGTGAGCTGCTGTGGTCTGCAGTCCAAGTGGTGTAGGTACACCCACAGTGCTGTTAGGGAGGGATTGGGTTTGGGTTTAGGGTTCAAATTTTGACCTGGATATATCGCAGCTAGTTATACTGCAGTGTAGTTGAAACTGAGGGAGCCAATTTTAATTAAGCCACTGGGAAAAAATGGCCTGTTTGACTCAAGCTCTATCTATCTCAGATTGAGACTTTCACCTGCTCCTTCATGCAGGCGAGCGGGACACTCACGTGAAAAACAACCAGCAAGGTTCTTCTTTAACAATTCAGATCAGATTCTGACAATACCTGTGGGCCGGAAAGGTACATGGGCTTTTTAAAAAAATGTTGCTTTCTCTTGCATGATTATGAGTTTTCCAAGATTTATAAACAACCCTTACACCCCTCCCAACAAAATCCCAACCCTACTCCAAATCTTGATCCATTTCCGGCAATGCCCTCCTAAACCTCTCCCAGCTACTTATCCCAATGCGAGGCATGGTCCCAGGCCAACTTAAACGCTGCTACCAGCTGTTGGCCCATTACTGCTCCCCACAGTTCGAGTAGTAGACAGACAAGACCAAAGCAGATGACACCCAGGAGTGAAAATCTCCCAGGCCTAGTGCTCCTCACAGCCCAATCTATGCAGTCTGCTTCATCTGATACTAACTCCTCAAATTCACTAACTATTGTATTTGTGCCTGCAAGCTTTAGTGAGAGGGAAAAGGGTGCTGTTTGATGACATTGGTCTCTGGGCCGACAAGTGGAGCTGGCAGTTTAGTCTTTCCAGCTCACAATGACAGGAAGGAGCTGAATGTTGGAGTGATAACCCCAAAATGTAACTTCAAATATGTATTATAATTGCATAACATTTTTGTGGCTGTGTGCCTTTGAAGGAGCAAGTGAGAAGGGGACTCAAATTAGACCACAGCAGAAAGACTGTAGTTTCACCTTTGTGAAGTTGCTGCATTAAATATCTTGGGTTTAAAACATTAGCGGCCTTTAAAATTAATGCAGTCTGTTGTAGTTATGTGCCTGAGTGGCCTCATCAACAACTGTTTGTACTTACGTAGTGACTTTAATGTATTAAAACGCCCCAAGGTGCTATTCGGAAATGCTCATCATCTAAATGTCATGCTGAGTGGCAAAGACAACCATGGCATTCAAAGCTTTCTGATCATAGCAACAGTGGTGATCATGTTGTGGTTCTGGCTAAATCAGCCTTTAATGTTATCTAGCTTCTTCCTTCTCCATCAGTCTCTTGCTCTTCATCTGTTAATCCTGCCAGTGATGCTTAGGCACTCAAACACTTCTGCAGGGAAAACTTGTCCGAACAACTTCACCATCTTCTTTTGATATTATTTAAGAGTTCTCTTGTTCTTTTAGCCTCATTCAGTACTTTGCCATTAATTCTTTTCTCCCCAACTTACCCTTAGGATCCCTCTTAAGCACCAAGTTTCAAAAGTGTTGATTTTCTGTTCTTCCTCTTTCCCAATGATCCAAAATTTCACATCCATAATTCATTACTGACCAGATAAAACATTTTATTACACTGATCTGTCTTTCAAGGCTCAAGCTGAGATTTGTTGAAATGTTGGTTAATATTGTAAAAATACTTTTGGTTGTCCAATCCTTTTTCAGATTTCAGTACTGCTTTTGACATTGGTTGTTAGTGTCTTCATGGCTGGTTGAGTTGATTGGTAGGTTCTAACTTGCTTCCAATTGATATTGCCTCCTGGAATGTCTTTTCTCTTTGTTATTATCATAGTGTACATTTTCTTGCATTTTAGTGTAATTCTATACCCACCAGTTCCCTTTATGACTGTACCAATTAAATTTTGCAAGTCTTCTTTATTTCTTGCTATAAGTACCATGCCGTCAGCATACAGGATGTTGTTGTTGACTGTTCCTCCTATTCATTCAATCCATCCCTTCAATTCTTCTGGTCATGTATTTAGTGTTTGGGAAGAAATAGTCTGGTTGGAGAAGGCAGCCATGGCTAATACCTGTTTTGATCACCTTCCAATCATTGGGTTTGTCCTCATACCTGATCCTCACTGCCTGATTCAAGCAGATAGTCCTGAAGATCTTTCTCATCAATGTTGATATTGTCTGACATTATCATGAGAGGCTCGAATTGGAAGAGTGCAGATGTCTCAGGGGATATTGAGGGTGGAGGCAATAACAAAACAATAGCAAAATTGGCTTTTTGACAGAAGCCAGAGGGTGGTTATAGAGTTGTTTTTCACACTAGATGCCTGTGACCAGTGGTGTGCTTCAGGGATCAGTGCTGGGTCCACTGTTATTTGCCACTTATATTAATGATTTGGATGAGAATATAGGAGTCATGGTTAGTAAGTTTACACTTGACACCAAGATTTGTGGCAAAGTGGACAGTGAAAAAAGTTATCTCCGATTGCAATGGGATCTTGATCAATTGGGCCAGTAGGCTGACGAATGGCAGATGGAATTTCATTTGGACAAATGCAAGGTGATGCATTTTGGTAGATTGAACCAGGGCACGATTTACTCAGTTAATGGTAGGGCACTGGGGAGAGTTACAGAATAAAGAGATCTAGGGGGTACAGGTTCATAGCTCCTTGAAAGCGGAGTCACAAGTGAACAGAGTGGTGAAAAAGGCATTCAACATGCTTGGTTTCATTGGTCAGAACATTGAATACAGGAGTTGGGACGTCTTGTTGAAGTTGTACAAGACATTGGTAAGGCCACACTTGGAATACTGCATGCAATTCTGGTCACCCTATTATAGAAAGGATATTATAAAACTAGGAGGAGTGCAGAAAAGATTTACGAGGATGCTACCGGGACTTGATGGTTTGAGTTATAAGGAGAGGCTAGATAGACTGGGACTTTTTTTCCTTGAGTGTAGTAGGCTGAGGGGTGAACTTATAAAGGTCTATAGAATAATGAGGGGCATAGATCAGCTAGATAGTCAATATCTTTTCCCAAAGGTATGGGAGTCTAAAACTAGAGGGCATAGATTTAAGGTGAAAGGGGAGAGATCTAAAAGTGTCCAGAGAAGCAGTTTTTCACACAGAAGATGGTGAGTGTCTGGAACAAGCTGCCAGAGGCAGTAATAGATGCAGGCATAATTTTGCCTTTAAAAAGCATTTAGACAGTTACATGGGTAAGATGGGTATAGAGGGATATGGGCCAAATATGGGCAATTGGGATTAGTTTAGGGGTTTGAAAAAAAGGGTGCGTGGACAAGTTGGACCGAATGGCCTGTTTCCATGCTGTAAACCTCTATGACTTTATGACTCTATAACAGAGTTGGTAGCTTAATGGTAAAGTTACAAAGCTAATGATCCAGAAATTCAGGCTAATTCTCTGATGACATTAGTTCAAATCCCAGCATAGCAGGGTGACACAGTGATTAGCATTGCAGCTTCACAGCATCAGAGACCCAGGTTCGATTCCAGCCTTGGGTGATTGTCTGTGTGGGTTTCTTCCAAGCGCTCCGGTTGCCTCCCACAGTCCAAAGATGTGCAGGGTAGGTAGATTGGCCATACTAAATTGCCCCATAGGTCCCCCAAGTTGTATCAGTTAGATGGATTAGCCAGGGTAAATGTGTGCAGTTACAGAAATAGAGCAGGGGAGAGGGCCTGTGTAAGATATTCTGTCAAGATCAGAGAGAGTCAATGCAGACTCCATGGGCTAAATGGCCTCCTTCTGTACTGTAGGGATTCTATGATTCTATGATAGCAGGAAAGATGAGGGTAGGGGACAGCTGTTTAAATTCAATTAATTAATAAATCCGGTTCTAGTAATGGGGACCATAACAGCAATATTTTTGTTCCTTAATGTTCTTTAGGGAAGGAAGTTTGCTTTTATACACTGTCTAACATACATGTGACTCCAGACTTACAAAAATGTGGTTGACATTTACCTTCTCAAATAGCAATGTAAGCCACTCAGTAGTATCAAACTGCCACAGAAAAGTCAGATAACAATAGCATTGGATGAACCGGCCAGCAAGGCATAGCTCTGCTGAGTCCATCTCATTAACATCTAGGGGCTTGGATGGATGAGTCAAACAACAGCCTGACATAGATGGTGGGATTTTCCAGGCCCACCACCGATGAGCTTTCCAAGTTTTCCTGTCCCACCCACAACAATGTCTGCCAATGGAAGGGTTGGAAAATCTCAGTCTGACATACTCAGTTAATCATACCTTGCAACCAATGTCCTTGTAACCATCCATGGGTATATCCTATCCCATCGGCAGGACAAATGGACTACAGCTGGTGGTACAGTGACATACAGTTGCAAGAGCCTGGCCTTGGACATCCTCAACATTGACTCCAGATCCCATGAAATTTCTTACCTTGCAAGCAGAGAAGTAGTTGAGATATAAGTTGCACAAACACACATGTTACAACAGACATTCGCCTAATTGCCCCACCATCCAGGGGGCAATCCTTCAGCAGCCTGCTGTATCACTGGCAGGGTGTCACTGGCAGGGTGGCAGGGGCCAGCCAGAAGAGGACAGGGCCTTTGCTGCCATAATATCGGAGTGTCTCTCTTGTTGGGTGGGGATGAGACCTCTGACTGGGTGCGAGGGGGGTAGGGTGTGAGGTCTCTGACTCAGGGGTTCTGGCCTCTAATGGGAGGGGTTGGGCTACCCTCATGTCTGTGTGAGGGCGGGGTTAGTTTGGGAGGTAACCTGAACATTTAATGATGGGAGGTAGATTGGCCTCTGCAGTGAAGGCTTGCACATGCTCTGTTTTTCTGTGGCACTTTGATTTTTTGGGGGAGAACCTAATGTTTGCAAGTGACCTTACATTATAAGCTAGGTTGTGTCACAATGACTTGAGACATGAAGACCTTAAAACTATGGCATGGTTTCCAATTGTACAATTCCAGCTTAAATTTCTGCTCACTGGATCATGGGTATGAATGATAAAATAAGAGAACCACTAAGATATTTGGCAATTCATCATCAATTGATAGTAAATATGGAAAAGCTTGGCATGTAACACATCATGACAGGCTAGATTGGGTACTCTATCTGGTACCAATGGTTAATCTTCCCTGTTGGCTTCCTTATAGATGTATTGTATTCTCTCATTTGTTTCTAGGTCCATAGATTACACTGACAGCATACTGAATGGGCCTCAATCAGCAGAACTTGTATTTTGCAGCTATCAAAAAGAGGCCAGGTAGTGTCCTGTTTTCTCACTGTCCAATGTCCTCCCTTTTTGTTAACCGATCCTTATTTCCATCTATAATTCAGAAACCTTTATAAAGTCTGATCGAACCTGTTTTCTACATCCACAAGGATTTTCCATCAAGCTGACAACAGATTGCCTGAAGCCTTTTAATTTCTTGACAATGTTCCTTCAGTGAGCTTCTGACTGCAAGCGCACATTGGATGATAGCAGAGATTAGCTACTTGAAGCAAGTTTAGACTTTGCTCGATTCAGCGATCAACCAGTCTTGGCCCCTTTGCACCATGCTGGAAAACAATGAGCCAGGGCAGCTGCCCGATTTCTTGATATAGATTCTCAGGAGTACCTCAGGCGAACCAAAGGAAAATGTTACTCTGGAGAATGCAAGTTGAAGAGTGATTCTTTCGTTACACGATGAAAAATCCTGATGTTTATCCATCTCTATCAAATATATCTACCTTGGCTCTAACAATATCCCAGTGTTGGGGAAGTATAGAGAAAGACTTAGAGGCCCATCAAGGACTACCACTTGTTTCCAAGCGTGATATACAGCCTCCACAAAAATGCAAGCAACTTTTCCAAACATTGCTACACACAAAGAAACAAAATTGTCACTCAATGGATTTACATTGAGCAGGCATCCCATTTTTTCTCTCCCAAATCATGTAATTATTTTAAAATGAATCGTTTCCCCTAACTAGCTCTCTCTCTCTCTCTGTATTCAGATCAGCATCTCGCCTTCAGGTATATGCGAGGAAATTGGAACGCTTCATTTAAAATACATGAGAAGCACTGGTATTGTTATAATCTAGTTTACATTATGGAAATCTCATCATTCAGAAAAAAAGACTTTCGATGCTCTGGCATTTATCACCCCACGTTCGGAGGTTGCCTTTTGGCATTTATCATAGCCGCTGAACAAACAGAGTGAAAATGGGAGCCGTCAGCAGCAATTCCCATTTCTGGAGGTAATGCTTGCACTTTTTGCATTTTCAACCTTTCTTTCTTACCTAATGTATTAACTGTGAATAATCAAATGTGGCACAACCTCCCTGACACCAGCTCCCAGCACTGACAGCTCCTTAATAAAGAATATGGAAAACTCATTTAATCCAATCAAGCACCTGAATTAAATGCAGTTCGGTTGGATATGTGACCAGACATCTAAACACTGTAACCTTTAGAAGTGCCACTTTCCCAGGGATCACCTGAAAGCCCCTTGCCCCTCACTCAACGGAGTGTTCCGATAAATTACAAAAAGAACCAAATTGCTCAGAAAATTGCTTTGCATTAATCATCCCCGAGACAAGCTGCAAAGCATTTGCAAGGTATAAAAGGGGCAAAAATTACATCCAATCTAGCATTTAAGGCCTATGAATATTAATCAAGCGGTCTGCGCTCTTTTGCCAAATATGACAAGATTAGTATTTGTCAGTTTGACGGCAGGAATGCTCGGAATGTAACCCACTTTAATCAGCTCCCTCACGACATATTCACATTGTGAAGTGTTGTCTGATAGACGGCGTGCTGCAAACAACTGTCAGTCAGACAGAACACCATTAAATCCAAACCCCCTCCCCCCGACTCGCCTCCCCCTCGCCGCACCCAGCCATCTTGACAGCCTGGATTATGTACAATTTTCCTGCTTTACTGACAAGCCATGAGATCTGAAGAGAAACCTCATAATATGAAATATATACATGACACAGCATTACATGAATGGGTAATAGACGCGGGGACTGGGGTGAACGAAACAGTCAGATGCTATGGGGCTTAAGAAAGACACTGTGGGAGAAAAGGGTTCCTTGTTTCTCTGAAAGGAAGGTTGTGCCACATTTCTCTGAAAGGGACCTCAGCTTCCATCATCAACTTTTAGCACTGTCTTACTAGGTCTTTCTTATCTCATTTTGTTAACTGTTTGAAGATTTTACTCTAACCCGCAAAGCCACATTGTGACAAAGCTCCAGTCTGTCTCTGCAATAAACTAAATTTATAACCTCTGACCTCGCTGCGTTGATTCCTTTACTTGATTTTCTATTTTCTTTACAAGCCTCTATTTTTTTGACTTGCGAGTTTTCTTTTTGCTTTCCTTCTTCCTATTTCAATTCTTTTCAGTTAAGTACTGTAAAATATTTTTCTTCACATCCTTTGTCTGTTTCCATGATTTTTTTAAAAAATTGCAATTGAAAATGGGAATGTTTCCCGTATCTGGAACTGAAACTTTTATATCAGCAACAAATATAAAGTATGGAATTATGCATATGGACAATACATAGATGCAGAATTTGTCTACTGGTAGGAGTGAGTTAAATGCAGAGGCTCTAACTTAATCTAGCTAACACTCTGGCCTAAATCTCACAGAATATGGCAGTGTTGTTTCTGGCTAGTTTGTTTCCCTCGAGAGAAACCGGTCAGATTTCTTTCCAGAATTTACCATACTGACAAAACAAATTAAGGGGGTGTGATTCAGCCATCATACAGGGGCGGGGCCTAATCACATTGGCAAAATCAGTTGCACAGAGAAGAGGACAAAAAGGCTCCCCTTTAAAGTAACCTGAGTAAACCTCCTCTCACAGTGAAGTTCCATTCTGCTCTCCACCAATCAGTGTTGGTACTTCTCTACCTCTCCCCACCACTCATTAGCCCCTTCTCCTCTCCCCACGATCGTCGGCCCCTTCCACCCTCCCCCATTATCAGCCCTTGTGCTCCTGGCCTCCGATCGTTGGCCCATCTTCCCACCCTGCCCCCCTGTCACTCACCTCACCTTATCACGGCAAATTTGTTGTGTCTTTATGGTGGGTGTGATTTTAGGCCACGTTCGCCATCAAAGAGAACAGTGGCTGAAAAACTGGAGAGAAGTGGAAAGCACAATTCTCTCCGCAGAGACCCTGTTCCATGATTTTACCCATCCCTCGCCAGTGACAAAGGACAACAACCTCATTTAAATGTATTATAATAAATTTTAATATCATTAACAGGCCCTCACACCATATATTCCCCCTTCGGCATATTTTCAAACCTCGCCGACGTGATGTAACTTTGGCGAGGTTTACAATAGGTTCACCCAGATGAGAATCTGTCATGGAGATTACCCCACCCCACCCCACCCCCCCTCCGGCTTAAAGATGAGTATAGCCCCTAGGGGAGAAGAAAATGGCCAGACTGTTTCAGGCATCATGCTGGCAGACAGTGCTGGGGACAGTCCCTAGTGGAAGCCTAGGGGGTGGTCCTCATTTATTTGTGCTGGTGGGGGAGAACAGATGTGAGTGCGGTGGGGATGCCAGCCATGGCTGTAATCATGGGGTTGGGGGGTGGGCACGGGGGGTGGGGGGATGCAGGGGAGTGGGAGGGTGCTGGCTTTGCTCATGAGGGAGTTTGTTGCTGGCATTGATCATTGGGGTTGAGGGAGTGACGCTGGTTTTGATCGTGGGGGGAGGTGGGGGGAATTTGATGCTGACTTTGATCATTGGGGTTGAGGGGGGATGATGCTGGCTTTGATCGGGAGAGGGGGCAAGGGAGTTGGGTGTAATCCTGGCTTTGATCATTAGGGGGTGGCGTGATGCTGGCTTTGATTTGGGGATTGAAGTGAGCCCCTGAGACCTCTCTGGTGCGGTGAGTGGAAGAAGTTATTTTTTCCTCTGATTAGGGCACCTTTTAAAGATAGCGCCAGCGTATCTAGGCTCCGTCCCTCAACATGATAGTGTGAAACACGCCCCCACCCTCCCGTTTATTTTTTGACAACATGCTGTAAGATCTGGGGAGAAAACTTGCCTGTTTTTCTGCAGAGAAACCCACCTGTTTTCAATCAGATCCTGACACTTCGTAATTTTTTGGTAAAATTTTGTCCTGTATGCTATATTTGATAAACTGTGCACTCCAGAATGTGTTTCAAGGCACAAACAGATCTGCGGTTGGGAATGGTGATGCAATTAAAGCTCACCTTTTCATGTTTTATTACCTTTCTCCTCTAGAAGATATATAATCATCCGCATCTCAGCTGAAGAGCTAATAGACCTTAGGTTGTGTATGTGTATGTATGTCTCCTTCCTCAATGCTGAAGTTTCTACCTTAAAAAATGCAATTTCAGCTAATAACAATGTGGGAAAAGACATTCTGCATTGATTTCTTCTGTTATGCCATTCTGCTCCAATAAGATTGGGACTAAGGACAGACAGCCATGCCAACACACTGTTCATGTGCCACTGGATCTGAATATCAGAATGATCAGATACCTGATGCACAAAATATTAACTCCTAAGTGTCTTCCAAACGCCAAACATATCAATACAATCTAATTGAAACACACAAGTACAAGTATAGATGTTCTCTTTATAATTTAAGAATATGGGACATTATAGAAGGGAGAAACATATATTGGACTATTTTTGTCAGAGATTAAGCAATGAAGGAAAGAAAACTGATTCCCCCATGATTTAATTTTGTATAGCCCCATTATATCAAATGTCCTGATCTACAATTGACCAACAATCCCAACCAATTATATTTCATACATGTTGCTTTCAAGGTTCCATTAACTTAGCCCCCATAAAAGTTTAAATTTGAGCTAGCAAATTGGATAGAATAATAAAAGAACTACAACTATTTTGCATAAAGTCAATTTCTGGATCTCAGTTTGATTTATTAATCTTAAATAAGGATAAAAATTTACTGCAGTATTTAGAGAACAATGTGCAATAAGAATGTTTGATATTCTTGCTGGCTTACTGAATATTCAGTTTTGCCAATTTACAGAAACTCATTTTCATGGATGTTATGATATGATAAAAGCTTACTCCATTTTAATAGTTGCAAAGGACATTCAGTACTCAAATATAGATAATTGGAACCGAACATAAATGAAAACTCCAGTCACAATGAAAGAGCACACCTCCAACCCTCGCACCCCACAATTTGGAAAAGAAAATTATGAAGGGCTCTAAGAAAATTCATTATATTTTAACATTTGGAGCTGTGGGGTTTTTTTTAACAAAAGAAATTGTATTTTTTGAAAAGGCATGCAATAGGGTCAAGTCTTTTAGACTGCAATTAGACAGAGTCATCAATGCAAAGTGCAGTTCGGAGGAATGGCAGGGAATAGCTCTCGTTTCGAGTAGGTTGATATTTAATGTAAGTGTGAATTGCTATTGATGGAACTATAATTGAAATAGTTCAGCATTTGCCTCTGTTGAATAATGAATTAGCAAATGAAAAGATTAAGAAGCCACCTTTTTCATACCAATTAAAATATGTATCAGAAGGAAGATTATTAAATACTTAGAAGACATTTTAAAAGAAGATCATTTAAAGTAAAATAATCACTAGAATGTTGCGCATTTTACGGAATCCATTTTTTTACATTAAAAAATTGCTTGACAGACATGTCAAGGCTTTGCAAATACATGATGGGGTTGTATAGCCCTCGCAACCCTGATTCCAAAATGGCCACTTCAGTAACATTAGAATCGATCAGATCAAAACATCCTTTTCTTTCTGCAAGTATTTCCAGTATTTATTTTGCAACAGACTGTTCAAGCATTGTAACAACAATCAATAAAGGTTTATCACTTTTAAATGTTTTTCATTGCTTCAAAATATATATTTTTAAATATTTGAATGTTCATTGAAATCCATGACAGCAAAACAGAGAAATGGTAAGATTTCCCCCACTGGACCTTTGTTGTCATCAAGTTAAGATTCAGTACAGGTAAGATTAGACTCAAGACACGGTTCCACTGCATTACCGTGACAACAAGTCTAAATCTTAACCTCTGCACTCTCTTTGAAGGATTACAATTTATTGCCAACAGTGTTGAATATGAGGGCAATTTTACTCTGTGGACTCATGTCCATTGGGAGCTGGGTTGAGATTGCCTGAGACTCGATTCACTTAAAACCCCTAATAGTTATCAGAAACAAGAGCCTTTCTTCCCGTCTCTCTGGTTTAAATTTGAACCATCAGTTTCAAAGATAAAAGTACAGTGTTCTCATCACTGCAGCACCCAGTCAAACTTCTATTACCTTTGTGACAAGTCTTCTTTCTCCATATTGTTTATTTTGTAGAGCATTTAGAAAATAGGTAAAAGCATTCTCTTAACAGTTCTAACTGTACAACAATTATTTTATCCATAACTTCTTTCATGCAGAGTAGCATATGAATAGGATCTTTCCAAAGTTATTGTTCATTATGTGTCACAATGCAGCAAGTACAATCGAATGTAGCTCTTGCATTTTTACCCCAGGGAAAATATTAATTAATTTCACTTGGGTATGTATTTATTTCCAATAAGTAGTACTTTCATTATGAAACACTTTACCCCCATTACCAGATATGGTTTCAAAAAAATAATTAAAACACCACTTGTCTGGTAGGTAATGTTCATTTTTTTCAAACAAAAAGTACAGCTGAGATTTGTCAGGTCAGACGTTGACTAGGATCCATACAATTTCCTGTGGAGCTGCTCACTGGCAGGTCTTGTCACTGATATTAGCTGAACAGCTCACTGCAGAGAAGTGAGACTCAGGATGTTGGTTTGTTATGGAATGGTGCCAGAGTAAGGGGCAAAGGAAAGCAGGATAAAGTTATGGATATTTTCTGTCAGTAAGAAGCCTGTTATTTAAATAATTTAGTGTATACTTCTGTAATGATGTTCCCCTTGAAACATTTTGAGATTTTTATTATCTCTTATTTATGTCATGTTCTCTTCAGTTGCTTTACAGGGCATTTATTATAATGTGTTTCTGAATGTAGATTCATGGACTTCTGCCAGTGAAAGGTTCCTCAGTATTGGAAAGGTCCAAATGGCACTGTTAAATAACAGAATATGCTGCCTTCATTCTAAACCCACTACCTATACCACGTCCAAGTTCGGAAACTCATATTTGTATTGGTAAAGGGACTATCCTATCCTACACTAGATGGTAATGTCTTATCAGGGATGATTTTACAACAGAATATTACATTAATGCACTACAAGTTTGATTCAGTCACAAAAATAGCCCATGATTTACTGTTGCCTGGGTCTTTCATATTCAAGAAATAAAGACAGCAATACATTAGTCCTGGTATTATAACCTTTGTGACTTCAAGATTTAGTAGTGGATATTGCTAATTACAGACACGGCTGTTATACAAAGAAAAATCTGCTTAAGACATGACAGAGGTGAAAAATTCAGCTGGCCCTGATAGATGTCGGGCTTGTGGCTGAGACCAAATATTTCAACAGTTGCAGAAATGCCAGACCGCCCATGATGGGGTCCCAGTGGCAGGCTGTATCCCCAGTTGGGATAATTAGCTGGACAGCTTGTCTTTTCAAAAGCACACTGCCTGTGACGGGGAAAGAGTGTCACGGTTCAGTGGTGGTTTCTGCCTGAGTGTGGCTGGCAGGCTCAGCCCTTCGTTTCAGAGCAGGCAGCCACCTGGACTGCCATTCCACCAAGGCATCTTTGGCATCAATACGGTACCAGTACATCACTCAACACAGACAAACTGCAACACGACATGGTTCAATTCACTGCTTTCACTGACAAAGCGTAGGTATTTTAACCTTAATTTTGTAAGTTCCTATAGTTGCAGCAATCCTATTAGACACATTTTACCTTAATTTCAGGAAGGAACTTACATATGTTAACATCCCACTTCTCTATCTCAACTCCAAACGATTTTTTTATTCTTTCATGGCATAAGGGTGCTGCAGTTATGCCAATATTTATTGCGTATCCCTAATTACCCTTGAGAAGATGCTGGTGAGCCATTTTCTCAAACTGCTGCAGTCTACTTGATATAGATACAGACCACACTGCTGTTAGGGAGTCTGAAAATATTGATCCAGCAATAGTTAAGGAAAGAAATATATTCCTAAGTCAGGATGATGAGTGGCTTGGAGGGGAACTTGTAGGCGGGTGGTGTTCCCATGCATCTACTGTCCACATCCTTCTAAATAGTGACGCTGAGAGGTTTGAAAAGTGCTGTCGAAGGAACACTGATGAGTTACTGCAGTGCAAATTGTAAATGGCACATAATACTGCCTCAGTGTGTCAGTCATGGAGGGAGTAAATGCTTAAGGTGGTGGATGGGGTGTCAATCAAATGGGCTATTTAGCCTGGATGGTGCCACACTCCTTCAGTGTTGTTCCAGCCATACTCATCCGAGCAACTCAAGATTCACATTGCTTACTTGTGCCTTGTAGATGGTGGGCAGGCTTTGGGGACTCAGGATGTGAGTTACATGCTACAGAATTCTGGCCTGTTTTTGTAGCCACAGTACTTATTTGGCTTGTCCAGTTCAGTTTCAGATCAATGGTAACCCATAGGATGTTGATAGTGGGGGATTCGGTGGTAATTGCGTTGAATGTCAAGGGAAAATGTTTAAATTTTGTTTTGTTGAATATGCTGATTGTCTGACATGCATGTGGCATGAATGTTGCTTGCCATTGTCAGTCCAAACCTGAATGTTATCCAAGTCTTGCTGTGTTTGGACACAGAATGCTTGAGTATCTGGGAAGTCACAAATGGTATAGAGCATTGTGTGATCATCCACGAACATCCTCACGGTTGACCTTATGATGGAGTGACAGTCACTGATGAAGCAGCTCAGGATAGTTGAGCCTAGGACAACCTTGATGAACTTCTGCAGGGATATCTCAGGAAAGGATGGTTAACCTCTACCAAATATCTTCCTTTGCGCTAGGTATGACTCTGATCAGTGGAGAGTTTCTCCTAATTCCCATTGATTCCAGTTTTGCTGGGATTCCTTGATGCCACACTCAGTAGTTAGGGAACCAACAATAGTTTAAAGGGACTTATATTTGTAGGTGTAAACATGAGAAATATGCTACAGTTTTAAGTAGGTTTAGTAGGTAACAGGTTTCTGTGCCTGGAAAGGACTTTTGGTTAGGATCATGCTGGACAAAAGTATTTGTGTATGTGTGGGTGTTGGTTAAATTCCAACTATGTTTCTACTGTGCTTGGAAAGAGCTACAGCATGAAGAATAAATAGAATAAGTATGTGTCTGTTGCTTAGCAATTGGAGGCCCTTCTAAAGTAAAAAGTGTTTTCCTTTTTTCTTCATTTTAACTGGAAGTCAGAGATGTTAGAGACAGATCACTGAGGAGTGAGCAGCTCTCAACTCTGCTAGAAGTTGCACAGGATAAGGGAGTTACAAAGATGCAAGCATTCTATGGAACAGGATACAGTCCCGATAACCAGAGAATTGGGACAGAAAGAATGTTTCAGATGAATGAAGTTAAGTGAACAGAGACTAAGCTATTCAGAAGAATTCAAGGAAGAATAAACAATGTGCTTTGAATTAAAGAGGCACTTTAAATCTAGCCTAGATTTAAAGTGGGGCCCAGACTTCAGAGATAGCTTGAACTTTTGATGCAACTGAAATAACTCCTCAAAGGCTGGTGTCCCTTCACCAGGTTCCTTTTATTTACAAACTTATCTCCATTCCTTAGAGTGTTTCAGGTACAAAGTCAGAATCTAGAGAATCAATAGACCTGACATTCCTCATCAAGGCTGAGACTCGCTGATTAGGCAGGCAATTATTAACTCAACAAGGGAGCTGATACTCCAAGAGGCCTACCTCATGGAGCTCATTGAGGTCACTCCTCCCTTAAGTCCAAGGAACCTCAGCAGTGCACTCCCCTCATGGGTCTTTTGCGGCCTTTCAGTGCCGGATCTGATTCCTCCAACTCGACGTCCAACTTGGGTGAGGTGTATCGAACAGGCACTCATCTCTATTGACATGAGCGTCTGAGTTCCTTAGGAGGCAAAGAGGTGGCCACAGTTTAGTCCATTGTGTCCATTTCGAACTCTGAAATCCTAACTATAAACACAGGAGAGCCGGGGGATGTTCCTTGGTTCTCAGCCCACTGGGCATAGTTAGCTCCTGGACAATTTGTAATTTTGAGGCCCACACCCGATCCAGATGTTTTTTCTGGATGGCCTCACCCATGCATATTTTGTAGGATACCAGCCCAGTTCTAATCAACTGTTTGTGGAAGCCATGCAGGACCTTTGGCATAATTCTTTTCAAAGACCTGCAATTGTCTCTCCTGGCTGCTGTTGTCGTGGCCTCTCCATTGGTCTTCTTGCTGCCTTTCCACTCTCCCTCCCATCCCTCATCCCCAGGTTCGAGAAGATCAAACTCAATCCACTGTGGAGTCATTTGCCCATAGGCAATCCCGAGGGATCCATTCCCATAGTGTCCTATAATCAAATAGCCAATGAAAGATCTTGGTGTTCACTGAGGTTGCTGACTGTTTTTTTAAGCCAGCTTATAAAGTCTGGTCTGCTCTCTCTGCGAGGTCATTTGATGATGGATGGTATGGTGCCATCCTGTTATGTCAAAGCCCACTCGACGTCATGAACCTGGTGAACTCCTGGCTGGCAAAAGAGGCCCCAGTGTCAGAGACCATCACTTCCAGGATTCCATGTGCTGAAAAACAGGTGTGAAATTTCTCTACTGTTACTGTTGTGGTTGCCAAATGCACCCTATGGACATCCATCCACTGGAGAGGGCATTATCTGTGACCTGAAACAACAAGTCAATGAATGGGCCTGCATAATCCATGTGCAGCCTAGTGCATGGTCTACACAGCCATTGCCATGGGTGTAGGGAGCTGCTGGTGACAACTTTTGTCCTTGTTCTGGCATTGTGGACACCAACCCACAACCACTATTATGTCCTCATCCATTATGTGTGGCCACTGGGAGGGTATCCAGAAAATTTATGGTCATTACCATCCCTTCCACTTGTGGAACCATTGGTGTAGTGTTTGGTGTAGTGTCAAACTACTCAAGGCTGATGTTCCAATTGACAGTTGTAGACAGTGAATAATAATGTCCCCCTCTGGATATGAGCAGTTGGTATTGATGGCTTTGTCTCTCTTGGTGGCCCCAGTAGTGGCTGGTGACCAGTGACAATCGTGAATTTCTGCCCATGCAAGGTATTGATGGAATTTTTCCATTCCAAATACCCTTCTTTTTCATGTAGGCATATTCTGTTTCCTCTTTAACCATCTATGTACCATCCCAATGCTATACGGAGACAAGTTAGCTTTAATTCTTTTTGAGCATCATAATGTGCAAAGACAATGAATGATGACAGCTGTTGTTTCATTGCTCTAAAAGCCAGGTATTGATGGGAAGGCCACTCCCAAATTTGACCCTTTTTTAAAATTGATGTAGCAGAACCAAGATGGAGGTCCAGTTTGGTATAAATTTTCCATTGTGCATCACCAGCTGTAAAAATGACCATAATTCCTGGATTGACATGAGAGCTGGCAATCCTTAATCACCCACACCCGGTCCTCCAAAGGATATAGACCCAACTTGTCCACTTTGTAGCCCAGATGCGTCGTTTGAGACCCACTTCTCCCTTTTTTTGGTGCACACTGACCCTTGAAAAATAAGAATGTCCTCCAGATTCTGTAGATGTTCCGCCTTTGTTTTACCTGTGATGAGAACATCATCCAGATAAACGGCCAGCTGGGGTAAACTTTGTAACATGTTCTCCACTGTTCTCTGGAGGATCGAGCAGGCTAATGTGTCATTTTCCTAAACCTAGGTCCTGAAAGCTCGCTTTGCTGTTCCGACTCTGCATACTGCTAACAATTACAATGTCTTGCAGGATGGATTCTGAAGTGACTGCTGACTGTCTAGTCAAAGCTTGGCTTTACTTTGGGGCTGTACTGAGAACAGACCTGGGTTTACTTGTATCTGGATACTTCCTGAGGAAGGCTATCGACTGGGCTGCACTCAAGTGGTGGTCCCTAAACTCAATCAGACTGTCATGGGTGTCCACTTCCATCAGGATACCTTGCAACTCATAAGCTCCACTTGCAGCATTTTCCAACAATAAGGCCAGCTGTAGTGCCTGTTTGAACTGCAGTTGGGTGTTAGCCAACAGGTGTTTCTGGATAGTTACATTATTTATCCTGCGTACCAAATGGTCTCTAAGCATCTCATTAGGCACCATCCCAAATTCACATGCTTCCGCCAGTTGTCTCAACTTTGTTAGGAAACCTGTAACAGATTCCCTACCTCCCAGGTGCCAAGTCAAACCAGAACCTTCGCAGCATCAGATCTGGTTTAGGGTCATAACATTCCCTCACTAGGTCAATCAATTCCTGGAAGGTTTTGATATCTGGTGCCACCAGGAATGTTAAGATGCCAATGATGGCAAACGCCAATGGTCCACAAGTGGTCAAAAGAACGACCTGTTGCTTTTCATCCAGCACAATGTTATTAGCCCTAAAAAAGTAATGCAGGCATTCCACATACTGGGCCCAGTCCTCCACAGCAGGGTCAAAAGAGTTCAGTTTCCCCAACAAAGGCAGGATGCCTGAAAATGGATTACCATCAAACAAAGTCACCTATTAGCAAGCAAGATCCTTAGGGTCATTCTTTTTCCTTGTCGCCACTGAAATAACTCTTCAGAGGCTGATATTCATTCACCAAATTCCCTTCATTTATCGCCACTCCTAAGAGTGTCAGTAAACATGACACTTTGCATTATATATACAGGTGAGACTCCCTGATTGGGCAGGCAATCATTACCTCAATCAAAAAGAGCTCATACGTGAAAAGAGAAGAAAACCACAGACACAAACCTGGATTCAGAGAGGAATGTGTATTGACCACAATCATCTTGTGTGCGTCAAGGGGACTTTGTGTGCTAATGAGACCATTGTAGCTTCAAATATTCTTTATCATCCACATTAATCTTAAAAACAGTGTGTGCTTTTTAAGCTAAAGTAGAAGTAAATGTGTACTGTATTATAGTCCAAGTTTTTTATGTTCAATAAATTATTTTTTCTTGTTGTTAAAACTAATTAGCGGTTCTGAGACTCTATTTCTCCACATTTGTTAAATGTTATGATCTTTTGAGCCAGGGTTCCATTCTGGGATCTTTCCGTCCAGTTATAACATCAACTGGGATTGCAACACAGTCAAACGTAGCCTTGATGTCAAGGGCAGTCACTCACACCTCACCTCTTGAGTTCAGCTCTTTTGTCCATTATTGGGCAAAAGCTTTAATGAGGTCAGGAACCGAGTAGCTTTGCAGAACCCAAACTGAGCATCAGTGAGCAGGTTATTATTGAGTAAGTGCCACTTGATAGCACTGTCGATGACACCTTCCATTACTTTCAAGGGTATACTGATGGGACGGTCATTGGTCGGGTTGGATTAGTTCTGTTGTGAATGACACTTCACATAGCTTCTGAGTGCTTATAGTTTCCTTAGGAACCACTGGTTGTAGCCCAAAGTATAAGCAAATCTTCATGGAGTGAGAGGTCATGCTATTTCATAACAATAGGTTTGTTATCTGTTAAGTAAGGAATAAAGGAGATTGTCATCTTGATAATCTCCGGTGGATCACCACTCTGGATGGACTTACTTTTGCTGCAATTGCAAAGGCCCAGTCTTGCCCAACATACCTCATTCAGGGTGGGTGAGATGGGAGCAGTGAAGCACCCCCAGCAAGGAGTAACTCGGATGCAGGGCAGAAAGGTACACCCTCTTTTTACCTACTAGCTGCTGCAAAAGAAATGTTTAAAGGTACAATTTAACAGGAGGTAAGTTTTAAAGGTAAGACAATCGTGGGGAGACTGGGATGGGCCAGAAGGGTCCTGGGGGAGGGGAGTCAGGTCAGGTGAGACCAGGAGGGGAGAGCCGAGTTGGACTGGATTGAATCAGAATGGGGGGAAGGGGTGTGCAGTAATGAAGAGGATATGGGAGGTGTTTGGATCAGACTGGAAGGGAAATTCGGATTGGGCCGCCTGGGGGCTGCGAGGTGTGGTCAGGTCAGTCTGGGAGTGGGGTGTGGTTGAGTCGGACCAGAAGTGGGGCGTTGGAACGAGAGAGGGGGCTGTCGAATAGGGCTGGTGGTGTTTGGAGCGATAATGAGGCAAGTTGGGAGATCAGGTCATGGGTGGGGTGGTTTGGGGAATCTGCTGGGGCAGTCACGTATGTGCAGGTGTCCATGCAAGGCTCAGTTTTGTTATTTTAATAGTTAGTCTAGAGTTAGAAGTCATTTTTTTCCCCTACTAACTCTTTCAGACCAACTATCAGGATATAACTGGCAAAACCATCCCAAGTGGTCATTTTGTCAGATAGTTCCCAACCCAACATTATTGTCCAGGGGAAGTTAGCCTTTCTGGACAATTGCAGGGTAAACTCCTACCTGGGAACTTCCAAGAGGGATTTCTCAGTGCATCTTTGGGGTATCCCCCAATTCCAACACTGGGGAACCAGGAAGTTATGTGTCAAAGAGAGGACAATGTATTCAAATTCCATTTCTTATGAAACAGTGTTCTGTGGTGTTTTGTTTTGTTTCCATGACAGTGAAATTTGTAAATGAAAACCTTCTTTACTACATTTCCCATGGCAGTGTTAATGAACATGGTACTCCTTTTATCTGCCCTGTTACCTCTGTTTAGTCATTTCTTTCTTTCTCTCTACACAATACGTTTTACTACTTTCTCTAATATAATCTCCCTGAAGAAGAGTCAGACACACTTGAAACATTGGTCGCTATTCGCCCATTGCAGCCCAACACTTTTCTGGTGAGTCCGGCTGGGAGGTGTGCACGTTGGCTATTTTGCGGGTTCCCCGACATTTTTTCCGACCTGGATGCATCTCCCAGCCAGAGAAATATGGCACCACCAGGAACCCGCTGAAAATCGGCAGGCCGCTGTTTAGCATGAGCTTACTTACCTTTGCATTTCATTATCAGAATCCACACGGCAATCTGTGTCCCCTACCTCTTTGGCGTATTGTAATTTAGACGCAAATCAGATTAGGTATTTAAAAGTCGCGACCTGGCATGGCAGTCTTGAACTGATGTGAGGAGATAGTGTTGCTAGTGGAGCGTGGGGGATGTTGCAGGCAGACCCTGGAGATGCTGGTGATCTTGCTCCCGCTGCCTTCAGGTTTTGGCCCATCGACAAATGATACCTGGAGGTTGGGGAAGGGAGGCTTCCATTTCCTCACAGCTCCCTGGGTGAGGTTCCGTCAGGGAGTCCTGCCCCCGCCCCCCACCGCCCCCCCCCCCCCCCCCCCCCCCACCCCCAAGCAGTGCTGAAGCACACTGTGAGATGCAGCGTCAAGTGCTCCACCTTCCCACCACCACCCCACCTCCAAGCAGCACTGAAGCGCACTGTGAGAGGCAGCCTCGAGGGCTCCTGCTTTCCCCCACCCCCTCTCCAAGCAGCGCTGAGGCTGACTGTAGGAAGCAGCCTCGAGGTCTCCTGCTCCCCGCCACCCCTCATAGCACTTTGCAGTGGCATTGTCTTTCCACAGGATATAGTCAGGGACTCCACTGAGTGCCGGTGTTCCGGGGTGGTGTAGGAGTGTACGTGTACTGACTGAGGCCTAACCAGATGAAGTAGCTGCTGCTCCAGGCCGGGGTGTAGAGGTTCAGACACGGACTGCATGGAACCTGCTGTCACTGGGCACAGATCTGGTGCTGATTCACAGTCTGTCCCTGCCCTGTGACACAAACCAGCATCACACGCCTGTAACAGATGATGCACTTGCACACAAAGCAATGGCTCAAGGGTGCACATTGCCCACGTCTGCACACCGATCTGCATAATCTGTGCCAGCATTCGTCATGTTTGGAATCTCGCACAATCCTAATTGGGCCATGCGTGGCATCATGGATTGTGTGGCATTGCCAGCTTCCATAAGTGGGGGTTCTGGTCCACGTGAGGGATTGGGGTGGTGCTGGGTCTACGCAGCCAATGATAATAATCCATCATCCTATGCTCTTTCCAAACCCCACCGCGCAGATGGGTTTCGGTTTTCTCAATCTGGAGCTGGCCATGTTGGTGGCAGCAGGGGGGAGGAGGAAGGGGTGGCGGCAGCTCAGGAGGTGGTGGGCAGGGAGAAACCACCGTGAGAACAGCCACCATCAGACTCTCAGGAAGGAGTGCAGGGGGCAGACATTGAGGGCCAGGAGGTGGGTGAGCAGGCTCCCGAGAGGGTACACAGAAGATGGAGGGTGCTGAGGCCAAGGAAGTACTGGCCCTGCAATTCATTTGAGGCCCTCTTGGAGGAGATGTGTCTTCGCCGGCTGCACTTGTCCAAGACCACAGTGTGTCACATTTGTGAGGTGCTCTCATACCTGGCACCTCAAGGGAGTGGCGGTCACCTGCTCCCGATGGACGTGAAGGTGATAGCAGCCCTCAATATCTATGCCTCCGGCTCATTCCAGGCTCCCAGTGACAATCTAGCTGGTATCTCCCAGGCCTCTATACACAGAGCTGTGCAACAGGTCACAGATGCCCTGTATGCCTGGGCAGGGCAGCTCATTAATTTCAATGTGGTCCATGCACAGCAGGAGGCCCGGGCTCTCGGCTTCACATCCATCGTCAGGGTCCCAATTGTATAGGGCGCAGTGGATGGCATGCATATCGTCTTGCAAGCTCCCCATGTAGGGCTGCAGCGATTTGAAAACTGGAAGGGGTTCCACTCCCTGAACATTCAAATTGTCTGTAACCATTGGATCAAGATCATGCAGGTCGATGCACGCCACCCAGGGAGTGTCCATGACAGCTTTGTGATAAGGCAGTTGGACATCCTCGGACTCCTTGAAGACCAGCCCAGGCTCCCAGGATGGCTACTGGGTGATAAGGGTTACCCGCTAAGGTTGTGGCTGATGACGCCTCTGTGGAGCCCAAGACCAAGGCGGAGCCCCGCTACAGTGAGGCCCATGCAGCCACCTGGTCTGTCACTGAGTGGTGCATTGGCCTGCTGAAGATGCGGTTCGACTGTTTGGACCACTCTAGAGGGACCCTCCTGTATGACACTGCGCGTGCTTCACACATCATCATCGTTTGCTGAGCTCTTCACAACATCACCCAGCAGCGGGGAGACCAGCTAGAGCAGGAGGGGAAGGAGGAGGAGGACAAGGAGGAGCAGACAGGGGGTGAGGTGGGTGCCCTGCTGTATGAAGAGCCGGAGAAAGAGGGTGAGCAGCGATGGCAGGTGTCCAGCAGGGAAGGCCAGTGAGGGATGCCTTGATTGCAGCCCGCTTCACCTAGCTGGTTCTGTGCAGTGAGGGGGGTGCAACCTAGACACATCCATCACACCCCAGGAGTAAGTGCAGCCGCTATTCCCCCTGCAAACCGACCTGGACCCTCAAACCATCACATCACCCTTCCCCTGCTCCTGTTATCCCACCACCCCTTCCCCCAAAATATTCAACCCTCTTAATGTGTCTGGGCTGGCAACGGTTGCGAGTCTTGGTTGAAGGCTGGAGGATGATGACGACTCGCTGTTGTGCAGATTGAGATTGTGGCTCTGGTACAATCCCTACCTGTACTCCGAATGCACGCTGCCACCCTGGCCCATGTAGCTGTGAGGGTTGGGGACATGTTTTTGGCTGAGAGAGAGGGTGGGCACTTGCACCAAGGGTCTGGTGGATGTTGGGGAAAGTAGGTCTGGCACTCTGAAACATGGGTTGGGTCTGTAAGGCTCAACAGACAGCATCTCTATGTTTGGGAGTCAGGAACACTGAGCTGTGGGGGCGGGGAAGAGAATCAGAGATACATTAGTCACAGCTTGATGCGTAATGAACAATTAATTGTGCTCTTAACATAACTTATTACCAAACCCTGACTAATGCTGACCTTCACCCATGCCCTCTGGTGAACTACAACTTTCTAACTTTGTGCTGTCCGCTACATCTTCTCGGTGCTACCCCAGGATGCATTTCAGAGGTGGGGGTGTCCAGCTGTGATGCACGCCCTGTTGCCTGTGATGCCATTGGTGGATGTTGCCCAGGTGGCCGGTACCTGGAGGGGCCTGGTTGACTTGCAGATGGCACTGTTTCGATGCCACCCTGTTCATCTCGGTGAATCTGAGATGCCCCACTATGTGTAAAGGGGGAATCAGTAGTTTTCTGGACATCCGGAATCTCGTGGGTGGAAGACCTCAACATGGGCTCAAGCCTTCCTCCTCCTTTGGGGTACCAGAGGCCCCAGGGGGCATTCCAGGGTATGCCAGAGTAGCTGGACTAAGATTCAGAAGCTCCGGCGTCACCTGACTCTGCCAGACCAGGATGCCTAGATGCATCTGCACCATGATCTGTGATCCCTCAGCCCTGGCCCTCTAGGACTCAGCCAAGCTCTGGAATCCCTCTGCTACAGCATTCTGTGAGCAAGGCAGCCTCTGGAGTTGCTCTGCAGTAGCCGTCTGAGCCTGGGCTAAGTTGTTGAGGCTCACAGCTATGGTCTGCTGTGTGCCCAGAATGCCAGCAATGATCCCAGCCATGGCCAGCAGTGTCTCCCACATGCCCCTGACACCCATGGCTATCGAACTCTGTGTCTCCTGGATGCTGGAAACACACTCACCCATAACCCGGAGTGTCTCCAGGATGAGGACAGATCCCTGAGCCAGACTTTCCACTGTGGTCGCCAGCCTTGCAGCATTGGCCTGGGTCTCACACTGCGTCGGCACCACCTCCTGCAACAGCACTCTGTTTGACTCCCCTAAACAGCCTTGTTGTCGCAGCATGGTTGCTGATAGCCCTTCCACAACTCCTTGGGTTTCCTGATGCATCTCCACCAGCCTTGGGAGGAACAAACCCAGGGACCCTGCAGCTGGCTTGGGGACAGTTGAATCCTGGCCTCCAGCGGACCTCTCTGTGCCCGAGCCTCCGGATGTGCATCAGAGGCTGTGATGTGTTCACCAGATCATGATCCAGAAGCTTCGACACTAAAGGTTCCACCGTGGTGATCGTCTCTCTATTGGTGGGTTGTGTGGTACGTGCCGGTGATGCTTCAGTGGTGCTGCCCTCGGAGGATTCTTCAGTCCGATGTGTCATCCAGGGGGTCGTGTACAGTTTGCTCCAGAGCAGCAGGGTGATGGCAATACCCAAAGGGCCGGGTTCCTCTGGGCCCAGAGCTGTAACAAAAGAATACACATTAGAGGAAGGGAGGCAAAACATTCCATGCAGCATCACACTTACTTAGAGGAGGACCCAGGTTGAGGGTGCACTTCTGCTCACTTGCATGCTGGACACTGACCTGTCTGTTGGTGACCATTCAGGATGGCCCATCACCCCGTGCCGGCTCCATGGCACGCTCCTCCATGATACTCAGCTGCCGCAGGTCAGGCACACCACCACCAGTCTGTGTCATCCTGAGCACTGTGGATGGTCTTTCCCTGTGGAACATAAGGTGGATAGCAAGCATTAACATATTGCATTGCATGGGGCGCAATGCATGCCTGCATCCCGGGCATTGTGCTGACAGCTTCAGGGAAAGCGGTCACCACTGGAAGGTGCTTGTTGAGGGGTGAGGGGAATGGGGTTAGATTCTGTTCCTGGGAGAAGGATCACTTGTTGCATGCCCTTCAGGTACCTAAGCAGGGTTGGAGATCTGTGCCAAGCATGTGTGTGGTTCCAAAAGGGATGCTGACTTACCCTTGCTACTCACAGAAGGTCATTCATTTTTTTGCAGCACTTCCTGCCAGAGCGCGGTGTCAGACTCCTGGCATTCACCGCTTCTACCACCTCCTCCCACAATGCCATGGTAAATGAACCCCTTGGGTTGGGGCCTTGGCCAGGGAACAGATGATGACACCTCTCCTCCGCGGCATCGAGCAGGTGCTCCTAGTCTGCCTCTGAAAAGCTGGGAGTTGGTTTACGATCAGCCATCTTTGTAGCGTGATTGGCTGTGTCTCCATTACTGCAGCTTATATACAGCTCTGGCTTATTAGAGGAGTGCAGGTGCAGTGAGTGTGGCCAGTCAAGGACCCATTGGCAACAAATCCTTGTGAGAGATTTTGAAGGCTGCATTCAGTTGCGTGTCATTCATCCCTCAGGGTCTGACTGGCTGCCTTTCAATAGGCTACTGTGTCCAGGGGGTGGTGCAATACTCAGGGCTCCTAATTGATTAGTTGCTGTGTCCAGGGGGCAGGAGGGCGTCCAATACTCAAGGCTTCCATTCAAGAGAGGGAATGATCACAAGCTGGGGTTGTGCATGTCAGCACAATGCTAATTCTCTGCAGGGCAGCAGTAAGGACAGTATCTTCAAGGGATGGAAGATAATGCCCACATTATCCGGATCCATGGGGGCATGAGATGAGCAAGCAGCCATGTCTGTGTGTGGGAAGAGATGGGGTGGGGGGGCCAGTGATGAGGCCAGTGTTGTCTCTGTGGGACGGTTTTGGCAGGCAGCAATGAAACCAGCAATGTCTCTGTGGGAGGGTTGTAGGGGATGGCGATTGGGGGGGGCGGTGTTGGGGCCAATGATGAGGCCAGAAATGGCGGGATCGGGGGAGAGGGAACTTGTGGGAGCCAGCAATGTCTATGGGGGTTTGGATGGCGGTGATTTAGATGCTGAGAGGACTTTTCCACAATCTCCCAGTGATGTGCACAAGTGAGGGTTCCCACTCATCCCGCTGATTTCAGGCTCTTAGGCCTCACACCCCCCTGAACATTTAACGGTATTCACGACTGGGCCATTTGCGCTGCACAGAGTGGGGAGATTTGGGTGAGAGGCTGAACTGTAAGAAGAGTCATGATCTGGAACAGTTTTCCCGCCAATTCAGTACTTTTGGGAGAATCGCCCCCATTTATTTTCTTTCTCCTGTACAGATGCTGCCAGACCTGCTGAATTTTCCAGATTTTCTGTTTTTATTTCAAATTTTCAGCACCTGCACTATTCTATTTTTATTATTGTTACATCTCTCTCTGCCCTCTTCTCTTTTCATTGGTCTCTGATTCGCCCTTTACAGATGGGAGCTACTATTTGGCATGGCATTTTGTAGGTATGAAGAAGCCACTGTGAATTGTAGGGAAAATGTAGACTGCAGCTTTCAGCAGCCTCTTTCTTATCCCTTCCCCCTGCTGCGTACAGTGTGTCTCCAATCATTTTTCAATTTCCACTACGCCCAATTACCCTACACTCCCTCATTACCCTGATTTTTGGAGCAACCCGCTCAATTCCTGTACACTTTGTACCACTATCATTCACCTCACTGTTAATCCTCTAGTATGTCCTCACTTCAACCCTCCATCTTGCCAAGGAAAACTATAAGAAAAAGGGACCCCTCACCTTTGACTCATTTCCTTCCTGTGCATTTACCTCAGAGAGAATTGCATGCTTTCAAAATGCAACTTAAGTTTTGAAAAGGTAACTCAGATTAGGAGGCCAAAGCTTCTGTTTGTTTCTCTCCATCTCTCCCTATTTTGATACAGAAATTAGAATTTTGTATTTTCTGTCACATTTTAATTTTGCTCAAAACAACCTATGAACCCAGATTACAATGAGGAAAGATAAAATTTGCGAAATATGCTTACTGATATTTATGGAGGACACAACAAAAAGGGTCAATTGTACATAATCTTGGTAGCAATAAACAAGTTTAAAAAATTATGCTTTTCAAAGATCTTAAAATCTATCCTTTGGATATACATAAAATAATCCTGACAAACTGAATATTGGAGTGCAAGAAGCAAAGTAAAAATATTCTAGCAGTTTAACTGATTAAATTGCAAAAGAAGCATCCAGGAAAATTGAATACCTTCCATATGCTTATACTACATGATTGCAAATCAGCTGAGTCACAGAACTGGGTAAAATATTAAGTTCAAGCCAGGACTGAGGCTATCCAGTACAAAATTTTAATGAGGCCATTAAATGTTAATTTAATGTATATATAGATAATCATACTCTTGTGAAACGAATATTTTTAAATCTGATTTTATTGCAATTTTATTCACATCCGTCACATAGAATTGAACAGAACGGGCTACACAAAAATAAGTCATTCAATCCAATTGATCAATGTGGTGCATATGCTCCACATAAGCATCCTCCAACCTATCTCATCTAGAATCTTAAATTCTCATTCGTTTCTTCCCCATTTGTTTCCCCTTAAAGGCTTTTATGTTCACTGTTGAATGCACCCCTCGTCTTCAGGAAAGCTGCAGCGGGCTGTACCATTGGCAGCACTGGAAGATCCCACTGGCATGAATGGCCAGAAAATTCCAGCCAAAGTGTTCCAAGAGCGCAGGAAATGTGGCACACACAAGTTGTTATTTCCAGAAATGGGTGGAACTTGATTTTAAAACAAATAAAAATGAGGAGACTGCCATTCTTCCACCATTTTCCCTGAGACCAGACCAGGGTTGACGTTGTGTAAACTCTCTCTTTTTTTATGAGTATCCCGATTTAACCTTTTTTTTACTGAATGTGGGCACAAAGGATAAAATTACCTTTATATTAGCACTAAATTGCAAATCTTATTCAGAAGCTACAGGACTTCTGGTTAAAAAGATTGAAGTGCTGTGTTTGCATGGTACTTGATATGTTATGGTGCCACAGCTGAGCACCATGTTGCATTATAGGTTAATTTGATGGCTTAATGATGACATCTTGAAATTTGTAGTGCCTAAACATAAACTATTTATTATTAGTCTTTAACTATGTACAGACCCCAGTTACTTTTATCACGCATAGTGCTGTTCCATGCAGACTGTTTTTTTCCTAGAGTGTTCTACCAATCTATTACCATGTGACTTATACACCATTCTATATGGCCCTATGGGTAGTGCTATTCTCCAGTCCTATGTTAACATAAGAACATAAGAAATAGGAGCAGGAGTAGGCCATCTAGCCCTTCGAGCCTGCCCCGCCATTCAATAAGATCATGGCTGATCTGTCGTGGCTCAGTTCCACATTCCCGCCCTCTCCCCATAACCCTTAATCCCCTCGCTTATCAAAAAACCATCAACCCGCATCTTAAAAATATTTAGCAAGGCAGCCTCCACCACCTCAACGGGCAGAGAATTCCAGAGATTCACCACCCTTTGAGTGAAGAAGTTCCTCCTCAACTCCATTCTAAACCTCCCCCCGCCTTTATCTTGAGACTGTGCCCCCTAGTCCTACTGTCCTTTCTAAGCGGGAAGAGTCTCTCCACCTCTATCCTATCCATCCCATTCATCATCTTATATGTCTCAATGAGATCTCCCCTCATTCTTCTAAACTCTAACGAGTACAAGCCTAGTTTATTCAGCCTGTCCTCATAGCTCAACCCCCTCAACTCCGGTATCAGCCGAGTAAACCTCCTCTGCACTCCCTCCAAGACCAAAATATCCTTGCGTAAGTACGGCAACCAAAACTGCACACAGTACTCCAGCTGCGGCCTCACCAATGCCCTATACAGCTGCAGCAAGACCTCCCTACTTTTATATCCAATCCCCCTCGCTATGAAGGCCAGCATCCCATTAGCCTTCCTGACCACCTGCTGCACCTGCAGGCTGGATTTTTGCGACTCATGCACAAGGACCCCGAGGTCCCTCTGCACCGTCGCCTGCTGCAGTTTTTCGCCACGTAAGTAATAGTCCTTCCTACCATTATTCCTACCAAAGTGGACCACCTCGCACTTGCCAACATTAAATTCCATTTGCCATTTCCTGGCCCATTCGCCCAGCCTATCTAGATCCTTCTGCAGACTCTCCACACCCTCCGCGCAATTTGCTGTTCCCCCAATCTTGGTGTCATCAGCAAATTTTGACACCATACACTCGGTTCCCTCCTCCAGATCATCTATATAAATGGTAAATAGCTGAGGCCCCAGCACCGACCCCTGGGGCACTCCACTAGTCACCAACCGCCAATCCGAATAGCACCCATTAACCCCCACTCTCTGCCTCCTATTTGACAACCAATCCTCTATCCACGTTAACACCCTACCCCCAACTCCATGCCCCCTTACCTTCTGCAATAACCTCTTGTGAGGTACCTTGTCAAACGCCTTCTGAAAATCAAGAAAGACCACATCCACCGGCTCTCCTCTATCCACCACCCTAGACACATCCTCATAGAACTCCAATAAATTTGTCAGACACGACTTCCCCTTAACGAAACCGTGCTGCGTCTGCTCTATCAAGCAATTCCCCTCAAGATGCCTCGCTATTTCCTCCTTGATGACGGATTCTAACATTTTACCTACAACAGACGTTAAACTAACCGGCCTATAATTCCCTGCCTTTTGCCTGCCACCTTTCTTAAACAACGGCGTAGCATTAGCCGCTTTCCAATCTTCCGGCACTTCCCCGGAATCCAGCGACGTTTGGAAAATAACCACCAAGGCATCCACTATCACCTCCGCCATTTCTTTCAGAACCCTCGGATGCATTCCATCCGGTCCTGGGGACTTGTCCACAATCAGCCCCTCCAGTCTGTCGAGCACCGCCTCTCTAGTAACAATAATGTCATTGAGACCCTCCAGTCCTACCACCTTTCCATCGCTAACACCCAGCAAATTATTCACGTCCTCCTCCGTGAAGACCGAAACAAAAAAGTTATTCAAGACCTCAGCCATTTCCCCATCCCCTACCACTAAGTCCCCCCTCTCATCCTCTAAGGGTCCAACATTCACCCTAGCCAGCCTCTTCCTTTTTATATATTTATAAAAACTCTTGCTATCCTTTTTTATATTAAGCGCTAGCCCAGCTTCATAGTTTCTCCTACCCTTCTTTATCAAATTCTTTGTCAATCTTTGTTGACATTTAAACCTCTCCCAATCCTCTTCTCACCCACTACTCTTAGCTACTCTAAACGCCTCCGCTTTTAATTTAACACTTTCCTTCACCTCCTTCATTATCCACGGCTTATTACCTCTCCTCCTATGGTCCTTTTTAACCATCGGAATAAATTTCTGCTGAGCACCAAGAAAGATCTCCTTAAAGATCCTCCACTGCTCCTCAGCAGACCTACCTTCCAACATGCTCCCCCAGTCAACATTCGCCAATTCTTCTCTCATCCTACCGTACTCCCCTCTGTTCAAACAAAGGACGCGTGTCCGGGAACCCACTTTCTCCTCCTCCATCTGCACCAGAAACTCCACCATACAATGGTCACTCTCCCCAAGAGGATCCTTCACCGCAAGGTCCCTAATTCTACCCGCCTCATTACATAACACCCAATCCAACATAGCTCGCTCCCTCGTCGGCTCCAACACACACTGTTCAAGGAAACTATCCCGGCAGCATTCCAAGAACTCCTTCTCGAGCCCACCGCGTCCAACATGGGTCGACCAATCAATATGTAGATTGAAATCTCCCATAATTATGGCTGTTCCATTCCTGCACACCGCACTTATTTGCGCGTTAACAGCCCGCCCCACCTCCAGATCATTATTTGGGGGCCTATAGACGACACCCACCAGCGTCTTCCTCCCTTTGCTGTTCCTAATCTCCACCCACAACAATTTCACTTTCTGCTCTTTGGTTCCTATATCATCCCCCTTGCTGCATCGAGCACTTTTACGTTACAACAGCATCCAGGCATATATATCATGCAACAATACCATGCAGTTTTCCAGAGATAGAAAAGATATTTTGAGATAAAATGCCCTTCTGTGTATTTTGTGTAAGGAAACCCTTTAACTATAATAATAACAATTAATAAATAATAATAAATAAGATTTTGTATCTCCTATTACTGAAATTTGGGAAAAGCCAATCATTTCCATGTTCTTCACCTGATGAAGGGGCAGCAAGCACTCCAAAAGCTTTTGCTTTTGCTACCAAATAAACCTGTTGGACTTTAACTTGGTGTTGTGAGACTTACTGTGTTAAAGCAATATGTGACAGAGCAAATATTTCCTAATACAGTTCATACATTATTAATTCACATAATATTGACTGGACTCTGCATTTAGATATCAGTTTGGGAATGCTCAGAGCAAGTGGCCACACATGCAGAAAGAGCTAGAAAACATCCAGGCCTGGGCTGATAAATGGTAAGTAACATTTGTGCTACACTTTTGCTGGACAATGATCATCTCCAAGGGAGAATCTAACCATCTCCCCTTGACTTTCATTGGTGTTATCATCATTGAGTTCCCCACCACCAATATCCTCAGGATTACCATTGACAAGAACCTTAATTACATGAACCTCATAAATACTGTGGCCGCACAAGAAAATCAGAGGCTGGGTATTTTCGGCAAATTAGGGATGACTCAGCATCTGACGCCTCCATCTACAAGGCACAAGTCATGGAATGGTTTCCAGGTAGCTATATGAGTTCCACTTCCAAAACATTCAAGAAGTCTGACACCTTCTAGGACAAAGCAGCCACATGAAAGGAACCATATCCACCACCTCAAACATTAATTTCCTCCCCCACCAGCACACAGTGGTGGCACTGTGTCCCAAGATGGACTGTGGCAATTCAACAAGGCTTCTTTGACAGCACACATAAACCCACAACCTCTGTTCCCGCCCCCCACCCCCCCACACCACCCAAAGTATAAGGAGCCTGAGGCACAAGGGAAATCCATCACCTACAAGTCACCCCTCACACACAACCCTGACTTGGAACTATTCAACATTCCTTCATTGCTGCAGTGTCAGAACGGTGGAACTCCAACCTAACAGCGCTGTGTGTGTGACTACATTATATTTAAAATAGCAGTTCAAGATGGCAGCTTACCACCACCATCTCAAGGGCAATTAAGGATGGGCAATAATTGTTAGCTTAGCTAACAGTGAGGCTCACAGCCCGTGAATTAATAAATAAATCATATATGAATTATTTATTTACAGTTTAATGGTCTGAAACTCTACAAGCAGGATTATGAAATAACACTTGTACATAGAATCAAAGAACATTGTGTACTTGTACTTTCTCACCTATTATCCTATTCACTTTACAAAGAATGTTGGATTATGACAATACAATTGCAGGTATCTGTAAAAAAACCCTGTTAAACATTTGTCAAGTAACAATCATACTGCAACGATTTTAATGTATGGGAAACATAATTAATTCTGATGCATTACTTTTCCAGGGCTGACAGTCAACAAGGTCCATATGCATGAGCAAACGTCCCAGCATGTCACCCCATGCCAAATCACTTTTCCTAGCAATGAGTTAGAAAGTCACCCTGAAGGGTTTTCGTTTTCTTTGGTCAAAACCTTGCATAATAATATTCAGAATTTGGATTTGCAATAATGTTCACCTCACCCCTTCAGCTGGAACACCGTGTGCTCTTTAGTTTCTGAAGATTACCGTGACCTACCTGCATAAAGCACAGCGAAACTAAAAAAAAGGTCTCAATGAGGAGCGAAAATAAGCTAAAGTTGTATCCAAAATTTGAGTATTTATTAAATGTCAGCACCAACTCACTACTTTGCCTTCTGGCTGTTTCTCTGGTCTAGTTCAATCATTGTATCAATACGAGAAGCCATGTTCAGGATAGTCAGGTGGTCAGCTCCAAAAGCAGATTAACTGGCCACTTATCCCCTTTGCTTTTTGTGGAGCTGTGCTGTGTGAAAGTTGGCTGCAGCATTTGCCTTTATAACAACAGTTCCTGCACTTCAGAAGAAATTAATTGGCCGTGAAATGCTTTGGAGCGTTTCATGCTATATAAATGCAAATGATTTCTCATTATTCCAGATCCAGGACAAATACTGTGCTTTGGAACCAGATTATGGACAGACGCAATAACAACTTGCATTTATATAAAGTGTTTTTATGTGTAAAATGTCTCACAGCATTTTACAGGGAAATAATGAGGAGCAGGCAGGTCAGTGAACTGAAGCATTAACCTTATCTTTCTTTCTCTCCACAGACCACCATTTTCTATTTTACCTTAACAGGAGCAAGTACTACATCAGGGTTGTTCAACGAAAAGGATGTGGCAAAAATATGTGTTTGATGAAGGTGTACAAAGGAGAACAGTAAGGAGGGACAGAGAGTTTTGGGGAGAGAGAGCACCAGAGAATAGGGCCAAGGTGACAGTGCTCTGACACTGATGCTGGGATGAACAGAGGATGAGAGACATAGAGGACCAGAGGCAGAGAACTGAAAAATGCAGACGGGCTTTGAAGGTGGAAGAGGGTGCCTGACAGGGTGTGAGCAGTTATGTTTCAGAGTGTATTGATGGTGCCAAAAAGGAAAGCAAGGAGGGAATTGGAGTAAATGGCCTGAAATTCAGTCCCATTGCCACAGAGCCATTGCCCCTCTACTGGGGCAAAAGCTCAGAATCCGAGTAATCTGATGTAATACAGCTGGGCTCTTAAATTCCCTCTGAGCACTGGTGTCTATAGCCATAATAGCATCTACCTGAGATTTCAGGAGCTCAGCCTAAGCTTTCTAAGCTTCAACAACACCCAGATTTTGGGTGGCTTCACCAGTTCTGCAATGGTAAGCAGGTGCTGCCTCCCGGTTCAGGTCTCTGGGAGATGGCCATCTCTTCCACATTGGAAATGATAGGCTCCAAGCTCTCCATGCCAGTTTGAAGTCAAACCTCTGCAAGCAAAGCAGCTTTTTTCTGTGCATTGATTCATCCCTGTCCTCTGCAGCAGACTTTGTCAGCAACCACACTATATGGAACTGGCATCAATCGTATATTTTCCCTCTGCCCTGGTTGTAGCCCATTTACTTGGGAACTCACCATGTGCAGATCCTGCCTCTATGCTACCCTTCAACATCTGAGCAATGGCAGTATCTCAGCTGGTGGTGTTTCTTCATTGTCAGTCCATTGTGCCTTCTGCACTTCAGCCTCCCACACCAATTGTTGTCCAGGTGCCATTTCTTGGGTGTCTGAAATGAGAAAGACACAAGGGCAGAGTTTAGGTAAGAGCAGAAGCTGGCAGCGTTTACTGGTCAACCTGAATCTCTTAAAAGCGAGATGCATTCTGGCTGTGCTACATTTTGTGGTCCAGTTTATGAGCAGGAGGAGAAGTGGAAATGGCATAATCGGCCATACAGTGAATGCTATAATTCTCTGATGCAGCAGGTCTTGGGTGGACAGCTGGTTCATGATGCAGATTGACGCCTATGGCGCAGGTTCAATCGCCGTAGCAGCCAATGTTATTCATGAAGGCCACTTTCTCAACTTTGCCCTCAGGTTACATCACCACCAGTCAACTCTCCCCTGTCAAAGGGGACAGCAGCCTATGGTTACCTGGGACTGCGGCAATTTTACTGAACCTTTACTGGAGGCCTTAGTGCAGGAGATGGACAAGAGGAGGGAGTGATACTTTTCCCTTCGGGGATTAAGAAGCCCTCCAGTGCACATATTAATGAGGACACTGCAGGCAGCTGTACCATCTATCAAGAAGCCCAGTCAAAATCTGGGTGGCTGCGGGTTGGGTAAGGGATGATTTCCCTTCACACATGTCAATTCTGCTAGGTGGGAGGTAAAGTTAAAATCATATCCATGAGTAGACAGGTAGCACAACATGGGGGGAGGGGGAGTCAAGGGGTAAATTGGAAAAAATCAGCTAATTTGATGCGGATTTATAACTAATGAGTCATAGGGCTGAAAATCTTCTCTCTAACTATCCAGTAAAAATCTGAACCTTCAGTATTCAGTATTAGTAAGTGGAGAAATTTCTATGAATTGACCTTTGCTTAATTCTCGCGGGGGCCAGTAATCAGTCTAATATTGCCCTGGCCAGTCAGTATGATCATTAGAAACTGAGCAGGGCCTAATACATGGACTGTAAGGATTTATGTAACAAACTTTCCATAATCTGTCAGCAACTATTTCTCAAAGGGGAAAAATTGCAGATAACTTTTATTCAAAATAAGAATTTTAAATGCAGCTCTATACGTGAATAGAAACTTACATGAGCTGGTTTCTTCTCTTAGTGACCGGTTCACTGAGCCGGGAAACTCCCGGCTCATAAGCAGTCTTCAATCGGGAATAGCTATTGGATCTTAGCTCAGTAGAGCTGACTGAATCTCAGAGAAGCTGAATAGTGCAATCGCCATGGGAACTAGATGGCATCTTTGTAAACATGCTGGGGCGGGAGAGAGCTGCAGCGTCCTCTACATTTCCTCTGCGCTTTCATTTTTTCCCCATTTAATATATTTTTCTCATATCACAACAGTTCAGTTCTTGAACCGGCTTGCTTCCTATTTGTTTCCTGCTATCCTCATTTGAGATGTCAAGTCCGATGCTGGTGCTTTTTTATTATTTTGCTCTTTTCCAGCTCCAACTGCGACGATAAAACTCTTCGCAGTTCGATTCATTTGTTGACAGTTCCCTTTCATTCCTGCGTGTTTAATCTATTTCCCCGACGCCTAGCCTCCCCACCACCTCCCCTTCCCCCACTTAATTTTCTTCTTCCTCATTCAGAGAATAGACAGCGTCAGCAGCGACAGCTAAGACCCTGTGCATTTGCCTAAGCCCCATGTACCCGTGGCATTGTGTTCCCTCAGCCGCACAACACACTCCAGCTCCTAAAAACCCAGGCAGACACAACACTTCTCAGAGCGCTCTCCTCCTGGAGTCATCTGCCTACGCAATGATAGCAAGATTTCCTTGTCCTTTCAGCCCCATGCCCGGACAGTGTGAACTGTTAGGTGTGTGCCTACGACCTGCCAGCAAACACTAGCCCCCACCACCAACCCCCCCCTCCTCCCAAACACACGCACATTCCTTAAACACAACCTCTGCCTTTGTGCCGCTTTGCAAGACCACAAGGAAAGCAAGTGGCGGGGGAGGGGGAGAAAAGCTTCACATTTCCTCTCCCTTTGATATGAGTTGTAAATCTTTCCCTCTAATCAAAGGCAAACGGGGGTTTGAAGTCATTCCCAGACAAAAGGGTCATTCAAATAAAAGAAAAAAGGAATTAAATACATCGTGGCAGAATCGCAGGCTAACTTCCTCAGAGGCTGATAGAATGTTTGTGCTCGATCTGCTACTGATTTGAAAATGAATGGGACCCCATTAAGCGTTTCATTAAACTCAGATCAGACATTCTTTCATTTCATTTGGATTCACATGAGGGGACATTTCTAAGGCTTGCATTCAAGATTTCAAAATAATGGAATTAGTTGAAAAACAAAATGCAAGTGTGGAACAGATGTTATAGTTCCAACCCCTCTTTCAGATGGGTGAATGCCACATATCCAAAGCCATAATAGGTCAAGGGGCCGGGAATAATAGTGTCAAGCGAGGTAAAAGAAGTAAATATATACATATTTAAAAATGCGACAATTTATCCATTGAACCCTGCTGCAAAGTACAGGTGAAATTGATGGGGTGCTGGTGGAACAATTACATATTGCAGGGCTCCCCCTGATTTACTGAGATGCTACATTTTGTGAGAATTCCAGAGTGGATACATCTGTTCTATCATCAATGTTTAAGTCCATCCTTTAATGAGAAGCTGCCAGTGCACTGAAGGCCCTCACATGAACTTAACACCACACAAGGTTGAGAAAATGTTGGACACAGCTGATTCTTGAGGTGTTCCTCATACCTGCTAGGCCTATCTCATCATCAGCAACAGCTACCCTGCAGTGACCCCAACTATTCCCAGTTTCCTCCACCATCAGCACCAGGTCGATGATCATGGTTACTCCAACTCTGGTGAACTAGTGTCCCCTGAGATTCTGGGCATGCTTCTCCTTTAGGCATGAACCTGGACACTGTCAATGCTCCTTCACTCAGGGCAAGGTAAGCATTTCATGCCATGCCTATGATATGGTATGGCATGGTGAGGAGGCCATTCAGTCATCTCACTGCAGCATCTGAGTCTGGGACTTTGCTACATCATAATGACAGGATACCCCAATAGAAACATTGGTGTTTGAGGTTGCCCCATGCACAAGTCCATCCCCTGGCCTCTGATTTTATGGGTGCCTTTCAATTAATGTTGGGCTTTCAAAAGACTCACCTTTCCAGACTGGTGTAGGTCATTCAAGCACTTCCTGTACTTGACCCAAGTTCTAGTCACAACTCTTCTGCTTCTCACTATTGCATCCATCCATGCCTTTTTGGTTAACACTGGTGACATCCTTCTGCTCTGTGGAAAAAGGAGCTGGCTCTTTCACAGGCTACTTGTACAGAAGTGTCAAGGGTGGCATCCTGAAGTCATGGGACTACCTTTGCTTTTCATTGCTGACTGCTTACTGTTTCTGCCTCATTCTTCTGTATCCTGGCTTTCAGCTGCCTGAATGCTGCACTGGTGCCTGGCAAAATTGCAGCTACATGCAGGCTACAGGCACTAGGCTGCTACCATTAATTGGATAGCTTCCTTGCCGCCAGCCTATGAATTGGCTAGTCCTCACAAAACAGGGGAGGTCCAGTTGTCTGTCAGAGAATGTTTTTGAAAGGCATTTACTCCCACCATTGAAATATCAAGTGCATCAATCAAATCCTGCCCGTTAACTCAGTTTCTCTTTTGCCATACGCTGTCAGATATGCTGAGTATTTCCAACACATTCAGCTTCTATATAAATGTCCCATCACAATCCTTGGATTCATTTATATGGGACATCCCATAACTCTTATTAATAAACAACGCTGCAATTCAAGGCATAAAATCTGCAGTGTCATCATATATGATAGCAGTCAACCCAGTTTCAATCTATAGCAAATAAAAGCAAAATACTGTACCTAGTGGGAATCTGAAATCAAAACAAAGAATGCTGGAAAAGCTCAGCAGGTCTGACAGCATCTGTGGAGAGACAAACTGAGTTTGTGGCCAAATTTTCCATACCTATTTGCAGGCAATGCCATGGCTGATGGGATAACACGAGAAGGATAAAAATCAGCCTTACATCGTCATGAAACCGGGTTGTGATTGTGCACTCCAGCTGTGAATGGCCAGCTGCATTTCCGACCACAATAAACTATTTCAATACATTTGCATCTCATTACAATGGCTGAATTCTCTGACCTCATCCATGGCTGGGATTCTCCAGTCCTGATGCAGTGTATGGAGATTGGGCTTAGCGCCAAATTGTCCGTTCTTGCTGGAAGCTTTAGTGGGGCGTGTGAAATCGGAGAATTGCAGCCAAGGTCTCCTCACCAGAATCATCCCACTCCAGCTGGATCATCCAAGCACATCAGCATGCAGTTGGAACGATGGGTTTCACAATGGTACACAAATGACCTGGTGAACCTACACTTCACTCCTCACTTCAAGATTAGTCCACCCACCTTGCATCGCGCAGTGCTCACAGGAATCAGTTGCTGCTTCACAGGCAGCAACACATTACTTTCAGAGGGGATTTTGCAGGCAACTTTCTACTTGCCAGACCAACAGTAAGACAGGGTGACTTTTAATGGGTGGCAGGAATAGGGTTGCACTGGGGAAGTGGAGGGGGGGGCGGAATCTAGCCTGAGATATGGAAAAGATCTGCAGGGCAAGGCCAGTACGAAGGAGATGGGGCCAGTGCCCTCAAACAGGAGAAGGAGCTGCAGGGCTAAGTCTGTACTGGGTTTACAAGTGTGGAAGATTTGCATTGGCGGGGAGGAAGGTTTGGGAGTAGTATGTGTTAAACAGTGGAAGTGGCTTCAAAATAGGGATGGGTGAGGACCGCACTGGCAATAGGTATCTCCACTTCACAATGTTCAGGGGCTAACAAACAGATGTGCAACAGAAGTATGATGGGATCAAGGGTTCAAGGGAGTGGAAGGGGAGGTCTGTGAGGGAAGGGGAAATCTAAGTATGAAGCTTCTCCGGATAGATGGTGCAGGGAGGGGGGGGGAGGGGTGGAGGTCGGGGTGGTAGCTTCCATATTCACATTGGGAGGATCCAAGTTGGTCTGGCTGAGACAGCTCAGCACCACCATCATCCGACTTGCAGCAATGGTGCAGAACAACTTCAAATGAGAAGCACTGATGGTGGCGGGCCCTGTGGGTGGTTTGGAGGGCAGGTGCTCGTACTGGGAGAGGGCAGAGCTGATTACATTAGCACCAACCTGCATTCCCCAATGAGCAGCGAGGACAGCTGAGACATGTTAACAGCCTTCCAATGGCAGTACAGGTGCAGGGTGCCACTGATTGCTCTCATGTGACTCTAACAGTTTCCTGGCAATAGGCACTCCAACATAAACCAGAAAGTCTGCCAGTCACTCAATGTATAGCTGGTGGAAGACCATCAGAAGCTGATCATGCAGCTTTGCACCAGATACCCAGGAAGCGTTCAAGACTCATGCATCTCGAGTAAACCACAGAGACAGATTTTTACCTTTGGGCACTTACAGGAGGTTGGGACATGGTAGGGAATATAGGGAGGAATGTAAGTTGCGTCCGGTGCCACATGTGGGAGTTCCTGGTGGTGTCACGTGTCCCCAAGGAACACATCTGCAGTAAATGTTTAGAACTGCAGCGATTGAGGGCCCGGGTCAGGCAACTTGAGGGGTGGCTGGAAGATGCGTTTCTAGTCAGGGAGAATGAGGAGATAATGGCTGGGAAACATGAGCAGGAGGAGGTCTCAAGGGCTGAAGAGAAGGGAGGATGGACGACTGTTAGGAGGGGAAAGAGGAAGAAGAAGAGTAGTCAGGGTCCCCCGGCCTCCCCGGAGGCCCCCCAAGGCTCGTCGACAGGGGCACAGAAAAATAGGAAGGAAGGGGAGACTGACTTAGAGGGACGGAAGGGGGCTGGTAAGGTGATAGTGGTAGGGGATGGGAGGGTCCGAGGGATTGATAGGAGGTTCTGGGGGCAGGGGCGCGACTCCAGGATGGTGGTCTGCCTCCCTGGAGCAGGGGTAAAGGATATAATGGAAAGGGTAGAGGGAATTTTGAAGGGGGAGGGGACCCAGGCAGAGGTCATAGTACACGTAGGGGAGGGGGATATAGGAAGGAGGAGTAGGGGAGAGGTCCGTAGGCAATTTAGGGAGTTGGGGGCCAAACTAAAGAGCAGGACCTCCAGGGTGGCACTGTCTGGGTTGCTGCCCAGTACGAGCAGGGCTAAGAATGACGAGATCATGCAGTTGAATGCATGGTTGAGGGATTGGTGTAGGGTAGAGGGGTTTACTTTTGTGGATCACTGGGAGGTGTTTAGGAGAGAAAGGCAATTGTACAGGAGGGGTGGGGAGGATTTGAACGGGAGGGGGACTAGTGTCTTAGCGGGGAGGTTAGCTGGGGTGTTCAGGAATGATTTAAACTAATGGGCGGGGGTGGGGAGGTGGCTGGGAGAGAGTTGGGTGAAAGGAAAATTATAAGGGAGAAGGTGGTTCCGAGGGACACTTGTGGGTTGAACTGTGTCTGTTTCAATGCTAGGAGTGTGGCAGGGAAAACGGATGAGCTTAGGGCCTTGATGTTTGTGAGGCAGTTAGATGTGGTGGCTGTAACGGAGACGTGGTTACGGGAAGGGCAGGACTGGCAGCTGAATGTTCCTGGGTACAGGTGTTTTAGGTGTGACAGAGGAGGGTTGAAGAGAGGTGGAGGGGTGGCACTGTTAGTCAAGGAAAACATCACAGTAGTGCAGAGGGAGGACGATATGGAAGAGATAGGGATTGAGTCAGTGTGGGTGGAGTTGAGGAATAAAAAGGGAGAAATCACATTGCTAGGGGTGTACTATAGGCCACCCAACAGCCCAAAGTCAGTGGAGGAAGGCATTTGCAGGGGCATTTTGGATAGGTGCAGGAAGAATAGAGTGGTTGTAGTGGGTGATTTTAATTTTCCCGGAGTGAATTGGAGGGGGCCTAGAGCTGGGGGTACGGAGGGAGAGGAGTTTGTGAAATGTGTTATGGAAGGGTCGCTAGAACAGTATGTAACTAGCCCGACTAGGGGAGGGGCTATACTGGATTTAGTGTTGGGAAACGAGCCGGGGCAGGTGGGTGAGGTAGAGATAGGCGAACATGTGGCGAACAGTGACCACAAGTCCGTCTACTTTAGGATAAAAATGGAAAGGGACGAGTGCCGTCCGAACGGGAGTGTGCTGAACTGGGGAAAGGCGAGCTATGGCAGGATTAGGAGGGAGCTGCAGCAAACTGATTGGGAGGGACTGTTAGCTGGCAAGTCCACAGTTGGCAAGTGGGAGGCTTTTAGGGACAAAATGAAATGGTTGCAGGGGAGGTATGTTCCGGTTAAGCGAAAGGGTGGGAAAGGTAGGATTAGAGAGCCGTGGATTACGGGGGATATTGAAGACTTGGTCAGGAAGAAGAGGGAGGCGTATGTTAGGTCAAAACAAATGGGTACGGAGAGTGCGCTGGAGGAATATAGAGAGAGTAGGAGGGAGCTAAAAAGGGGAATTAGAAGGGCGAAGAGAGGGCATGAGATGGCTTTGGCTGGTAGGATTAAGGAAAATCCAAAGGCATTTTATTCCTATATTAGAGGCAAGAGAGTAGTTAGAGGGAAAATTGGTCCTCTTAGGGACAAGAGTGGAGAGTTGTGTATTGAGTCGGAGAGAATGGGGGAGCTCCTGAATGAATACTTTGCGTCGGTATTCACAAAGGAGAGGGGTTCGGAATCGTGCGGTCTCTTGGAGGGAGCGGAGGTTCAGTTGCAGGATATAGTTATTACGAGAGAGGAAGTGCTAGGGCTTTTAGGTAGCGTAAGGACGGATAAAGCTCCGGGGCCTGATGGTATTTATCCCAGGCTGCTTAGGGAGGCGAAAGATGAAATTGCTGGGCCTCTGGCGCGAACCTTTGTCTCTTCTTTGGACACAGGTGAGGTCCCAGAAGACTGGAGGGTAGCAAATGTGGTCCCGCTGTTCAAAAAAGGTAGTAAGGATAACCCTGGGAATTATAGACCGGTGAGTTTGACGTCGGTGGTAGGGAAGTTAATGGAAAAAATACTTAGGGGTAGGATGTATGAGCATTTGGAGCGTTGCGATCTGATTAGGGATACGCAACATGGCTTTGTTAGAGGGAGGTCTTGCCTTACGAATCTGGTGGAATTCTTTGAGGAGGTGACAAAAACGGTTGACGATGGGAGAGCCGTTGATGTCATCTATATGGATTTCAGTAAGGCGTTTGACAAAGTCCCTCACGGTAGGCTGGTAGAAAAGGTTAAGGCGCATGGGATACGAGGCCAGGTAGCTAGGTGGATTGAGAACTGGCTGGGAAATAGGAGACAGAGGGTAGTTGTGAAGGGGACCTTGTCGGGCTGGAGGCCAGTGACCAGTGGTGTGCCGCAGGGCTCAGTACTGGGACCTCTCCTCTTTGTAGTATACATAAATGACTTGGAAGAGGGCGTAGGTGGTGTGATCAGCAAGTTTGCTGATGACACCAAGATGGCAGGGTTGGCGGGTATGGAACTGGATTGTCAGGTGATACAACAGGATATAGATAGGTTGGTGCAGTGGGCAGATAGGTGGCAGATGGCATTTAATCCTGACAAATGCGAGGTGATGCATTTTGGACGGAATAATGCAGAGAGGAGCTATGTGATAAAAAGTAGGCCGATTAGGAGTATAGACATACAGAGGGACCTGGGAGTGCAGGTTCACAAATCCATGAAGGTTGCGTCACAAGTGGAGAAGGTTGTTAGGAAGGCTTATGGGATGTTAGCCTTTATAGGAAGGGGCATAGAGTATAAAAGCTGCCGTCTAATGCTTCAGTTGTATAGAACGTTGGTTAGACCGCATTTGGAGTACTGCGTCCAGTTCTGGTCACCTTACTACCGGAAAGACGTGGAGTCTCTGGAAAGGGTGCAGAGGAGGTTTACCAGGATGTTGCCTGGCATGGAGGGACTGGGTTACGAGGAGAGGTTGAAGAAACTGGGGCTATTCTCCTTGGAAAGACGGAGATTGAGAGGGGACATGATAGAAGTATATAAGATACTGAAGGGAATAGATAGAGTTAATAGTGAGAGACTGCTCCCTAGACTGGGTACGAACACGAGAGGTCATCATTTAAGGGTGAGGGGGGAGAGGTATAATTTGGAGGTGAGAAGAAGGTTCTTTACGCAGAGAGTTGTGGGGGTCTGGAACGCGCTACCGAGTAGGGTGGTGGAGGCAGGAACGTTGGACTCGTTTAAGATGCAGTTAGATAGGCACATGAGTGAAACGAGAATGGAGGGATATGGTAGGGGCTATTAAATAGGGTTAAACCTCGGGAGACACCGGAAAGGCAGGCTGTAAGATTAATATTTTTGTCTTTATTCCACAGGTGGAGGTCCACCTCGTGTCAAGCGAGGGGCATGCACATGGCGGGTCATGCGTGGGCTGCTCTTGGAAGTTCCAGGAGTGGCCTAGTACTTCATGTCGGTGTGTGTGCTTGATCCTGGACCGGTAGACGGGCGCCGCAACAGCTCAGTGACTAGCACTGCGAGCTGTGCAGACACATGGATTTGGGCCTGTGTCTGTGGGAGTTTGCGCATTCTCCCTGTGGTTGCGTGGGTTTCCTCCGGGCGCTCCGGTTTCCTCCCACACCCCAAAGATGTGCTCTTAGGCTAATCGGTTTTTACCAAATTGACACTATTTCTTCCCTGAATCTGACTGAGTAGGGTTCCATTCGTAGACATGCAGGGTAGAATAGGTGTAGGGTGATGCGGCGGCGCGGGCTCGTTGGGCCGAAGGGCCTGTTTCCCATGCTGGGTTATTCTTTGTTCTTTGTAATTCAGGGCTGATACCTCAGTGGTAAAAGACATGACTGATGATGGCCATGCAGCAGCCTCAGACATCTGCACAGGGAGAATATAACAGGCTCATGACCCAAGCAGACAATAGGCACCTAAAGGTTCGATTCAATGCCTGGACAGATCTCGTGGAGCACTCTGGTACAGTCCATAGAAGGACTCACTGATCATGGCAGCTTGCTGCATGCTGTACAACCTGCTGCTGCAAAGGGAGGACTTGCCAGATGACAAGATAGAGGAGCTGCATGTCTCCTCTGAGGAGGAAGAGCTCAAAGGGGATGAAGGTAATGAGTTTGAGAAAGAAAAGGCTAGAGTGGATGAATCCAGAGCACAGGCCAAACAAGGCAGGTGTGTGCATGTGGCCCTGATAGTTAAAAGTCTGACAACACCAGGTTTTAGTCCAACCGATTTATTTGATAATACTCACAAATGAGTATTATCAAATAAATCGATTGGACTAAAACCTGGTGTTGTCAGACTTTTTACTGTGTTTACGCCAGTCCAACGCCGGCATTCCCACATCACGCCCTGATAGTTACCAGCTTCCACCAGTAGGATGATGAGTGGAAATCATGGACAGGATGAGGATGTAAGCTCCAGATGGGATGCAGCCAAATGGATATGTGAAGATATGTGTGTGAGAGTGAATGGTGATGTCCCATGAGCTAGCAATGAGTGAGAACCCTGTGTTTGTGTGATGGGTTGTGAGTGTGAGTTGAGAATGATGAGATGGTTGACTTATCCTTGCAGCAAGAATGAGGTCATTCATCCTCTATCTGCGCTAGATTCTTGACCTCCTGTGGGCAGTGTTAGCACTTGACCAGCACTGTCTCCAGTGACCATTATAGCAGTATAGGACATGGAAGCATGGTGTCAGCAGGTGTTCAAGGGAGGTGTCACTGAACCTGAGAGCTGCTATTTTCTTTCCTTTTAGGGCCAGCTGTCTGTAGCAGTACTGGGCTAGAGAGATTGAGAAAGCTGTGTGTGGGTACCATTTTGATGTGGTACCCGGAGCCAGAAACCACTGAGCTGATGGCAGGGTGAGCAAACCAGCGATCCAGCGTGTTTCCTGTACATGTGTAATTAATGAGACGGGAGGCAGAATTCAGCGTAAAAACCTACCATTGAGACCAGCAGGAAATATACCATCTGCACTTAGTACAATGGGAAAAAAGCCCATGAAACAGTTTGGAACTGAAGCTATTGATTCCTTTCACCTTTCTTTATTGCCATTCCAACATTGCCCCCAGCTGGGATTCTCTAGTCCCGTTCGGGTGAATGGAGTTTTTGCTGAGCGCCAAATTCTCTGTTTATCCTGGCAATGGGGGCAGGGCATACAAGTTCAGAGAATCCCGCCCTTTATCTTGCTTTGTATTTTCCATTTTATTGAAACTCAGAAAGGAAGCACTAAGTATCAGATCCATTCAATGCTAACACCCTTGCCTGAATAAGAAGGTTAAAATCCACTGCAGCTACTTGTACTTGTGTACATAATCTAGACTGAGACTTAAGTGCAATAGTGTGCAATGGCTGGAGGTGTTGTCTTTCAATTAAAGACATCATATGACGTTGCAAATAGACATAAAGGATACTGTACCATAGCATTTGTTAAAGGAGGAAATGATTCTGGATTCCTAGTCTATATTTATCTCTTAACTAACATCTCTAAGGCAAAAAAGCTGGCCATTTATCTCATTGCAGATCTCTGAAAACTGACTGCCATATTTCACAACATTACAAAAGGGACTGCACTTCAATTGTGCTCAATTGGCTGAAAAGCATTTGGGATTCCTGAGGTCATAAATCATAAAATATTAAACATTTTCAGAATGATAAAGTCATTGTGTTAGTAGTTTGACATAATGATGGTCACATTTGCCTTCTATGTTCTCTCAGCTTCCACATACTGCCTACTGACAGTATTACTTCCAAGACAAGCATCTTGATATGTCCCAGAGAAGATCTGCTCATGCTATTGACAATAATACAACATCTCAAAAGTATCACACCACCTTCAATCCTTTATTTTATAAAATGACCTCATTTGGGATGTGACATAGGGAGCACAATGACCCGACCTTGGAAGCTGCAGCAAGGAAGCATGAATTTTATTTTCATTTTATTAATTCAGGGGATGTGCACATTGCTGGTTGGGCCAGCAATTATTGCACATCCCTAATTGCCTTTGCATTGGGTGGCTTGCTAGGCCATTCCTGAGGGCACTTACATGTCAACCACATTGCTGGGGATCTGGAGTTATATGTAGACCATACCAGGTAAGGACAGCAGATTTCCTTCCCAAACAGACATTACTGAATAAGATAGGCTTCAATGACAATCACTAATGGCTGCGTGCTCATCATTAGACTTTTAATTCCAGATTATTTCTACTGAATTCAAATTTCACCATTTTGCCATGGTGGGATTCTAACCTGGGTCCACAAAGTCTTACCCTGGGTATCCGGGTTACCACTGGTCCACTGTCTAGTTCCATGGTTAATGGGATAGGCAGGGTTAAATGACAATATTACGAAGTGAAAAAGTAATGGGAAAAGCTGTGTGCTTCAGTCATCATGAGAATGTGAAATTACTTTTCAGAATGTGATTTATTTAACTGAGCAAAGTGAAAACAAATTGCTTTGTTTCACCGGAACAGCACTTTTAAAAATTTCCAAACAGACATGTTTTCATATTAATAGAATGACAGCTTGTTTTCACACATACCCAGCGAGAAGCTAAAATCCCACAGCTGTCACTCCCCAAGTACCATATTGTTCAAAGCCTTGTCCAGACGACTAGCTGTCAGGTTCTCTCTCTCTACCAGCATGATTATAGTTTGACAGCTGCTTTTCAGTCAAGCTCATATGGGTGAGAATGACTGGTACATTTCCTGAGGGGGTCCATTCACCTCTGTAACTTTGACCCGAGCAGCAGGTAATTACTTCATACTGGAACGGCTGACAAGCCGAGCGACGGCGAGGAGTCAGACTAGAACAGCCACATTATTGCTTTCCAAATTAATATCACTGGAAGTATTTGTTCTTGATATATACATAAAGAAGGAGAGAGGGAGAGTAAAAATCTCTAGTGCTCAATTAATTCACTTTGTGGAGATTGCAGATATATTACGAGTTTCTTTTTCGAATTTCTCACCAGGGAAAAGGAGGGAATTTGCAAAATTTTGAAAATGTCAGATCACCAATACAATTCCAAGTTAACAATTCACATTTTCAAATTATGCACCAACACCCTATCCCCCCTTGTAATGCAATATCTCCATTTCAGAGCATCTTAGTTCCCATAGTTCTTGTGGTTTAAGTGAGCTGGGTATAAATAGGAAGATAGGTGAGACACCCTCTGACCTCTCAGAAATGAACACGGGAATGGCTAAAATAACAAAGGAGGAATAAATGTGAAGACATGTGAAACTGGGACAACAATTCACTCCAAGTAAAATGGCATAAATGTGGCTGAAAGTCCGAGGACTATCCCACCACTCTATTGAGTTAGATGGTGTCACCACAGACAAGTGTTTGGCTGCACTCAGCTGTCCAGGAGTTAGGATGGGAGTGTAAATAAAAAAAATCAGCTGCAGGGCCTTGTTTCTGATCATTATGCAATGAAGCCTGCAGGAAAGTGAGAGGGTCCCCTTAAGGGTCCCACTTGTCATATTCCTGAACTCATTTCTTTCTCCAGTTCATCCCCAAACTCACCTCAGGCCCTCTCCAATTTCATTCTTTCCATGAAATCTACCTCTTGTACCGTCCACCCTATTCCCACTAAACTATTCACCATCCAACTTCGCCCTTGGCTTCCGGGTTAGCTGGCATTGCTTGTGGTTCTCTCTTCTTAAGTGTTGCCCATCTCCCCTTCAAATTTGCCATCATCACCGTCTTCTTAAAAAGTATAATTCTTGGCGCCTTCGTACTTGCAAACTACTGTTCCACCTCGAATCTCCCTTTCTTCTCGAAAATCCTTGATAACGCTGCCATCTTCTAAATCCAAGCCCATCTTTCCCAGGAGTCCATGCTTGAGTCACTCCACAGTGGTTAGCACTGCTGTGTCACAGCGCGAGGGACCCGGATTCAATTCTGACCTCAGGTCACTGTCTGTGTGGAGTTTGCACATTCTCCCCATGTCTGCCTGGGTTTCCTCCAGGTGCTCTGGTTTCTCTCATAATCCAAAGATGTGCAGGTTCGGTTGATTGGACATAATAAATTGCCCCTTAATGTCAGGAGGATCAGGAGGGTAAATGCATTACTTATGGGTAGGGTCTGGGTGAGATTGTTGTTGGTGCAGGCTCGATGGGCCAAATGGCCTTCTTTGGCACTGTAGTTTCTATGCTTCTATGGTTAATCCAGTTTCCACCCCTTGCCACAATACTGAACCTGCTTTTATCAAAGTCACAAATGGCCTGCTGTGTGTCCATGACGAAGATAAACTATTGCTCCTCATTCTTTTCAATCTGTCTGCAGTGTTTGGCGTGGTTGACTACGCCATCTTCCTCCAATGCCTTTTATCTTTGTTCAGCTATATGGTACCTGCAATACTTGGTTCCGTTTCTATCTATTTAGTCATAGCCAGGGATTCACCAGAAATGTTGTCTTTTCCCACTTATGCACCTTGACCTCCTGTTCCCTTAAGGATCTATTCTTGGCCTCTTCCTATTTCTCATCTTAATGCGGGTCCTCAGCGATACCTCCAAAAATACAACTCCAGTTCTCACGTGCGTTTTGACGCCTTCCAACTCAATTCCATCACCGCCTCTTTCAACTCCTCTCTAATTTACCTGACTAGTTATCTGATATGCAGTTCTGACTGAAGAGAAATTTCCTCCAAGTGAAGAAAGACTGAAGTTACTGGTCCCCCATCACACATCTTTTCTCTAGCGATATCCTCTCCTTGAAAAATGCCTTGAAACTACTTTGTCAAATCTGACCTCACGATGAGCTTCCACGCCCTCACCTTCACTTAGAATGCTTATTTCCACCTTGGTAATGTTGCCCGATATCTCGTGTCTTAGTTCATCTGCAACTGAAAACCTCATTCATGCCTTTGTTAACCGCAGTTGATTATTCTGGCAGATTCCTGGCCAATCTCTCATGGCTGCCCAAGACCTAATCTGCACGAAGACCCATTGTCCCCATGCCTGCTGACTAATATTGACTTCTGAAGCAGCAACTCAACATTAAAATTCTCCTTCTTGTTTTCAAATTCCTCTGTGGCTTTGTCCCTCCATACCTCAGCAACACCACTGCACCCCCCCCCCCCCACCCTGCCCCCCCAGCTCCAAATCTTGCCAGCCTCCAATCCTCTGACAGAGCTACACTTCTCCCAATCTGGCCCCCTGACCATTGCCAATTTGAATTGGTCTGTCATTGGCAGCCATGCCTTCACCAACGCCCTAAGTTCTGGAATATCCTCCCTAAACCTTTCTTTTATCCTTTCAGATGTTACTTAAATCCTTTCCCTTTGACCAAACCTTTGGTCACCTGACCTAATATCTCCTTATATGACTCATTGTCAAATTTTGTTTGATACTTTTCCTGTGAAGCACCTTGGGCTGGTTTACTATAATAAAGATACTATGTAAATACAAGTTGTTATTGAAATTAAGTGAGGTGTTGCAAGCCCAGGCAAGTCATGGGAGTTACAAATAGTGTGACATAAACCCAAGATCCTGGTTGAGACCGTCCTCACCAGGCAAGACCGTTCTCTTCCTGTTGGCGAACACTTCAGCGGTCACAGGCATTCGGCCTCTGATCTTCAGGTAAGCGTTCTCCAAGGCAGCCTTCATGACACATGACAGTGCAGTCATTGAGCAGAGATTGATGGCCAAGTTCCGCACACATGAGGACTTACTGTCCAGTGTGGAGATAATACACATCTCTTTAACCTGTGCTTAATGCTATCTCCACTCACATTGTCTGCACCTTTAAGATTTGATTAGCTGTAAAGACTTGCATTCTAATCAGTATTCTGTAAACTGAGTGTGTGTCTTTATATGCCCTGTTTGTGATCCGAACTCCCCATTCACCTGACAAAGAGGCAGAGTCCCAAAAGCTAGAGGCATTTGCTACCAAATAAACCTGTTGCACTTTAACCAGTAAGACTCCTTACTGTGTTTACCCCAGTCCAACGGCAGCATCTCCACATCATTGAAATCAAAGATCAGAGGAGACATTTGGAAGCAGGTATGAGGAGTAAAAGCTGTAGGTGAGGGGTGAAACCTATAGATCATATATTCCCGGTACATCACTTAATTACAGTCTGTGTTTGAACTTCCACATTTTTATGATTGGAAATAAATGCTTGTAAAAATATTGATAAGAACTTATTAATGCTGTGAGAAAAAACTCCTTCTGATCCCATCTATTAATTTCCTACTAATTATCCTTCAACAGTCTTACAGCGCCTCTAAATTTGAGTAATATTCAGGACTGACCTTTACTAAATCTTTTATTATTTTGCACAGGTCATAGAGAGGCCTCTTCATATATTTCTAAGCTGTAGTGATTGCTCCTTTTTCAGTTCGAATTGAAATCATTCCTGTTGCCTCCTCTCCAACTTTTGAACATCCTTTTTTTAGTCTGGTGGGCGGACAGTATATGGTGTAGGCTCAGCATAGATTCTGGTTGGGTGGAGATCCTGACAGTGCAGTCATTTCTGCATCACAAACCATTCTCCCCACCTCCCCAAACTCCACATATGCACGGATGATGGGATTTCTATGAGTAAGTGATACCATCTGACTAATTAACCATAGCCACGCAAGGGAGCTGACCAATTAAAGCTGGTGAATAAGGGTTAGTTAGTATCAGCAGATCAATTAAGGGGTTTTAAAAATGGCAACATGGACAAGTTGGGCCTGTTTCCACGCTGTAAATTTCTATGACGCTAAGATTCAAAGTCTGACGGCAGTACAGAAGAGCTGTTCTTGAGTCAGTTGGTACCTGACAGACTTTTGTAATCCCCCCACAAACAGAAGCAGGTCTGTGGGCAGTACAATTAAGGGTGTCAGCATTAAATGGTCATCTACAGCCTCTGTACTGGCTGCAAACAGAAGGTTGAAGGAGGTGTGTGACAGAAGGTCTGTGTGAAAAGGTCACTAGACAGTTTAGTAATACCTCCCTGGAAATACTTCTGCAAGCAATGAAGAAAGCAGGCAGATAATCTTCCCAGAGGATGGGAGAGGAGAAAGGAAATCAATCTCATGAAGAAGACCTGGCTGAAAGTGGCCAAAGAGATTTGCAGCCACTGGATCATCACCAGGACATGTGCTGGAAACCCTTCAGTGACTTACTGAGGGCAAGCAAAGCCAGGAGCATGCATCCTTGGAAGGTACGAGTCCTGCACATATTTGGTAGCCATGGCATTCTACACTGGGGAATAGTTATACAAAGGGACTCAACAAGGATCACTGTTTGCATGAAGATAGGAGATAGTGGCACACCAGAACAACATGGCCAACAATTTGAGCACAAGTCAGTGCTGATTATAACTGAGAAACATGTGGACGTCTAACAGAGTTTCCAGCAACTGCTCTCTCTCCCAACTGTCTGGATTAGAGAAGGTCATCAGTGTGATGAACGTTTCTGACTTATGCAGACACAACCTCCTTCGTAAACAGAATGGTGACCCTTGTGGAGGGCCACGTCTGGCAAACTGCAGTTAGGAGCCATGTGGCATGCTATATGATCCTGTGCATTGGGTAGCAACTAACTTGAGTTTCCAACTGCCTTCCTGCCCCTTTGCACCTTCCAGATTCAAGTGGTTACACTATGTCATGCTTCTGGCGTTCCCCTGCCCACTACTTTCCCTATACATATGGCTGCTGAATTTCCCCCCTCTCTCTTTCTCCTCCTCATTAGAGGAGGTCAGTTCTAAGTGCATTTCTCTACTTGCTGAGTTTCACCTCTTGAATTTCCTTGGTGTGATATTTTCTGCCTTTGAGAAATGCCACATTACTTTCCATATCTAAAGTGGAGCTATATTTACAGTGCTTTAAAATGCCTACAGCATAGGCTTCCAGTTTGTTTTTAGTTTCTCTTTCTCGATAACTACACCCAGTTTTGAGTAACAGCAACAGAACAATGAAGATTCAGATACATATAATCAAACATCAAATGATTGAACAATTGAACACTACATCAGGTGTTATTGTCGAACTCCAATGAGAATATCTTCTCTTTACTGGCTTTAACAGCAGGCCATCTACTCTATAAACTACATTCTTTTCCAATGATAACCCTGAATCTTGCTGCTTGGATACTGTGCAACTAAATGCCTATCAATTTTGGGTAACAACGAAATTCAGAGAGTGTTTTCATCCCCTTTTAAACTGGCAAGCTATTGAAGCTCTGTACATCTTCAGTCAAGTTCAATTGCCCTTGAAAAAAATAATTGTTAATTACTTCCTTAACAGCCTTAATTGGATATCCATCATTCCCAATAAGTTTCCATCCTGGTGCCCAGGTTGCCTTTGAAAAAGTCATCCAGGGATGGGAAGACTTTAGGGAGCTTTTCTGATGTGATTTCCCCCTATTTTCCTAGGCCCTGCCCCCACTTCAAATCCACTTTCACTGACCTGGGAATATTCCCACCAGTAGTCTTATATCTCATGGGTCTCACCATCTGTATATCTCACCATTTTGTTGGCTTCTTCAATTTTTGTACTACATTATCTAAGTATTGACAGTGATTAGATTAGCCCACTATTACTCACAGGCTGGTAGAAGACCTTCATCTTTCGACGTATAGCCCAAAATCTATTCTTTCATACACCTCTGTGAATGTGTTGATGATACTTTGGAGTTCGGCCTCTATGTGTGCACATACATAAGCATCATCAACGTATTGCAATGCTGCCACACGGACAATGTATAGCAAACACCTTATCACCCTGGAGAAATATTGTCAGTGATACCTCTGCAAAGTCAATAATATTTTAGGCACTTCAGTATCAATGTCCTCTCTCAGATCCCCAGTATCAAAGCACCAATACTGGTCAAACTGTCCACATACCTGACACAAGACTCCCAAAATAAGGTCTCTGCATTGAGATTCATCACAGCAAGCAGTTACCAGGAGGGCAAAGGAAATGTTTCAGGGACATCCTCAAAATCTCCCTGGAAAAAATGCAACAACCCACCTGATCTGTGGAAATTTCTTGTTTGACAGTGTACAAACTGGAGAAGAAGCACCTGTGTAGGTGCTGACCATTTTGATCACCTCAAACAAGCCCAGGCAGAGGACAAGCATAAACAAAGAAGGAGCATACCAAAATCCGAGCATCCCGCCCAATTGCGTCAAAAGACTCTACCCGCCCCAGCAGTGGCAGAGTGTGTGGACCCAGCTTTCAGCTTTTTTAGTCAACTCAAGACCCGCAACACTTGACTGGAAGAAAATCATCCTCAGTCCCTAGGAACTGCTGGAGAAGAAGGTGGTAATGCAGGAATTCCATTCATCATATGGTACTCCTATTCCATTTAGTTTGTACTTGCGTCATGAAACTTTCATCTAAAGTCATCTTGCATCTTTTTCTTTTGATAATCAATGTAAAAAATGTTTCTTTGGGATTATGTAGAGCTTTGCCTTTGACCTTTGTTCAGTTTTCTTTCTCTGCTCATCAGCAGGCAGTTGATAATCCAGCTATCACCATTCTGCAGGCCCTTAAGCATTATATGTTAGGCTTCATGCTGGGTTGGCTCTTCTCCACAGGAGTACAAACAGCATGCTTAATGGCTCATTGTCTGAAGCTCCTCACAGGGGCAAACACAAGCTGCTTGCCAATCTAGCAATCCACAAAACTACCCATGGGCCTAGACTGATCCCATCAAAATCTTTTTAACACTGGCACAGGCCCATTTATTTCAAGTGTGATCACGCCAATGTTAAATTGAAACTGATCAGAAAACCTAAAGTGAAACGTCCTCCCGCACAGTAAAGCGAGCAACCAACCCCATTTGTATACAAATTGACATCCAACATGTAAAAACATCAGCACAAAAAATGCAAAGCAACCCTAATTTTATATCCTTGATCCCTCTTTCCTAATTAACTGAAGAGGAATTTGAAAAAAGCATGGAGATTTTTGTGAGCTCACACATAGCCTGAAGGCATCCAAAGTATTTTACAACAGATTCATTACTTTTCTAGTGCGATCATCGTTTTATAAAAACACAGCAGACAATTTGCATGCAACAGATTCTCATAAATGACAAACGAATGGATAAATAGTTTTGAAAAGTCTGTTTTTGGTACTGCAGATGCTGCAAATCTGAAATAAAAACAGAAATGCTGCAAATACTCAGCAGGTCTGGCAGAATTTGTGGTGAGAGAAACAGGGTTAATGGCTGGGATTTTCTGGCCTGTTGTAGCAGATTTTCAGGTGGCAGAGGTGGCTCATCATTGCTGCCAGCAGGTTCTTACTGTCCTGCTGATGTTAATAGCCATTTTTAAAATTTATTTACTAGTTAGAAGTAAGCCTTACATTAACACTGCAATGAAGTTACTGTGAAATTCCCCTAGTCTCCACACTCAGGTGCCTGTTCAGGTCACTGCACGTAACCAGCATGTCTTTTGGACAGTGGGAGGAAACCGGAGGAAACCCACGCAGACACAGGGAGAACGTGCAAACTCCACACAGACAGTAACTCAAGCCGGGAATCGAACCCAGGTCTCTGGTGCTATGGGGCAGCAGTGCTAACCACTGTGCCACTGTGGGTGAAACTCTTACCCATTGTAACATAAAAGGTAGAAAGCGTCTCAAACACCCAGAATGACATCCTCTAAAAACACAAAATCCCATCACCAAGATAACTTGAGACAGGATGCTTTTTAGGACTTGGGCATACAGCATTAATTGGGTGAGCCACAAAAAGGAAAACCAGACACAGATAGTTTCCAGACATTTAATCAGGGCTGTCTGATTTCCTTTCCATTTGTTTAGGTCAATGGAAAATAAGTGGGGGTACTCTACTGGCTTGTGTGGTTACCCCATCCAGCTTTTTTCCTTATGCTTTCATTATATTCTCTTTTTCTTCAATGTAAACATGCCAGTCATACACAAAGGTTAGTGAAGCAATAAATTGGGTTCTTTTATTTGAAGATGTGACTGTATACAGTTACCTGGGAGGCTTTGTATCATGCAACTGGCTTCTACTACTGTTGCTTGCAGACTGACTACAAGCCTTGGGACTAATATATCACATCTTGTCAATGTGTGCAATGATTGATAGCAGTTTAAAATATGCTCCCTGAAAGGAACATACAAATAGCACAATATATCCTTTTCTAACTACAGGCTCAATGGGCCAAATGGCCTCATTCTGCGCTGTAGGGATTCTATGGTTCTAAAGTTTAACCCTTAATGGAACAAACTATTTATATGACAATGAAAATAACCTTGAGTGAGATTTTCCCAGCCTGCTGCACTGCTCAAGTAGTAAAACAGGCCAGGGAATGTTAGCAGGGGGCTTGGAGCGGGAGTCACGACCAGCATGCAGACAATTCTGACTTTCCCAGATCTTTTTTATAACATAATCAGCCTTGCATCAGAAATCAGCATGAGACTGATTATGATATGGAAATTACAATTTCAATCTCATTAGTGAGCCCATGATAATATTGTCTGGGCTTGCTAATGTTTCCTTCCCGCTGGGACAAGTTCCCATCAGTGGGAATTAAATCTGCTCCCCATCAACAGGGACCAGGTGTAATCACTTCGCAGTGGGGACAGAGGCCATGAGGCCCTCTGGGGAGATTGAGGCAGACTGTGCCCCTTAGTGAGTGCCAGCCTGGAATCCTGGCACTGCCTGCTGAGCAGCCTGGCATTGCCCACAGGGCACTGTGGAATGCCAAGGAGGTGAGACATGAGAGGGTGTGGCCCACTAGGGGTTAGTGTGATCAGTGGTGGTTGGTGGGACCGCTGTACACTCTGTATTAGGGATTAGTGGGGTTGGGGAGTAGGAGGACAATTGGGGCTGGCTATGGGGGGAGGGAAAATCAGGCTGACCATAGGGAGGGGGAGTTTCAAGCCAGCCGTAAGGAGGGGGAGGTTGGGCTGGCCCTAGAGGGGAGTTGGGCTGACCATGGGGGCTAGTGCTCAGGGCTGGCCTGGGAGGTGCTGGGGGGATGTTATGGAGGCTGGCAATCGGGATGGGGGTGGGGGGTGGTGGTGGGGGAGAGCCGGTTATTGTGGGGAGATCATGGAAGTCAGTGATCACGAGGCCAGCAACTGGGGGGCAAGGGCACATGCACTGATCTCCCCACCGACAGATCAGTGCATGTGCAGTAGCCCGCTCAGTGCGCTGATGCTGGCCTCTCAGGTGGGATTAGCCCCCCGCCCTTACCTGCATGAATCCCCCAGCAGACTTTGTAACGCAAAGAGTGCAGGAAGTCCATCCCACCAAATACACCCAAAAAATGGCAGGAAGATCTCCTGTTTTCCACATGTTGGGCAATTAGCTTTTTTTGGCAAAATCACCTCCCTTTGTGTCTGAATGAACCGTAACACAAAGTAGTGCACTTCTAAGTCTCTGAAATGTATCAGCCGTTTGCTTATTCATACACTTGGTTGTAGCACTTCCCTGGTGTAAACTTTGGATTGGGATTGGAATGCTATCAGAGCTAGTTCTGCTGCAGTGAAACACAGAGTCACAAGAAGCCTTGTTTCTGAACCAAAGTATGAATTGATCAGTGCTCTTTGTTGGTTGTTGCCTAAAAGACATGAATTCTAGATAGTGTATTTGGAAGCCAAATTTGACTATTGATCTTCAGATGTTGGCCATATTTAATCAGCATTTTTAAAATGGTCTTTAGACAGATATAATGCGTTCAATCCGTGGGGCTTTAATTGCCTTATGTTTTATCTTTTTGACATAGTATAATAACGTTGTTTGTTCAAAACCCATGGAAACTTGTGGCTTTGTTCTCATAGTAAGTGTCTTGCACCTTAAAAGTTATCTACTTTAAACAAAACTTTATTGGTCTTTAACTGGAACTTATCACAAACTTTGGGATCTGGCCCAGGATCATAACACTATCTTTTATCTGGATTTTTATAAAAGTAATCAGACAGACTGATGTGTTCAGTCCATGGAGGCCTTCATTGCCGATAGCAACTTCCATTGTTGTCGTTTGCTTATCTTGTTTAGAAGTATTGAAAACATGGCTCAATGGAAAAATTGGAACAAATTTAGATAGAAGGCTTGTTGCCTTCCAATTGAACTTGGAAATTTTGTGGTCATCTTTTAGCTTTGCGCAGGGCTTTTAATGCCATCTGGGGCTTTTAATCAGTATGCAAGTTTCTTCCAGCCCTTTGTGTTAGATTAACTCTGAGTTGCAGTACCTTTACATGACCATTGCCATAGTTGGTCACAGCTTGACTGAAATGGTGGCACTTTTGAGCTCTGATTTTCCTTGGGTTGACTCTGCCCAAAGAGCAATGATTTAGGTGGAAAAATGAATGTAGGGATTCAGAAGTGAAAACAAAAGTGGTGAAAAAAATTTTTTTGCAGGCTTATTTTAGCAGATAGGAGCTGTTACTGGATGGATTCTTCTTCCCAGCCCAGTCTAGAGCATTTACCTTGAGCAACAATGGCCTCTCTCTTGTCTGTGAGATCTACTTGGAAAGAGACCACTTGAAGTCTGCTGTGTAATTTCTGCTCCTGACAAAACTCCGTAGCATGTAAACTTTTACTGTTTAAGCTCGCCCAAATTTGAGCAATCTTTCTAAGAGATAATACCTGCTGTCAGAAGTGAAGTGCAATCCTACAATAAATGTACAGGAATCCTACAGTGTTGCAGAAGAACTTAAGTATGGCGAGTTTCAGTTTCATACCAGCTCTTTTCTTCTGCTTGTTGCAAAGAGTTGATGCTTGTATATTTTTCAACCAATTCTTCAGAACAATGCTGCCACCATGTTATATTCTTTTTCTCTTTGACACAGCAAGTCATGATATTCACATCCTGTTGTTAGCACTGCTGTCTCACTGTGCCAGAGACCCGGGTTTAATTCTGGCCTCAGGTCACTGTCTGTGTGCACTTTGCACATTCTCCCTGTGTCTGCGTGGGTTTTCTCTGAATGCTCCGGTTTCCTCCCACAGTCCAAAGATATGCAGGTTAGGTTGATTGGCCATGGTAAATTGACCTTAATGTCAGGGGATTAACAGGATTAATATGTGTGATGACGGGAAGAGGGCCTGGGTGGGAGCGTGGTCGGTGCAGACTCGATGGGCCGAATGGCCTCCTTCTGCACTGTAGGGATTCAATGATTCTACGAGTTTAAGATGTACATCCTTAAAGGTGCATGCACATCATATCATAATACCTTGTCCAGTTGATACTTCACACCCAAGTAGCAAGCAAGAAAAATCCCTCCTCCCTTTTTTTGGGTAATCAGATCTTCACATTGTTAGTGACAACACATCCAATGCCTTTATTCCAGTGTGACTGTGTGAATGGCACCTCACTGAGCTAAATATAAATGCAGTTATGACTGTAGAGGAGCTGGCAATCCTTTACCACCTTACCTCAATGACCAGTTTTCATGCACAACTTCCAGCTCTTCCCTTCTAAGCTAAACAAGAGAACCCAAGAGATTTAGGGGTCCATGTTCACAAAACACCATTATGTGGCGGTGAGGAACAAAAAATAAACAGGCTCATGGAATGCTGCCCTTTTTATAAGTTTAAATATAAATAGGGGGAAGTTTGTTTGAAGCTATACAAAGCCCTGGTTACACCACCATGTGCCATGTGCAATTCTGGTCACAACATATTATAGAGGTTTACAGCATGGAAACAGGCCCTTCGGCCCAACTTGTCCATGGCACCCTTTTTTTAAACTTCCTAAGCTAATCTCAATTGCCAGCATTTGGCCCATATCCCTGTGTACCCATCATACCCATGTAACTGTCTAAATGCTTTTTAAAAGACAAAATTATACCTGCCTCCACTACTACCTCTGGCAGCTTGTTCCAGACACTCGCCACCCTCTGAATGAAAAATTTTCCCCTCTGGACACTTCTGTATCTCTCTCCGCTCTCACCTTAAACCTATGCTCTCTAGTTTTAGGCTCCCCTAGCTTTGGGAAAAGATATTGACTATCTACCTTGTCTATTCCCCTCATTATTTCATGGACCTCTAAAAGATCACCCCTCAGCCTCCTACGCTCCAGAGAAAAAAGTCCCAGTCTATCCTGAAAACTCAATCCATCAAATCCTGGTACCATCCTAGTGAATCTTTTCTGCACTCTTTCTAGTTTAATAATATCCTTTCTATAATAGGGTGACCAGAATTGCACACAGTATTCCAAGTGTGGCCTTACCAATGTCTTGTACAACTTCAACAAGATATTCCAACTCCTGTATTCAATGTTCTGACCGATGAAACCAAGCATGCCGAATGCTTTCTTCACCACTCTGTCCACCTGTGACTCCACTTTCAAGGAGTTATGAACATGTACCCCTAGATCTCTTTGTTCTGTAATTCTCCCCAGTGCCCTACCATGAACTGAGTAAGTCCTGCCCTGGTTCAATCTACCAAAATGCATTACCTTGCTTTTATCTAAATTAAATGCCACCTGCCATTCGTCAGCCCACTGGCCCAATTGATCAAGATCCCATTGCAATTGGAGATAACTTTCTTTACTGTCCACTCTGCCACCAATCTTAGTGCCACCTGAAAATTTACTAACCATTCCTCCTATATTTTCATCCAAATCATTAATATAAATGACAAATAACAGTGGACCAGCACTGATCCCTGAGGCACACCACTGGCCACAGGCCTCCAGTTTGAAAAAAAACTCTCTACAACCACCCTCTGGCTTCTGTCAAGAAGGCAATTTTGTATCCATTTAGATACCTCACCATGGATCCTGTGAGAGTTAACCTTACGCAACAACCTATCATGCGGTACCTTGTAAAAGACTTTGCTAAAGTCCATGTAGACAAAATCAACTGCACTGTCCTTATCTATCTTCTTGGTTACCCCTTCAAAAAAAACTCTATCAAATTTGTGAGACATGATTTTCCACTTACAAAGCCATTCTGACGGTCCCTAATCAGCCCTTGCATTTCTAAATGCCAGTAGATCCTGTCTCTCAATTAGGAAGGATATACAGTCCTTGTGGAGGAGTGCAGTAATGATTCACCAAGATATTACCAGTTACCATGAGTTAAATTGATGAGTGATTAAATAAATTGGGAAGAAAAACAACATGTATCATCAACCTGAAATATTAACTCTTTCTCTGTCTGTAGATGCTTCCTGACCCAATGAATATTTTCAGTATTTTCTCGCAGCTCATGTGTCAGCGTCTCAGAGCGTGAGGTTGCAGACATGTTCTGCTGCAGTGGACTAAGATGAGGCATTTGATGGGGCTGCATGCAGGAAAAATCTGATGGGAAAGCATACAGAGATCCTTGGTGCATTGGCAGGCTTGCTACAGAGTCTGTTGTTAATGTCAAGGAGCATGGAGGAATTTGGTTCCAAACTGGCACAGGGTTTTGCAAAGAGCTTGGAATCTATCCTTTCCAGTATGGAAATGATGGCCAACTTGATGACAGCACTTATAGTCTCAGCAGTGATGCAGCATCTGTTAGCTAATGTCTTTGTTTCCATTGCAGCACAGGCATGAGTCACCAAATGTCTGAGTGCTGCAGTGGGAGCTTAGACCAAGATCTTGAGCTCTATGCCTATTGATAATCTCAGCCTGCAGGCATCAGGGCTTGTGGATAACTGCGCTCAAAAGTGCTTGCAGGTTCTCACAGCTGCCCAGAAATCAATTTTCTAGCAGATTATGAGGGTTGCTAATGTACCGCCCCAGGGATTCATATGGGTTCCACAGAGCTACTGTTCTCTCTCAGGTTGACAGTATTTGTGCTCCTGCCACTACCACTCTGCCTTTGCCCTTGCTGCTGTCTGTCAGCTGGCCAGCCCAGATTGCTACTACCCATGTGGAGGTGGTGTAGTCCATTCTGGAACCTGTCTTCCATATCCAGAGCTGCTCAAGGGAGTTCTGTAGTTACTGAAGTTCTGAAAATCAACAAACACCAGCGTAACACTAAATAGGAGCAGAACAATAGCAAAGGCACCTGCAAGACAGACACCAAGAGACAGACACAAGGATGAATAGTACCATTTTGTATTTTTATTGGAGATGCTTTGGCTGAAGTTGTTTTGGAGTGGGACTTTGGTGTGCATTTTACATTTGATAAAGAGTTTGCTGTGAAGAGTCGTAGCAAAAGTTGGAAAGCTGGGGATATCGGTAGGGAAAGCAAAGTCTAATGAGCCACTCACTGATAGCCCATCCAAAGCAACAAAACCTCTGATGCCTCATCTTCTACCTCCTTTTCTTCTTCCTTCTGAGATGTTCAGCAATAACCTGGCGGCCAGGACTGTGCTCCTCATTATTGTCAGGTTTTGTAGAACACAGCAAATTACCACGGACTTGGAGTTATTCCCTGATGAGTCCAGACAGCTGAACTATTATTTCAAAATGCTGATGGTCATCTTCATCATGTTCTTGGTTGCAGTATAATAGGGGCATTATCCATATGTGATTAAGTGGTGGAGTGGAGTCATGAGTCACATATAGAATAAGTAACACTTTTCACCCAGCAGCCACTCTGGTTCATCGCGATGGTTGGAATGGTCAATAGTTCATTACTGTTGATGGGTAAAAACACTGATTGCTGCCAGGATAGTGGGCATTCACCAACATGAAGGTCCATACATGGTTGCAAATTGCATGTTGATGGAATTGTATCCTTATTCCTGGTAGATCTACCCATTGAGATGTAGCAGCTGCAGAGCCAAGTGCACGCACCATTGGAAATTCCACTACCCTAGTGAAGCTGTGTACACGCTCCTCCCACTTCTCGAGTGAATACAGTCAAATCCCCATTCACTGCCTACAGCATGACAACTCTGATGCAGTAGTGCCTGATAAACCGAGCTATCACCAATGTCACGAGCTCAGCCTAGAAGGGTCCCAAGGACAAGGATGGTCTTGAGGGATAATGGTGGCACAGCCTTTGTCCGGCTCTGCTGTTCTAAGTCCATTTGGCGGAAATGGCTCAGTTTAGTAACCACATTCTCAGTTAATCATAGCCTCCGCAAACTCTAATCCTGACTCAGCAGGAGACAGGCGTATTCCGGGAATGCCCTAGGTGAGAATGGCTCTCTGTTGAGAGTTCTTCTCCTCCTTGTTCAAGGCACAGCTTCTCCTCTGTGCTGCTTGTGCTCAATCTCTGTCATACTGAAACACAGGAGGAACTGTAGCTTTAGCCCCCTGTCAGGAGTCAGAAAAAACATTTTGCTGAGAGCCTTTTAAACTCTATTCCACTTCTTTCAAAGTTCCAGCATCACTCAAACAACATGCAAGATCTCCTGCAATAAGACAAAAAACACTTCTTCTTATAACTTCACAACAACAAAATTAAGTCAAGAGAAGCTTACCTGAAAGTTCAATGGTGAACTCTTTAAATTACATTAATGTGCGGATCCCTCATGAAACTGGACGTGTATCCATCTGACAGTGTTAATGAAAGAGTTTCAATAGGATCTGTGAGGTCCAAACTGACAGATGTCACAATCTCTTCACCCTGCACGCTTCTAGCACACAATACAACAGCCCTATTGCTCTTCTAAACATGGCCTTTAGCAGGGATGCACTGGAAGTGGCCAGAATTGTGTCCATTTTGGATCCCTGGGGGCTAGGTAGCTCAGTGACACTATGAAGCCCAATTAAGAATCCTTTACGTGCTATGACTGAATTTGAAATGATTAACTGCCAAAACCAAACTAGGCAAAAATAATTAATGTCACAACTCTCGTGTTTAATTCCTAACTTTTACAGATGTACCATAGAAAGCATTCTTTCTGGTTGTATCACAGCTTGGTATGGGGCCTGCGTTGCCCAAGACCGCAAGGTTGTGAATGTAACCCAATTCATCATGCAAACCAGCCTCCCATCCATTGACTCCGTCTACACTTTCCATTGCCCCGGCAAAGCAGCCAGCATAATTAAGGACCCCGTGCACCCCGGACATTCTTTCTTCCATTATTCTGTCAGAAAAATGATACAAATATCTGAGCTCATGTGCCAACCAACTCAAGAACAGCTTCTTCCCTGCTGCTGTCAGACTTGTGAATGGACTTACCTTGCATTAAGTTAATCTTTCTCTACACCCTTGCTATGACTGTAACACTACGTTCTGCACTCTCTTATTTCCTTTTCTAAGAACGGTGTGCTTTGTCTGTAGCATGCGCAAGAAACAATACTTTTCACTGTATTTTAATATGTGACAATAATAAATCAAATCATAATCAAAAAGCTGCTCTGTGAGTGAGGGAACAATGGTAATCGTCTGGAGAATGGTGATAGGAATTACTATCACCAGAGCTGCCCATGAAGACTTCATCCACTCAATATGCCAGAGCAAAGTTGTGTTGTTTAGCTACTAAAGAGCTTATGTGTTTCCAACAGTATTTCAGGGCATCTTTCATAAAAATGAAATGATCTGAGGTTTTCAGAGTAAACAGGAAAATTGCTCTCACGATCTTCAGTTGCTTTTTCAATGACCGTCCTTCCATCATAAGGTCAGAATTGGGGATGTTCACTGACAACTGTGTTCAACACCATTCATTATCCGTCAGAGACTGAAGCTGGCAATACCCATATGCAGCAAGACCTGGACAATATTTAAGCTTGAGCTGATAAGTGTCAAGTAATATTCACACCACACAAGTGCCAGGCAATGATCATCTCCAACAAGAGAGAAGCTAACCAACACCCCTTGACATCCAGTGGAATTATCACCCCTGAAAATACCACCATCAACATCTTGGAGGTTATCATTGACCAAGAACTGAATCGTAGAATCCCTACAGTGCAGAAGGAGGCCATTAGGCCCATCAAATTTGCAACAACCACAATCCCATGCAGGCCCTATACTCAAAACACCCAAATATTTATGCTACTAATCCCCCCAAAACTAAGGCACAATTTAGCATGCCCAATTAACCTAACCTGCACATCTGGAGCACCCAGAGAAAATTCCCCCAGACATGGGGAGAATGTGCAAACTCCACGCAGATGATCACCCAAGACCAGAATTGAACCGCAACTCGTCATGCAAATATTGTGGCTTCAAGACGCTGGAAAGTAACTACCTCCTGAATTCTAAAGCTTGTCCACCATTTATAAGGCACAAGAAATATGATGGAATACTTTCCACTTGCCTGGATTAGTGCAGCTCCTTCAACACTCAATAAACACAACACTACCCAGGACAGAGCAACCCCACTGATTAGCACTCCATCCACTGCCTCCAACATTCACTCCCTCCCCACTGATGAACACTGGCAGCAGGGTGTGCCATCTACAAGATACATCGCAGTAACTCACCCAAAAATCCCTCAACACACCTTCTAAACCAGTGAGCTCAAGACCTAGAAGCTCAAAGAGAAGCAGATGCATGAAAACACAATCAACAAATTGCCCTCCAAATGTTACACCATCTTGACTTGGAACTATATCACAATTCTTTCACTGTTGCTGGGTCAAAGCCCTGGAACACCCTTCCTAACAGCACCATGGGTGTACCTACACCACACGGACTGCAATGATTCAAGAAGGCAGCTCTCTAGAACAATTAGGAATGGACAAAAAGTGTTGGCCTAGCCAGTGATGCCCACATCCCACGAACAAAGTAAAATGGGGAGAGCATGCTGTAGCTTTATTTAATGTGCCTTCCCGTATCAGCCTTTACTAGCGTAAGATTCAACATAAATAGTGAAGTTAAAACGTTTTGGTTTAATAAAATTTAAACAGGGGTACATAGAGACACTGGAGTAGAGATATGCAAAAATTGGATTGGAGGAGAGAATGGTCTTCCAACACAGGATAAATCATCAGACTGTTTAACAGACCACAATTTAGCCCAATATTTGAGATAAAGGTGTAGAGGAAGAGAACTATAACATTAACTCTATGTGAATGTCAAACAGATTGATGTGCCTGCTATATAACATAGAATAATGAATGCGTGGAATGGACCACCATTTTCTTAACTGCAACTCAATAAATTCTAAACTAAGTTGAATATAACAATAAAAATAAAAATGGGCATTGCCTGATGCAATTTGCAGGCACATATCATTGCTCCAAAGAACATTTACCATGGATGGCTTGAGACCTCTTGGCCTGGTGTTTTGCAAAGCTGAAAATAGCCTTGAAATTGCTTCTCTTGATAGGAAATCAAGATCTCTGACCAGCTCGGAACAAACCCCATCTAGTGAGAAAAGTCAGTAACTGTATCACAAACCAACCACATCAAAGTTATTAAATAATATAAGTTAGGTACAAAGAACCAGAGATACAATGGACAGGTTGAAGCTTGTGCTGGTTATGTGTTCCAAATCCTTTGAAAGAGGAGGGAGGCAGGATCACCAGTATTATTCAATCTGTTTATAAATTACGTAATGGGTGACGTAAGCAATGGTCTCCCAAACACTGGCTCCAGTATTTTTGAAAGAATTGTGACATTCCTTTTCATAGATAAAACTGAACCATTCTAGATTTACCTGGGGTGGAGTGAGAGTGACACCCTTGACATCAAGGCAGCATTTAACCAAGTGTGGCACCAAGGAGCCCTAGCAAAACTGGAATCAATGGGAATCGGGGGGGAAACTCGCTGTTGGCTGGAGTCATACCTAGCATAAATTGTGGCTGCCTTCATAAACTGCTGCAGTTGAGCTGGGGCAGGTTTATTAAACTGCACAGTGCTCTTAGGGAAAACATTCCAGGTTTTTGACTCAGCCACAGTGATTGAGTGGTGATGTCTTCTGGATAGAAGTGGGAGGCAGGCAGGAATGAAAATCATTCACATTTACTATCATTGATGGAGGTGATAGAAAATATTAATGATCAACCTTCTAAACTGTTCCTACTTCAGTACCTGTTCATGTGGCAGTGGGCTTCAGGGTAAATGTCAGGAGATGCAGGAAGAGACCCTTAATTTGCCACTTAGGTGGTTGCCATGTTTTCCACTGCTGACAAGTTGGTATGGCAGTGGGAAGACAATGGGCATGCCACTTGCCACCTTTCTGCACCTGCCTTCCAGCCCATTCCCATAAGACATGGTAAAATTCAGCCTGAGGTCATACAGTCAGTGCTGCTCAAGGGTGTATAGACCGAGAGGCTCAAGATTAATGACTAATTACACTTTACATCCCATCTCCAATAATCAGCGCAATGTGAATTCTACCTCAAGTAATTTGTCACTTGTTGGCGTTGTCTTGGAGACTCAGTAGCATTCATCAGTGCAGAGATAGAATGGTTTATGGATCTCCTTTCAAAATCATTCTGTAGTTTTCTCTTTAGGATTGATCCTGGCACTTGTCAGAAGGTGGTTGATTGGAATTCAGGGCAGAATGTAGCAGTTTATTTATCATTTGCCTTTGTGAAGGTTTCCAATCTGAGAACATGTCAGATAATAGGCCATTAGATTACAATGAATTTGTGACAATAGCTTTTTCAGTCCAGTAAAGTTATGCATTGAAGCCTAAAATCACTGCTTAGATATATCTCTCGATATGTAATATATAGCAATTTGACTTATAATATTATTTTGTGTAAATAATGCTCCTTACAAGGATGTTTATTTTAGTTACCAGAACTTCATAAGAGAGCACTATTTTCCTAAATAAATTGATTATTTAAGAGCATGAACCCATAGTTCATAAACAACTACTCAAAGCTATGATTGAACAATTAACTGTAACATTTGAAAATTAGTCCATTGCTAGGTAAGCATCATTCATATTAATTTAAATTATGGCTCAGTTGGTATTTCAAAGCCAAAGTCAGTGCAATCGTATTTATTGCCACATTTCTTTTTTGTAAGCTTTTTTTGTTTGAATTTTACAAGCCTGGAGGTTTGGAAAGAGCTGCTGTGTTGCTATTGCCTCAGTGATGGATATAATCCTAAATCAGAACACAATGATCTGTTTGTTTCAGAAACTAATTAAATTTAAAAACAAGTTTTTGAGATGAATGGATTTGATCGTCACATGTGGCCCCCAACACGCACTGGCACAGTGTGGACCTGGCTATTAAACTGTTTGCTTCAGTGTATCTTAAAGAAGCTAATTTGTTTGGACTTTCTTGTAAGAAAGAATGAAGAAGCGATAAGATGGACCTAAACAAGCATCCTGGTTGTGTATCTAGTCAGTCAAGCATCACTGGATTAGATGGTATGATGCAGATGCCATTAATATTCCTTGGAAATGAGTGAGAAAATGATTAAAGCTCTGACGAATATTTCAGGTTCTCCAATATTGATCAGGCTTTACCTTAACAAAAGATGATTTAGGTCATGGCAATAGTTTAGAAAAGGAGCAATTCAGTGGATTACAGTTCAGTTAGCCGAACATCATGGAGGACCCGCTCAAGAATTTTTCTGACCTGAAGTGGAGTTCGGGGCGGGGCAAACGGTAGGGAGAGGGTGTCAGGGAAAATAGCTGAGAGACACATCCAGAGGGTTCCCCATACATTCCAACCACCAGGATGAGGGTTAGGCCGACTGCAAATTGACAGGCGGCCAATCTACATATTGAAGAGCAGAATATTGCCGATGCTGGATATCTAAATTTAAAAACAGAAAATGCTGGAAATATTAAGGAGGCTGGACAGCACCTATGAAGATTAATGATGAAACATAATCGATCTAAACCATTAACTGTAAAAGATACAGAGTTAATAGTTCAGGTTAATTATCTGTCATCACTACCCTTACAACACCAGGTTAAAGTCCAACAGGTTTATTTGGTAGCAAACGCCACTAGCTTTCGGAGTGCTGCTCTTTTGTCTGGAGAGTGGGGAGTTCTGATCACAAACAGGGCATATGAAGGCACCCACTCAGTTTACAGAATACTGATTAGAATGCGAGTCTTTACAGCTAATCAGTATTCTGTAAACTGAGTGTGTGCCTTCATATGCCCTGTTTGTGATCAGAACTCCCCACTCTCCTGACAAAGGAGCAGCACTCTGAAAGCTAGTGGCGTTTGCTACCAAATTAACCTGTTGGACTTTAACCTGATGTTACGAGACTTCTTACTGTGTTTACCCCAGTCCAACGCTGGCATCTCCACATCATCGCCACTCTTCACAGATGCTGCTAGACCTGCTGAATATTTTCAGTATTTTAGATATTCATTGTGTATTTAAGACCAAGATCAGGGCCTATTTCGAACACTCATGCTGGAATCTACCATTCCACCCACCATGGGAATCAGAGCAGGCGAGGGGCGGACAACGAGAGGTCCATTGACCTCAGGTGGGATTTTCCAATCTTGGGTCGAGCGAGGCTGTAACGTCCCACCGTCACTGTCATTTTGATAGTTGCTAAATAAGCTCCCTCTGCATGAGAAGGCTGCCAACTAAATGGAGTTTGCCTCTCTGTTGCAGGTGTGAGGGGCAATGGAACCAAAAGCTTCATCCCAGATCTCCCCAATCCCCCCAGTGTAGGGCACCAGCAGCAAAGGCTGAACTCACAGCCTAAACAACATGCCCTCAAATCACAGGGGTCTGTTTGCTTTCAATCTAATAAATCTATTAATTTTCACCCTTTTGATGGTGCTTCCCTGAGTTTCTCATGTTCTCTCACCAGCCTTTCCTGTACCCACCTCCCCTGCTGGGACTGCCGAAGGTATAGTAAGTGTGCCGGGATCACTGGAAGCTTGCCTGCTACACTTAACTGGATGGCAAACTCAGAAGTGGCTGATTAGAATGCCGCGTCTCGAAAAATAGTTCCCCTTCAACAAAATAGCAAATGCTGGAAAATCTCAGCCAGCATCTGTGGAGAGAAAATAGATGGGCGGGATTTTACAACCTCGCTCATCCTAAAACAGTAAAATCCCATCCGAGGTCAACCGACATTTCCATGGTCCGCCCCTTGCCCCTGGCAGGTGGGCAGTAAAATTCCACCCAATGTTTCGAGTCAGGATGACCTTTCTTCAGAGCTCCCCTTATCCAGCTCCTGCTAAGTGAAGACACAGGACCTTATTTCATCCCAAAGCCCACCGGAAAATTCTGCTCAACTTCTTTGAACACATTCTTAGGGAAAGCACTGGCAAATTAGAAGAGACAGCATGATTTTAGAAGTAATAAGTCAAACCTCACACGTCAACTGGCATTTTTTGAAAAGATGATTAAATTGGGAAGAAGGGATATCCAACAGCTACAATGTGTTGGATTTTGATTTTCAGAAGCATTTATCAAGATTTCAATGATGAAGCCTTCTGCAGAGAATAAAGCTTCAATGAAAAATGAAAGGTTACATGGCTGCTTTAAAAACTGATGATGACAGACAGCAAAAGGTAATGATAAATGGTTATGGGGAGGAGGGGGGTCAGCAATTATCGGACTCATACTGGGATCTATTTTGGTTCCGCTATTATTTATGCTATTCATGAACAATATCAGATAAGGCATTTCATGAAATATCAAATTTGCAGCTGACACCAAGCTGTGTGAACAGGAAACTAGTGCAAGGAAGATTGTAATATTCAAAATGTCAAGGAAAATAAAGTGAATGGATTAAGAAATGGTATCGAGTCAGTATCAAGAACGTAAAATTTAGGATTAATTCCAGAAGCATGCAATAATTTGGATGTGTTTTTGTAAGAAAGGTTTATTAGGATATGGAGGGTATTACCACAAGTGACCCACAAATTGGGTCTGTTAAAATCTTTAGCAGGAAATTAGGTAATCCCTTCCAACATTAAATTTCATCTTGAATTAATAGCTTACACAAATTTAATGGGTTTGTCTGAAATTCTTGCAATAGCAGAGGTGTTATCCCTGTAAAACAAATTGCTCAGATATTATCATATTAACATATGAATTAGAAGCAGGAATTGGCCATTCAGCCCCTCGAGTCTGCTGCACCATTTGACAAGGTCATGGCTGATCTGACTGTGGCCTCAATTCTACATTTCTGTCTACCCATCCTTATACCCTTTGACTCCCTTATCAATCAAGAATCTAACTCAAACTTAAAAATATTCGATGATCCTGCCTCTAATGCTGCTTGTGCAATTTTATCAATGCAAGCAACCTGAAATCAATGTGTACAGTGGCTTCAGATGTGCACCTAAATATACACTGGCTTCATAAAAGAAACGTACATCCTTGAGAATTCATTTGAAACAATAAACGAATAGCATTAATCATCCCATTAAAATTGCAGAGAAAGGAACTGCAGTCAAATACTCACAGTGTCTGTACAACCCTAAAGATTTACAGCAAAGAAGGAAGTCACTTGGACCCTTTGAGTTTCATGATAGTTAAATTCTATATTAAAATTCAGTGACTAGATTTTGTGTGGATCCACTTATCAGAAACCAGGATGCAATGTAACCTTTTTCTTTGTATCTTTTTCCGTCAATTCATTGCCCTCCTTTCCCACTTGCCTCCTGGCCTAAAGATATTCCTGGGGTCTGTTAGCACCTAAGCTAAGTTCCTAAACTTTCAGTTGAGGCAGCAGGCAATGTCACTGCAGGGAGTGTGGTCCTGCAATCAGTTACACATACTCTCTGCGAAGATAGTTTTCATTGGAAACCTTGACCAACAGTAGTTGCCTCACTTGGGTCCAATTCCACTACTCTTGCCTTGTTTTGCCCCATACACCATCACAGTCTGACATTCATAATTGCCTAGCAGCAGTGAGTGGTAATGATTCGTCTTTCTGATGCTCAACACATCATTTTATTCCAGTTGCTGAACTTTGTTTTTCATAACTTTATATAGTAACTCTTCACCTCACTATCTGCTTATGAATAGAGTAAATAATTTCAGGCATGTGTTTTGGATTTGGGGTAGCAGAGCAATTTTTAGCTCTTTTTATATGAACAATGTGATAGAATGTATGCTAGAGAACAGAATATAGAGCCTTCAGATACAGTAGGAACTTATCATAAGTATGGCAAACATCACTAGGATCATTGGAACTATTAATTATACCTCCTTTCTAACTCATTTTCAATTCCTTCATGACTTCACTCCTCCCTATCTCTATAACCCCCTCAAACCTTACAACCTTCCAGAATCTCTGCATGCCTCCAATCCTGATCTCTTGCTGCACATCTAATCTCTCATTCCATGTGCCTGGGAATCATCTTCTGGAATTCCTTCCCTAAATTTTTGCATGTGTCCACCTGTTCCTCTATTTCCTTCTGGTGCTCCTTCCGTTTTTGTCCAAGCTTTCGTTAGTCTATCCTGATACCAACTTATGTTGTTTGGCATCAAATCTTGTTCATTGGCCTTCTTGTGAATGCCATGGAAACATTTACTACATTAAGGGTGGCATATCCTTGCAAGTTGTTCCGGGGTTAGGCATACTGCATATGCTATTGCCTATATCAACTTGATCAATAGGTCATTGCTGCAATCTAAACTTGTATTAAACAAATAGACATAGCTAGCCCCAGAAACGATTTCAGAAACCCTGCCAGTTAGAATTTATACCCAAAGAACTCTCTAGAAATTAAGTCAAATGTCACTAATTGGTATCATTCCATGTAGTTTTGCATACAAAATGATATGTCTGCACTTACCAACGAGTCCATCAGGCGGCGCTCTCAACATAGATGAATTCAATTCTTCGATACTGTATTTGAATGGTGGCACTTGGGTGGCAACTTGAGATCAATTCTTGCCCTTATTGCTCCTATTTCAATCAGAAGTATAGAATTAATGAGGTTGTGATCCATTAAAATTAACTCAAGGGTGAAAATTCATTACAGTATTCTTAAATTAGTCCTGTAGCTACTGTGCTGTGTCAGCAAATAAGGTGAGTCCATGTCCTTCCAATTATCTTAGACATTCCTAGCTCTGAGATTGTATTGAAGGTAAAATCAGAATATTGCGAAGAATTTTTTCAGCTCTGAAAATAGAGTGTTAGCTTTCAATTAGGTCCTTCAAGTAATAATTGAATAGAAATGTTATGGAGATCAGGCAACAGAGGATGTGCTAAATTAATTCTTCACTTCAATCTTTAAAAAATCAAGGCTACTGAGAAATTCTGGATGCAGAAATATGAGCAATCTAGGATTAAAACCACTGGAATGAAGAAGTGCAAAGAATTAAACTTAGATCCTACCACATCAAATACAATCCAGAATCCAATTGATAGAAGAAATTGGCAAGACCTTGATTAATAAGCTTAAGACTGCTGTAAGTACAGCACCATCTTTTAAAGGAAAAATAATATTCCAATGTTCACAAACAAAATGAGCCCTGAACCTCCTTTAGTGTAATTTATGTTATACTGATTAAGGTTTGTCCTTGAGAAATGTATGGCTGTAATTCCTTAAGGCCGTGACTAATTCAGAGAATGATGGTTGTTCAGTGCACGTAATTTACTTGGATTTTCAGAAGTTATTACACGAGTTCCCCTAAAATAAACAAAGCTTACATTTATCAGGTCAAAATGTCTAAGAGTGTTTGACACAATTTAACTACCATGAAGTGCATTGATTGCTTTCATGGAGTAGGTTAAGTTCTGTGGAATTAATGGTCAGCTGACTTGATTGAAAATTAGCCTGACAGCACATGAACAGTGACAATAACTGTGAAGAAGTCAGACAAAAGAGGGATAAACTTACATTTTGTGTGATGTTGTATTGTACTTTGAGATGAGGGAATACAGTAATATTAAAACTTTTACTGATGACACGAAGTTTAAAGTAGTTTTTATTGTCACAAGTAAACTTATATTAACACTGCAATGAAGTTGTTGTGAAAATCCCCTAGTTGCCACACTCCAGCGTCTTTTGGGTACACTGAGAGAGAATTTAGCAGGGCCAATCCACCTAACCAGCACACCTTTCAGACTGTGGGAGGAAACCACAGCACCCAGAGAAAACCCATGCAGACATGGGGAGAACGTGCAAATTCCACACAGACAGTGACCCAAACTGGGAATCAAACCTGGGTTCCTGGTACTGTGAGACAGCAGTGCTAACCACTGTGCCACCATGCCGTTCTGTGCTAGTTATATGCTGCAGATGACAAATATAATGAAGACTAATAGCATTCATAGGGATCTAAACCAGTAAACAAAATAAATTCTGGACTAGAAAAAACATTTCTATGGGAAATAGATAGTGAACTGAAGGTAATGTGCATTGCAAAGTAAAACTTGAAACATAGCTACTGGTCATTAGCAAAGATGCAAAGATAAAATAAATTGTATTTAAATATTGATCATTTAAGAATGTTTTTCAAAGAGTATGAAGCTGGTACAAGCAATACTGACCAAATAAAGAGACAGTCCTTCAAGGGCATTCAATGATAACGAGAAACATGTCTTCTAACCTTACATAAATCACCCAGAAATCAGATATGGAATTTTGTTTGCAGCTTTGGCTGAGAATCTGTTGGACTGAGAAGAGAATCACAATGGATTCTTTAACTCAGGGATTTAGCATTAGGAAATTTACATGGACTTGAAATTGGAAATTCTTTGGAGGAAGGAATTGATCCCGATCTTTAAAATGTTTGAGGTGCAGGAATGATGAGGACATATTTGAACTATTACACTTGGACTGTGAGCAACAGACTAGGAAGCACAAATACAAAATTAATAAGGTTTAGCCAGAAACGAGGGATTAGGTTGGAAGCTATGTGGTATGGGCTCCCAGCAAACGCATCCTAGGCTGATTAGTTCCTTTAAAAAGTCAGATATATATCTGGTTAGAAATGGGATCGAAGGTTAGAGGGAAAGGTATTGACTGAGATGATGAGATACACAGTGGAAAATGATGATTCTTGTGCTGCTGCTGCCAAGAAAATGTCAAGGCATCAATAGTAGAGTCAAAACTAGTTAAAGGGTCAGGGAGAACTTTTGCAGCACTTTCCCTCAGAAATTTAAATAGTTAGGGTAAAGTACATCATTGGGTAGATGCATTGTGGAGAGGAGATTTCTGTCTACATTCCACATTCTCTGCCATGCTGTCTTCAGTTCTTCTATGAAAAAAACCAATTACTTGGAACTTCTACGTTGAGCTGAACCATGGGCTTTGGCTCTTGGTTACTTAATTTTAAAGAGGCTCAGGGCAAGATTACTTGCATACATCCAGATATAGAGCAGCACCAACTCTCCGGCCATTATTTGACTGTATTTACAGGAAAGGATGCTGTGCAATCCCATTGGATTCTTGTTTCTTTCCTTAAAACTAAATTAAGGACACACACACAAATCTTACAAACCTAAAACAACACTTGTCGCATCATACCTGAATTCAAGTCTTTCAGAATTGAGACTTTTAAACATGGCTTCACTAAATGGCATATCTGTATTGCACCAGTGTGCTTTTCTAAATTTGTTTATGAGATGTGGGCATTGCTGTGCCTGTTAATTCTCCGATACACTCTACCAGTTTGCTTACTCTAAGGTTTTACCCCAGTGCCCTTATTTGCAAGATGGACAAAGGACAAACACAAGTAAAGGTTCAACATGTTTATTAATAATAACACTATTAACCCTTAAATTACCTACATAAAACAAGAGGATACCCTAGATTCAAGAATACTACCCGCAAAGATGGTTTGGTTAAAACTGCAGGCTCAATTCTGAGCCACTCTGGTCCGTCATCACAAAGATGAGTTTCGATGGCAGCTTCTTCCTTCCTTCCTTCTCTGGTCGGTCTTCTGAGTGGTCAAGGCCACCTCCCTTGTCGAATCTTTGCTGCTGGTGTCCAGAAATTTCTCTGGCTTCCGGCCGATGAGGTTCCAGGAGGGGGTTCCAATACCCAGTGGGTTTCTTGATGTCTGCCTGACAGGACACCAGGGTCCATCCCCAGGTGTCCATCGCCATGCTATTGCTTTCATGTAACCTGTTATCAGATAAGCCAACTGCAGGAACTTGCGGTGACAGAAAGTCTGGCCTGATCTGGGCTTCTAACAATAGGCCGGTGCATTTCAGTGGGATACAATGATCTCCTGCTAAGTATCAGTAGGGGGAAATGACCTTTGATGGTCAGGCTCAGACACATTTCTGTATTTGTACAATTGGCCTGCCCGAGGTTTGACTGTGTTTGATTTTAATATGCCCAATTTTTTAATTTAGGATATCCAATTTTATCAGCCTTAAAACTAGGCCTTGTTTATATTACCACAGGCATCACTGGCAAATCCAGCATTTACTACCCATCACTAATTGTCACTGAGAAAGAAGTGGTAACCCACCTTCTTGAACCACTGCAATTTTGTGATGTAAGAATTTATAGGAATTTAGACTCTATACTGAACCCCAGCATAAGTACATTATTTTCAAGAAGTGATCTTGTTGGCAAAATGGACAATCACTAATTTTGAGTGCAAGCTAACAAGTCTTTTAGGGCATGAAAGATTAATACTTAACATTCTACTATTCGAGACATGGCAAGATACAAAAATTCAATGCATGCTGCTCTGCTTTTACACTACTTACTGGGAATATGCTAGAACTCTTACAGTATTCTCTTCTTGGTTCCTTGAAGCTGGTCTCTTGATTCACAATGTCCTTCATCAACTTAACACTTTACACAAATCCAAACCCCTTTCCAGCTCTTTTAGACTTCAATTTCGCAGTCAATCTTAACTGCTGTGGTTTTCAGTCCACCTTAATTGAAACTATAGATTTCACAGCTACTTGCTGAATGTTTCTCTCACTCCCTTTAAAGCTATACTCTTTACAGCTGCTGCTGAGTGAGTCTCCCTCTCTAAAAGCAGTTTCCCAACAAAGGCCATTTCCTTTCTCTTTGACCCTAATACTGGATTCTAATACTGTTCTCCACACTGGATTCTTACAACAAATCTCAACCAATAATAATTAGTTCAATCACTTCTGTGTTCTTAGGGCAACTCCCAACTCAGAAGGGGTCATGAGAAGACCTTGGCAGGTAAGATTAAGGAGAATCCCAAGGCCTTCTATAAATATGTGAAAGGTAAAAGGATGAGAAGAGAAGGGATAGGACCTATAAAAGGTGAAGGGGGAAAGGTCTGTGTGGAACCAGAAGAAATGGCAGAGGTGCTTAATGAGTACTTTGCCTCAGTATTCACGGTGGAAGCTGACCTGGGAGATTTTGCTACGGATTTGCAGCAGATGGAAAAGATTGAGTTTGTGGATATTAAGGTGGAGGATGTGTTAGAACTTTTGAATTCTATCAAGATAGATAAGTCGCCGGGACCAGATGGGATGTACCCCAGGATACTGTGGGAGGCGAGGGAAGTGATTGCAGAGCCCCTGGCGATGATCTTTGCGTCGTCAATGGAGACGGGAGAGGTTCCGGAAGATTGGAGGATTGCAGGTGTAGTCCCTATTTTCAAGAAAGGGAACAGAGATAGCCCGGGAAATTACCAACCGGTGAGCCTGACCTCAGTGGTTGGTAAGCTGATGGAGAGGCTTCTGAGGGACAAGATTTACGAGCATTTGGAGAGGTTTGACATGATCAGGAATAGTCAGCATGGATTTGTCAAGGGCAGGTCGTGCCTTACAAGCCTAGTTGAGTTCTTCGATAATGTGACTGAACACATTGACGAAGGAAGTGCCGTGGACGTGGTGTACATGGACTTCAGCAAGGCGTTTGATAAGGTCCCCCATGCAAGACTTCTTGAGAAGGTGAGAGGGCATGGGATCCAAGGGCCTTTGGCCTTGTGGATCCAGAACTGGCTTGCCTGCAGAAGGCAGAGAGTGGTTGTGGATGGGTGTTTTTCTGAATGGAGGTCAGTCACCAGTGGAGTGCCCCAGGGATCTGTTCTAGGACCCTTGCTGTTTGTCATTTTCATAAATGACCTAGATGAGGAAGTGGAGGGATGGGTAAGTAAGTTCGCTGATGACACGAAGGTCGGTGGTGTTGTGGATGGTCTGGAAGGATGTCAAAAGTTGCAGCAGGACATAAATAGGATGCAGGACTGGGCGGAGAAGTGGCAGATGGACTTCAACGCGGATAAATGTGTAGTCGTCCATTTTGGCAGAACCAACGGGTGAATGAGTACACTATCAAGGGCAGGAGTCTTAGTAGTGTTGAAGAGCAGAAGGATCTTGGGGTCCGGGTCCACAGGACTCTTAAATCGGCCTCGCAGGTGGAGGAAGTGGTCAAGAAGGCGTATGGTGTACTGGCCTTCATTAATCAAGGGATTGAGTTTAGGAGTCGGGAGGTAATGCTGCAACTTTATAAGACCCTTGTCAGGCCTCACTTGGAGTACTGTGCGCAGTTCTGGTCGCCTCACTATAGGAAAGACGTAGAAGCTATTGAAAGGGTACAGAGGAGATTTACAAGGATGTTGCCTGGACTGGGAGGCATGCCTTATGAAGTTAGGTTGAGGGAGCTGGGACTCTTCTCCCTGGAGAGACGAAGGTTGAGAGGCGACCTGATAGAAGTTTATAAAATGTTGAGAGGAATAGATAGGGTGGATTCTCAGAGGCTATTTCCCCGGGTTGAAATGGTTGCTACGAGAGGACACAGATTTAAGGTGCAGGGAGGGAAGTTCAGAAGTGATATTAGGGGTAAGTTTTTCACTCAGAGGGTGGTGAGTGAATGGAATCGGCTGTCGTCAGTGGTGGTGGAGGCGAACTCGCTGGGGTCTTTTAAAAGACATCTGGATGAGTATATGGGGTTTTATGGGATTGGGGGTTATAGATAGGTCTATAGATTGGTAGGTGTTGATGTGATTGGCGCAACTCGTGGGCCGAAGGGCCTGTTTGTGCTGTAGTGTTCTATGTTCTATGTTCATGAAAATTACCCATAGACTGACAAATACTAACTTTCTATAAGTGTCCTACTCCCAACTCTCCTCTCCTAACAAAAAGGTGGTCAGTGGCAAATGCTGTTCCTTGCCAAGTGCAAAGCTCATAGTGATGCCCACCCTGCCCCCCGCCTCCCCCCCCCCCCCCCCCCCGCCCCCCCCGCGCTATTTTTATACTCTTTGTAGAGGCAGTTTTGCAATATTCAACATTTTCTTGCGTTAACATAATAACTTCTAACCTAATATTTGCAATTCTTAACTAATGGGAAGATTGCTTTGAGCTTCCAACATGAAACTAACCTTAACTTGTAACCATTGCTTACAATTCCAGCTCTCAGGCCGTCCTTCTAGTTCCGTATCACAGCCTTTGCTTCTGTTCGCCTTTCATGCTGGTCTCATTAGAGCCCAACTGTGCAAATGGGCCTGCCCTTGTATAACTCCAATAAGGGTGATTCTCCTGGCCCGCTGCACTCCTCGTATAGTATAGCAGGCTGGGAGGCATCAGCAGGAGGCCTGTGGTGGGATTCGTGACTAGTGTCCAGCCGATCGCAACTCTCCCAGGCCATTTTTTTTTAATATAATGAGCCTTACATCAGAAATCAGACAGATTACCCTATTGTAATGTAAATTTAAGTACAATTAGCAAACCCAGCACTGTATCCGCCAGCCTCACTAATGTCTCTTACCCTGCCAGGAGCGGTTCCCACCACCAGAAGCAAAGACTATAATAGAGAAGCTAGAAGGATGGCCTGAGAGCTGGAATTATAAGCAATGGTTACAAGTTAAAGTTAGTTTCATGTTGGAAGCTCAAAGCACCCTTCCTATTCGTCAAGAATTGCAAATATTAGGTTAGAAGTTATTAGTTATATTAACATAAGAATATGTTGAATATTACAAAACTGCCTCCACAAAGGGTATAAAAATGCGGGGGGGGGGCATCACTATGGGCTTTGCACTTGGCAAGGAACAGCATTTGTCACTGAACATCTACCAGAAGGCTTTTTGTTAGGAGAGGAGAGTTGGGAGTAGGACACTTATAGAAAGTTAGTATTTGCTAGTCTGTGGGTAATTTTCATGAGTTGGGAGTTACCCTAAGAACAGAGAAACTGGTCCTTATCAATGGGGACCAGACATGATCATCCCACTGATGGGGGTAGAGGCCATTGAGGTTCCCTCAAGAGGTCAGGGATGGGGGGAGGAGTGTTCTTGGGCAGTACCAGCCTGGCACTGCCCAACAGGTGCCTTGGCACTGCCCACTGGACACCAGGCCATGCCTGAGAGGGCAGTCCCTACTGGAATCAGGCCTGATTGGTAAAGGGGGGGAGGGAACTCATGCGCACTGTACATTAGGGATTGATGAGGGATGGCGTGATCGGGGGTGAACATTGGGAGAGAGGTTCAAGCTGGACGTGGGGAGGGGGCAATCAGGGCTGGACATGGGGAGAGGAGGACAGGCTTGCCATGGGAGGGGTGGTCGCGCTGGACATGGGGGTGGTGGGTGATGGAGACCGGCAACAGTGGGATAGAGGAAGACGTCAGGAAGCCGGTGATCAGGAGGGGGGTCAGTGCACATCTCTTCACGGACAGATTGGCACATATGCAATGGCCTGCTCAGTGCGCTGATTTTGGCCTCTCCAGTGGGTTCAGGCTCTGCCACCTTCCACTGGCATGAATCCCCCTGCGGCTCTCTGTGACGAACAGGGTACCAGAGATTCATTCTACTCAGCTCGCGGTAATGTTACTGGATTTGTAATCCTGACATCCAGACTAATGTGCCAGAGACATTTTTATTTCAGCTGATTAACTAATCGCAAATGAAACACTAGGCTCATTAATAATGATCATGAAACTATCTGTCGTAAAACTATTGCAAAAGTCAATCTGGTTCACTAATGACCTTCAGTGGAGTTAATCTGCCATCCTTACCTGGCCAGGTCTACACATGACTCCAAGGTGGTGGGGTCTTAACCGCCGCATAGAAAGCCATTCAGTTGTGTCAAACTATTCCTACAACAAAACACTAAGTGCACTTATATCCCCTGGACTGGAACTCTGCACCATGCTCTCACAGAGCAATTGGAGATGGGCAATAATTGTTGGCCATGTCAGTGGTGCTCGCACATCTCAGGAATTAATTTTTGGAAAAAAAACAATTGAAGATGATTTGGCCTTCACTGCCCTTAGGAACTCCTATGGCAATGTCATGGAGCTGAGATGATTAACCTTGTAACAATCTCAACCACTTTCCTTTTATTGTGGTATGACTCAAACTAGTGGAGATTCCACTCCCACAACCTACCCCTGCCTTTAGAATCACCATTGATCAATTTTGCTAAAGCTTCTTGATACCATATTCAGTCAAGTGCTGCCTTAATGTCAAGGGCAGTCCTTCTCACCTCATCTCTTGAATTCAGCTTCTTTCATCCATGTTTAATGTAACAGCATTTTAATAGGAGCAAGAGTAGACCACATGACCCATCAAGCCTGCTCTACATACAATCATGTTTGAACTTTGGGCTTCAACTCTAATTTCCCACCCTCTCTCTATATCCCTTAATCATCTTAGAGATCAAATATCTCTCTACCCATGCCTTAAATGTATTAAACGATGAAGAATCCAGAAACCTCTAGTGATAGAGAATTCCAAAGATTCATGACTCTTTGAATGAGGTTTGGAACAAGACCATAATGAAGTCTGAGGCCAAATAACCTCGAAACCCAAACTGACCATCAGTGAGCAGATGATTGCTGAGTAAGTGCCACTTTATGTCACAGTTGACAATATCTCCATTATTTTGCTGATGGTTGAAAGCAATGGCTGGATTTGATTTGTCCTGCTTTACAAGACACACCTGAGCAATTATTCATATTGTTGGGTCGAAACCAGTAGCTGTATTAAAGCAGCACGGCTAAACGTTTTGCTAGTTTTGGGGCCCAAGTCTTCAGATTATCAGCCAAATGCCATCACAGCCATGGCCTTTACTGTGATAGTCAGCCCCCATTTATGGATCTATTATTTGTTGATAATTAAGATTAATTGCATGTGCTGCCTCATTCAGCATAAGTCATCAACTTGGAGTTTTAATAACGTAGCCCTCCTAACCCTGATCCATTTTCGTTTCTAGTGCAGTTGCACCTGACACTGGCAATGAAATGTTATGATTGATCACTATTTTTGTTTTGCTGTAATTAGTTGGATTTCAAAACTTCATATGCATTATATACAAAGATCCAAATAAGCAATCAGAAAGCCTGGCTGCCATTCAATAGACTTGTAGGAAATTGGAGCAAGGCCAAAGAGATCAGCTCTGGCAGCAGACGTAGCCTTGACCACCAAAGAAAAAAGTTTGACTCAAGAGATTGTATGTTACAGACTTGATTCTGGTTTCCTCACTTGAGTGCTGTCAACCCATTTTAATTACCAGCAAAATTACATGCATTTATGCACATTTTTGTTTTTTAAAAGGTCATGTACTATAAATTTTCTTTGGAACCGTTCTTTGTGCTTTTCATTGCTGCAGTAAAACAGCATGTTGTTTCTTACAAAAGATATCGTCAAGCTTGAAATTCTCTCTTTATTGCCTTTTACAGGATCCAGCAACGGCATTACAGCCGAGAACTGTGTTTTACTTGAATTTGTGCTGCTAAGAGCGATTAATCGATTAACTTCTGCCCCACTGCAAGCCTATGATCCAGTTTGTTATGCATTATTTGAGAAGTACTACCTTGTTTCTATTAGAATGAATGTAGCAGCCATGTTCAGAACTCGACAATTTCAGAAGGTAAATGAGGAAATGATCTATTTTGTAGTGTTGATGGTTGAGCACTGAATATTGACCAGGACATTGAGATGAGTAATGCCATACAATCTTTCTCCCTTCAGTATCCTTGTTGATCAGTCAATGCATTTTTGCAAATAACACTACTGTAATTCAATAGCAGTTGAAAGAAACTATTTTCTAATTTTCTCCACTTCTTTTATGAAGGTTCAGATCCTTGCTGAGGTACAGCTTCAAACCTCCAATGGCCATTGAACATTTTATTCCAGCGCACCCAGCAGAAACCATTAGTTATTCAACGGATGCTAGAACAATGGCTGACGCTTCCTAACTGAGGCCAAATGAAGTGCGACCAATGCCACTCTGGCCAAAGTAAAAAGTCTGACAACACCAGGTTTAAGTCCAACCAATTTATTTAGAGATTCTAAGAATCTAAGAGATTCGCATTCTAATCAGTAATCTCTAAACTGTCTGTGCTTTATATGCTCTGTCTGAGGCCAGAACTCTCCATTCACCTGGAGAAGAGTTTAACCTCAAAAGCTTGTGAGTTTACTATCAAATAAATTGGTTGGACTTAAACCTGGTGTTGTCAGACTTTTTACTGTGTTTACCCCAGTCCAACGCCAGCATCTCCACATCATGACTCTGGCCAAAATCAGCTAAGAAATAACGATTAAGTTCAGCACTTATTTCCTGCATAGTTCAGTACAACACAGTAAGAAGTCTCACAACACCAGGTTAAAGTCCAACAGGTTTATTTGGTAGCACAAGCCACAAGCTTTTGGAGCACTACCGCTTCATCACCTGGTGAAAGATTCCATGGCACAAAGGACAGCGCTCTGAAAGCTTGTGGCTTGTGCTACCAAATAAACCTGTTGGAAATTAACCTGGTGTTGTGAGACTTCTTTACCCGAGTCCAGCGCCAGCATCTCCACATCATAGTTCGGTACAACCCAGGGCAGTGCAATCACCCACTGAGCATGCAGTCGGGTATTCTTATTTTCTTACTGAGGCAAATTTATGAGATAATTGGACACATCCCTGGGACAATCGTTAGTACTTTATTCTTATCTTTTATAAATGGGCTTTAAAACATTCAAAAGCTTTTCCCTTGCAACTGCAGGCCAATACTTGGTGATTGATAATCTCATTGAAAGGAGAAACCACCAGATCTCCAGCTCAGATTGTGATTGAATAAAATTGTTTCATTTATCACACAAATTGCATCTAATGGGGATTGAATGCAATAAAAATGAATGGTTAGCAGGTAAGGCATCAGTATTTAGTTCAAATCTTCTGCTAAGTGTAACTGCCTGTTATTGACCTGCAGTCAGTCATTTACACCTGCAGTAGCTGGGGAGGCAATGGCCAAGGTGTTTATTGGGATGCAGGAAGCCTGTCTAGACGGCTGAAAACAACCAAATAACACCAGGGTCCATGGTGCTCCCTTACAGTGTCAGAGCGTGGACACAGTTCAATCATTGAGATGTCAGCCACCCTCACGTGTTGGCTACAAGTGAACAGGAAATCACTGAGAAACACAACAGTTTGTGTCAATGCATGCTGTGAGATTTGAGAGAGAACAGCCTACTCCATAAAATAATGAAGATCTAAAATGAGGGGCACAGATCAGCTAGATAGTCAATATCATTTCCCAAAGGTAGGGGAGTCTAAAACTAGAGAGCATAGATTTAAAGTGAGAGGGGAGAGATACAAAAGTGTCCAGAGGGGCAATTTTTTCATACAGAGGGTGGTGAGTGTCTGGAACAAGCTGCCAGAGGTAGTAGTAGAGGCGGGTACAATTTTGTCTTTGAAAGAGCATTTAGACAGTTACATGGATAATAGAGGGATATGGGCCAAATGCAGGCAATTGCGATTAGTTTAAGGGTTTGGAAAAAAAAAGGGCGGCATGGACAAGTTGGGCCGAAAGTTGCTGTAAACCTCTATGATCCAATGACTCATGCATCATGCTCCTCCTATTCTGTAAGAGAATGAAGCTCACAATACCCAGGAGATGGTGAGCACAGGGGGCAGAGTGCCAGTCCTGCACTAACTCACTGTTATGGCAGAGGCTGTGCTGGACATAAGAACATAATAACATAAGAACTAGGAGCAGGAGAAGGCCACCTGGCCCCTTGGTCATGGCTGATCTTTTCATGGACTCAGCTCCACTTACCCACCCGCTCACCATAACCCTTAATTCCTTTACTGGTCAAAAATGTATCTATCCTCGCCTTAAAAACATTCAATGAGGTAGCCTCAGCTGCTTCATTGGGTAGGGAATTCCACAGATTCACAACCCTTTGCGTGAAGAAGTTCCTGCTCAACTCAGTCCTAAATCTGCTCCCCCTTATTTTGAGGCCATGCCCCCTAGTTTGAGTTTCACCCGCCAGTGAAAACAACTTCCCTGCCTCTATCTTATCTATTCCCTTCATAATCTTATATGTTTCCGTAAGATGTCCCCTCATTCTTCTGAATTCCAATCAGCATAGCTCCAGTCTACTCGATCTCTCCTCTTAAGCCAACCCTCTCAACTCCGCAATCAATCTAGTGAATCACACGGGTGCCATCACTGCAGGTTACTGGTGACGTCAAGATTGGAAACCAAGAGCAGGGTCATTTGACAGCTCCATCTCCAGGTGAAGCGCATGGCTGAGACATTTCATTGCTTAACTGCATCACACACATGTTGAGTATCCCAGGTTCACATCAATACCTTGTTCTAATTCATTCATGGGGTGTAGGTATTGCTGATCAACATGAGATTGACTTGATTTCAATCTCATTAGTGAGTTTGGCATGCAATCATACCCTCTGCTGGAATGTCATCTCATTGGGATGTCACACTGATGCAAATCATTACTTGTCCCTTAAAATGTGGCCCAGTTGCCATGGATTGCAATGGTGATTGAGGAGGTGAGCAGCACTTTGCACTAACCCCACATATTTACCCCACTAATTCCCCCTAACCTATATATGTTGGGACATAAGGCACAGATTAGCATGGCCAATCAACCTAACCTATACATCTTTGGACTGTGGGAGGAAACCCACACAGTCACGGGGAGAACATGCAAACTCTGTACAGACCCAAGGCCAGAATTGAACTCAGGTCCCTGGCACTGTGAAGCAGCAGTGCTAATTACTGAATTTGCGTCAAAACTGGGACACTCCATGGGAGGAAAGGCAGCTGAAGTGAGCTTCAGAAGCCTCTGCCAGTCCTGGAGGTCCAACATTTTCACACTATGGGGCAGACAACCCTCTACAATTGTGGACCATTCTCCCGAAGCCCTCAGCCAAGGTCCTCAGAGGCTCAGCCATGCCTTGGACACTGCCACCCATGGCTACAAATTCCTGCCCCAAGCTTTTCACTGCGGTTGCCGCCCTTACATTGTTGAACCGGGTGCCACGCAATGCCGGTGTCATCTCCTGCTCATGAAGGCTGTGGGGCTTCCCCAAGCAGCTTTGCAGTTGCTGGAATGTTGTTGACAACCCCCCCCGCAGTTTCCAGTCCTGCCTCCAGATGACCCGGTCTTATCAGCTGTTATCCTGCAAGACATGAAACAGGGTTCAATGCAATGGAGACAAGTCATATGGCTAAAGCTTCTGTGGATCCTCACTTCTGTGGTGCTCACCGACCTCATGGGTACTCACTGCTCTCTTGTGTGCTTCCCCTGAGGTCTACATCCCTCTCTCCTCATAAGTAATGAGGTGATGCAACTCCACTAGGCTTCTACCTCTTGTTTTTATTATAGGCTAAGTTGTCCTGCAGGGACAAAGAGGATGATTGAAGGCCTGACAGCTGGTGGGCCCCGGGGGGGTGGTTGGAGAAACAGATGCCATATGTCGACACTGGGCCTGGACAACGAGGGGTTGTGATGAAGAATGCCAGAGGGATTTGAGGAAGATGCTGGGGGTTAGGGTGCTAGAAGGTTGCTAGGTTGCTGGGGTTCTGGGAGCGGATTGGTGTGACATTGCAGATGTAACAGATGGGACTGATACCAGGATGTAACAGATGGACGCTCACCCTTGCAGCTCGAACAAGGTCATTTACTTCCTTGCGGCATTGGACAGCAGTCCTCAGTGTCAGGCCGCTGGCACTGACTGCTGCAGCCACCGCATCCCAGGCCACATTTGCTTCTCTGCTTCTGGGCCATTTACCCACTCAGGGCGCAAGATGCCTCTCCTCCATGGCATCCAGAAGCCTTCTGAGATCTGCTCCATGAAGTGTGGTATTGACTTCTGTGCCACCATCCTCCTGGCTTGACTGGCTATGAGTGCAGAGGGAGTGTTTAAATGCAGCTCTCACTTGTTAACAGTGCCAGTTTGAGAGAGGCACACGCCTCAGGACTCCAAACCCACGTGTTTCACCTGGTGGGCCTTTTCAGTGTATTAATTGTGGGATAATATGATATAATTCACACCAGACCATAATGGTGCGGATCTCACTGGTTTTCTTGCCTAAAATGACACATAGTAAATTTTTGAGAAAATATCTGTTTGTTGAATAATTTATCTCACTGTTGGAAGTTGAGTTTTGCAGTAAACTATAGGTCTCAGTTGAAGTGTAGCCTCCTCCCATTTCCAATCACAGGCAGGATTTAATGGTCGTGGTGGTGGACCAGTCCATCGGCTGAAACTTGGTGGAACACTTCTGACACCACATCCGGGAACACCGACTGTATTCAAATTCCAATCAGGCATGCTGCTGGAAACAGTCAGAGGCCCCTCCTCCTGCTGAGGGAATCTCCTGCCACCCTGAGCTGACAGCCAAACAAAGGTCAGTAACTTCCCAGTGCCAGCGTAATACTTGGAGTGGGAACCACGGCCAGTAAGTGAGGCTTTTGAGGAGAATTGTTGCTGGAGTCCCCGGAAAACACATGGGAGGGCAGGATCACCAGGGCCAGTCAAGGCAGCGCCAATGGTGGGATGGGAAGAGCTTGCTGTAAACGACAGCAAGCTGGTTTTCCTCACTCATTGTCAGTAAGTTCTTTTGTTGTGCACAAAGAAATGTGGACTACAGTGGCTGGTGGAGGCCACAAGCCATAGGAGGACATAACATCTCTACAGTGCAAAAGGAGGCCATTTGATCCATTGAGTCTGCACTGACTCTCCTAAAGAGCACCATATCAAGGCCTATCCCCACCCTATCTCAGTAACCCCATGCATTTAGCTTGCACATCTTTGGACACTGCGAGGCAATTTAACATGGCCAATCCACCTAACCAAGCACGCTCGCCAGGTGAAACTTGGCAGTTTGCCAGCATGATATAGCTTCTGCTCAATGTTGATTGACCAGTGATGGTGGGATGAGGCTGTTAAGTGGCCCCTAAATGTAAACAATCACCTGGTGCCCTATGGTTAGGCATTAGGTCACAGCTTAATTGGGGGTAGAAAGGTGAGACAGTCTCTACTCCAAACCTTCCACTGCATTGTTCCAAGGCAAAGCAGCTTCCTTGATTGATGCCTGTACCACAGACATTCACTCTCTGTATCACCGACCTTCAGTAGCAGCAGAATGTACAATTTACAAAATGTACTGCAGGGATTCATCACGACTCCTGAGACAGTGCCTTCCAAACCCACGACCACTCCCATCTAGAAGGACAAGGGCAGCAGGCTACTGGGAAAACCACTACCTGGAAATTCCCCTCCAAGCCACCCACCATCCTGACTTGGAAAAATATTGCCATTCCTTCACTGTTGCTGGTTCAAAATCCTGGAACTCCTTCTCTAACAACACACTGGGTGTACCTGCATCCCCTGAACTGCAACAATTCAAGAAGTGAGCTCACCACTACCTTCTCAAGGGCAATTAGAGATGGGCAATAAAGGCTGGCCTAGCCAGCAACGCCCACACCCTCTAAAGAAATTTTAAAAACTTCCCAAGCCTCCCAGCCCGCTCCAGGGAAGAGCATTAAATTCCATCTTGAGCTGCTGGTAGTTTGAGCTGCATTCTAACATTGCTTTCAGAACTCACACCTCTCACTGCTGAGAAATACAAGACTTTCTGCAGCAACAATGGCAACTCTGCCACTGGTTGATCAACTAAGCATGAATTTCCCAACTTTTATATGAGTTTGACCAGTGCCTCAGTCAGTCCTGATGGTTCTCCACTGTGTGGATACCAAGTGCATCCAATGTGCCCCAGACACTGCATGTTCTCATGTCAGCCAATTGAAAATCCAAAACAGGTCCAATGAGGCCCTTTAATTAGCTCTAAGATAGCAGGCACTTAACTGATGAGTTCCAGATATCCGCACCCATTCTTGCCCCACCAGCAATTGAAAATCCAGTCCAGTAGGTTTAAATTTTATAACATTTTGCCTGCATATTATTAGGGCATTGAGCATTGTACCGGCAACATCTTAGACAGCACATGCTGAATGCCCATTTGATAACATTTATCATGGTTTGTTTTTTAAATAAAAGCAGTACTCATTTATGTAATGTCACATGAAGTAATTTTTTTGTCAGCGTAAAGTCCATTGGTATATCATGACACATGTACATAATTTAGCATTTTCTGCATAGGCTATAACATAAGAGGTATATTTCAACTTTTACAGATATGTTCAGCAATCAATTTCCTTGTGTTTTTTCTCCAGTGCCTAGGCTGAACTACCCTTGATGCGTTATTCAGCTTCCCAGGTATTGAGTTTATGTTTTTTTGAAATAGATAAGCTCCTTTCTGGCTCCACTGGCTGCCTGCTAACATTCTGCACTTAATATAATGGTTTTACAGCACAGATCCACTCTAATCTTCCCCAACATTGGCAAATACTAATTATTTACTGAATGGAGCTGTGGGCATCATGTGGGTAATGCCTTGCAATTTTCTGTGTTGTCAATTAATTTTGCAGACAGTCTCACACAGCTGTCACCACACCTGGCAATTCCAGTGTGATTAATTCTTCATCGTCCCAGATTAATAATGCACAAGGTGCTGTCTGGCCAGACTATCAGGAACGGTCGGTTAGCTATTAACATTACCGTTCTGGCACAGTGAGCAGATGTCTAAAACGTGTCATGGTTTCATTACCTTGTTGAGTCTGAGATTTGGTGGCATTGCTCAGAATGTTTATGCAAACTTTTCCGGAAAACCGAAGAAAAGATACCTTGTAAAATTAAACCACAAACTGTCAACAGAAAGAGGCCCTTCAGCCCATTGTATCTGTGCCGGCCATCTAACATCTATCTATTCTATTCCCATTTTCCAGAGAGGTTAAGTGGGTGGACAAAGGATTTGGCAAATGGAGAATGCTGCTGGAAAATGTGAAATTGTCCATTTTGGCAGGAAAATTGTCAAAAAGATCATATTATCTGAATGTTGAGAGATTACAAAGCTCTGAGAAGGATTTAGGTGTCTGAGCACATGAATCACAAAAGAGTAATATGCTGGTACAACAAGTAATTAGGAAACTAATAAAATGTTATAATTTATTGTGAGGGGAATTTAAGTGCAAAAGTAGGAAGATTATTCCTCTGTTATACAGAGCATTGGTGAAACCAGAGCCAGCTTACTATTGGCCTTCTTATTCAAATAAGAATGTTTAGCACTGCTGCCTCACAGCACAAAGTTCCTGGGTTTGATTCTGGCTTTGGGTGACTGTTCATGCGGAATCTGTGTGTTCTCCCTGTGTATTTGTGGGTTTTCTCCAGGTGCTCTGGTTTCCTCCCGCAGTTCAAAGACGTGCAGATTAGGTGGAGTGGCAACGGGAAAAGTATGGGGGAGAGGGCTTGTGTAAAATACAGGCGGTGCGATTCTCCCAGCCTGATGCACTGTTAAAGCCAGAAGACTCAAGCAGAAGCTGTCTAGCAGGCTTCCCATTAGGCACTGTGACTTCCATGTGTCACTGGCAGCCGAATTTCTGGCACCATCAGTTCTGTGCCAAAAATCTTCATGGAGGTTTCAAATTAAGATTTAAATCTTACCAGTGGGCCCAGAACTGTAGTCTTCAGGCCCACTAGTGTCTCACTGGTGAACGAGTGGTTCACTCCAGCGGGGTTAACAACAGCTCCCCCCTAATGGGGAGCTGGCGGCCCGACCCCGCTAGAGAGAAGAGAGGCCAAGGAGTCACCTAAAGAAGTCAGAGTAAGGGGAGGATGTCCCTGGACATTGCCAGCTTGGCAGTGCCAGTCTGGCCCCGGCACTGCCCAAGGGGCAAAGTGGTAATATCCAGGACATCAGGCAGTGTCAAGGGAGTGGGGCCAGCGAGGAGGTGGGACCAAATAGGCAGGGCCTCTGCAGGGGGGAGTGGGGTCTCACTGTCACTTTGCATTTAGGTTTGGTGACAGAGTGAAGAAGACCAGCGATCAGGACTGGGAATTGGGGTGGATAGGGAGGGAGGGGCAGGGGCGGGGGGAGGGTCAGCCTGCCGGGAGTGGGCTGGCGGTATTGGGGAATTGGGACTGCTGGAAGGTGTTGGGGGGGGAGGTGTGTGTGTGGGGGGACAGTCAGCCCAGACACGTCCAGGAGACCCGCAATCAGCTGATGGGTGGGGGAGGTGGTGGTTCACAGGGCCAGCAATGGGGGGGGGATTGCTGTGCTGGCCAGTGATCGAGCTGACCAGAGATTAGGAGGCCGGCAGTGCGGGGCTATTTCATATGCGCCAATCTTGGCACTGACAGATCGGCACATACACAGGGGCCTGTTCAGCGCTAAGCTGCCAACCTCTCCAGCGAGAATAGGCCCTGCCCCCAGGTTTCCATCATGATTTACAACAGAGCTCTCTGCAGTGCACAGAGTCTGGGAGATTCATTTTGAAAATCCCACTGAAAAAAACAGAGGGATTTACTCCAGTTTTTACACAAATTCAGCAATTAGAAGTTTTTGAGAGAATCCTACCCACTCTGTCAGAGAATTGGTACAGACTCGATTGGCCAAATGGCCTCTTCTGCACTGTAGGGATTCTATGATTCTATGTAAATTAATTTGAAGCTGTTCAGAGAGGATTTACTAGGCATAACTGAATGGCAAAGTTATTAACCAACCATTTGTACCTTGGGAAACAGCAGATTTTTCATTCCCTACAGTCAATTTAGAATCATAGAATCCACACAGTGCAGAAGAAGGCCACTTGACCCATTGAGTGTGTACTGACCAAAATGCCACCCAGGCCCTACCCCATGTATTTACCCTACCAACTTCCCTGACACTAAGGGGCAATTTAACATGGCCAGTTCATTTAACCAGCACATCTTTGGACTGTGGGAGGAAATCAGAGCACCTGGAGGAAACCCACACAGACACGTGGAGAACACGCAAACTCCACACAGACAGTGACCCAAGGCCGGAACTGAACCCAGGTCCCTGGCGCTATGAGGCAGCAGTGCTAACCAGTGCGCCACCATGCCGCCCCAGCAAGATAGTGTAGTGTTATTGTGAAAGATAATTTCTGATGGTTCCAAGTCAATTGATGATGTATTGATGAGACACATTAGTAATTGCTGAGCTGTCAGCACCAAAGGGAACTGGCCAATAATTTTCCCCTGTGATTTAATCCACTCTTTCCTTGACAGCACTGATTGTGTTGGAATATGGTGCATAAGAACTTTAAAAAAAGGAGCAGGAGAAGACCATATTGATCTCTCCAGCCTCCTCTGTCATTCAATATGATCATGGCTGATCTCCTGCCTCAACTCCATTTTCCTGCCTGTCCACCCCCATATTCTTTGATTGCCAGGGAGATCCAGTCTTGAATATACTCATTGTGGAAGCATTTGCAACCCTCTAGAGCAGAGAATTCCAAAACTTCACAACCTTCTGAGTTTCAACTCCTTGAAGCAGCTTAAACCAATTAAGCATTAACCCACTTTTTCCTGGACAATGTGAGCAAGGTGACCATATCCATCCCCGTGCCTTGCCCAGTTGTGTGAGCTTGATACCAATAGCACATCTCAGCAGGAAGTGTAAATAGTGGAAACCACAAGTATCACATTTCAGTTTAAATGTCTTGCATAATAGTTCCAGATGTTCAAAAAGGAGGCTTTTTCATTTGCATATCTTTTTAAAATAGATACAAGCTCTGTTTTGCAAAATAAAAAAGGACATTCAAAGAACTTTAGGAAAGTGTCAATCAGGAAATCGGGCCAACCATGTGAAATTATCAGGTAACAAACATACTCTAGTTTGGTTACCACACACAGCAATTCAATTTAACAACAGTTCCTTTGAACGTTGGCAGCATGGTGACACAGTGGTTAGCATTGCTGCCTCACAGCACCAGGGACCCAGGTCTGATTCCTGGCTTGGATCACTGTCTGTTTGGAATCTACATGTTCTCCCTGTGTCTGCATGGGTTTCCTTTGGGTGCTCTGGTTTTCTTTCATAATCCAAAAGATGTGCTGGTTAGGTGGTTTGTCCATGCTAAATTCTCCCTCAGTGTACTCAAACAGGCACTCGGGGATTTTCACAGCCCAACATCCCCCCTCCCCCACCCCCCTGCGGTCAGAACCCCCCCCCCCCCCTCGGCAAAGTACACCCCCAACCTACCTCAATTGCTGCTGCCCCTCCACCATCCTTCTGATCTGCATTCGTTGATGTGAATCCAGACACCCAGATAATGTTCTGGGGACCTGGGTTCTAATCCCGCCATGGCAGATGGTAGAATTTGAATTCAATAAAAAATATCTGGAATTAAGAGTCTACTGATGACCATGAAACCACCATTGATTGTCAGAAAAATCTATCTGGTTCACTAATGTCCTTTAGGGAAGGAAATCTGCCGTCCTTACCTAGTCTGGCCTACATGTGACTCTAGAGCCACAGCAATGTGATTGACTCTCAATTGACCTCTGAGATAGCCTAGCAAGCCACCAACATAGGCACCAGAAAAGACAACAGCAAAACAAACAGCTCGATCAACTCTGCAAAGATCTCCTTACAAACATCTGGGGAGTGAGTAACAAAATTGGGAGAGCTGTCTCACAGACTGGTATCCTTAGATAGCATCTTCCAACCACACAACCACTTCCATCTAGAAGAACAAGGGCAACAAATAAATGGGAACACCACCACCAGCAAGTTCCCCTCCAAGTCTCTCACCATCCTGACTTGGAAATATATCACTGTTCCTTCTTAGTCGCTGGGTCAGAGTCCTGAATTCCCTCTCACAGAACATGGACTGCAGCTATTCAAGAAGGCAGCTCACCACTACCTTCTCAAGGGCAATAAGGATGGGCAATAAATGCTGGCCAGCTAGTGATGCCCATGTGCCCCAAATGAATAAAAAAAAGTTATGGATGTTTTCTTTATATGCTCAGTGATTATGGATTTAAAGCCAATGACTATCCATCAGGTGGCAGGTGAACAGAAGTTCCTGATTTGGCCCCAGTTCAAGGACAGGTAGAAACAGAAACACACAGACTCTGCGTTGAAACAGCATGCTGCAATCATATCCATAAATTGAACCACATTATTCCATTGGACTATTCTACAGCGCTCACACGTACATTCACGCTATCACACAACAAACCTAATTTTCTCTTATGTCCATCACCTTGCAAGCACTGTAACATTAGGTGCATTATCAAAAACAAAATACACACTTTTGATTCAACTTACAGAATTGTCTATTGGGGTGAAGCTACATTGTGGTCTTCTTTCATTTGATTTTGATCATACTCAGGTAGATGATGCAAATATTTCAGTTCTGATTCCAGAAGTTACTTCCCAGCTAGAGACAGACCATTTCAAAATCCAAGATGTTTAAACAAACCACATTTTTTTCCCCCTGTGAGTTCCAGAACATCCTCCCTCATGCACCTTGCTGTTCTGGTGTAGAAGGAGTCAATTAAAGGAGACACTCAGTGATGACCCATGCAGTCTCCTGAGCTCCATACAGACGGCACTCCTAGTTCCAAAGTCAAAGCAATTCACCCATTTTGTATCTAGGCAGAAAGGGAATTTTCTTCATTCCTTGGATTTCTCTGAAATTTTCTTTCTGCAATTTTGTTTTTTCCTTTTTGTAAATAACTAGCACAATTAATTAAAATTGCAAATATTTGGTATTTCATTGCTGAGCAGAACTGATTTAAATAAAGCAAGTTAGTGTCATCTAATTTACATTAGAATTCTCAATAAACATGCAAGTAGCCCTATATCAAATTACCTGTTTCAGAAATCCACCTTGTTCTTCAACAGTGTATCTTAATCAGCATTTCCTGGAAAACAAACTCACTAGCATATTTTTTGCAAAATGATATTACATGTGGACTGTGAAAGGAAAGTAACCCTTTCTCTTGATTGAAAACATAGACTATAGAAGCAAAAAGGCAACATGATAGCAGTTAGTGATACATTCTACCAAGATAATGCATTAGATTGAAAATAGCTGGATCTACTTCGCCAGGTCTTCCAGAATGCCAGTTTCAAACTTGATAGATGGAGGCATCTGTTAAAAGGCTTCAATAATGCAGAACTACAAATTAAAGCCTTTAAAGTTTTAAGTGCTAAATTAGTCTTCTAAAGCTACTAAGTTTCACTGACTTTATTGCCTAAATATTCAAATGATACTGCAGAAATTACTCTCTAGTTTGTTTTTTGGTTAACCTGAGAACTTAGGTATTATTTTCATTCTTTTCTCCTCTCCTGAGGTGATGACTAATGTTGGGGCAGTTTTTTCTGTATGTTGGTAGAGACTGTAGCGGATTGCACAGTTAGTAATGAAGCAATTGTTATAAGTGATCATGATGAAAGTTCCCTCAAAGATTTTGCCTTTCCCAAAATTAGCTTGAATCTAGAATCAAGAAACTGAATCTCCAAACATGCAGCAACAGTCATGTCATCCAACAGAATAAGCAGCCTATCAAATTGAAGTACTCTCACAGCAAATCAGGAAGCGAAATTGCTAAGATAAAAGCAAATTACTGCAAATACTGAAATCTGAAACAAAAACAGAAATTTTACTTTGACACACACACACAGAACAAAAATGGAAAATGCTGAAAAATCTCAGCCGGTCTGACCGCATCAGTGGAGAGAGACCAGAGCTGACGTTTTGAGTCTGGTTGACTCTTGGTCAGAGCTGATGGATGAAGAGTCATCCAGCCTCAAAATAATGGCTCTGTTCTTCCTCCACAGATGCTGTCAGACATGCTGAGATTTTCCAGCATTTTCTATTTTTGTTGTGTGTTTGTGTGTGTGTGTATAAAAATTGCTAAATCTCTTCACTTTTAATTTTGACTTTTGCAGATAGTGTCTTATGCATGTCAGAATTGCTAAGGTAAAAGCTAAAATATCATAAATGTGTATATTATTTTAAAAATATGTGGAATATCCTTATCATTGGAGACAAATTCGGCAGTCAATGAATATAAGATTATTTTTCAGGGTGTTAGCAGTAATTAAGAACTCAGTATGTCATTGAAAATCTTTTTGAAGGGTTTGTAATAGTAGAACTAAGAGTGTAAATGGAAGTTCTCTTCTGTTCAATGATTTCAAATTGTTCACATTCTGGGAAGGCATCACAAATGCACTCTCTGAAGAGGCATAGAATGATTAACATTTGGGCTTTCTACTTTTACACATGCATGTAGATACTCCAGATATTGTTGGCAGTTTCAGAGGAGCAATGACAGCAAATGTTATTGCTATTTAAAAATCCAAATCCAAATGTACTTTAATCAACCTCTGGTGTTGGCAGAGAATTTGATGATTTTGGGGTGTGGGAGACTGAGGAAAGGGAAGTATTCACTGCTAAACCGGGCCCTTTCCCCACCTGGCATCTGTACAAACCCACTTCATAGTAGAGGTCATTGAGTAACTTCCATAAGCAGGACCTGACTGATTATTCTGCTACCTAATTCAGGGAAAATGAACTGGTTGTAAAGTGCCCTGCTGTGAGATCAGCCAACTCAACACAAACCAGGGACTGAATTTAGACCTTCTTGGTCACCATAGCTCAGTCCCAAAGCATGCAATACTGCTTTAATGTTATCTGCTGTGATGCTGGGAGAAGGTTAAACTGCTTATTAATGCTGATTCTCCACACTTACTAAAGCAAGTCAGGATTCCACAGCCTCTTACCTCCAGAATTTTACAGATCAAGTATCTCTCTGAGAAGGATCATAGTTTAGCACTGCCACCATTTTGATCTGCGTAATGTGGTTCCTAAACTCAGATATTTCAATGTCCCATAAATTCAGAATAGATTCAAAGGTCAATCTGAGTTCAAGTTAACCAGAATCTTCATTCTTAGTTTGTTTTTAACTCCAATTTTGTTAAAGTTTTGAGTTGGATTTTGCAACAAAACTTAGATCAATTCAATGATGTGAAAATGAGCTCCCCTAGCTAAACCCTTTAAATTGGAGGGTGTTTTCTTATTCCGCATGACAGCTGGAAGTTATCTACATTTCCATGCTGAGTCATTGCATTGTCTTCCATTTTGACTGGTGGAGGGTTAAACAGATCTTCTAAGCTTTTTATCAGGGTTTAATAAATCTGAAAAGCCTTCTTAAAGGTGTTATTAATGCTTCCTAGGAAGTATTCTCACACTCTAATGCCTTGTTTAATAACATTCCTCGCTTTCAATTCAAGCAAGGAGAGAGGCAAATAGCCCAAGTCATACTGAATAGAGCTTCCCTCACTTAAGTCCAAAAATATGTGAAGAGCCTTTTCCTTTTAAACGTGGAACAAAAGTACAGGCCATGAACAAATAACATCAAAACAAAGGAGATAAATGGAAGTGCCAATCTCCATGGCAACCCTCTGTGTGTTACCTTTTTTTCAGTGGGCTGTAGGTTGCCAGCAATCAGAGGAATTTTGGACAATTATTTACACTGCATGTGACGGATGTTTGACTTCAGTGAAGTAGGATTTATGGTATAAAAGGGAATCAATGTCAAGGTCGGTCTTGTTCAAATTTTTCGTCTTTTTTTAAAATTTTCTGGCACTGAGTAGTGGACAAGAGGCAGGCAGAGAATGCAATTTGTGTGAGTAGGCCAACCAGTCCAAAAGTCTTCCTGGTTCTTTCTGAAAAGGGCACGCTTATGTTGATGCACGGTAAGATTGCAGTCAACTTAGAAGAGAGGTCAAGATATGAGCGACTCTGAAGATGATCTGGGTGAATCTGCACATCGCCTCCAGGTAAGGGAGGTCTGAGAACGAGAAGGTCTTCCTGCTATTGCATGTGTTACCAGCATCAGGTTCATACTAGTACTTATAAGCCTTGGTTTAATTCAGGCTAAAGAAAATTTCACAAATATGCCACAAACGCATAATAACATACCACCGAGGTGTTTACATTTTATGTACCAACTCTCACTGAGTGCCAATTTAATGTTAATTCATGCAGAATTATGTTTCTTTTCCCCCTGCAAGCCACTCTTCATTCAAGTGGGCACTACAGCCATCGTGAAAGTGTGAAAATATTGTTATAAGAGAAACAATATTGCAAGACGCTACAATACTCTAATGTAAGAAATAGAATTTCTGAGAACACCTGAGGGCATTTTAAGTGGAATCTCTGAAACAATTGATGGCTGCAGTCACTTGTCTAAGAATGACAGGAGAAGTGTAAGGGAAGGCTTGGAGCAACGGCAGTTGCAGAGGGACCAGGCAGCCAATTACAGACACTTTTAGATTACAGGAGTACAACCGCCAGGATACATTTTTAAAACATCAAATTACATTTCTGAGCCTTCTGGAAAGCTTTCAAAAAAAAGCCACTGAGGAAGATTGTTATCAATGTTCGGCCCGAATGCAGGCAATTGAATGAGAATAAAAACAATTGTTCTCATTTTTATTCTTATCTGACTGGAGCAATGTAATACCAAAAGAACCAAAAAATAGCAACAATGGGCATCGTAAGTCAGCTCAGATAATTAAGCAAATGAGAGTCCATTTATATTACAGAGCCATTTCACATAAAAACCATAGGAAGTGACAACTGCATTTGATGTTTACGTTATATGAATTTAATAATCACACATAAATTGTGCACAATATAGGCTGATCTGTCGGAAATAAATTATTGATAAGTACATAAAGAAAAGCATCTGATTCTATTTGCGCCAACACTCTACAGGAATTCATCTCCACGTTACTTTCATTGCTCTTAGTCCCATCTCAAGATCGTCCCCTTGATACATCAAGTTCTGTTTCAACATTATCCCTCGATACCTTGGAGCAGAGGTTTCCCTATCTAACGTATTTTGTACTCCAGAAAATTGAAATAGAGGCGTGTTATGCCAGATCTCAAGCAGGACAATTAAAATCCATAGGAGTGAGTTTCTTAGGGCCTCTCCTGCACTGCTACTGTAATTTTGATGGAAATTCCATTGATGTGTAATGATATTTCATGTGTTACTTTGCTGGACTTATCGTTACACACTTCCACATCTTAGCTATGCCTGTTTCACTAGATTCTACACCCTCTCCTTTCCTTCTCCTTTATGTACTCTTTGAACAGTATGTTTCGTCTGCATAGCACTATATGTGACAATATTTTGCACTGTATTCTAATATATGTGACAATAATAAATCAAATTGAATCAACATGGTGTAACTTTTGCAATTCTCCAGTCCTCTGGCACCAACCCTGAATCTAAGAAAGATTGGAAAATTATGGCCAATTCTCCCACAATTTCCACTCTCACTTCCCTTAGTATCCTTGAATACATCTCATCAAATCCTGGAGTCCTATGAACTTTAAGTACAGATATTCTATCCAATACTCCCCGTTTTCAATTTTAAGTTATTCAAGTGGCTAAATTATCTCCTCCTGGTCCCCAGTCAGCATCTTTTATCTTGGGAAAGATGTGCGACATATTGATTTTGTATCTCAGCCATGGCCTCACCGAGACATAACCTTTTCTGTCTCAATTAGCCTTACTCCTCCTTTATCAACTTTTATTTTACTATTTATATGCCTATGGAAGATTTTTGGATTCTCTTTTATGTTAGCTGTAAGTCTCTTCTCATACTCTCTCTCTTTGCTTCTCTTAATTGCCTTTTCAATTCCTCTTATTTGCTTTTTCAATTCCCATTATTGTAGCTGGCTAATACAATTGAAAAGCAGACTGAATATAAAAGCCTGGTTCTCAATTGTATTAGCCACCAATTGTGAGCACACCTTATCTACTTCATCTTAATTTCTATAGCTTTCATCATCCAGAGAATTCTGGATTTGTTTGCTTGATCTTTCCACTCCATGGGAATATACATGGACTGTACCCAAATTATTTTCTCTTTAATGACATTCATTGTTCAGTTATAGTTTTGCCAGCCAATCTCTGATTCCAATTTATCTGGGCCAGATTCATTCTCTGTGAAGTTAGGGAAATATTTTGATTTGATTTATTATTGTCACATCTATTAGTATACAGTGAAAAGTTTTGTTTCCTGTGTGCTATACAGACAAAGCATCCCACACATAGAGAAGGAAAGGAGAGGGTGCTGGCTGTAGTCTTAGCTAGCTTGTAGAGAAAGATCAACTTAGATCCTAAGGATTACTAAATCTAAAAGAGATAGAATTAAAGCATTGTTAGTGAGTTTAAAAGAGTTAGAATAAAGTTTTAGAAGCATAGAACGAGAGCAAAAGATAAAATTAGAGGATGTGTTGGGCATAGCTCACAAGAAGTCGCCTCACTTCAGCATCATCTCGGAATTGCATTGTTCCTTGTCCTTTTCCATAACCAACATAAACCTTATGATACAATAATCACTGTTCCCCACCTCATCCAGTTGGTGCACTTTATTCCCAAGAATCAGATTCTGCAGTGCTTCCTTCCTGGTTGGACTCGAAATATACTGCTGTAGGAAATTCTCCTGAGCACATTCAAGAAACATTATCACTACCTCAATCTATATTGAAACAATTAAAGTCCCCATTATAAATAAAGTGAATCTTGTAATTCTCTGAAATTTCCTTACAAATTTGTCCATCTACTTCTTTCACACTAATTGTTATCCTATAAATGACACCAAGCAATTGATTGCACTTTTTTTGTTCCTTAGTTTTAGCCAAATAGATTCTGTCCATGATCTCTCTGGGTGATCCTATCTCTTTAGTACTGCATTGTTCTCTTTAACTGATACTGCAACTCCACCTCATTTCCTTCCCTGGGCAGAATTTTCCCAAAAAATGACTAAGATCATGATATTGCTAGCACCCATCAACTGCCATGGCAAGCTGGTAATATTGTGGATGTGATTTTACCAGCTCTCCCTGCCATCAATGAGCAGAATGAGCCAGTAAAATCGTGAGAGAGCCAAGAAATCAGGATCACGCCCGATTTCTCAGTTTTCGTGATCCTATCGGCACAGCATTTCCACCATGGTCAGCCTCTTCCTCATTTCCAGCAAGAGGCTGAATAATTAATTTAAATTTATTTAAATGTTTATTTGCACCTGTTTAGCAAGCCCGGCACTCAATATCCCAGGCTCACTTGTCATTATGGCCTTGCCAGAAGAGGTTCTTCTGGTGAGTAAAACATCTGTTCCCCATGAATGGGAAACAATGGTGTTGCTCTTGCTGGTAGAACTGAAGGCCATTGAGGTGCCCTGGGGAGGTTGAGGGCAAGAGAGGGTGTCCCTTAGGCACTACCAGCCTGGCACCATGGCAATGCCCACCAGGCACCTTGGCACTGCCCACAGTGGGCAGAGCCTGAAGGGTGACTGTGGATGGGCAATGGCCTGAAGAGGGTGGGGCCTATGGGGTTGAGGCCTGTAGGGGTGGGGGTATATGTTTGGGCAGTGATGGGCTCATGATTGGCTGTGGGCCCCCAGGATTGCGAGGGAGTCACTGAGTTGAGGCTGGTTGCAACAGCAGAGGCCTGACAGCTCTCTCTTACTATCAGCCCTCTGCTGTCACAATTGAGCATGTGAGCCACAGTAGTCTGCACATGCGTAATAGCTCCCTCTGCTGCCTGATCAAGCTGGCTGGTGGATTAAGCTCTATCTACTGCCTCTAGAAGCTAGAACAGTCTAGCCCATTTTTTTCATGCACTAAGTATATAAGATTGGGAGTTAAAAACTCACCCAAAAAATGGATCTACAACCCTTCTATTTTCACATTAGTTGGACACTTAGAGACCTATTTTACAATTTTGATTCTAAGTGCTAGGTGGACTTGAAACTGGGAGTCTTTCAGATCTGATTTTTAGGCCTGTTCTCAGGCATCCCCATATGCATCCTACCTGCAAAAATACCAGCGATTCCGAATCATGATGCACAAGCCTGTGAGGGGCTGAATGCATCTGACCCCTGCAGCTCTGATTGGAGATTCCAACTGCGCATGTGCAAAAATATGGTAGAATGCTACTCCCCTGCCACATTGCTCCCGGCCGGATAATGCCTCCCCCAACCGCCACAGATATTGCCCCATCCACACAACATTACTGACCCCCTTAACCCCCCACACCCCCGCAATCCAGACTGATTGTGGCCCCATCCCCCCTTCCCCCCCCCCTCACCAATCTCAGGCAGAGTGGCAGCAGATCCCCCTCTTCCCACTGCTCTCAGGCAGAAATATCCTCCCTCCCCCTATCAATCTGTGGCAGAGTGATTTGCCCCCTACCCACCACCCTTGAGCCTCCTGCACAAGGCCCCCATCTCCTCCTGACTCCGATGGCCCTATGACACCCCTTTCTCTCCCCTGTCCCCAATCATAGAGGCACTGATCCAACGACTTCTGTGTTAACGAGCAAGCTGCATGTAACTTGTTGGAATGCTCTGCCAGCCTAGCTGTAGCTGATCTGCCCAAACGAGGGGCAGCTCCATAAAAACCCAAAGGATGGACAGGCAGGCAAGCGGTGCAGGAAAAAAAAAGGGTACATGACCAGCCCCCCGAAGCACCTCCTTCCTACCCTACTAGAGTAGCACTACGCTTGCCCTCTAAGGGCCAGCACCTGGTACTCATCGGGAGTCACACCATCATTTCTTTCATGGCTCCTTCTGTTTCCACAGAGAAGACCGACCATAACACCAGACAGAGGGTGAAGACAAGGGGTGATGAGCCACACCACTGGGTCCTCACCCCTTTGGAAAACAGGTGCTGGAGCTGTCTAGGGAAGGGGAGATGCGGGCTGTCAGTGACAGCACAGGCGGGCTGGGGTCAAGAAGTGAGCACCTGTTGATCCTCCACTCAATTTGAGGAAACTTCTAGGAGGCATGGATTTTTGGTGCGAGGGGCAAGGTTTAAAGGAGAAGTACAAGGCATGTTTATTTGCACGGGGGGGGCGGGGGGAGGGTGGTGTGTGCCTGGAATTCGCTGCCAGGGGATGTGACGGAGGCAGGTACGAGAGTGACCTTTAAGGGGTGTCTTTACTGCTATATGAATGGGACAGGAATAGATGCATATGGTCCCCAGAAGGGTAAAGGGGGTTGCAATTCAGATGGACAGCCTGGTTGCTGAAGACTTGAAGGGCCAAAGGGCCAGTTTCTGTGATGTATCCTTCTTTGTGCTTTGTTCCATGTTCAGTAGAGAAATGTGAATCAAGTTTTTGCATCCCGGACTCCTTTCCCTCCCTTGCACTGAACCTTGTGTTCTGTGTTGCAGGAACAGTTCTGGACATCCCGGGGCCATCTGGCATCATGGCCTCCAATGCGGCTCCCATCCATCCTGCTGCTCATCTGACACTTTGGCTGAGTCCTCGGAGAATATGAGTGAAGGGACCGCCAAGGTTGGCACTGTTTTGGCATCTGCTTCCACCGCGCAGTTCACCGTTCCAGATACTGACACATTGGTGATTCCAGTTAGCAGTGAAGCTTCTGTGTCAGTCCCTAGTGAGCATGACGCATCTGATAACGTACATCAGATGAAGGAGGAAACATCTGAGGCCTCTGACACGCATGGGCTTGCCGGAGGCAAGGACTCAGCTGGCCCGGCTACACATAGGGCTTCTGACATCACCTTGCCTTCAGCTGCTGGAGATGCAGCAACAGAGCCAGGGAATGCAGGAGGGGCTGATGGCCACACTGGGCTGAATGCAAGGCTGTAGGGAGAAGTCCCAAAGCTTTCAGACGGACCAGCTACTGCCTGTTTTGCGTGGTTCACAGGAAGGGTGGCGTCTGTGGTGGAAAGCCTGGGGCAGGGAATTCTCACCATGAATGTCAGTCTCCAGGAAATGATTGAGTCAAAGCAGGCCACAGCACAGTCCCAGAGGGCAGCGGCTAAGGGACTGAACAGGATTCTTGAAAGTCTGCGGTCCATGGCTGAGAGGCTTGAAAGGTTGCAGGAGACCCAGCAGGACACTGCTGAGACACAGCAGACTACAGCAGTAGTCCTTGGAAACATGGCCCAGTCGCAGAGGGTCATGGCTGAGGGGTGTGGCCCAGTCCCAGAGGGCATTTGTTGCAGCCATTGACAGGTGGTCCCCAACATAGGTAGCATCACCATGGGTAGGGTGCAGGTGATCCTCCAGGACTGGCAGGGCCAGGTGACACCCAGGGCGCCTGGAGCTCACTACAGAAGCACCACTGTCCCATGGTGTAACTCAGGTATCCACAGGAGCCATAAGGAAGGAGGAAGAGCTGGAGCTCATGCTGGGGCCTTCCAGCCAGGAGACTGTGGTTGTGGTTACATCTTCCCCCCTTCCTAGCACCAGGGAATCTCAGAGGCAGTGGGATGAAGAGGGTGTCATGGAAATGTCCCAGACATCTGGAAGCTGGCCAGGGCCTCCAGAGGATGCCAGCCACGCGCACCACAGGCCATGGGGTATGGTAGGCAGCTGGCCCCCTCCACGTCCATTTTACATTCCGGGAAGAAATTGAGATGTAGCGGTGGCCCATGTAAGGTTAAGAAGTTGTAGTTGCACTACAACCTGAGGGCTTCAATGGTCTCTGAGACCCCAGTGCAACCATGTGGTTGTCAGTGCTTTCAACTCACTGATTTTGTTTACCATATTCTGTGCATTCATATGTATTCACAGTGCCCTTAATTTAGAACTTTCCTTTTAAGCTGATCTCACCATATACTCTATTATCTGACCCACTGATATTTCTTGCTAACATTATATCAGGCACCTAAACACTTACCAAGTTATTTTAAATCCTCCCCAATAGCACTGACAAATTGCTTCATAGGGAAATTGGTTCCCTGTTGTGTTTTGGTGCAATGTACTTGGCCTTCACAGGCCTAATCACCCCTGGAACTGATCCCAATGTCCCAGGGGTCTGAAACTATCTTTGCTGCCCAATCTTTCCATCTGCTTTACCCTCCTATTTCCGTAATCCAGAGCTTGTGACTTTTGAAGTCAGGGTTGCTAATTTCCGACCTAGTTTCCTAAATTCTGACTGCTGGTCCACATCTCTCTTCTACCTATGCTGTTGATACTGATGAGCACCATGACCAGTAACTATCCATCTTCAACCCTCAGAGTGCTCTGCAACTGTCCAGTGACAGCCTTGAACCTCACATTAGGGAGGCAACACACCATCTAGATTTACATATATGGCCACAGAAACACCTGTCCGTTCTTCTGCATATCAGATCTCTATCACTATTGTTGTTCTAGTTTTCCTTGTGCCTCCCTGTATAGCTAAGTCACCTGTTCTGCCATAGACTTGGCTCTGGCTGCACTCCCCATGTGAATTATCCCTCGCATCAGCCTTCAGAAATGAATATTGGTTGGAGAGTGAAATGCATAGGACATCCTTTGCCACTTGCCTATTTCTTATTGACTGCCTGGTGCTCACACATTCCACCTCTCCCTATGTGCTTTAAGCTGTAGATGACCACACCTATAAACAAGCTATCCACAAAGCTCCCAACTTCTCCAATGCACCTCAATGACTCCAGCTGCTACTCAAGCTGTAAAACCTGGAGTTCAGGATGCTGCAGCTGATGACACTTCCTCTGCTGATGGTTATCCAAGATAAGGGAAGCTTGCTGGTGTTCCCACATAGAACAGGATGTACACTCTCAGGTCAGAGCTGCTCTGCCATTTCTCTATCCATTAGATATTAAAACTTACTACTTCTTTGCTGATATCCCTTAAATATAGGGAGGTTAATCAGAATGTTTCATTTTCCCCCATTACCCCAAAGAAAATTGACATGTTTAACTTCCCAGCTTAAACTTTTAACTTTGGCAGAAGAGAAACAGCCAATTAACTCACAGCCTTCTTGTGATATCAAGTTGTATTTTCTTTTCATTTCAGTGATCCCAATTTACTCCACTCCGATTCCAACCTACTTTACGGTGATCCTGGACTTCTCCATACTAATCCCTGACTGTTTCGTGGTGATCCCGGATTGGTTTGTTGTGATCCCGGACTGTTTCGCCGCAATACCAGACTGCTTCACAGACAGACAAGAATGGTTTCGCTGTGGTGAATTTGCATTTAATTGGCCTGATGAAGGCTCTAACATCATTTTGTCATATGCAGAGGTTAAAAACAATTTTCTATAAATCTCAAAAGCAAGTATTAAGAGCTCTGACAGCTCACTTGCAAATCCACTGCCTGGTACAATGCTGAGATAGTTCATTAAGTGATCTCAGTCAGACTAACAGTAAAGATGTAACAATTAGTCTCAGGGCTCCTAGGATGGGAGAGGTGGGTGGAAACCAGCCAGAGCTCCTGCTTCTGACTGCCATCCATTGATCCTTTTAGCCCCTCAAGGTAAGTCAATGTTTCAAATATTCATTGCAAGACTGTTACAATTATGAGCTTTATAAGATTATTATATTTTGGGACCATATCATTATGGTAAAATGTAGGGGGTCATGTAGCCTGTGCTGACATCTGCCTGGCAACAGATTCAGGGTTTGAGGCTATTAAAGATTAAAGGAAGACTTAGATTATTCTACTGGGAAAAAGGTGCAACGTAATTACACCTAGAGGCATAACAAAGGCAACTCTGATGCTGATGGACACAGTGCGAATCCCCAAGTTCCAGAAACGTGTTGAGAATGTCAGGTTTATGTCCATTTAGTTCAGAGTTGAAAGAGAGTTGGTCTTTCAAGGATAGTTAAGCAGCATCTCTACCAGAATACAAGGCCCATGCAACACACAGTGCCATGACGACGGGCTTTGAGATGGGGAAGGTGCAGAAGAAGCCATTGAGATATTGTGTTGCATGCTCTCCTAAAATATTAATGAATGTGACAGACAGGTTAGTCTGCCAAGTTCCAAAAGACAGCAGGAAAAGGTCCAAAGTTTCTATTCTTGATCATGCTGGAATATGAGTGGAAACTCATGGTTGGATTGAGAAGACTAAATTGTACAGAGTTAAAATGAGGCAGGAAGATTTGCCTAGTTTGTGTTAGATGGAGGATCTCCAGTAATAATGTCATCATGAAAGACCGTTCTCAGGTTAGAATTATCCAGGCCGGAAAAGGGAAAGAGCAGAAATAGAACATAGTACATAGAACATTACAGCGCAGTACAGGCTCTTTGGCCCTCGATGTTGCACTGACCAATGGAACCAATCTAATGACCCTCTAAACTAAACTATTCCAATATTATCCATATGTCTATCCACTGACCATTTGAACGCATTTAAAGTTGGCGAGTCCACAACTGCTGCAGGCAGGGCATTCCACGCCCTTACTACCATCCGAGTAAAGAACCTACCTCTGACATCTGTCCTATAATTACCACCCCTTAATTTAAAGCTATGTCCCCTCATGTTAACCATCACCATCCCAGAAAAAAGGCTCTCACTATCCACCCTATCTAACCCTCTGACCATCTTATATGCCTCAATTAGGTCATCTCTCAACCTTCTTCTCCCTAACGAAAATAACCTCAAGTCCCTCAGCCTTTCCTCATAAGACCTTCCCACCATACCAGGCAACATCCTGGTAAACCTCCTCTGCACTCTTTCCAATGCCTCCACATCTTTCTTACAATGAGGTGAGCAGAACTGTATGCAATACTCCAAGTGCGGCCGCACCAGAGTTTTATACAGTTGTAACATGACCTCACGGCTCCGAAATTCAATCCCTCTACCAATAAAAGCTAACACACCGTATGCCTTCTTAACAACCTTATCAACCTGGGTGCCAACTTTCAGGGATCTATGCACATGTACACCGAGATCTCTCTGCTCATCAACACTACCAAGCGTCCTTCCAATAGCACTATATTCTGTACTCCTGTTACTCTTACCAAAGTGAATCACTTCACACGTTTCCGCATTAAACTCCATTTGCCACCTCTCAGCCCAGCTCTGCAGCTTATCTATGTCCCTCTGCAAACTGTAATATCCATCCTCACTGTCTACAACTCCTCCAACTTTGGTGTTATCAGCAAATTTACTAACCCATCCTTCTACACCCTCATCTAGGTCATTTATAAAAATGACAAACAGCAGTGGCCCCAAAACAGATCCCTGAGGCACACCACTTGTAACTGCACTCCAGGTTGAATATTTCCCATCAACCACCACCCTCTGTCTTCTATCAGCTAGCCAATGCCTGATCCAAACTGCTAAATCACCCTCAATCCCATGCATCTGCATTTTCTGCAGTAGCCTACCATGGGGAACCTTATCAAACGCTTTGCTAAAATCCATTTACACCACGTCAACTGCCTTACCCTTATCCACCTCTTTGGTCACCTTTTCAAAAAACTCGATCAGGCTTGTGAGGCACGACCTACCCTTTACAAAACCATGTTGACTATCCCTAATCAATTTATTTCCCTCTAGATGATTATAAATCCTTTCCCTTATAATTCTTTCCAAAACTTTGCCCACAACAGAAGTAAGGCTCACCAGTCTATAATTCCCAGGATGGTCTCTACTCCCCTTCTTGAACAAGGGGACAACATTTGCTATCCTCCAGTCTTCCAGCACTATACCTGTAGCCAATGACAACATGAAGATCAAAGCCAAAGGCTCTGCAAGCTCCTCCCTAACCTCCCAGAGAATCCCCATCTGGCCCAGAGGACTTATTTATTTTCATACTCTCAAGAATTGCTAACACCTCCTCCTTATGTACCCCAATCCTGTCTGGTCTAAAAGCCTGTATCTCAGTATTCTCCTCGACTACATTGACATTTTCCTGCGTGAATACTGACGGAAAATATTCATTTAGTACCTCTCCTATCTCTTCAGGCTCCACGCAAATAAACCTTCAGGACTTATGATTCATTTTGGATTGGGAGAATTGACTGTCTACTTAGAGGACAGTGTAACATATAGCCTTGAAGTGTGTTTTCTCAGTTGTGCTCAAACTAAGAAAAGGATATTCTGTGTTCTGTGGTTTAAAGCATTAGTTGTCTACAAAGATAGTGTTTAGTCAATAGACCATTTAGGCTTTCGTTACAGTAAATGTCTTAATACATGAAATCTTATTGTGTCATTCTTTCAGCTATTAGCTGGCAGTTCCAATTTCTTTTTAAGCATTACCAGTCGCTACGGGAATTGTAATAAGACTCAACAAAAAATATTAACACAGAACAATCCACAAACAACAATTTAACAAGTAACACTAAAAGATTGCACAAGAATTGCTTTCTTCAAATTGAACACAGAATCATAAAATGAACTGCCAGAATTCCCTGGGAAAGGTACTTTAGAAGGAATGAGGTGTCTACCATAAACATGCATTCTCACAAGAAGGAGTTTTTAAAGGTTTTTTTTTTAAATCCCTTTGACGCATATGCTGCGGAACTAAAACCATTGTCTATGTCTGGAAGAGCTGAACAGAAAGCATTATAGAAACCTTGTTTGTTTTGCACAGATTAAATGAAAAAATTCTTCAGTCCTTGAGGGGATTAAGGTGAGTTGTGCCAGGAAAGCTGTAAAATCCCCTAATGCCAGTGCATTCAGAGAGCTGGGATAATGAAAGGCTCCAGTGATAATGAATCAGTCTAATTTCTGTTTGGTATGATTGTAGGCGATTGCAGTTTAATGAGGGGGAACTCACTGTAAACACATACAGCAGGTGCACATTTACATGAACAGACACTAATCAGTCTGCATGAGATTCCCCTCCCCCTCACCATGTGCTTGATTACACTGTAGATGTCTTTACCAGTGCCAATACAAGGGTATTTCTTCCCAGAGTGTATTATGCAGGCATAGCAGACTTTGAGACGATGGTTGGGGTTTTCCAGCAGCGCCCCCCCACTGCCCTCCACCTCCACCTCCACCCACACAACCCATATCAGTTTTCTGGCCATTTGCACTGGACATCAGTTGCGCTGCTGGGTACCACGCTTTTGGTGGGAGCAGAAAATCCCACCAGTGGGCAGGACAAGGAAATCTCATCCTATATCCAAAGAAATACATTTTCTGTACACAATAATGCTTTGATAGCAGTGAGTTGGACAATAAAATGGATTAATTTGATGCTTCCCCCCATAACAATAATCCCCAACATAATCTGTGATGGATACAGGTGCTAGGTAATGGAACACCTTTTCTCTCCCACCCGTTACCCAGCGCCAGATAGAAACATTCCCAACCTCCTCCCGCGAGGTATTATTGCCCCAGTCTTGCAAGGACATCAATGTAAATCTCTGTGCTCCTTATTCTTTACATTTTGCCGACCCTTAAAGATTGAACTGCAGTCTCCAGAAATTAATAATGAATTTTCCAAAACTTCTCAGAGCAACCAAAGGGGAAAAAAAAGTCACTGCGACATCAGAAAATGTGTTTCTTTATTTTCTTTGAACAATTTGCTTATTAATTATAAAAGTATTAGCAATGAGAGGGAAAGTCTATTTGACTGAGACTCAAAAATCCTCTAATCAGGTAACGAAGGAAGTTTCCTCTCCAGTCAGTGTGGAAGTCAGCATATCATGAGGATGGATATATTGTATGTGTGTGCATGTGTTTGGGGGTGGGGGGGGTGTGGTATGGAGGCAGCACATGATCATGAGTCAGTTATCTATTTGACGTATCTCCCAATTTTCCCCGATTAATTAGAAAACTTTAAAAAGAAATGAAGAAAAATGAGGAAAGATGCTGGGTTGCTAATGCATCTTTGTCATCCATTTTTCCCCATCAATTAAAGTAATTGCATTTCAGAAAATAAACAGATTGTCCTCAGATACCACCCAGGTCAGGTGATTTCTTGGAAGAAGAGGGAAATGCTTCCAGCCCAAAGTTGACTTGTGACCTTCTTTAACAAAAGTCAGCATCCAAATGTCTAGATAACATAATGCTTTTCCGCGTTTGAACAAAATAGGCTGGATTCTACGGCCTCGCTCAATCCAAAACCGTAAAATCTCATCCAAGATCAACGGACCTCTCCATGATTCATCCTTCTCCCGCTCTCATTCCTGTGGCAAGCAGCCTATATATTGTAAAATATAAAGCCAATAAAATTCCAGCCAATATATTGTTTTGAAAGATATAATTGTCCCAACAATATAGCCTGTGAACGGTTGGGCTTGAGAGGCTAAATGTCCTTTTCAAAAATTCGTCCATATACTTTCAGAAAATTAGCACTGAAATTTATGCAGCAAACCATGCGCACCGTTTCACCACATGGTGAATGCAGTTCTTGCACAGGCTGTTACTCTGTGTAAACACCATTCAGAAAGCATCCACCATCTCAAAGATGTTTTGACAGTGCAACATGATAACAGTGGTTGGCAGTAAAGCAGAAATGCTGAGCACTTTTCAGTTTTTGGCCACTGTTTGAAGGCAATCTAAGAACTATGCTTGTAGATTGTCCCAAATTGCAGAAAGCTAAGTTAATGACCCATTTTGTTATTGTCAGAAATAAGTGTTTGTTGTATCGTGTGCCGAAACAACTGATGGGAGGAAGATTGAAAATAATGACAGTTAATGGAAGAGAGCGACAATTAGGAGTAAATGTGCCTTGGATGAGCACTAATTAATTCAGCTGCCAGTTAACCATTAGAATTAGACTCCAGAGAAAAATACAGCACTCTGAAAAAGCCTCCCACTGACACCAATGGATACAGAAGCTTGGAATTTGCTGAAATCATGACTGCTTTTTCTTTTTCCTCTCTCCTGCTCTTAATCAACTTCTCCATTGGTCAACTCCTCATGGCTTTTTGCTTGTGTTTCAACTCTGTTAATTTACCAAGGTCCACTGATAACATAACTCAAAATTTTGCCCACATTTTTGGAATACTGGCAGTTTTTGTGGGGACTTCTAATTGTTTGAAATGTCCCAGATGGAGGAGCTCTAGTGCTTTCAGTTGTATGCATACAAGCTCTGTTCCACAAATTCTACAAATGGTAGTGTCGGGGGATTGACTGGAGGTTCCGAAGAAATTTTCAGCATACTGTGAAACACAGCAAACAAACTGGGAAGCATGCAAATATGTGAGTCAACAAATAAGGAATGATCAAAGCAAAATACAACTTTAAAATAGTTAACCCCAAGGGTGTCAGTTCAAAAAGAAGCCAGGTACTGAAGAAGAAATCATCCAAAGCCTTAAATAATTAACACTGATCACAGAATCATAGAATCATAGAATCCCTACGGTGTACTGATGCAGCAAATAGAACTACAACAGCTTGGAGGAATAGCACCTTGTCTAAAGATTAGACACTTTTAGGGCCTTCTGGACTCAACATTGAGTTCGACAACTTCAGATCATGAATTTCGTCCCCCATTTTGATTTTTGCCCAAATTCTAGCCCATATCTTGTTACTGTAACTGAACTGACATTTATTTGCCATTGGCACCTACTTTGGACCCAAGCTTTGCTTCTTTTCTACAACCATTACCACCCACTTTGCCTTTTGTCCCATGATATCTTTGATAGTTTAATCTCCCCCACCCTGAAACCCATGCTTGACCTTACCTTTTGCTCCTCCTGACCCTCCCCCTGACTTCAATAGCATAAAACACCTCACATTTGTACCTCGCTTGAGTTCCGAAGATGAGTCATATTGGTCTTGAAATATTAATTGTTTTTCTCTCTCCACAGATGCTGCCAAACCTGCTGAGTTTCTCCACCACTTTCTGGTTTCACTTCAAGTCGCAAAGTGGCCCGCAATAATAAATATATTCCAGAAGTGACAAACAGGATTTTGCAGGATTGTGTTAATAACAACGAAGGATAAGCAGACAGACCAAGTATTTTTAATTGTTTGTTACAATTAATTAACCTACCAAACTGCTGAGGTTTAAATTGAAAAGGAATCTTGGCATTATATCAGGCCTCTGGGATATGTAGAAGTGACAAGTGAACACATTGTTCTTCAGGTCTGCTTGCTAAGCACAATAAACACTTGCCTAATATAAAATAAAGACCAGAGCCTGTCATGCCATTTAAAAAAGATATATCATGGGATGTGGGCATTGCTGACAAGGCCAACATTTGTTGCTTATCCCCAATTGCCCTTGAACTGAGTGGCAATTAAGAATCAATCACATTTCTGTGAGTCAGGACAAGAGCAGGTAAGGATGGCAGATTTCCTTCCCTAAAGAACATTAGTGAACCAGATGGGTTTTTATGACAATGGTTTCATAGCCATCATTAGATGTTTAATTTCAGATTATTATTGGATTTAAATTTTAACATCTGCAATAGTGGGATTCAATGCCGGGTCCCCAGAGCAGTGCCCTAGGTTCTGGATTAATAGTCCAGTGACAATATCACTACACCGCTTCCCATCTGCATCTGAAACAAAGCTATTTGGGAGTTTCCAGTTCATTTGTTTAGGTGCAGAGCTACCTGGGGAACTCCAGATCACTATAGAAGAAACTGAAGTCTTCACTGTTTGGTGATGCAGCAGCATTAGTGACTGAGGAGAAAATTTCAGAGAAACAGGGCTTCCTTATACAAATTTTGTCAAGACCTTCAAGTTGTTTGTATCTAGTGAAGGGTGCAAATGTTACACACAGACACACAGATCTGAGACAAATACAGCAAGAGGTATGTGTTGGATAGCAAGCTGTCACAGAAACACCAGACTGACTGTGAGAAGAGTATTTTGTGTCAAGGAACTTCCAGAAGCATCTACACGAGGAAGATTGCATAAATATACTGAATGAGAAAGAATTATATTGGTCCAGAACACTCCAGACCCATACATTCACTCCACTGGATAATAATTGTGTCAATCAATTAAGTGTCTTGCTTCTTCTATAGCATTAGAATGAAAATGACAACTGGCTATCTAAGATTTTCAATAGTTATTGGTTTATAATCTTGTTGTTCGGCTTCCTTTTGAAAACTTGCCATGCACTCAATAGCGCACTGTGTGTGCAAAGAAGGGGATTAGATTTGTGAATGCAAATATAATTTATATCAGTTATGGAAAATGAGCCCTGCAAGCTAAGATCCATAGACATTAAGTCTTCAAGTGGTTTATTGATAAGAAATTAAGGGGTAGGGGTTAAAGATTCAATGTGCCTGTTAATCAATTCCATATAAGGTTTACAGATTTATCTATCACACCATTCATCTTGTGGTAGGCTACTTAATGTTGTATTTCCATTTTCAGCTGCCCAGCTCAGCTTCTCCAGGGGCAAAGTAAGTAAGGTTGCTCTACTGTCCTTCCAAGGACTGTATTTACTTCTGCAGGCACAGATATAAATCGATCTGCTGTTGGAAACGGCTGTGATTTTTGACTGACTGACCCCACATACTCTGGTAAAGTGGCTTTTCAATCATTAGCTGCTGCTGGGGAAGTGACTGTCTCCAGCTCACCGGCTGAGACCAAGAACTTTAAAATGGTCATGCGGGTGCCCAAGATTTCATACACTTCTTCTCTATAGCTGTGGTACATATTGTGAACAGAAATAAAAATAGGCCTGGCAGCATCTGTGGAGCAGGAAATAGAGTTAACACCTTTTAACATTTCCCAGGATTTCTGGGACTCATCAGGTCAAACACGGCAAGAGGACAATAAAAATAGATGGAACTGGCTGCAAAGCTTTCAAATTCTGAGCTATGACAGCTGCTTGTTTTCCCAAATGAACAGCATTACTTGCAGGCCTTGTTCTAAGAGTGTGCTTTCAGTATTTTATTGGTGATTTCCAGTATCCTGGAGGTCATTTCTGCTACCTTTAAGTTTTTTTCTCTTTGATCTGCGCTTCTCAGCAGTCAGCCTTCTTAGACCTTTGAAGAGGAACAAGTAGTGCAGCACCAGTAATATCAGCAGCAGCAGGTGCAGCAACAGAACTCTCCTCAACCACCTAACACCTGAGGAGAAGAGATGAACGCTGGACTGCCAGGAAGATGATATCCCCAACATGGGGTACATGAGCAGAGGATTAGATTCATGGACATGACTGAGCAGCAAAACCTTAGGAAGCTCAGTCTTTCCCATCAGCTGGTTGCTGACAGCTCTCTGGGAGTAAACTTCCTGCTAAGAGGAACAGGTGGCACACCTTGCCAATAGTTATCAAGCTCATCACAGCCCCAAATGTTATCACCCCATCTCCCTCCAAGGATCTGCTGGGGACATCTGTATAATTTCTCTGTCTACTGCACATGAGTGCATCTCCCAACAACCAGTATTTGTCACGGCCATCACTCAGTACTGGTAAGATCAATGAAAATGAGAGGATACTTGGATTTGTTGCTTTAACTGGATTCCCACGGGCACACAGACCTGTGCCCTATTGGAGCAAGGTTCAGTGTGGACATGTACTGGGATGAGCTCTCAGTCTTCTGACAACTAACCACCACCACCACCCCCCCCTCCCCCGCAACCGCCCCCATCCCTCAGCCCCTGGGGCGCTTTGAAGTTTTTAAAGGCAGGACTGCGAAGTGGTGAGGATCCAGAAACCAACCTGCCCTCAATTAACTTGTGGTTGAAAACTGATTGAAGGTTTGTAACTCATTGAAGGTGAGAGACAGCATCAATCTTAATGCTAATAGCAGAAAGAATGAACAATCTGAGGTATGTTAGCACACAGCTATCTGGAATATAGTGGGCAGCCATTATTAACTGGGCTGCGGTTGATTAAAAACAGTGTACAGAAAGGGAATAGTTAAACTGAGGTGCTCAAACTGAGAAGCACAAAGTTGTCATCACTTGAGCAGAGCAGCTCAAGTACCAGAGGAGTGAGTATCTGGACCGTTATGTAGACTAATATGGTAAGACTGATAGCCCTCTGCTCTCCTGCCTGCTCCATTCCTTCAGGCAATAGCAAGCCCCAGTCACAGTTGTCATTTGGTTTTGAAAACCATCACTGTCATAAGGTGCTATCTCCAGATCGTTCCTGGCACCACTAACTGGGACCTTTCCCTTGTCAGGCCAGAGAGTCAGGATCCTGGAATCAGCTTCCTGATCCCTGACTGAAAATCTAACTTAGGGAGTCGTAGATTGGCCAACATGATGATCAAGGCAACCTTAAATCAACTGGCAGTATTCATCAATTAAAAAAAAACATTTGGTATGCAGCCACAGAAAGCTCATCATACATGTCTGTGCAACATACCCATGCCTTCCTCTTGAATCAGTCAATTCTCCCATGGGTCTTTGCATTTCATGGAGAGTCAAAGGTGGCACCTTGGGACAAGTTACAGTTGATACAATTGTTTTGTAAAACATGATTGATAAACCTGAGAAGACTACAGCACATGAATGACACAACCAAAACTATGTTAACACAACAGCAGTTATGAGCAAACCATTGGATTTCTGCAGATGTGTTTCATGTGTCCAGACAGATCTGGGGACACACCTTAATATGCGAAAGCAAGGGGGTCCCGAGTGAAGTAGTCAGCTGTGCCTTGCACAATCTGGGAAGAGGGAAATGATTGACCACAATACACCTTAAGTGGAGGAGGAGAAGCTTGAGGTGATAAGGGCACCTCCAGTCACTCACTATGCTACCAATTACTTTTCCAAATCATGTTCTCTATAGCTCTCAGCTCTCACTGCTGCTGAGTTGTCTCTAGGAGTCCTTTTATTTCTATTTAAATGGTGTTTGTTTATTTTTAATTTGGGATTTTTTTTATGACTCTGTATTGTTAAGAGAAAGGTCATGTGTTCTGGACAATTTTTTTTTTGCCTTCTTAGTGATTTTAAGGTTTTGCTTTTTATTTGGCTACAGTTTGAGTTTTTGTTTTAGAAGGGGCATCAAGCTGTAAAGGGTCTCTCTCTCTCTCCTTCTCTTACTCTTACGCTGGTTTTGGAAATTCTGCTGGTTAGCTGAAAGCAAGGCTTATTGCCTTCCTGGAGTGAAGAATCTGCTGTTGGTGGTTAACCAGCATCTCTCCCTGGTGTTCTGGGAAGCTTTCTTTTAATTCATTCATGGGCGAGGTGAGCTTGGAGAGTCCAGTGAAGAGTGGTGAAGTAGTAGTAGGAGTAATAGAGGAATTATCTTGTTCAGGAATACAGCTTATCTTGGATAACAATATAGCTGGATCACAGATGGGAATGATGCCTACAGTGGTTGAAAAGTCAGTGGAGAATCAAACAACTGAATTGTTGAAAGATGCGTATCCTGGGAATTTTCCTGGTTTTGTAGTATCAAGGTCACAAAGACTTAGGTTAAGACAAGAGGAGAAATCAAAAAATGAAGATAGGGAAGTTGAAGTTCAATAATCAGAAATTATTTTTGATCAGATGCTTGGAAAAGAACAAGAACTGTTGGAAGATGAAGTGGATAGTTTTAGTTCGGGGAAGTTGACAGTTAGAACAGAAAGATGTAGAAATAAAACAGTTGAATCAAAAAGTAGACACAAAATAGGAATCTGAGTATATACCAGAATGTTATTACCTTAAAAATGTCTTAATGAAGAAATGGAAACCTTTACATATTCAGGCAGATGAAAGTGGGCAGAGGTTCATCAAGTGGTATTGCCGGTAGGGTATAAAAAGGAGGTGTTGCCAGTGGCACATGAGGTAGCAGTAGAAGGTCACTGCAAATAAGGAAAACGCAAGCTAAAATACAAAAACATTTTTATTGGCCTAGACTGCATAAATACGTAATTAAATTTTGTCCATCATGTCACATGTCAGGTCATAGGGAAACCTCAAGCAGTGATAAAACCAGCACCATTATACTCATTCCAGCATTTGAGGAACATTTTACAAGGGTCTTAATTGATTGCATAGGACCCCTCCCTAAAACAAAAAGTGGGAATCAATATCTTTTGACTATAATGGATGTGTCCACTAGGTTTCCAGAGGCCATTCCATTACGCAATATTACAGCTAAAAGGATTATCAGGAGTTACTTCCATTTTTTACTTGATATGGACTACCCATAGAAATACAATCAGATCAAGGATCAAATTTTACATCAAAGTTATTCAAGAAAGTTATGGATAGCTTAGGAATAAAACAATTTAAATCCACTGTGTACCATCCAGAATTACAGGGAGCATTGGAATGGTGGCATCAAACTTTAAAGACAACATTGAAGACTTGTTGCCAAGATTATCCAGATGATTGAGATAAAGAAATTCCATTTGTACGCTTTTCTCTCTCCCTGTCTCCAACTACTGCTTAAGACATCATGGCACTCATATTAGAGATGGGCTCCTCAAATTGCTAGCCAATTGTCTGGAAATGTTGATAGCACATTACATAGAAACATAGAAACATAGAAGATGGGAGCAGGAGGAGGCCATTTGGCCCTTTGAGCCTGCTCTGACATTCATTACAATCATGGCTGATCATCCAACTCAAGAGACTAATCCTGCTTTTTCCCCATAACCTTTGATCCCATTTGCCCAGGCACTATATCCAGCCGCCTCTCAAATGCATTCAATGTTTTGGTATCAACTACTTCCTGTGGTAATGAATCTGACAGGCTCACCACTCTGGGTGAAGCAATGTCTCCTCACCTCTGTCCTAAGCATATTCTCTACTTCCCTTTTTGCTCGAGGTTGGTGAGCAGTTAATATTTCTTGTTGCAACAGTGAAAAGGAGCCAGCTCTGTATCCAATTAGCTTTCTCTGCATCACTTAATCTAATAATAGAAAGTTAAGTGGTATGAAATATTATTGTAATTGTCCTTTTAAATCAAATGCATCATATAATGAAATCCAAATTATGGTTTATAAAGATAAGAAACTAATTATAATGCGTCTGATCTTGTATCAGCATGAGGATAATAAAGTCCGATGGTCAAATGTTTCACTGAAAATTGACATATAGGCAAACAATAATACGATGTTGATGAGTGGGATCAAAACAAAACACCAACATTTATTACATGCTACTTCTAGTCTGATTTTGATAGCGAGTCTTAAAGCTTCTATCCTCTCCAGAAAAACAAAAGCAGGACGAAACCCAACTGTCTTATTAAATAATATTTACTTCCACTTTAACTAGTATATTAATTAACATTGAAGGAAGAATGGGATAAATATTGAACTGTGCTATTTGTTGTATGCCCAGAATTACAATGTGTGATAATATAGTGTGTTAAATTCCACATAAAATGATCCATATAGCTGCTGGAACAGTTACAGCCATCAGCATGGCTTCATTTTACCCCCTTGCAGATTATCTTTAAAAATGCCTCACCATTTTGAAGAAATTGATTGCAAGTGTTTTCTGCTTATGCGGAAAGCCTGAGCTGCCAGCTGCATGCGCCGAAGGAGGGATTATTGATAAGTTTCTTTGCTCACTGAGTGATGATTAACCCAATGAATGCAGGGCCAGTGAATCTGACTGCTCTTTCCTTTTCTCCCCACCTGACTAGTTCTATCCAACTCTCTTTCAGTTGAAGTGTGACAGTCCTTTTTGATAGAAAGAAAGGATTCCAGGATGGAATGAGGAAAGCAATCAGCCAGATAGGAAGGTTTGTGCTCCAACTGGTTTTTAAATTAAAAAAAAAGGAACATGTTGTAGTGCTTGATGGGTTTCCACACCAATAATACAGTGGGAGGCTGCAAGAAAATTGCACCTATTCATTTTGCTGGCCTTGATCTATGGTCTTTGTATTAACCCTTTCCTGGAACAAAGATTTCTAATAGTTAAATTTCCTTTGTGTTTCACAAAGAATTACATTGGATATACAGCACAGAAACAGACTATTTAGCCCAACCAGCCCTTGCTACTGTTCATGTTCCATTGGAGACTCCACCCAGCTTCTATATCTAAATCTATCATTGTAATCTTCTGTTCCCTTCTCTCTCTTATGCTTGTCTCGCTTCTCCTTAAATGTATCTATATTAATATCTAAACCACTCCCTATGGTATTTATTGGTGAGTGTTTTGTATTGATGTCCTCTAGTTATGTTCTTCCTCTGTAATGATGCACTTTCACAAACTTCATTAGAAGTACAAAAGGCTTTATTAATAAGAACTGTACAGCAGTACAGCAGACACACGGCTGTAGCTAATCCCCTACATGTCTTCAGTCTAAGCAAGGATTCCACCCCCTGGGGTGATTAGCCACCCTCAGCCAATTGGTCCACCAGGCCAGATGACACTTACTCTGCTGTGTTGCCCCTAAAGGAACAATCATCACAAATCATCACATCCCCACAAGAGGAAACATTCTCTTTGTATCCACTCAAGTAAAACCTTATTTGGTCATCCTCAGCTTAATTTATCAAGAAAAAACAAACACAGTCTATCAATCCTTTCCTGGTATCATCTACTTCTGGTATCATCCTTGTAAATCTTCTCTGCACCGTCCAGAAATGCATACAATATTCTAACTGTGGTCTAAACAAGGTTTGTTATTGATTTAACAGAAATTCCCTACTTTTCAATTCCATCCCCCTAGAAATAAAACCTATCCCTTGGTCTGCTTTTTTTAGGGCCTCACTGATCTGTGGCACAACCTTTAGTGAATGGCATATTTCTACTTGAAATCCCATTGTTCCTCTCCTCCACTTAGATGAGCACTTGCAAATTAATAAATAACCCCATTCTTCCCAGCACATTTATCTATGTCGTACTTCATTTGTCAATTATTTGTCCATTATTATTTTCCAATTTATTACTCTTCTCTCTTGAAGACAGTGAAAACCTCATCCTTCATGTGTGTAGCTCAGGTCTTAAATGACATTCGACCATTTGGTCATAGAGAAGCATCATAATCAATCCTGATGTTGAACTCAATCACATCACATGTGACATTCAATAGCTAGAGATATGTCCCGGAATGATACCCCGCCCGCCACAGAATCAGAGCGGGCAAGGGGTGGACAATGGAAATGTGTTGATCTCAGGTGGGATTTTCTGGTCTTGCTCAAGCGAGGCTGTAAAATCCTGCCCATGCAGAGAGCGCTCTGGCTCATTTCTTTCTTCTCCCCAGTGCTGCAAAGGACAATTATGACTTAGGTGTCCAGTTCCTATATGCCTCTCTCTCTCCTCCAAATGGTCTGTGGGCCCAGTGTTCCTGTCATCTACTACTATTGTTTCTCCTCCTGCATTGTGGTGCACAAGGTAGATTTTCAGCTGTTCCCATATCAAGTTTTTTTTTTCCTGGAACAGGTAACTCACTTGTCCCCAGAGACTTATAGCTTGAAGGGTACCATTCCATACCAAGTATAGCTGATCAGGAGTCTCTTCCACTCTTACCATCTGCCATTGGCATACCAGAGGATTTTGAAGTTTGATAATCAACTTGTTGAGTGAACCTTCCTTGTTCAACATGTCCTGAGGTGCGACTCGAACCCAGAGCTTCTGGTTCAGGGGCAGGGACGCTGCACACTGTACCACAAGACCTACTATATCTACCAGTATGCTTAATAGCTTTTATTGTTTTGAAACAGATTCTATGAAATGAATTAATTAATGTATTCTAGTTAAATATATTGTGCGACATTTGCAAAAAAGCCTAAGGACATCATCCCACCTGTCATTTGTTAAGCCGAGGTTGTAAGATTGTGCAAGAGGTGAAAAATCAGGTTCATGTCCATTTTCTCACCTCATGCAATCTTACCATCCCTCTTTTGCCAGCAGTATTAACGACATGTCATTCACGAGTCCCGGAGACAATTGTTTGGACACACTTATACTTAACTCCTCGCTAGTTGAGCTACACACCAGTGAGAATCACAGATGGTCTGCACCAGTGGAGACAAGATATGATGGCTTCACTGGGGGGGATCAGAGGTCACTGAAGCCCCTACAATGACCTCTGAAGCAGCATGGCCGAACATGGGACAGCTCTGCAAGGAGAGTAGGCAAGGGGGAGCTTTGCAATGGCGGGGTGGGGGGGGGGTGCGGGGGATGCAGGGAACTCTGCAAGTGAGGAAGCAAATGGGGAGCGAGCTCTGCAAGGGGGGGAGAGGCAAGGACAGAGCTTTACAGGGGGAGGGAACTCTGCAAGTGGGGCAAAGATGAAACTCTGCAAGGGTAGTGATAGCTGGGAGTGGAGACTCTGCAGATGGGGGCGGGGGGGAGCAGCGGGGGGGAGGTGGGGCAGGTGATCAGTGGGAGAACCGGCATAGGGAACGATTGAAGTTTGTGGTGGGTTGGAGTGGGGGGGGGGGGGGGGGGGGCGGTGGCGGGTGGGTGGTGAGGTATGTGATATCCTCAGCAGCTGGTGTGGTGAGAGATCTCCAGTGCACTGGGAGATCGGAGTGCCTGTGCAAATGACACCCCGAGTCCTTCATGCCAGCTTCACCAGCGAGCTTAGACTGGTGAAAATTGCGTCCAGACTTTTTTTGCAGAGTGCCATCAGATTGCAACTCACAGCTTGCCGAAGAAACGGAAGTGATCCTCTCCTGTTTTCTTACTCGTTCAGTACTTAGGACTTTTTTCATAAGACCATGCTGTAAGGGCCATAATGGTGAGGAAATCACAATGATCCAGGCAGGTCTGTCAGACGCTCTCTGGGCTGCAATTATCCCACACTCAGTCACTTTTTGGGAGAGTGGCGAGTTACGCACCAGTACTGCGGTGGTAAGGGGCTTTGCCTTAACACCCCAGTGAGTCAATCGCAGAGCTGTCGGGTGCCATTTTGCAAGTGTGCCCCAATCTCTCAGTGCACAGAGAGACCACTCTCTCCCCCTAGGGACATGGGGATGCCCCTGCAATGGCAAAATGTTCCCTCACCCCCTCCCCAACACAGGACACCAGCATCAGGGCATTGGGGCTCTCTTAATGGGGCGCCCTTATGAACCCTGACATGCTCTCACATCATGGCCCCCTCATGCTTCATCCCTGCACAACCTCTCCAGCTCTGTTTGAGATGCCCATGAACAATACCCTGTTCTACTTCCAGGTTTCTGGAATCAACTGTCTTTTAGTTCCTCTGGAGCTTGCTTTCTTGCTTATTATTCCTGTTTTGAGCAGAGCTATGAGAGCTGCCTTCCAGCTCTCTCCCTGTCTCCAACTACTGTTAAAACAAAGAACAAAATAAAGCTTCTCGCTGTCTGGGATTTGGCCTCCTGTTGCTAAGCAACACCTCTTGGTTGTTTACTTTCATAGCTTAGCCCTCTCTAAACACAACAGAATCCCAATTGGAATTGAAGCCAACCCCCACACATATAAACAATTTTGTCAAGCATGAATCAAGCTGTAAGTCCCTCCTAGGCACAGAAACATTAAATAAAAGCAAATTACTACCAATGCTGGAATCTGAAATCAAAAGGGAAAATGCTGAAAAATCTCAGCAAGTCTGGCAGCATCTGTAAGGAGAGAAAAGAGCTGACATTTCGAGTTCAGATGACCCTTTGTCAAAGCTAAAAGGCATAGAAAGTGGAAGACGTTTTCTCTCCCTATGCTTCCCCTTTCCCCCAATTTACCTCTCTCCTACCCATCCCCCCCTTCCCCCCATATCTTCATCTGTCACCCTCTGATTTCAGTTTCTTGGCCATTTACATCTTTTATTCTCTTTATGGACTGCCATTAGCAGTCTTTCCCCTTGTTTTTATGGCTATGACTCATCTTTCATTCCCTCATCCAGCAGTAAAATATCTCCCACTTTATATATCTTTTAGCTTTAACAAAGGTTCAACTGAATGCAAAATGTCAGCTCTTTTCTCTCCTTACAGCTGCCAGATATGCTGAGGTTTTCCAGCATTTTCTCTTTTGGTTACAGAAGCAGTAAAGCACTTAAAACTATTCTTTATTTTTAATATTTATCCATATAAATATAAATCTCTTAAAACTACCTTTGTTTTTTTATCACAATAAAGCAATAACTTACATCCATCCCAAACATTCTCAATGTCCCATTCATGCTATCTCAGGGAACCTTACACCCATACCCAACCCCCATTAGCCATCATATCCTCCATGCCAAACTATGTTGCTATACCCACCCCATGCAATCCAACAATGATATTAAAAATGAGTAAAAAGTATTAGGTACAGTCCAAATCATAACATGGTTAATAAAAACAACTTCTGTGCACCTATGGATCAATTCAACTGATTGCTTGGTATCTGACCAAGACAGAACTCCATGTTGAGAATTCCTTTTTCAAATTTGTTTTGGACAGATGGAAAGTTCAGTGAGAATGACCTAAAAGGTTAAGCCCTCCTCTGCCCAAATAAACAACATGAAACTTTTCAAAGGTTAACTCATACTGAGACATAAGTTTTGACAAATTTAGTTCACCAAAAAAGCCACAAAATCAAAGCAAGTGACACATTTGCAGCTTCAGTAAATCTGTACATCTGTACAGGACTTTGAATAGTGTGGAGGAGCAGAGGGATCTAGGTGTATGTGTACATAGATCCCTGAAAGTTGGGAATCAAGTAGATAAGGTTGTTAAGAAGGCATACGGTGTCTTGGCGTTTATTGGTAGGGGGATTGAATTTAGGAGTCGCAGCGTCATGATGCAACTGTACACAACTCTGGTGCGGCCGCACTTGGAGTATTGTGTGCAGTTCTGGTCCCCACATTACAGGAAGGATGTAGAGGCTTTGGAGAGGGTGCAGAGGAGGTTTACCAGGATGTTGCCTGGTATGGAGGGGAGATCCTATGAGGAGAGACTGAGAGATTTGGGGTTGTTTTCGCTGGAAAGAAGGCGGCTAAGAGGGGACCTTATTGAAACATATAAGATGATTAGAGGTTTAGACAGGGTGGATAGTGATAGCCTTTTTCCTAGGATGGAGAAAGCTAGCACGAGGGGGCACGGCTTTAAATTAAGGGGGGGTAGTTATAGAACTGATGTCAGGGGTAGGTTCTTTACCCAGAGGGTGGTGAGGGACTGGAATGCCCTGCCAGCTGCAGTTGTAAATGCGCCTAGTTTGGGGGCGTTTAAGAGATCTGTGGATAGGTTTATGGACGAAATGGGATTGGTTTAGATTAGTGGGTTAGTGTTGTTTTTTTTTAAAAGCTGGTCGGCGCAACATCGTGGGCCGAAGGGCCTGTTCTACGCTGTAATGTTCTATGTTAATGTTCTATGTTCTATGCCATCCAAGAACTCTGTTTTTCTCCAACTCTGGCTTTTGTGCATTCTGTGCATCCTTCAACTCCATAATCACTGGCATTAAGGTATCTCGACTTTACCTCTGCAATTCGCTCACTGAGCCTCTCCAACACTTCACCTCTTCTCCTCCTTCAAGTTACTCTGTAAAGTTAATTCTTCAACCAGCCTTCAAGCACCTCTCCAAAAATCTCCGCTTCTTTGACTAGGGGTCAGTTCTGTTTGCTTCACTCCTTAGAGGTTTTGGAATGTGTTACTACATTATGGGTGCCATATAAATGCAAGTTCTTATGATTGATGTATCACTAATTGGAATGATGAAGTGTGTATGGATGGCAGAAAGTCCACAGATAAACAGACACTTGTCAGGATCTGTGTTTAGTGGACTAAAAAAAAGAGAAAATCATTATTATAAATAGACATTTTCTAAAATATAAGATAATGATAGGCAAAGTCTCCATATTTGAGGCCTGCTCAGAATTTCCAAATTACAGTGATGACCCATTATTTTAATCTGACATTTGCACATGTAGGCCACATTTTACAAAATAAGTACTTTCAGGAAGGACACCTCCCAATTAGGTTAGCCTTTGCAAGATCCATTGTTCGTATCCTGTCAGTTTAAGGTCTATCTTATGAATGGCACTACTAGCAGGGGGCCTTATCCACGCTATTAATGATTCCCTAGACACAATATTCACATATTCCAATAGCTGGAACCAGCAGGTGAGCTTCCAGTTGTAGTGTGAATGTCAATAGGCCTTTATATTTCTCCTTTTATGTTATTTCTTAAAAGTATTCCATTGTTTATTTCTCCTGCACTAAAAACACAGGGAATATTTGATTGGTTTTATTAACTGTGACGTGGAAAAGAATCGTACAAAAGTAATGATTACCTTGTACAAAGCTTTGGTTAGGCCACAGCTAGAAATCTATTTGTGGTTTTGCATCATAGAAAAGAAATAAAGGTACAGAGAGCATGCAATGTGTATTCACCAGAAAGATGCCAGGGCTGACGAACAATAGTTATGAGGAGAGGCTTGAGATGAGGCCTATTGCCACTGAAGCAAAGTAGGCCAAAAGCAAATGTAAAATAGGTTCTAAAACTATCAGAGATTTTGACGGCATACAGAGACTATTTCCTCTAGTTGGGAAGGGGATCATCAATTTCAAAATTGTCACTGAGAATAAGGATCGAGGTTAGAGTATTTTTTATGCAGCAGATTGTTGGAGCGTGGAATGCTTTGCCACAGGGAACAGTTGAAGCAGAGACCATTGCATCTTTAAGAATAATTGGATAATTATCTGAAGCAGAGGAGAATACAAGGCTGTGGCAGCAAGATGAGTTTTGGATTGCTCTAGTAAAGAATTCACATTGTCATGATGGGCCTCCTTCTGTGCTATAAACCTCTATGATTCACAATTTTCCATAAATTCACTGCAAAAGGACTGCATAATGAAGCCTAAAGAGGCAAGTGTAGCTAATAATGCATGTTAATGTTAAAAAGGAAGTCGAGAAGCAAGAAAGAAAAAAATGTTCTCTCTCCCTGCAGACTCGCTGGGTTTAATGCAGCTGCCAGCTAAGTCATAGAGAACCATGACTCAACCCCTAGGGTGTATTGAGTTATCTGATCTGAACTCAAGTGAGACAGGATGCATGATTGGCCTCAACAGCCTGGGCTCAGAAGGGGAAAACTGGCAGCTTTACTGCTCTTGAATCTCATCTAGTGATCCTTGCTTGAATTGTGCATATACTTGGATGTCAGGTGAAGGCAGGATTAACTTATGTTGCAAATCTCCTTAAATCTTTGCAACTGACTCGCTTACCGACTCTCGCTGTTAAATTCACGCACAAAGAATCATCACTTGGGAAGACAACTGGTGCATGCATCCAAACAAAGATAAAATGAAGCGGAGTGGGGGGGGGGGGGTAAGATAATAGGAAACAAGAGATAAATAACAGAGATGCATTCAGTTTTACCAAAAAGTGGTGCTTTTAGCTTTTTAAATAATGAACTGTGGATTGTGTTAAATCAAGTGAAGAAAGCTGTCACTGAAACCATTGCTATGTCGTCACTTAGTTTTACAAAGCTTGAATATTGTTGATAAAAGAGACATGCTGTCAAAGCTTTTCACCTTGCACTCATTAGGACAGATGCAAGAATGCCAAATTTCAAAGGGAATATCTACATGAGAAAATGGGTGCTGATTAGTTGACAAGTCAGCTTGATTGGTCAAGATGGTGCCTTGGTAAATCTATCAGGGAACAATTGAGCTCATACTTTCCTTTAGCCTGCATAGCACAGGTCACTGCACATGAATATATGTAGTTTCTATCAAGCATAAGTGAACTATATTCCAAGCCCACTGACAACCTTAAACTGGTTGCCCGTGTAATTTTTAGCACACTCAGAATTGTTCAGCTGCCCAATCGTGGACTTACGTCTAACTTCTGACACAATGGGCAAGAATCTCTGGCCTCCTCTCAGCATTTTTCTCAACAGCAAGAAGTAATGTTCACTGATGGCCAGATCCTCTGCTCCCACTGCTGTCAATGGAAATTCCCATTGAAGCCACCCCATGCCGGAACCCTGTGGCAGGGGGTGCATCGCCGGCGTGAACAGCCACAGAAGTCCAGTCTGTGTTCTGAGTTTTGAAAACATGGATTGGTTTAGTACGGTCAATAGTCTCCATACTGTGAACAACCAAAGGGACACGATTGGTAAAGGGATCAAAGCTCACAGGGAAAAGGTGGGAGAATGGGGTTGACAAACTTATCAGCCATGATTGAATGGCAGAGCAGACATGATGGGCCAAATGGCCTAATGCTGCCCCTGTTTCTTATGGTCTTAGGATGTTAGATAGGATCCACCAGTCATTGGGACATATGACTGACATACATGGCGTTACACTGGCATTGTATTTGGGTGGTAGGCAGAATGTTGCTTTGGCTTGATAGCAGCATCCTTCTGCTTTGTTATTGTATTACACATAACCAGTCAACACATGAAATGGTGGAACTTCAACTCTACAGCAAAACTTGTATAAGTAATGTGTTCCTCAAAAACACCCTGCTATTTCCTCAAAACGTGACACAAGAAAACAAATGTTGTACATGGCTCATCTGCTCCTTGCCCTGCCCTTCATCGCTCGCCAATCAAGTAATATTGTATTGCAAAGGGTATAAGAATTAGTTATTGGCTGAGCTGTATTGCCAAGTGTAAGGTATGGTCAGTAGCTGTGCTATAATTTGAAGGGTTTTTGAGACACAGCATTGTGTGGAAAAAGTTAATAACTAGGTGAGTGATTATTTGACTTCATTAATGGCTGGTTCACTTGAATATTCAATGTAATAGCAAAAAAGCAATTTATCCACAAGTGCTCAAACAATTTGCCAAAAAGTCAGTCAAATTAATTGCGTTCTTTCTTAGTGGAGAGTGTTAGAATCCGTCATTAAGGAGGAAATTGCGAGGCATCTTGAAGGGAATTGCTTGATAGGGCAGACGCAACACGGTTTCATTAAAGGGAAGTCGTGTCTGACAAATTTACTGGAGTTCTATGAGGATGTGTCTAGGGCGGTGGATAGAGGAGAGCCGGTGGATGTGGTCTTTCTGGATTTTCAGAAGGCGTTTGATAAGGTACCTCACAAGAGGTTACTGCAGAAGGTCAGAGGACATGGAGTTGGGGGTAGGGTGTTAGCGTGGATAGAGGATTGGTTGTCAAATAGGAGGCAGAGAGTGGGGGTCAATGGGTGCTATTCGGATTGGCGGTTGGTGACTAGTGGGGTGCCCCAGGGGTCGGTGCTGGGGCCTCAGCTATTTACCATTTATATAGATGATCTGGAGGAGGGAACCGAGTGTAGGGTGTCGAAATTTGCTGATGACACCAAGATTGGGGGAAAGGCAAATTGTGCGGAGGGTGTGGAGAGTCTGCAGAAGGATCTAGATAGGCTGGGCGAATGGGCCAGGAAATGGCAAATGGAATTTAATGTTGGCAAGTGTGAGGTGGTCCACTTTGGTAGGAAGAATGGTAGGAAGGACTATTACTTACGTGGCGAAAAACTGCAGCAGGCGACGGTGCAGAGGGACCTCGGGGTCCTTGTGCATGAGTCGCAAAAACCCAGCCTGCAAGTGCAGCAGGTGGTCAGGAAGGCGAATGGGATGCTGGCCTTCATAGCGAGGGGGATTGAATATAAAAGTAGGGAGGTCTTGCTGCAGCTGTATAGGGCATTGGTGAGGCCGCAGCTGGAGTACTGTGTGCAGTTTTGGGCGCCGCACCTGCGCAAGGATATTTTGGCCCTGGAGGGAGTGCAGAGGAGGTTTACTAGGCTGATACCGGAGTTGAGGGGGTTGAGCTATGAGGAGAGGCTGAATAAACTAGGCTTGTACTCGTTAGAGTTTAGAAGAATGAGGGGAGATCTCATTGAGACGTATAAGATGATGAATGGGATGGATAGGATAGAGGTGGAAAGACTCTTCCCGCTCAAAAAAGACAGTAGGACTAGGGGGCACAGCCTCAAGATAAAGGGGGGGCGGTTCAGAACGGAGTTGAGGAGGAACTTCTTCACTCAAAGGGTGGTGAATCTCTGGAATTCTCTGCCCGTTGAAGTGGTGGAGGCTGCCTCGCTAAATATTTTTAAGAAGCGGGTTGATGGGTTTTTGATAAGAGAGGGGATTAAGGGTTATGGGGAGAGGGCGGGAAAGTGGAACTGAGCCACGACAGATCAGCCATGATCTTATTGAATGGCGGGGCAGGCTCGAAGGGCCAGATGGCCTACTCCTGCTCCTATTTCTTATGTTCTTATGTTCTTATGTTCTTACCATGGTGCTAAATTGTGGAAACTGGTAACCCGACAATTTGTCATATTCTGGTTTGGACCAGATATCCTTTGGATGGATAATGTCAAGAAATTTCACAAACCCTCAGCAATTTGAGATTCAGCAGCACTATCTACAATGTCAGAAGGCTAATCAATGAGAGACATTGGTTACCTGTAAATGAAGTACTGTATAGAACATTATCCATTCAAACGGACTTACCAATGAGAGAGAGAACTGTCTGATAGATAGCAAAACAATATAATTCAGCATTCAGGACCTCTTTAAAGGATATTGACATGGCAGAGGAAATTATTTGGAATACTTACTTGTTTGAGGACATCGGAGTATTGTGCAAATAACACCGTACAATATAGTTTACACCAACACAGAGCAAAACATAAAAAAAGAAAACAAATTTATCAAACATACTTTCATGAACATTACATCCCTTTAAGAGTCGAGAGTCAAATGGATTTGGTCAGCTCCTCAGTCTCCATAAGGTGGAAACCTTCAGGGCAGAGCTGCTTTTACAAGTGACATTTAAGAAACAAGAAAACAATTGCTGAGAACACAGGTGGATGATGAAGGCCATTTTAACACCAGGGTTATTTTGAACTGTTTAATGAAGCACGACAAAAAACCCAGTTGTGTACAACAACCTGCCAAACTGTTCTGGTCTTCAGGTGGCTTTAATTTTGGCAGATGATCGACTGACTCAATTTACTTCCAGTTTATGAGCTATTTTCCACAGCCTGAGGCCTACGCAGCACCTTCTGCTCACATTTCTTTTTTTTTCCTTTCAAATCCATTATTCCCAACAGAAACAGAAAGGAAGTCTGACCTGCCTCCAGTGTAGCACACAGCAGGGACTGGACGAGCAACAAAGAGAAAGTTCCTGAATCGACCGTGCATCGTCTGACTAACAGGTGCAGTTAGTTCCAGCCATATCAGCAGGTCACCACCACCACACAGGGGGGATTCTCACACAACAATCCAACCTGAAAGTTATCAGATTTTAAGCCTTGCTGTTCCAGAAATAGTAATAGCTCCCTGAATGCAGTTTTTGTTCATTACTCGGCCAGGGGGACAAGTGTACTGCCAATCATTCACACTTTGAAAATTGCCTCCTCACAATCATCCTGAGTGCTGCACTGCACTAAGAATAACCTGCACCTGCTCTACTTAGGAAACCAAGGATGCACAAAAACAGAAAATGACCATTGTGATTCAGCTGGCTGTTCACAGGATCTAGGAAATATCACATTCCCCCTAATATTTCTCAGGCTCCTCATTAAACATTTCCACCAGAAACTTAGCCAATATTTATTAAACTGTCTCAAAGCGTTTCTTCTCTGCATTGGTAGTGACCATTTTGTTCACAGTAATTTTTCACCAACAGCAATGACTAGATCATTTATTTTTAGTAGAGCTCGTTGAGGGAAAATTATTGGCCTCAGTATTAGGCAGTACATGCTTCAGTCGCTCAGAGTGTAAAGGTGCTGTGCATTGTGCTATAGACCAGGAGGTCGCAGGTTCAATCGTTAGAATCATAGAATTCCAGAAGAGGCCATTCAGCCCATTGAGCCTGCATCAACCACAATCCCACCCAGGCCCTATTTTCGCAACCCCCAGCTATTTACCCTACTAATCCCTCTGACACTAAGGGGCAATTTACCAGCATAACCTTCTTATCCTTAAAATCTATGCCTCAGATAATAAAGGCAAGTATACCATTTGTCTTCTTAACCATCTTATCCACTTGCTGTGCTACTATAAGGGACCAGTGTACATGCACACTAAAGTCCCTCTGATGTTCGGTGCTTCCCAGGGTCCTACGATCATATATTCCCTTGTTTTATTTGTCCTGCCTAAGTGCATCACCTTAGACTTATCTGGATCGATCAGCTCATCTGACCAGCTCATCTATATCCTCCTGTAATCTAAGGCTATCCTCCTCAGTATTTACTACCCCACCAACTTTCATACCAACCGCAAACTTACTGAGCAACCCTCCTACATTCAAGTCTAAATCATTTAGAAAAACCACAAACGGCAAGGGCCCCAACACTGATTCCTGAGGGAGCCCACTGGAAACAGGCTCCTTCAGCATTCTCTCTTCTGGAAACCAGAAAAACACCCCTCCCATAAATAAACCCCCACCTGCTTCCTGCCAGTCAGTCAATTCTAGATCCAATTTGCCAAGTTTCCTTGGATCGCATGGGCATTTACCTTCACTTTCAAATGCATTGCTCTCATGTACACACCTGCTCAACTCTTTGAAAAATTCAATTAAGTTTGTCAGACATGACTCCCATTAACAAAACCACACTGACTGTTTTTGATTAATCCCTGCTTCTACAAATGCAGATCCATTCTGTCTCTCAGAATTGCTTCCAATATTTTCCCACCACTGAGATTAGACTGACTGGCCTGTAGTTACCTGATTTATCTCTTCCTCTTTTCTTGAATAATTGGCTGTCCTCCAGGGCTCCACACCTCTTCTGTTGCTAGACTGGGTCTGAAAACCTGTGCTATTTCCTCTCTTGCCTCACTCAACAGTCTGGGATACATTTCATTCAGCCCAGGAGATTTATCTACTTTTAAGCCTATCTGACCACTCAGAGTCTCCTCTCCGTCTATGTTAATTTCTTTAATTGCATCACAGTTCTTTTCCCTGACTTCTATAACCACATTGCCTCTCTCACTTGTAAACACTGGCACAAAGTATTCATTTAGAACCCAACCTACATCCTCAGGCTCTATACACAAATTACTGCGGTCCTGAATGGGCTCCACTTTTTCCCAAGTTATCGTTTTATCCTTAATGTATTTGTAAAACAATTTAGGATTTTCCTTTATTTTATCTACCAGTATCCTTTCATGATTTTTTTTGCTCTCCTAATTTCCTTTTCAAGTTCCACCCTGCACATTCTATACACCTCTAGGGCTTCAGCTGTTCTGAGCCTTGATATCTGCTATTAGCCTCGCTTTATCTCTTAATCCAACAACATCTCCAAGACAGAATCTAACCATTGCTCCTTGACATTCAATGGCATTACTATCACTGAATCCCCCACTATCAGCAACCTGGGCATTACCATTGACCAGAAACTGAACTGGAGTAGCCATATAAATACTGTGACTGCAAGAGAAGTTCAGCAGCTAGGAATCATGTAATGATTAACTCACTTCCTGACTTCACAAGACCTGTCCACCTACTACAAGGCACAAGTCAGGAGTGTAATGGCATACTCTCCACATGCCTAGATGATTGCAGCTCCAACAACACTCAAGAAGCTTGACATCATCCAGGACAAAGCAGGCCAATTGATTGGTACACCTTCCACAAACAGCCAACCCCTCCATCACTGATGAACAATGGCAGCAATGTGTACCAGCCACAAGATGCACTGCAGGAACTGACTAGGTTCCTTTGGAAGCACCGTCCAAAATCCACAGCCACTACCATATAGAAGGACAAGGGCAACAGATACATGGGAACTCCACCACCTGGAAGTTATCCTTCAAGTCACTCACCATCCTGACTTGTCAATACATGGCTGTTCCTTCTCTGTCATTGGGTCAAAATCCTAGCACTCTCTCCCTAACAGCACTGTAGATGTAAATACACCTCAGAGACCACAGCAATTCAACAAAGCAGCTCAGCATCACCTTCTCAAGGGTAACTCGGGATGGGTAATGAATGCTGACCTAGCTAGTGATGCTCACATCCTATAAATGAATTAAAAATGTCTGTGACATTGCCATAACTGAATCTCCCTCTATTAACATCCTGGGATTTAACATTGACCAGAAACTTCATTGGAGCAGCAATATAAATACTGTGGTAACAAGTACAGGTCAGAGACTGGGAATTCTCTGGAATTTAACTCATCTCCTGACTCTGCAAAGTATGTCCACCATCTACAAGCCACAAGTCAGGAATGTGATGGAATCCTCTCCACTTGCCTGGATGACTGCACCACAAACACCACCCAAGATCATCAACGCCATCTAGGACAAAGCAGCCGTCACCTTAAACAATCACTTCCTTCATCAGTGACAGTAGTGTGTAGAGCAAAAGACCATAAGATATCGGCCAGTTGGCCCCTTGAGCCTGCTCCTCTGCTATTCAATAGGATCATGGTTGATCTGACATTCCTCATGTCTACTTTTTTGCCCTTTCCCCATACCCTTGATTCCCTTAATGATCAAAAATCTATTTGTCTCAGCCTTAAATGCACACAATGGCCGGAATTTTATCACCATGCCCACTCCGGAATTTGGGCAAGATTTTGCAGGCCTCGCTTGAATGAGGTCATAAAATACAGGCCAATGACTTTGTCTCCATGGCTCTTTGTGGCAACGATTTCCGAAGAGTCACAACCCACTGAGGGAAGAGATTCCTCCTGGTGTCCCTTTATTCTGAGACGATGTCCTCTGGTCCTAGACTTTCCCATGAGAGGAAACATCCTTTCAGTATTTACCCAGTCGACCCCTTAAGTATCCAATATATATCAATGAGATCAACTTTGATTCTTTTAAATTCCAAAGTGTGGAGGCACTGTTTAACCTTTCCTCATTAGATAATCTCTCCACACTGGGGATCATTCTTCTGGCGGGGGGGGTGGGTGGGTGTGAGCTGGTAAAATCACACGAGAGCCAAGAAATCAGGTTCGTGCCCAATTTCTCACCTCTCGTGATCTCACCAGCACTGGCTATCTGGCATGATCAGCCTCACGCCCATTTTCGGCAAGAGGCTGAATAATTTATTTAAATATATTTAAATCTTATTTTACATTGATTTAATGAGCCCATGACACAATCGTCCCAGTTCACTTGCCTTTGTGGCCTTGGGGGAGAAGTTCTCACCGGCAAGGAAAACACTTGGTCCCCATGAATGGGGAACAGTTGTGATGGCCTCGCCAGTAGAACTGAAGGCCACTGAGGCCCCCCCCAGGATGGTCCAGGGCAACGATGGGGGCACCCTTTCTGCAACGTCAGCTTGCTATGCCAGCCTGGCACCTTGTCACTGCCCACCCAGGGCCAGGCTGGGGTGATCTGATTGGGGAAGGGAACCTACTGCCACTCTGCAGGCAATCAGTGAGAGACCAATGGAGCCCACTGTCATTCTGCAGGCAGTGAAGGAGGGAGGGGGCACCCATGCCACTCTGCATGAGATCAGTGGTAGGGGGAGGGGATGGGATCCATCTGGGTGACTAGGGCAATAGTTCTGGGTGGTGTTGCAGGTCCTTGCAATAGTTGGGGGTGGGGCTGGGTCAAGGCTGGCTGCAACAGTAGAGGCTTGACAGATCTCTCTCTCAGATCTATCAGGCCTCCACTGTTGCAATTGCGCATATGCAGACCTCTGTGGCTGCACATGCACAGTAGCTCCCTCTGCTGCTACAGAAAGCTGACTGGTGATTTAAGCCCCGCCCCTTCCCAAATAGGTGAGGGATGGTTTAGCCCACCTTTTAATGCACTAAATGCATGAAATGTGGGATTTGAACTCACCAAAATATGTGAGAAACTCTCCCATTTTCCCACCCCGCCTGGACTTAGAATTGTTTTAGTAAGATCAGCCCCCCACCACCCCAAGTATTTGTAATGGAACAGACAGAGGTGATGATGAGGAAGAGTGACCATTTCTAAGCATTGCTTTGTTGTTTCATGATTCAGTGATGAAATTCAGGATACTTTGACTGGGCAGGTCATAGTAGGAAGTACCACATGAGATTTGGTGACCTTGTCAAAAATCCATTGACTTGGGCGTAGCTGGAAATTCCCACCCCTTATGTGCATAAATGTATGAATTTACCCATCACTTAGTAGAGCCTGAAGTAAGCTGTTCTGGGCAGATCTTGTGGTACAGCATCCCTGAGCCAAAGGCTCCAGATTCAAGTCCCACCCGAGGACTTCATGGCCAAGAAAGATGTGTTCATAACACGTTCAAACAGGTTGAGTGTCAACCTGCAAATCCTTCTAAGCACACCAATGGCTGGCAGTAATAGTGGGAGAGACAACTCGTCAACTATACTTGATGTGGAGTGGAGCCCTTCAAGCTATGAACCCCTGGCGACAAAATAGCAACCTGTTCTGGGAATTACTGGTTATGAAAAGTCTAGGTGTGAGAAGAGAATTGGAATGTAAGTTGTTCTGGGTAGTAATTTGCCCTTTGACCATTGAACAACATCAGTTCAAGAATAGTGCAGGCACCTCTCATGAATGCCAAAGCATTGATGTCCACAGTCCAAGCTGTAATTAAGGCGTGAATTAGGACAGGGCTTCTGAGACCTCATAGAATTACAATGCTCTCTGCTCATAGAGATTATTGGCTCAACTCTGGGCCAGCCCCCAAACAGAAAATACAAAATGAGAGCATGCGACTGTTTCGCATTGCATTACAGAAAAACAAAGCCTCACGTGGAAAAATAACATTCTTGTGGAGATGTCCCTACACCTAAGAGTCTCAATCATTATTAACTGTAGAAAATGTCAAGTTTGGTGCTTTTTATTTAGAGAAGCATTTCTAGGATTTAAGGATAAGTGTTTTCCTCACTCCAATGTAAATATGAAACTTGACACCCACCACAAAACAGACTCTGTCGTTCTCTATATTCACAGCAGCAAAGAACAATGCAACTACTTATTAGGAGATCCTATTGACAGTGAAGGAGAGCTGGCTTCCACAGTGCTAATAACTGGGAACTGTTGCTCCTGCTGAACAACATAAAGAGTTCTGATTGCCTATGTAGGTGGATATTATTTTAGGAAATTAACATTTGTTTATTTCAGCAGCACACTACCCATTGTCTCTGCAACTCAGACCTGTTTCCTCTGTTTCATTAGTTGAAAGTAACACAGTGAGAATGCCACACCAGCTCTCCAACCCCCGTGGTTTCCAGCTGCAAGACACTGCTTATTTTGGCACCTGGGAGTCTCTCTTGGTAAGGGAGGAATATTAGTAAGAACAAGAAATGTGTGGTAGTGTGGCCCCGTGAAGGATCGCTTATTAAAAGGGCCAGTGGTAGTGTGGCCCCTTTAAGGGACGATCCTTTGTGGGCTATGTGACTATGAAATGCATATTCCCTTTCTTTCCCAGTCTGTACTGAGTTAGGCACGCATGTTATTAAATGGCTACAATTCCCTATATCAAATACACAAAAAGAGGTGGGGGTTGGGGAAAGATATTGTGGTAGAATTTAATCAAAGTCCCAACACTTGGATAATATGCAGTGACATCTGCTGCAGAGTGCTTGTGTGTTAATATTGGGTGAAAACAAGATCCAACTTGGCATTAAAGTTTTACACCGTGTTCCTCATACTTGCTATGCCTGAAGAATAGTCACTAGGGTAAAATATTAACCGAATGTTTCCACACTCTGGAGGTAAGGGTCTTTTATTTATTCATTTTCTGGCTGGCCAGCATTCATTGCCCAATTCTAATTGCCCTTGAGAAGCTGGTAGTGAGCTGTCTTCTTGAACTGCGTAAAAAGTCTGACAACACCAGGTTTTAGTCCAACCGATTTATTTGATAATAAACTCACAAGCTTTCGGGTTAGTCCTTTCGTCAGGTGAATGGAGAGTTCTGGCCTCAGACAGAGCATATAAAGCACAGACAGTTTACAGATTACTGATTAGAATGCGAATCTTTACACCTAACCAGCTGTTCAAGTCCTGAAGTGGCCGACAATGTGCGGAACTTGGCTATCAGTTGATAGCCAAGTTCCGCACATGAGGACAGTCTCAACAGGGATCTTGGGTTCATGTCACACTATCTGTAACCCCCGTGACTTGCCTGGGTTTGCAAAACCTCACTTACTGTACTGTCTGGAGACAATACACATCTCTTTAACCTGTGATCAGTGCTCCTTCCACTCACATTGTCGGCCACTTTAGGACTTGAACAGCAGGTTAGGTGTAAAGATTCGCATTCTAATCAGTAATCTCTAAACTGTCTGTGCTTTATATGCTCTGTCTGAGGCCAGAACTCTCCATTCACCTGACGAAGGGACTAACCCGAAAGCTTGTGAGTTTACTATCAAATAAATCGGTTGGACTAAAACCTGGTGTTGTCAGACTTTTTACTGTGTTTACCCCAGTCCAACGCCGGCATATCCACTTCTTGAACAGCTACAGTCTAGGTGACATAGGTACACCAATGGTGCCGTTAGGGAGGGAGTTCCAGAATTTTGACCTAGCAACAGTGAAGGAATGGTGATATATTTCCAAGTCAGGTTGGTGGGTGGTTTGGCGAGAAATTTACAGGTGGCGGAATTCCCATATATCTGCTGCCCTTGCCCTTCTAGGTGTAATGGCTGTGGGTTTGCAGTCTTGGAAGCCTTGTTGAGTTCCTGCAGTGCATCTTGTAGATGATGCACACTGCAGCTATAGTGTGTCAGTGGTGGAGAGAGTGAATGTTTGTGGGAGGGATGCCAATCAAGTGGGCTCCTTTGTTGAGCTTCTCGAGTGTTGTTGGAACTGCACTCACCCAGGCAAGTGGAGAGTATTCCATCACACCCTGGACTTGTGCCTTGGACAGGCTTTGGGCAGTCAGGTGGTGAGTTATTTGCTGCAGGATTCCCAGCTTCTGAATTGCTCTTGTAGCCACCCGTACTTATATATCTAGTCCAGTTCAGTTTCAGGTAAATGGAAACCCCAAGGAGATAAGTGATGGTAATATTGTTGTACGTTGGGGGGGATTGTAAGATTATCCCTTGTTGGAGATGGTCATTGCCTGGCATTTGTATGGCACTAATGTTACTTACCACTTGTCAACTCAAGCCTGGACATTAACCAGGTTTTTCAGCATTTGGACATGGACTGTTTTAGTATCTAAGGAGTCATGAATGGTATTGAATGTTATGCAATCATCAACAAACATCCCCAATTCTAATATTATGATGGAAGAAAGGTCACTGATGAAGCAGCTGAAGATGGTTGGCCTAGAACACTACCCTGAGGAACACCTGAAGTCATGTCCTGGGGCTGCAAAGACTGACCGCCAACAACCATCTTCCTTTGTATCTTCTTCTTAGGCAGTTCCTCAGATTTGAGGATGACTTGCTTCCACACAAAAAATGAATTCTCGGGTGACTGAGGAGTCCAATGCACAGCCTACAGTCTCTGTCGCGAGTGATTGCAGGAAAGGATGAGTGCAATCTACGGGTTGCCATGCTCACTATTCATGGTTGATGCTTCACTTCTGCTTGCTCTTGGCAATGAAACTCGAGGTGTTTATCTCATTCCCAGCTTTTTCTCTACTTTGGGCTGTCTAGGACCAAGGATTCCCATGTGTTGGTCGGAGTGGTGCATTTTTTCAAGAAGGCTTTGAGGCTGCCCTTGACACATTTCCTCTGCCTTTCTGGAGCTCGTTTGCCATGTTGAAGGTCAGAGAAGAGCATTTGTTTTGTGAGTCTTGTGTCAGGCATGGGGACGATGTGATCTATCCAGTGGAGCTGATCAAGTATGATCATGTTTCAATGCTGGGGAAGTTAGCCTATGCGAGAATACTGACATTAGTGCACCTATCCTGCCAATGGATTTGCAGGCTTTTGCAGAGACAAGACTGGTGGTACTTCTTCAGGGCTTTGATGTGCATTCTGTACATTATCCATGTCTTTGAACTATGTAGGAGGGGAGGTATCACTACTGTTCTGTAGGCCATGAGCTTGATGTCTGGTCTTCAAACAACGTCTCTTCCTCAGGCAGTCATTAAGTTGGCAATGAGGCTCTGGCTGAATAGGGCTCTCTTATTAGGGTCTTTGAGTGCCTCTGCATTGATTTTCCTGTGCCATTGTTTCTGTTATCATCGCTGCTTTGAGGCTATGTTGATATTGACCACAGAGTGGTCCATCTAGCAGTCATCAGCTCCTGTCATGGCGCAGGTGACACACATGTCCTAGTGCCTCTTGCACAGATGATGTAGTAGTTGAGCAGATGCCAGTTCTTGGAGCCAGTGTATTACCATGAGGCTTTGTTCTTGTCCTTTTGATGAAACAGGGTGTTGGTTATGATGAGGCTGCTTCTTAGTCCTTTTGTCAGGAGTAGGGTACTAAGATCAGCTTGTTGCCCGTTGCCATTAGGACTAAGATTGTTCAAGACTGGAGTAAAATTCCACTTAGGTCTCGTCTGTAGCTTCTAATGTTGGGACATACGCACTCGGGACGCTAAAACATTGGTTCTGGGTTAGAGCAAGCGGAAGGGTCATGAAGTGTTCTTTTACCCCAGAAGGGAGTCTCTGAGACAGCCAGCTACTTTGTTTTTAATAGCTAAGTTAACCCCATGGAGGTGGTGATCTTGTTTTGGTTTACCTTTCTAGAGAAAGTGTAACCACAATCTTGTTCCTTGAGATAGCCTTCCCCTGCCAGGCAGGTCTAGCTTAGGGTGGCAATGTCAATGTTGAAACACATGAGCTTCTGGGCAACAATAGCAGTACACTATTATGGTTTGTTGTGGTTGGGCTTGTCCATGAGGATCCTGATGCTCCAAGTCCCAAACTTCATTTTAAGGGGTAGAGGGTTAGTGCTGATCAGATTTCAGTTAAGATTTGGTGTAGTTATGGAAAAGTCATAGAGTCATAGAGGTTTACAGCATGGAAACAGGTCCTTCAGCCCAACTTGCCCACACCGCCATTTTTTAAATCCTAGAGCTCGTCCCAACTGCACACATTTGGCCCATATCCCTCTATGACCATCTTATCCATGTAACTGTCTAAACGCTTTTTAAAAGACAAAATTGTACATGCCTCCACTACTGCCTTTGGCAGCTTGTTCCAGACATTCACCACCCTCTGTGTGAAAAAATTGCCCCTCTGCACCCCTCTCCCCTTAAACCATTATTCCAAGTGTGGCCTTACCAATATCTTGTACAATTTCAACAAGATGTCCCACTCCTATATTTAATGTTCTGACCAATGAAATCAAGCATGCTGAATGCCTTCTTCACCACTCTTCACCACCTGTGAATCTACTTTCAAGGAGCAATGAACCTGTATCCCTAGGTCTCTTTGTTCTGAAGTCTCCCCAATGCCCTACCATTAACTGAGTAAGTTCTGGGTGGCATGGTAGCACAGTGGTTAGCACTGCTGCTTCACAGCTCTAGGGTCCTGGGTTCGATTCTCAGCTCCGGTCACTGACTGTGTAGAGTTTGCACATTCTCCTCATGTCTGCGTGGGTTTCTCCGGGTGCTCCAGTTTCCTCCCACAGTCCAAAGATACGCGAGTTAGGTTAATTTGCCATGCTAAGAAATTGCCCCTTAGTGTCCAGGGTAGCGTAGGTTAGAGGGATTAGTGGGTATAATATGTAGGGATAGGGCCTGGGTGGGATTGTGTTCAGTGCAGACTTGATGGGCCGAAAGGCCTCTTTCTGCACTGTAGGGTTCTATGGTTATGGTTCTGTCCTTGTTCAATCTACCAAAATGCATCACCTTGCATTTGTCTAAATTAAACTCCATCTGCCATTCGTTAGCCCACTGGTCTGATTGATCAAGATCTCTTTACAATATCAGATAACCTTCTTCACTGTCCACTGTGCCACCAATCTTGGTGTCATTTGCAAACTTACTAACCATGCTTCCTATATTCTCAACCAAATCATTAATGTAAACGACAAATAACAATGGACCAGCACCGATCCCTGAGGCACACCGCTGGTCACAGGTCTCCAGTTTGAAAAACAACCCTCTACAACCACCCTTTGGCTTCTGCCACCAATGCTGGTATCTCCACATTCTGTCATCAAGCCAATTTTGTATCAATTTAGCTACCTCATCCTGGATCCTGCTCAATTTAACCTTATGCAACAACCTACCATTGCGATACCTTGTCAAAGGTACAAAAGACAACAACAGACCATGACTAAAAGTTTTTATTTGGAGAAAGATCATTCTTACGATGCTGAGATGTGATTCAGTAAAAGTGGAGTGAAAACAATTATTTTGAAGGTCAGAGGAGTGGTGACGGGCCAGTTTCTGAAGGAGCCTTGGTTCACGATAGCTAGAAGGTGTCATGAACCATGGGGGAATCTAGCATGAAGCTGGGAACCTTTTTACAACTAAGTTCAAATTGTTGCTAATTTTACATGACATAATGTAATGCCATATGATGAGTTAAATGTGTTTGTTAAAACACAGTGGGTGTCTGTACAGAACAGTTGAGGAAGAAAACCATAGACTGCAGGAATATGACCATGTGGACAGAAGACTAGCAAATGGAATTTAACCTGGAGAAGTGTGAGATAATGCATTTGGGGAGGACAAACAAGGCAATGGAATATACAATAAAAGTATAAAGAAACAAGGGGGTCATTGGGATACATGTCCACAGATTCTTGAAAGCAGTAGGATGGATAAGATGATTAGGAAGGTTTCTGGAATACTTTCCTATATTCACCAATGGTTAGAATATCAGAACAGAGAAATCATTCTAGAACCTAATAAAACACTGTTTGGTCACAGCTAGAGTACTGCATGCAATTCTGGTCAATGCATTGCAGCAAATATGTGGTCGAGTTAGTGATGGCACAGAGGAGATTTACAAGGATGTTGTCAGAACTGGAGAATTTTAACTACGAGGAAGGGTTGGACAGGCTGAGGTTCAGTTTCTTTGCAGCAGAGGGGCATTACGAGGAGCATAGATGGAGTGGATAGGAAGGATGTATTTTTGTAAACAGAATGGTCAATATCCAGGAATGGAGATTTTAAGTAATTGGTAGAAGGATTATAGAAGATGTAAAGAGATTTTTCGCACACAAGGAGGGTTGGGGAAGGTGTTGTGTGTTCACATTTTTCAAACATTTGGATAGGCACCTGAAGTGTAGCAACCTGCGAGGCTGCGGACCAAGAGCAGAAAAGTATGATTTATTGAGCAGTTTTTTTTCAGTGACATAGATGTGATAGGCCAGATGACCCCCTCCTGTGCTGTAATGTTTTATAATTCTATGTAAGAGAATTTGAGGGAGAAAAGGAGAACTGAGAAGTAATCAATGGGAAATAAGGTCAACATAGTGGCAAGAAAGGGAGAACAGGTGCATTTTCCAGCACACAAAATCTGGCACTCTGTTGTGTATAGCATACTGCATTACATTAATTAAAGATTTCTTAACATGTTTTAATACACATTCCATTTTGCTAGATGAGAACATCTGGATGCATCACATCATTTCTACTTATTTTCTCCAGTTCCCACTATATGCATCTTCAAAAATGTGATCTCCCTCCAAAGGTTAACAATGAGATGGCAACGTAAAAGCCAATTAGTTAACCTCTGAAATGTATACAGCAATTTATTGGAAATGAAAAGTAAGTGTTCAAATAATTACCACCCAATTGTTTTTTCAGCACTAAGCAGTGACACAAAAGTGTGTAAAGTGTGTAAAAGAGAACAGAAAATAATAAGGCCTCCAAGTTCCAAATAAACAAAATATTCAATTTTAAATGTTCTTGGTAAATAATAGGACGTAACACATTTTTAGAACAACTAACATTGCCCTGACTCATTCTCATACAAGTCAGGGTATCATTTAAGTGTTTCATGTAGTTTATAATTATGTGCCCAAAAACAAAATTAAATTGGCAGGATCACAAAGGTCATTGGATAACAATTCATTTCTTACATTGCTAACCGCATGAGTAGTTCACTGAACATGCTGGGTAAAATCTCTGTTTCTTTATGTCCTAGTGTCAACTCCTATACATGCATAGTACACACTGAATAAAAGCTGACAATTCTGCAACATTTGACTCCGATGCACATTGTAAACTCTGTGTGATAGATCTGGGAACACATGGCTTAGGTGAAGTTCAAAACATGGGGCAGGATTTTAACACATAAGGGGCAGCAGGTGCCAGGGGAAGTGGGAGAACCCATCAAAAGCAAGGCACGATCCTATTCTCTTCCGCCATTAGCTCCTGCACATTTGAAATGAGAGAAAAAACTGTGGGAATGATGAATCTAATATTCAAATGTTTAAGAAGGATGAAGATTTTACTCAACATTTTGACTTTAACAGCCAAAGCATGGGTGTAAGTTTCACCAGAGTCATCAAGGTGAGAGCACAATAGGGATTGATGATGTTGTAAGATTGACAGGCTAGATATTCTATAAATACTGAACCAGAACAGTTGCTTCCACTGCTAGGTGAAAGGCTTTACTCACAAGACTTGTTCTGAGAATTTGCTTTCACTGCTTTAGGGGAGTTTTTTTTTACATTTTGGAGATAATTTCCACCCATGTAAGACTTTACTCACTTAGATTTGTACTTCCCAGCTGTCACCCTTCACTGTAGTGTTTGAGCAACTTCTGCAGCTCCATCTGGGGCCTCTAATAAAGAACAGGAACAGTAATACCAATACCGACAGCTCCTGAAGCAACACTAGAAGTTGCTTTCTTTCCAGTTGCCCATCGCTCCACAGGACAGAGGGGATGGACAGATATCCCCAGTTCAAAGGAAATGAAAATTAGCTTTTATGACATGATCCAGGCAGCTTAGACTTTCCTGGCAGGTTGTTGTTGACATCTGCAGCCTCCTGGAAAAGGATCTCTTTCCCAGTGGACCAGGTGGCCATTCATTGGTATTGGCCATCAAGATCACCACAGCCATAAATCTCTTTGCCTCTGATTCCTTTCACATCTGCTGATGACATCTGCTCGCTTTCACATCTGCTGCCCATAATTGCATTTCTAAGTATGTGCGTGTTGTGGATAGGGTAGGGATTGATGGTTGGATTGGATCTTAAAAAACAGGAAATGCAACCCACTCCCATTGTGGCATTTGCTTTCCAGCATGTGAGTGACTTGCCTTGGAGAGTTAGGACATTTTATCAACAGATTTATAAATTAGCATTTTACTGTTAAATTGGATGGATGGGAGATAGATTTAAATTTAAATTTAACAACTTCAACATGGGCTTCCGAAACTTGGCATTAGAAGCTATTGGCCCCAGCAAGGAAATGGCTTTTCAGTGCTCCATGTATGCCAGGAGAACTCCCACTAGCCCCTCAAGCAAACCTTTGGCCTCCCTTCTGCTGATCATCGTCACTTTCTAGCATCTGCTATCATTCGCGATCTCTCCCCGACTTCCAACGTGCAGCCTGCCTCGTGATCATGATTGTCATGAACTATCTTTGAGTTTGTGCCCACCCAGTTTTCATGCCCAGCTGAAAGCCAGTCTCTTAATCTGACCAGTGGCCCAGTCAGGAAATGGATGAAATATCCATTAAGTGGATTTTCCTATCTGTTTCTCTTTCTCCCTTTATTTATTCTCTCTCTCCCTCCCTTCACACAAACTCTTGTAAAGAATTAATTTATCCATTAATCAACCTAACACTAATTCAACATCAGCTCCATATCTACAACCTCAGTGGGTATCCATCGAATCCTGCCCAACTATAATGGTACCCATATATCTTCAGTTGTAAACTCAGCAAACTGTTCTCACTAGAGCAGAGAAAATAGTTGAACATTGTCATGGCAGTCAGAGCAGTTACATTTTTATTGTTATATTTTTAATAATGATAAGCCATAAAGTGCATGCACAAGTACAATTGTCTATATGATGTACACTTGAAAATGCTGACTATCTGAGTGGAGGACAGGGTGAACGCAATGCTCAATGTTCCATTATGAAAAGCAGGAAATAACCAAGTTCAATTGCTTACCCGTACTCCGTCAGTTTGTCACGTGAATGGAGAATTATTTTGGACCTCAGCTCCATTAAATTCAGTTTGTAAAAGTATCAGCCCCTGATCATCATCCAGTGATCCTTACTGAAAAGTTGCATTTGAGTGGACATTTCATACAGCCATGGAACAGCAAAGCCCACTTAGCGAATCCTCCTAGGTTGCAATCAGGTCATTTGGAATAATGCTTTCCTATTCATTTCTCCTTGCAATATTCTCATTTAAATGTCAAGGACTTACAGCTTAACACACAAACTAGCTTGGAGGAGTTACAGAGCCTGTGTGAAGGGAGGGAGAGGGAGAGAGAAAGAGAATAAATAAAGGGAGAAAGAGAAACAGACACAAAAATTGACTTAATTAATACAACAATTGCAAAGGCACTTGAATTAATCCATTCCTTTAAAATTGACAGCTTAATAACTCCATCCAGCCTGTTCCCCTGATGGCATCATTACTAGTCACTTTTTAAAATGATTAAAATGCAAAACTGATTCTTCAAATAATCATAATATATTCCTGACACAAAACCAGCTGATTGTAGATGTTGGAGGCAAATCATCTAAGCCCCAGGACTAACTGCAGGGGTTTCTCAATAGCGTCCTGCGGCACAAATATCAACTGCTTCACCAGGCCTTACATTCCTCATAAAATTAGAAATGGAGATATTTTACTTATGATTGAACAATGTTCAGCTCCATTTGTAATTCCTTAGATAATGAAACAAACCATGCCTGCGTGCAAAAAGGCTAGGTCATCCAATTTTGGGCTAAAATTGAAAGTGACATTCACAAGTTCAAGGTAACGACCATCTCCAGCAAAAGAGAACTTAATCGTCTCCCCTTAACATTCAATGACATTATCATCACAGAGTCTCCCACGGTAATGTCCTAACTATGTTACAAAAAGAACAAAAAGAAAAGATGTGGCTTGCACACGTAGATTCAAACTAACAGTTTAATTCTAGAATTTTTTCCTTGGACAGAATACAAACTGAAACTAAAATAGCAACCTGTGCAACACCCCAATGACATCACCATCAAATCATGTGATCAGCTCTTAAAGCAACTGTACAATAACTTAAATATATAATACCCACTATCAACAATCTTGAAGTCACTATTGACCTGAAATTCAGCTATTTATATAGCACCTTTAATATAATGAAATATCCCAAGGTGCTACACAAAAGTATTATTAAAACAAAATGACACTGAGTCACATAAGAATATATTATATCAGATGACTAAAAACATAGCAAAAGAGGTAGGTTTAAGTGTCTCAAAAGAGGAAAACCAGGTAGAGAGGTGTGGGGAGGAAATTCCAGAGCTTAGCTTTGGCAACTAAAGACCTGGAAGAGCGATTAAATAGGAGTTGCTCAAGAGAACATGTGGAGAGAAGCTTATGACTGATATTAAAAATTGCTGATATATAGAAGTCCATGTCATTAAGCTACCACTGACAAATGTACTTCAATGCATTGCATGAATTAACACTTGCACCCACTCTCAAAATGTATCTTTATGCAAAATGCATCTGTATATAAAATAACCCAACCTGGATTATACTTGCAGGATGCAAAAAACATCGGCATTCAGTTAACATGTCTCTGCTGGTATCAGGTGTCTGTTATCCTACATTTAATGGAACTTTAGTCTTTATCAGTACAAAATAAGAAACATTACATTACACTCATTGACATGTAATACATTGATTAGAATGTAAGAAATCTTCAGAATTGAAAGGGGCTTTTAATTTTTGAAAATCAATCAACTTCAACTTCTCACCTTATTTCTCACTTTCTGTTGTTCGTGAAATATTTCTAATTGTCTCCTGAATTTTGTTTATACCATCTGCTTCAATGATTTTCCGCAACTACATTTCCCTTATTGCGGAAAACATTGTGCCCATTGTTCCTTTTCTCTCAGCTTTATTTTTTTTTTAAATTCAACTTCCCTGGTATTGGAAGCTTTCCCCAGAGTGAAAAATATAAAGCCTGGATCTTCCATCAATTACTTTCAAAAATGTTAATTAAGCCATCTTGAAGAAAAATAAAAAATACAACTTAAATTTCAGGTTGTTGTTGCTGATTACTTAATAATCCACTCAGGGACACTAATCTTAATTATACTTAAATGACCACAACAGCACTTTGTTCTGCAAAAACTGATCAGTGACTTACAGAACAATAAAATCTGATTTCATACATCCTTCTTGCTTATACAACCCAGTATTTAACTTACCTTAGAAAAAACAGGGTAAGCACTCTGATGACAGCTTCATAAACTTACCCATTACAACTCTCAACAATTTTGTGCACTAAGCCACAGTTCTATTTCCATTCATCTTCCTTCCTTGTTTGGTTCTTGGCTGCCATATTAAATATCTGGTACTGGTGGAACATGAACATGTATAAGTTATAAAAAATGAATATTGAAAACTACTGTTCCCATGATTCTTTCAAGTGTCAAGCAAACATCAGCATAAATCCATTCCACATACCCGTGTCCATCTGTCATTCAAGGTGAATTCTGTAAAATTTGCAATTTTGGATCCAAAGTCACATTCACATATTATACAAAATTAATCCTCTTCGAGAAATAAATATCAAGCATTGATTCTCTTAACTTCTGTGAAAATCCTTCAACAAAGAACAAATTAATAGAATTGGAATCTTCTCTTTAAATGAAATGTCATTTCAATTTCACTACAATATATAAAGTATTTGTAGTTTGCTATGCATTCAGTCCAGCAGGAGGGTTTCCATTGATTTGTGTGCCCCCTACCCCCCACCCCCTGCCACTCCCCGTTTCTCAAGCCTGGGCTTACTTCACAAATTGGCACCAAACTTGGCCACAAATTGTCACACAATGGCCTCTAGAACATGCAGAGTAACTAACCAGAGGTTGGTCTGTATCCAACATCCAAGCTAATCACGTGCATGATTGCTGACAAACATTTAAGGATTGAAATGCATGTTAAAGACAGAGAAATTGGAACATCTGATTGTTGGAGGAAGAAAACAGCAAAATGTGCAGTTGATAACAAGTGAAGCACTATCACTGCATTGAAAAAAATGTGCATTAGAACATACACAAGATCTTAATATGACTATTTATTTTATATTGTGGATGCGGGAAAGGTGCGAGTAAAATTGACTTTCAACTGGACAAGATTTGTGTTTGTATTTTTGTTGGTGACCACTTCCATCCATTTTGTCACCTCTTGCAACAATCACTTGCACAGGAGGTGACAGTTATTGATATATTTTATTGCTTCAATATAATGCCTGTCATGCAAATATGAAGTATATAATTCATACATTCAGTCAAACTTTAGTAATATAACGTAAGGGAGCATTGTAGCTTTGGAAGTGTTGAAGACATTGATCCATAGTTGAACAGCTCACTGCTTTTTGTTTTCTGTGTAGCTTACAAAGAAAATCAGATTACTTATAGTCTTCCTCTGCAAGGCATCATACATATTCTTTAATATATGTTATTTAAGGGTTAATTTTTAAACCTAGACAAACAAATCCATAAATCGAAAATATAATGATGCAAATAATGGTTAAAAGGAGACTATCTGTTAATAGGAACTACTATCTACCTGTTTCAATGAAAATAAAAGTGTTGGGAAAATCACGAACCATAATAACTGGTGGCAGTTAAAGAGAGATAAATACCACTTGCAAGCTAAACACGCTGGTTAAAATTTAAATAAATTACCAGAAGCAAAGAGCAGTAAACATGAGCACAAGATCGCATAAAATGAGATGGTATCATGAGTGATTTAAGTGTGCATATGGAGAGGTTGGAGTCTCAACACTGCTTGTCCACTAGACCATGAAAAGCTGAGTGACCCAGGAAAATACTGCTCATAATACACTTCATTGCACTAATGGCCACTGATATTTTGCTTTGTTTATTACAAGGATATATTTACATGAGTTGTGAGCAATCCTCTGTTGAGTCACTCATCTATTTTGTTATGCATGAAAGAACACCCTAGATATGCACTGAAATACTGACCTTTGTACATATATTCATGCTCAAGCACTCAGTTTCACTGGGATTTTTGGCTGATGACTTACATATCCATTTTCAAATACGCTGAAATAATTTTACTCAGGAAACATATGCCAACCTTATAGGCAGAAAAATAAAACAGTTTACAATGTTTTTGTTTGTCACAACACAAATGTACAGTCCAGGCACTAGAAATGATTGGCAGAAAGTAACAAGGACAATCAGAGGGATGAACTATCTATTGTCCTTCAGCCTCAAAGTTATGTGCCAAAGGGCTTTATGAAGAGCTATTTTATAGTTAACAGGATTCAGAAAGAGCATCCAACAAATACTTACAAATGCACCAAGGTGTCAAAGAATATTAGAGCACAAAGAGTCCATTTGGCCTATTGTACCTGAGTCATTCCTTAAAAGAATAGGCCAATGCATGCTCCTCCCTATTCTTGCCCCACCTAGTCATGAACATTTTTACTGTTGAATTATTTATTCAGTTTCCTTCAGGAAATCACGAGTGAATCAGTTTCGACCACCAATTCAGGCATTACATTCCAGCCTGCAACTCACCGCATAGGAAAAAAGTCTCATCATCTCCTTTCTTACCAACTATCTGAAATTTGTTTTGTCTGGTTATCAACTTCTCTGCCATTGGAAGCAGTTTTTTCCAAACTACTCTAAAAACCCATCAAAATTTTGAATACCTCAATTGTATCTCCTCTCACCCTTCTTTAATCCAAGTCCAGATAACGGAGGTCTCCCAAACCCTGGTGCCAGTCTAGTAAATCAGGATGGAGAAATTATGCAAGGGAAATTGCATGTGATGCCAAAATATTTTTAAAGTGATGAATAGCACAACATATTTAAGTATGTCATTTTAACTTGGGCGGCATCAAGACCTAGAGGGTACAAAGTTAATAAACTATCCAAATCTCGGCTTAAAACAAAATGGAACAGACGAGACAATGTCATCTAACTACAAAAAGAAGCTCAATAACCATTCCACAAGATTGATTCCTTTTATGTGACTGCACACACAAGTGCAAATGATACATTCAAATCTTCTCCAGATTCTACTGCTGAATAAATTGTATAGAGCTGTCTGTGCTAATGTTTTCCTAGTTTTATTACAATATGTGCATCAGGTGAATACGTTATCCAATGAAATTAGTGTGCTGACATGTGGTACAGCAGAACTGAAAAACTGTAATTTCTCACAAGGTCACTTTCCTATCTTACACATGGCACAAAATAATGACTTACTTTGCTGAAGTAAGGAAGGAGCAGAAAAGAAAAGCAAGACAATGTGCACCACCCAGACTGTTAATGAGATGAGGCTGACAACTGTTTCCTCATCCAGCACTCAGTCAATTTACTCAAATTGTGAAACCAATGTGAAGGTCTATGAACATTAGTTCAGGAGACGATCACTGTTGTAGAAAAATAGTCATACTTTTTTTCTTGGGAATTGGAGTCTGCATATGAAATAATCATCTGAGGGAGATGTGTCTCTATGTCTGTAGACGCTTATGTAAAAATATTAGTGAGTGGATTTCTGACATGGTCATGGTTCCTCCAAATTCTTCAATAAGTACAAACACTGATTGATTTCCCCATGGGAGTCATCTGTGCCACAACTGTTTTTGGATTAAGTAGCTGAACCGGAATTATCCGCACAAAAGCAGGGAAAGGGAAAGCAAGAAAAAAGGTCCAAAAAAAGGTTATTGTAACCTTTGGACAGGACTCACTAAATCTATCTTGACATTTGCTTGTGCTCAGCAACATTGGTCAAACACTTTCAATTGTGAGGAACATGCATTGGTATCGCATGAAGAGGAACAGCTGAAAAATATATCCCTGACCAAATGATACCTTGCTGCTTTCACTTCAGTATTAAATTAAGCAGAAGCTTCCTGTGACCAGGAAATCTGAAACAGGGAAAGTGTATGATGCGCAAAATGGGGGGGTGAACTAGCATGATTGGTGAATAGCCCATGCTCCACCGAACAATGTCAAAGAATTGATAAAGTCTGCTCTTCTCTCCATAAATAAATACAAGGAACATGCTCTCTACACCTTGAAAAGAATCACCTGGAATTATTATAGAGAAGCACTAAAGAAAAGTTAGACTTTCTGGATTAACAGTATCTCAGGACCCTGCAAATAGTTAAAGACCACGACCAGATGTTATGGCTGTTCCCACAGGCAGGATATTCCAATTCTGCTGATAGAGACCCCCCATTGTGGGTTCCCCAGTAGTGAAAGGTGCGAACGACTGGAAAATACATTGACAACAGAGGGACTGGAAGATCCTGCTGTTGGCCATCGAGAGGTTACCTCTGCCATCGCAAAGCACAATGTTGGGGGGCGGGGGGGATGCAGGATCCCTCCCCATGTTATGACCATGTGAGAAGGGATGGGCTGGCTCCCCTTCTTTGGTTGCAACAGAGGTTTTATAATTCCTTTCCCCTTAAATGCTTTAGCTAATCAAAATATATATTTTTAATAACGAGGCAATCAAACCAGGATTTCTTGAATCAAAGAAAGTAATTTTATTTGTTACCAACTCTAAGAAAAAATAATAAAGATGGGCCAACACATATAGCACAGATATCAGAATTAAGAAAATTAGAGTCCAATTAGAAGTTAAAAGAATATACAGTTATGTTCTTTGCTTGTTGTTGGGTGTAGATTGTTGAACTTTGCAGCCATTTGAAATTAATTGGTTTCCTGCAGAGTTCTGGAGTCAACTTGTGTCAGTTCTGCACTTTATTGAAAATGACACCTTTTAGCTTCAGATTCAGAGAGAGAGAGAAAGAGAAAGAGATCTTTACTGCTCTCTCCTATTTGCATTTTTGATGACTGTGATGTCACTTTTTCATCCTCCTGCTGATTCTGCTTGGTCGAACCAATTTTGAAAACTCCTGTATGTATATTCTGAGAAATGAATTTGATTAGCATGTCTTGTAGTCATTGTTGTGGATAAAATAATCACATTTTCTCTTCCCCAAAACATTTGACACATTTCAAGAAATCAACAGGAGCCAGGGTTATTTCATCCTCCACATGAGGTTTTGAATAACTGATCTGGCTAGTTAGTAATTTCCATTATATTGATAGAACCACAGCTCATCAAATTCCAACACTTTGCATTTTAATGCCTTCCTTTCAAGATAATTCTTGCTTGAAATGAACCTTGCTATTCCCAGGTGTGAAATTCCATGCACCAAATCTGATGTGTAACTCATATAGAAACTTTCCAGAAAAGCAGTTAACTTTACAGTCTCAGACATCAGATGATTTATGGCTGCCATTTTTGGTCAATACCTTTAATTGTGTTTGTTTTAAATTAGGTATTAGAGTCATAGAGGTTGACAGCAGGGAAACAGGCCCTTTGGGCCAACTTGTCAATGTTGCCCAGTTTTTACCATTAAGTTAGTCCCAATTGCCCATGTTTGACCAATAACTCTCTCTACCAATCTTATCTAAGTAACTGTTTAAATACTTTTCAAAAGACAAAATTGTAGCTGTCTCTATTACTACCTCTGGCAGCTCATTTCAGAGACTCACTACCCTCTGTGTGAAAAAATTACCCCTCTGGACCGTTTTGTAGATCTCCACTCTTGCCTTAAACTTATGTTGTCTAGTTTTACACTCCCCAACCTTTGGGAAAAGATGTTGACTATCTACCTTATCTAGAACATAGAACATTACAGCGCAGTACAGGCCCCTCGGCCCTCGATGTTGTGCCAACCTGTAAAACCAATCTAAAGCCCATCTAACCTGCACTATTCCAATATCATTCATATGTTTATCCAATGACCACTTAAATGCCCTTAATGTTGGTGAGTCCATTAGTGTTGCAAGCAGGACATTCCACGCCCTTACTGCTCTGAGTAAATAACCTACCTCTGACATCGATCCTATATCTATCACCTTTCAATTTAAAGCTATGTCCCCTTGTGCTCGCCATTACCTTCCGAGGAAAAAGGCTCTCACTGCCCAGCCTATCTAACCCTCTAATCATCTTGTATGCCTCTATTAAGTCACTTCTTAACCTTGTTCTCTCTAACAAAAACATCCTCAAGTCCCTCAGCCTTTCCTCATAAGGCCTTCCCACCATACCAGGCAACATCCTGCTAAACCTCCTCTGCACCCTTTCCAATGCCTCCACATCTTTCTTATAATGCGGCGACCAAAACTGTACGCAATACTCCAAGTGCGGCCGCACCAGAGTTTTGTACAGCTGCAACATGATTTCATGGCTCCGAAACTCAATCCCTCTACCAATAAAAGCTAACACACCATACGCCTTCTTAACAACCCTATCAACCTGGGTGCCAACTTTCAGGGATCTGTGCACATGGACACCGAGATCTCTCTGTTCATCCACACTATGAAGTATCTTACCATTAGCCCAGTACTCTGTATTCCTGTTACGCCTTCCAAAGTGAATCACTTCATATTTTTCCACATTAAACTCCATTTGCCACCTCTCAGCCCAGCTCTGCAGCTTATCTATGTCCCTCTGTAACCAGCAACATCCTTCCACACTGTCCACAACTCCACGTACTTTAGTGTCATCTGCAAATTTACTAACCCATCCTTCTACACCCTCATCCAGATCATTTATGAAAATGACAAACAACAGTAGCCCCAAAACAGATCCTTGCGGTACACCACTAGTAACTGAACTCCAGGATGCACATTTCCCATCAACCACCATCCTCTGTCTTCTTACAGCTAGTAAAAAGTCTGACAACACCAGGTCAGACTTTTTACTATGTTTACGCCAGTCCAACGCCGGCATACCCACATCATGACTACTATCTTACAGCTAGCCAATTTCTGATCTAAATCACTAAATCACCCTCAATCCCATGCCCCCGTATCTTCTGCAATAGCTTACCATAGGAAACTTTATCAAGCACTTTACTAAAATCCATTTACACCACATCAACTGCTTTACCCTCATCCACCTCTTTGATCATCTTCTCAAAGAAGATCTATGCCCCTCACTGTTTTAAAGACCTCTCTAAGTTAACCCCTAAGCCTCATACACAGGGAAAAATGCTCCAGTCTATCAAGCCTCCCCTTATAATTCAAACTATCAAGTGCCTGTAGCATCTGGTAAATCTTTTCTGCACTCTTACTAGTTTAATAATATGCTTTCTATAATAGGGTAACAAGAACCGTACACACTATTCCAAGTGCAGCCTTACCAATGTCTTGCACAACTTCAACAAGACTTCCCAACTCCTGTATTCAATGTTCTGGCCAATGAAACCAAGCATGCTGAATGCTTTCTTCAGCACTCTGTCCCCTGTAACTCCACTTTCAAAGAGCTATGAATATGTAGCCCTAGATCCCTTTATTTTATAAATCTCTCCAACACCCTACCTTTAACCGAGTAAGTCCTGTGCTGGTTTGATCTGCCAAAACACACCACCTCACATTTATCTAAATTACATCCCATCTGCCATTCATCAGTCCACTGGCCCAATTGATAAAGATCCCGTTGCAATCCTAGATAACCTTGTTCACTGTCCATTATGCCACCAATCCTGGTGTCATCTGTACACTTACTAACCATGCCTCCTAAATTCGCATCCAAATCATTAATATTAATGGCAAGTAAAAATGGATATCAATCCCTGAGGCACACCACCCGTCACAGGCCTCCAGTTTGAAAAACAACCATCTACAACCATCCTATGTCTTCTGTAGGGTATATGGGGTGTCAGGGAGAGGTAGTACCCCTGATGAGAGAACATGTCACATCCTTTTCAGGGCGGTTTGTCCACCCTTTGCCCCCACTTGGCACTCAGCTCTCACCTGTGGCTCCCTGTAGCTGTTTGCATGCGACAGCGGTCACACCCTGGGCAATGGCTTTGTCAAGCCGGCTAAACCAGGTGAGGGTAGCCAACGGGTCTCAACCCTTGGTGAGATAGGGAGATGTCTATCCCAGCACGTGAAGACAGAGTCCGGTGGATTGAGTAGACAAGACCAATGGAAGGTCCAACAGTCAAGAAGATCTCTGCAAGCATCGTGGAACGCGAAGAGCAGGACAAGATACGGAAGGCGTCCTGGTCATCCACTGCGTCTAGTCCCATCTCCAACTGTCTTGACTCTTATCTTGCCACTGGATCTAGATGGGAATTGGGAAGAGAGAGTGAGGCTGACACTGCGCAACTCTCCCTCACTTTAATCCAAATCAAGCGCTAGCCTCGAAACCATCATCGTCCTGTTCAACTTTTGAAGTCCTGTGGCGATGGGCGAGTGATGAAGCAGCAGGTGTGGATACACTGGGAGCTGTAGTCACGGACCTGCAAACAGGCAGCTCAGGTCTAATGATCGTTTCCCACTGACCGAAGCAGCAGTGAAACTCGGTGTCTACCTGGGCAACTGAGCAGTCCTCTTCAGGAACGCACTGCTCACCTCTGTAGAATGAGGAAGGGGCTAGAAAAGGTGCCCTAAACATTGCCTGCTTCACTACACCCTGATGTGGAGATGCCAGTGTTGGACTGGGGTAAACACAGTAGAAAGTCTCACAACACCAGATTAAAGTCCAACCGGTTTATTCGATAGTAAAGTGAGTCACCTAACGTAGGAACAGCATTCCGAAAACTTGCGGAATTTACTATCAAACAAACCTGTTGGACTTTAACCTGGTGTTTTGAGACTTCTTACTGTCGCTACATCCTGGCCAGTTTACCATGGCTGGCGGGGGTCCCATCTTGCTGTCAAACAAACAAAATAAAACACAAGGTGACACTGCTCACCATTGGCACTTGGAAGGTGCACACGCTTTTGGACAACCCGACAGCTTACAGACCAGAGAGAACAGCCTTAGTTGCCAGAGAGCTTACAAGATACAACATTGACATTGCAGCTCTGAGTGAAACTCGTCTTGCCAACATGGGTCAGTTGACTGAAACTGGAGGTGGATACACTTTTTTTTGGAGCGGTCGCAGCAGCGATGAACGTTGTAATGCTGGAGTTGGATTCGCCATCAGGAGTCACTTTGTTCAGAAACTTGATAATCTACCCAAGGGTGTGAACGACCGGCTTATGACATTACAGCTTTCGCTACAGAACAGAAGTCAAGCCACCCTGATCTGCGCCTATGCCCCCACAATGACCCGGACAAGATGAAAGACAAGTTTACGAAGAGCTAGACACCCTACTATCAGCAGTGAGCAGATCTTGCTTGGTGATTTCAATGCAAGAGTGGGGTGTGACTCTGCAATCTGGCAGGGAGTCATTGGGGGGCATGGAATGGGCAAGTGTAACAGTAACAACCTACTCTTAATGAAGACCTGTGCAGCACACAACCTCCTCATCACCAATACAACCTTCCGTCTGCCTACCCATAACAAGACCTCCTGGGTGCACCCCCGCTCCGAGCATTGGCATCTTATCGACTATGTCATTGCCGGGAGAAAAGACAGGCAGGATGTCAGAGTAACCAAGGCCATGTGTGGTGCTGACTGTTGGACAGATCACAGGCTCATTGTCTCCAAAATGAGGCTCCGCATCAGACCCAAGAGGCAACCACAAGGAAGCAAGGTTTCCATTGTTTGCTGGAGCAGACGAGTGAAGGAGCAGAGAGACAGATAAGAAATTACCTGTTAAAAACCTGTTTAAATAAGTTTAAAGCACTTTTGTAGTAAGAACTTACCTGTAGAACTGTTTAAATCATTTAAAAGCATTTTTGCGGGCTTTTTGTATTTACCGCTTTAAGAATTCTAAGGGAGTGGTTAGCAAGGAGTTGTGGGGGAGCAGGCTTTAAAACAGCGCCAGGTTTAAAAGGAGGCCTGGTGTAGACAGCGGGCAGCAGAGTGAGAGGGAAGCAGAGTGAGATATTAGGGCTTAGGATCAAAAGGGCTGGGGAGAAAAAGGGCCAGCTAAGTTCGTGTGGAAATTTTCAATACTACTACAGTGAATAATGGAGGGGCATGTGATGTGTTGTTTCTGTATGATGTTGGGAGCTGGTGGACCCCAGGGTCCTTCCCAGTGACCATGTCTGCAGTAAGTGCAGGTTGCTGGAGGAGCTCCAGCTCAAGGTAGATGAGCTGGCGTCTGAGCTACAGACACTGAGGCTCATCAGGGGGAGAGAGGGTGCCATTGTCAATGGGGTGCAAGTGACATCCACCCCCTCTAGACTGGCTAACTCTAAGGGTCAGGAACAAGAGGGGGCTGCCGAGCGGAGGAAGGGGGGTGGGGAGCGGATGCCTCAGCCTCTCAGTCTGCATAACAGGTTTGAGGTTCTTGCTTCCAGTCTAGACGAGAACGAGGGAGGTGAGGTTGGTGAGCAAACTGCACACGGTACAGTGCTGCAGCAGGACATTGGCAAAGGGAAGGTGAAAAGGAACGTAGTAGTAATTGGGGATAGTGGGGTTAAGGGTATTGACACTGTCCTTTGTCACAATGACAAAGTGCACAGAAGGGTGTGTTGTCTGCCTGGTGCTCGGGTCCGGGATGTCGCATCTGGAGTGGGAGGGTGAGAATCCGGTCGTTGTGGTACATGTGGGTGCCGGCGACGTAAGCAAAATGCAGACTGAGGATCTGGGGGGGGAGTATGAAAAGCTGGGAATGGAATTAAAAAGTAGAACCGACAAGGTGGTTATCTCTGGGCTACTGCCTGAACCGAGTGCAGACGGGCGTAAGGTTGATCAGATTAAGGAAGTGAATGGGTGGCTTAGGGATTGGTGTGGGAGGAATGGGTTTGAATTTATGGGGCATTGGCACCAGTATTGGGGTAGGTGGGACCTGTTCGGGTGGGATGGGGTTGGTCTGAACCATGCTGGGACCAGAGTCCTGGCGAATCGTGTAAAGAGGACTGTAGACAGGGCTTTAAACTAATTGGGTGGGGGGGGGGGGTGTAGGTGACATTACGGGGTCTAAAGTTAAGGAGATGGTACAGGTAAGGGAGGAGGCCGAGGATGTCCCAATAATAAAGGGAGTAGGGGGCGTGAGTATGATTGGTGGTGTTCTGGCAAATAGGGTCCAGGTGAAGGCTGGGATGAAGGCACTTTATCTGAATGCACGAAGCATTCGGAATAAAGTGGATGAGCTGGTGGCGCAGATCAGCAATAATAGATACGATCTGGTGGCCATTACAGAGACGTGGCTGCAGGGTGACAGGGACTGGGAGCTGAATGTCCAGAAGTATCAAGTGTTTAGGAAGGATAGGCGGGAGGAAAAAGGGGGGGGTGTAGCTCTGCTGATTAAGGATAGCATCAGGGTGGTAGTAAGGGATGATATAGGAACCAAAGAGCAGAAAGTGGAATCGTTGTGGGTGGAGATTAGGAACAGCAAAGGGAGGAAGACGCTGGTGGGTGTCGTCTATAGGCCCCCGTATAATGATCTGGAGGTGGGGCGGGCTGTTAACGCGCAAATAAGTGCAGCGTGCAGGAATGGGACGGCCGTAGTTATGGGAGATTTCAATCTGCATATTGATTGGTCGACCCATGTTGGACTCGGTGGGCTCGAGGAGGAGTTCTTGGAATGCTGCCGGGATAGTTTCCTTGAACAGTGTGTGTTGGAGCTGACGAGGGAGCAAGCTATCTTAGATCTGGTGTTATGTAATGAGGCGGGTAGAATTAGGGACCTTGTGGTGAAGGATCCTCTTGGGGAGAGTGACCATTGTATGGTGGAGTTTCTGGTGCAGATGGAGGAGGAGAAAGTGGGTTCCCGGACACGCGTCCTTTGTTTGAACAGAGGGGAGTACGGTAGGATGAGAGAAGAATTGGCAAATGTTGACTGGGGGAGCGCGTTGGAAGGTAGGTCTGCTGAGGAGCAGTGGAAGATCTTAAAGGAGATCTTTCTTGGTGCTCAGCGGAAATTTATTCTGATGGTCAAAAAGGACCGTAGGAGGAGAGGTAATAAGCCGTGGATAACGAAGGAGGTGAAGGAAAGTGTTAAATTAAAAGCGGAGGCGTTTAGAGTAGCTAAGAGTAGTGGGCAAGAAGAGGATTGGGAGAGGTTTAAATGTCAACAAAAATTCACAAAGAAGTTGATAAAGAAGGGTAGGAGAAACTATGAAGCTGGGCTAGCGCTTAATATAAAAAAGGATAGCAAGAGTTTTTATAAATATATAAAAAGGAAGAGGCTGGCTAGGGTGAACGTTGGACCCTTACAGGATGAGAGGGGGGACTTAGTGGTATGGGATGGGGATATGGCTAAGGTCTTGAATAACTTTTTTGTTTCGGTCTTCACAGAGGAAGACGTGAATAATTTGCCGGGTGTTAGCGATGGAAAGATGGTAGGACTGGAGGGTCTCAATGACATTATTGTTACTAGAGAGGCGGTGCTCGACAGACTGGAGGGACTGATTGTGGACGAGTCCCCAGGACCAGATGGAATGCATCCGAGGGTTCTGAAAGAAATGGCGGAGGTGATAGTGGATGCCTTGGTGGTTATTTTCCAGACGTCGCTGGATTCCGGGGAAGTGCTGGAAGATTGGAAAGCGGCTAATGTTACGCCGTTGTTTAAGAAGGGTGGCAGGCAAAAGGCAGGGAATTATAGGCCGGTTAGTTTAACGTCTGTTGTAGGTAAAATGTTAGAATCCATCATCAAGGAGGAAATAGCGAGGCATCTTGAGGGGAATTGCTTGATAGAGCAGACGCAGCACGGTTTCGTTAAGGGGAAGTCGTGTCTGACAAATTTACTGGAGTTCTATGGGGATGTGTCTAGGGCGGTGGATAGAGGAGAGCCGGTGGATGTGGTCTTTCTTGATTTTCAGAAGGCGTTTGACAAGGTACCTCACAAGAGGTTATTGCAGAAGGTAAGGGGGCATGGAGTTGGGGGTAGGGTGTTAGCGTGGATAGAGGACTGGTTGTCAAATAGGAGGCAGAGAGTGGGGGTTAATGGGTGCTATTCGGATTGGCGGTTGGTGACTAGTGGAGTGCCCCAGGGGTCGGTGCTGGGGCCTCAGCTATTTACCATTTATATAGATGATCTGGAGGAGGGAACCGAGTGTACGGTGTCAAAATTTGCTGATGACACCAAGATTGGGGGAACGGCAAATTGCGCGGAGGGTGTGGAGAGTCTACAGAAGGATCTAGATAGGCTGGGCGAATGGGCCAGGAACTGGCAAATGGAATTTAATGTTGGCAAGTGCGAGGTGGTCCACTTTGGTAGGAATAATGGTAGGAAGGACTATTTCTTACGTGGCGAAAAACTGCAGCAGGCGACGGTGCAGAGGGACCTCGGGGTCCTTGTGCATGAGTCGCAAAAACCCAGCCTGCAGGTGCAGCAGGTGGTCAGGAAGGCGAATGGGATGCTGGCCTTCATAGCGAGGGGGATTGAATATAAAAGTAGGGAGGTCTTGCTGCGGCTGTATAGGGCATTGGTGAGGCCGCAGCTGGAGTACTGTGTGCAGTTTTGGTCGCCACACTTACGCAAGGATATTTTGGCCTTGGAGGGAGTGCAGAGGAGGTTTACTAGGCTGATACCGGAGTTGAGGGGGTTGAGCTATGAGGAGAGGCTGAATAAACTAGGCTTGTACTCGTTGGAGTTTAGAAGAATGAGGGGAGATCTCATTGAGACGTATAAGATGATGAATGGGATGGATAGGATAGAGGTGGAGAGACTCTTCCCGCTCAGAAAGAACAGTAGGACTAGGGGGCACAGCCTCAAGATAAAGGGGGGGCGGTTTAGAATGGAGTTGAGGAGGAACTTCTTCACTCAAAGGGTGGTGAATCTCTGGAATTCTCTGCCAGTTGAGGTGGTGGAGGCTGCCTCGCTAAATATTTTTAAGACGCGGGTTGATGGGTTTTTGATAAGAGAGGGGATTAAGGGTTATGGGGAGAGGGCGGGAAAGTGGAACTGAGCCACGACAGATCAGCCATGATCTTATTGAATGGCGGGGCAGGCTCGAAGGGCTAGATGGCCTACTCCTGCTCCTATTTCTTATGTTCTTATGTTATGAAAAGAATCAATGCGGCCAAGCTAAAGAACCACAGCATAGCTTCAGCACTGGCTGAAGACTTAGAAATCAAGCTTGCTGACCTACACCTCGCAGGCAGTGCTGAGGATGACTGGGAATGGTTCAGGGATGCTATCCATACATCGGCACTGAAGATGCTCGTGTCCTCTACCCGCAAGCAGCATGATTGGTTTGGTTTGATAAGAATGATGAGGAGATACAGGCTCTACTTGTTAAAAAGCACCATCTTCATCGGGCCTGTCAAAACAACCCATCTTCAGCAGCCAAGAAAAATGCTTTTACCAGAGCTCGCAGGACAGTCCAGAATAAACTGGGTAAAATGCAGGATGCCTGGCTGAGTGCCAAGGCAGATGAAATACAGGGACACACTGACAGAAACGATTTGAAATGGTTCTATGAAGCCCTCAAAACTCTCTACAGACCTCAATCTCTTGGGAGATTCCCTCTTCTGAGTACAGATGGTACAACTTTCATTACAGAGTGGGGTCAGGTTCTGCAGAGATGGGCTGAACACTTTGAAGCCATCGTCAACCCACCATCACCTACTAACAATGAGGCAATAGACAGGATTCCCCAGGTCGATTTCAACAGTGCCATGGATGACCCACCGGTAGTAGTCGAAGTCACGAAAGCTGTCAGCCAGCTATCCAGTGTCAAAGCCCCAGGGGCAGATGCCATACCCGCAGAGATCTACAAAGCTGCTGGTCCTGTACTTATCGAGAAGCTCACCGAGTTGTTCCAGTCCTTTTGGAAGTAAGGATCCATTCCTCAGGAACTTAAAGGTGCTTCCATCGTACACCTCTACAAGAGGAAGGGCAATTGGCAAGTATGCGTCAACCACCGAGGAATCTCACTGTTCTCCATCACAGGAAAAACACTCACAAGAATCCTGCTGAATCGTCTGGTCACTCATCTGGAGCTGGGCCTGCTTCCAGAGTCACAGTGTGGCAAAGTCGCAGGTTTATTGACATGATTTTTGCTGCACGCCAACTTCAGAAGTGTCAGGAGCAGAATTGCGAGCTTTACACAACCTTTGTTGACTTCGCAAAAGCCTTCGACATTGTAAGCCAACAAGGCCTGTGGATGATCATGTCAAAGTTCGGCTGCTGCCCCCCCCACCCCCCCTCCAAATTCATTCAGATGGTACGCCAGTTCCACGATGGCCAGAGTACTGGATGGTGGAGAATCCTCTGAGGCATTCCCAGTCACCAATGGCGTCAAACAGGGCTGTGTGCTCGCACCCACACTGTTCAGCATGATGTTTACTGCCATGCTGAATGATGCCTTCCAGGACAGTGTTGCTGGAATCAGCCTCAAGTACGGAGTGGATGGGAAGCTTTTCAACCTGAGGAGACTTCAAGCTATTACCAAAGTGAAGGAGACTGTTCTGAGAGATTTCCTTTTTGCCAATGACTGTGCCCTGTATGCTGGCTCAGAGCCAGAGACGCAAGTCAGTATGGACAAATTTTCCACGGCTTGTGAGAACTTTGGACTCACCATCAACGTTAAAAAGACCAAAGTCACGCACCAGCCTGCTCCTCATGCACCGTACACAGAACCCATAATCGCAATCAAAGGGCAGAAACTACAGGCAGTGGACCAGTTCACTTATCTTGGCAGCTCCCTCTTCCAAGCAGTAACTATCAATACAGAAGTTAACTGCAGAATAGCAAAGGCAAGTTCTGCTTTTGTTAGACTGCGCTCCACTGTATGGGAACATCGAGGAATCAGCCCAGCAACAAAACTGAAGGTCTACAGCGCCGTGGTACTCACTACCCTCCTGTATGCCTGTGAAATGTGGACTGTGTATCGAAGGCATGCAAGATTGCTCAATCATTTCCACATGACTTGTCTTTGCAGAATATTACATATCAAATGGCAAGACAAAGTACCTGACACTGAAATTCTCTCTCGAGCAAGTCTACCATCAGTTCACACACTGCTGATGAGAGTGCAGATCCAGTGGGCAGGTCATATCATCCATATGTCAGACAAGTGCATACCCAAGCAGCTCCTTTTTGGGGAACTCTCTGCTGGAAGACGCTCGCGTGGAGGGCAGAAGAAACATTTCAAAGACACACTCAAGGCCTCTCTGAAGTCGCTTGACATAGACACGACCACCTGGGAAACACTGGCACAAAACCACCCTACCTGCCACTGCCTCATCCACAAGGGCTGTCAAGCTCACGAAGCAAGGTGTATTGCTAAAGCACAACTTAAGCGCAAGCAAGTCCAGAATCACCAGTGCAACAACTACAGTGCCTAAAACAGTCTGTCCAATATGTGCCAGAACGTTCCATTTCTGAATTGGCCTGATCAGTCATCTTCGGACACACCGCATCCAGCCTCAAAATAACTAATGGTGTTGACGTCCTCATCGATGACGATGGATGAGCAACATGTCTTCCGTCATCAAGCCAATTTCATATCCAATTGGCCACATCACCCTGGGGATCAAGTGAGATTTAATCTTATGCAAGAACTTACCATGCAGTACCTTGTCAAAGGCCTTGCTAAAGTCCATGTAGATAACGTTGGCTGCATTGCCCTTATCTACCTTCTTGGTTACCCCTTCAAAAAACTCAAATTCATGAGACATGACTTCCCACTGTCTCTAATCAGTCTGACTGTCCCTAATCAGTCCTTGCCTCTCTAAAAGCTTGTAGATTCTGTCTCTCAGAATATCTTTGAACAACTTACCCACTACAGATGTTAGGCTCACCAATCTGTAGTTCCCAGACTTTTCCCTGCAGACCTTCTGAAACAAAGGCAAAACATTTGCCACCCTCTAATCTTCAGGCACCTCAGCAATGGAATCAGAATCCCAAATCCAGTTTTGCCCCTTCTCTACTAATACAGCATTCTCTAGAAAAGTAAAGCTCACAACAACCAAGGTGACTGAGCTATTCCAAAGCCCCAAGTGAACTAAACATTCGGACAACAACTAAAGAGTCCAACAATCACACGGTCACTCAGAAAACTAAAATATATGACTTGCATCGCTGGCTCTGAGCCAGTATATAGGGCGCAGTCATCAGCAACGAGGAAGTCTCTCAGAACAGCCTCCTTCACTTTGGTAATAGCTTGAAGTCTCCTCAGGTTGAAAAGCTTCCCATCCACTCCGTACTTGAGGCTGATTCCAGCAACACTGTCCTGGAAGGCATCATTCAGCATGGCAGTAAACATCATGCTGAACAGTGTGGGTACATTTTAAATTGGCTTGATGACAGAAGACATGTTGCTCATCCATCGTCATCGATGAGGACCTCAACACCATTAGTTATTTTGAGGCTGGATGCGGTGTGTCCGAAGATGACTGATCAGGTCAATTTGGGCACGGAATGTCCTGGCACATATTGGACAGACTTGTGTAGGCACTGTAGTTGTTGTGCTGGTGGCTCTGGACTTGCGCAGGAGTGATTTTACAGCAGATCTTAGTTCTGCCAGTGAATCACTGCATGCAATCAAATGCCAGTTATCGAGTTTCAAATATAAATTAAGGTCTAAAGGTGTAGTGGTACAAAATTAGAATCTGTAGAAATATTACCATCAACCCAGAGTAGTTCAGTAATCAGAACACTTTGATCCTGCAATGTTAATTCATTTGTTTCACACTGAAGGAAATCAATAATTCCAATTATCCACAAGCCAAATCTCCAGACTGCACATACATCAAACGCAAACATTCCATAATATAAAATGTTGTTATAACTCTTTGATTTCCTCCTTTTATAAAAAGTATTTGCTAAGTGATGCTAATTCTATTACTTAATCATACAGATATCTAATTACAAATCACTGAATAAATGATAAAAGGAAACCCATGAGATCATCTTGTAATGACATTATAAATAAACGATCAACATTAGACTGTATTGTGTTATAAGATTCTGTAACAAACTAAAGGTCTTCACCATTTGTTTTAACTCATGCAAGTGAGCATGAGAAGGCTATTCATTTAAAAAGGCAATTACTAGGACGTCAATAATAGCATTTTCATTTTTCATGGTGTGCAACAGCTATATTTTGCAAACAAAATAGACCATTTCTTTGGGCTTATAGTCATAGAAAAGCATAAGGCACCATTGTTCAGTACTGAGGAGGCCTAGTGCATCAACCGTTATAGCAAAACCATCAGGCAGAATTTTCCATCCTGGAGGCAGCAATGGGCAGAAAGTCAGCAGGAGTCCTTGGAAAAGTTGGGTGAACATGCACATTCTTCCACTTTTCAGCTCATTAATCATGTATCAGCAAGGATCTTGGCGAATCACGTGGTAAGGTGTGTAGGAAGTTGCACGCCACATATTTACCTCATGCATCAAAAGTCCTGCCACCATTTTTAAAGGGCACCTGGATAGACATTTGGTTATTGCCAACTGAGAGTTCTGCACCACTCCTCCAGAGTCCAAACAGCCACGCCTCATACTGGAGAAACTCACAGATGTGAGTAAACAAATCCTAGGACATACAAGATGCCTCCATCATTGCCTTTCACTCAACAATAGATGACAGTACCACTGGCAATACACCAATAGTTGGGTCAATGCTGGCCATCGCAGTGTCCAAGTTTGTCAGCCTCTTGTTACTCAGGACCTTGCGCCAACCAGAAATGCACCCTCTTTCTACTCATCTGGATAAGTGCTATTACCAAGGTAGGGTTGCCTGCAGTCTACATCATTGATGGCTCAGTGGATATCATAGGAAAAAAACCACGGCACAAACAGGCCCTTCGGCCCACAAGTGAACAATCTGAGGGGATTCACCTGACAAAGAAGCAGTGCTCCAAAAGCTAGTGGCATTTACTACCAAATAAACCTGTTGGACTTTAACCTGGTATTGTGAGATTTCTTGCTGAATAAACTAGGCTTGTACTCGTTAGAGTTTAGAAGAATGAGGGGAGATCTCATTGAAACGTATAAGATGATGAATGGGATGGATAGGATAGAGGTGGAGAGACTCTTCCCGCTCAGAAAGGACAGTAGGACTAGGGGGCGCAGCCTCAAGATAAAGGAGGGGCGGTTTAGAACGGAGTTGAGGAGGAACTTCTTCACTCAAAGGGTGGTGAATCTCTGGAATTCTCTGCCCGTTGAAGTGGTGGAGGCTGCCTCGCTAAATATTTTTAAGACGCGGGTTGATGGGTTTTTGATAAGAGAGGGGATTAAGGGTTATGGGGAGAGGGCGGGAATGTGGAACTGAGCCACGACAGATCAGCCATGATCTTATTGAATGGCGGGGCAGGCTCGAAGGGCTAGATGGCCTACTCCTGCTCCTATTTCTTATGTTCTTATGTTTACCCCAGTCCAACGCTGGCATCTCCACATCATGAGGTTCAAGAGTGACAGAGATGAGAGGAATGTTGATACAGGGCGGGTCTATGGTGATAGGGGAAGTTGGTGGTGATAAGGGGAGGGTAGAAGGCGGTGGAGCGAATTTGAAGAGTGACAAGCACCATTTTTCCAAACTGACCTTGACCAGTGGTATCCCTCAGGATGAGAGGAGGATCTTTTCAGGGGGCTGGAGTTCAAGGTCAGCATGACTGGTGGACCAAAAAGATACCCTAATAATTTGAGGCCACAGGATGTCAAGGATGCTCAGTTTTGTTCTTCTTTCTACGGTGAAGCTCTCATTGCAGCAGATTTGTTTCTGACTTTTGCCTCTCATAACACTGAGTAAGGTGTGGAGCTGCATTTCATTCTGTGCCATCGGTTACAATCAGAGGCAAGGTTGAAAAGAGGGAGGGACGTGAAATGCTGGTCGAAAGCAGCCAACAAGCAACTCTAAACCTGCATTCCCCTGTTTAATGGGCCATGGCTAACAATGGATCTTGCAACTTTGCTGCCAAAGCTATACTTTTGAGAGTTAGGGGAGACTGTTGTGGAGTAATAGATACCATTTCATGGCTCATAACAAAGTCCTTACAGTCTTAAGTAAGTTAAATGCATGTATTTATTAACTACAGAGCTATGTAATAAAGGGTTCAATCTAAGAGCTGTCTCCATGCTTGTTTGTGCACACAATTCTGTCCAACACTAGACTGATCCTGGTCAACTGATTGACATGTAAGGGAAGTGAAATGTCACAAGTTGAGAGAGACATAATGGCACAGTGGTTTGCAGTGCTGCCTCATGGTTTCCAGGACCCGGGTTCAATTCTGGCCTTGGACAACTGCCTGTGTGGAGTTTGCACATTCTTCCCATGCCTGCATGGGTTTCCTCCAGGTACTCCTGTTTCCTCCCACAGTCCAAAGACGCACAGGTTAAATGGATTGGTCATGCTAAATGTGTGGGCTTCCACGGACAGGGCAGGGAGAGGGTCTGGGTAAAATGCTCCGTTAGAGAGGCTGTGCAGAGTTGATTGGCCAAATGGCATCTTCGGCATTCCAGGGATTCTATGATTTTTGACCTACCTTTAATTCAGAAGAAGAAAACAGTTCAGGAGAATGAGGGGGGATTTCAAAGAAACCTGTGTAATTCTAACAGGCCTAGACAGGGTAAATGCAAGAAGGATGTTCCCAATGGTAGGGGTGCCCTGAACCAAGGTTACAGTCTGAGGATACAGGGTGAATTGTTTAGGACAGAGATGAGGAGAAATTTCTTCTTCCAGATAATAGGGTGGAATTCTCTACCACAGAAAATAGTTGGTGCCAAAACACAGGGCGATTGGGCCATGGAGGGTTCGGTAGGATAACAATGCAGGGGTTGGCCGGTGAGACAGGCAGTGCAGGTTACTGTGCGTGCAGCAATCTCAGTGCTAACAAATCGGCACATGCACAATGGCCCACTCAGCGCTATACCGCCGGCCTCTCCAGCAAGAATAAGCTCCGTCCACAGATTATTAATAATATTCTCGCTAGTACGCTCTGCAGAGCACAGAGTGTGGGAGATTCGTTTTGAAAGTGGGATTTATTTCAGTTTTTATGTGAATTCGACACTTAGGGCTCGATGTTACCACTTTAGTTCTAAGTGCTAGGCAGACTTGAAACTGGGAGTGTTTCAGATCCGACTTTTAGACCTGTTTTCAGGCACCCCAATATGCACTCTGTCTGAAACAACAGCAGCGATTCTGAATCGCCTTGCAGAAACCTGTGGGTGGGGCTTAATGTGCCCAAAACCTGCAGCTCCGATCGGCACCTCCAACTGCGCATGCGCAGAAGAAAAAGCTAAAGAGACGCTCCCCTGGCACATCACTCCCAGGCTGGATAATGCCTACCCCCAGCCCCTACAGACATTGCCAATCCCCACAACATAACTGACCCCCTTCTCCTCCCCCCCCCCTCACCATGCAGACTGATTGCGGACCCCTCTTCCCTTTCCCACCACCAATCACATGCAGAGTGGCAGCGGAATCCCCCTGCACCCCCCCCCCCCCCACCCTGCCCCTGAACCCTCACATCCCCCCACCAAAGAGCCATCTGACCCCTCTCCCCTCACCCCCACTCCTAACCACCGATCTGAGTTAGAGAGCAGCCAGAAGCTGGGAACTGAAGTGCCCGAATCGACCCTTTGTGGACCATGTCTGTTTTGTGCCGAATCTGGACGAGTGAACGCTGTAGTAAAGGGGGAAGTGCTGTTATGTTTGGATGTGCAGCCCATTAAAATCAATGTAAATGCTTGCAAATGCATTTAAATTGAAGTTGAGCCCGTTTCGGGTGCGGTACTGACAGTGGCCATTTTCGGCCCCTGGTAAAGGGGGAACCGGCCTGGAGCTGGGCGCGGATCGTGCTACTCATCTCATTCCCGACTTTACCAAGATTTTACACCCAGAAATGGGTGCAACTTGATGGTAAAATCAGGCCCTGGGAGTTTTGAGAGAATCCACCCAGATTTAAATCCACACAGATTTAAGGTGCGGGGAGGAAAGTACAGAAGTGATGTTAGGGGTAAGTTTTTCACTCAGAGGGTGGTGAGTGAATGGAATCGGCTGCCGTCAGTGGTGGTGGAGGCGAACTCGCTGGGGTCTTTTAAAAGACTTCTGGATGAGTATATGGGATTTAATGGGATTGGGGGTTATAGATAGGTCTATAGATTGGTAGGTGTTGATGTGATCGGCGCAACTCGTGGGCCGAAGGGCCTGTTTGTGCTGTAGTGTTCTATGTTCTATGTTTTCAAAAAGCTATCAGATATAGTACTTAAGGCAAAGTGGATCAATGGATACAGGGGGAAGGTGGGATCAGGTTTTTGAGTTGGATGATCAGCCATGATCATGATGAATGGTGGAGCAGGCCCAAGGGGTTAAATGGCCTCCTATTTTCTATGCCTCTATGGTTATCCCACCATCACAGAGTATCACCATCCTCCTGTGTCCTCCACTCAGCATGATTCCTCCTGCTGGAGGGAATGGTAAATTCCACCATTATTGGCTCCTGTCCCAGCTCCCTGGCCACTGACTTCTACTTTTTCCCAAGCAAATTCCAAGGCTAAACCAGCCTGTTTACAAATTTGATATTATATTTGACCCTGAGATGAAATTTTGACTACATATCCATGCACACACTATTTCCACCTGTAACACTAGCTGACTGACTCTTACCTCATCTCATCTGCTGATGAATCCCTCATCCTTGCTTTTGTTACCTCTGAATTCAAATATTCCATGCACTCCTGGCTGGCCTCTCGAGATTTACCCTCCAGAAACTTGAATTCATTCAAAACTCTACTGCCTACGTCCTAACTTATGCCAGATCCCATTCTCCCCTCACTGCTGTGCTCACTAACCTACATTGGCTCCCAGTTTATCAACACCTTGATTTTAAAATTTGCCGTCTTATTTTCAAATCCATCTGTCCTCATTATCTGTGCAGTTTCTTCCAGCCCAATAGTCCATCAAAGTATCTGCACTCCTCGAAATCTAACCTTTAGAGCATTCCTGATATTAGTCACTCCACTATTGACAGAGGCTTCCAACTACCAAGGCTGGAAGTTCTGAAATTATCTCCTTAAATCTCTTTCTCATTTCATCTTTTTAAGATGTCCCCTTCAATGACCAAGTTTTTGGTCATTGGTCCTCAATATTTCCTGATATGGCTTTGTTTCAAATTTTATTTGATAAGTGTAAATTATGTTGCATGCTAAAGATTTTGTCAGGAATACAAAAGGTATTTATTAACAAGGAAAAACTTGTACAGAGGCCCACAGCCTTAAGCTATCCTGAAGCAGCCCACCAGCTGCCCTCAGACCCTGCATGCCTATGAAATGGTTTCTAAATGTCTTCTGTCCAAGAGAGAGCTCCATCTCCTGGGGTGATTATCCAGTCTCATTCCCAATTGGTCCCTCAAACCAGGTGACTCACTTCTATTGCATTGCCCTTGAAGGGACAACCATCACAATCAAGCTTCTATGAAGTATCTTGGATCTTGTTGCTATGGTTAAAGGTGACAAGTTGTTGTTGTCATCAAAGCAAAGGTGGCATCATTTTGCTAGTAATGAGGGAAGGTTTATAGCTCTTTGTCTAAAGGAGGGGTAAAAAGGTAAAGCTGTTGAAAATCCAAAATATAAACCCAAAATACTTGAAATACCCAGGGCTAGCTTATCTTTATAGGTGCACATGTTGGCTGAGGGCAGGTTTGGGACAGATGTGTTGTCCCCACAGTAACCCATTGACCATCAGTTCCAGTTGTTGCAATAGTAACTGAAAGCCGGTTTGATTTAAAACCTGATGCATAGTAATTATAGTTGCCAGAAGCAGTCAGTTCTTTCAGAAGAGGAGAGAAAATTAGTTGTGGGAAAAGATGCAAGCAGACTTGTCTAACCATAGATTACTGGGCATGAACTTGTAACCTAAATGCTTGTTATGTTTGCAAGGTTTTAGAAAATGGGGGAAAATGTCCATTGCATATAATAAAAAGCTATAGAAAGCAGAATTTAGTTGTATATTATTTTAATGTGATGTGGGCATTGCTGGTTAGGCCAGCATTTATTGCCCATTCCTAATTGCCATTGGGAAGGTGGTGATGAGCTGTCTTCTTGATCTGCTGCAATCCACGTGTTGTAGGCATATCCATAATGCTGTTAGGGAGAGCGTTCCAGGATTTAACTTAGTGACAGTGAAGGAACAGTGATATCATTCCAAATCAGGATGGTGCGTGGCTTGATTGTGTTCCCATTCCTCCACTGCCCCTGGCTTTCAGGTGATGCTGTTGAATGAGCCTTGAGTTGCTGCAGAGCATCTTGTGGATAGTACACATTGCTACCGTTGTGTGTGTTGGTGGAAGGAGTAAATGTTTAAGGTGGTGGATAGGATGCCAATCAAGTGGGCCTTTTTTTAATCTGGCATAATAGAACATAGAACATTACAGCGCAGAACAGGCCCTTTGGCCCACGATGTTGCGCCGACCAGTTAAAAAACAATGACCCTCTAACCTAAACCAAACCCTTTCCATCCATAAACCTATCCTCAGATCTCTTAAACGCCCCCAAACTAGGCGCGTTTACAACTGCAGCAGGCAGGGCATTCCAATCCCTCACCACCCTCTGGGTAAAGAACCTACCCCTGACATCCGTCCTATAACTGCCACCCCTTAATTTAAAGCCATGCCCCCTTGTGCTAGCTTTCTCCATCTGAGGAAAAAGGCTATCACTGTCCACCCTATCTAAACCTCTAATCATCTTATATGTTTCAATAAGGTCCCCTCGTAGCCGCCTTCTTTCTAACGAAAACAACCTCAAATCCCTCAGTCTCTCCTCATAGGACCTCCCCTCCATACCAGGCAACATCCTGGTAAACCTCCTCTGCACCCTCTCCAAAGCCTCCACATCCTTCCTATAATGCGGGGACCAGAACTGCACACAATACTCCAAGTGCGGCCACACCAGAGTTTTGTACAGTTGCAACATGACGCTGCGGCTCCTAAATTCAATCCCCCTACCAATAAACGCCAAGACACCATATGCCTTCCTAACAACCCTATCTACTTGATTCCCAACTTTCAGGGATCTATGTACACATACACCTAGATCCCTCTGTTCATCCACACTATTCAGAGTCCTACCGTTAGCCCTATGCTCTACACATCTGTTATTCCTGCCAAAGTGAATTACCTCACACTTCTCTGCATTAAACTCCATCCTCCACCTCTCGGCCCAGCTCTGCAACTTGTCTAAGTCTCCCTGTAGACTAAGACACCCTTCCTCACTATCTACCACACCTCCGACTTTGGTGTCATCAGCAAATTTACTAATCCACCCAACTATACCCTCATCCAGATCATTTATAAAAATTACAAACAGCAGTCACCCCAAAACAGATCCCTGAGGCACGCCACTCGTAACTGAACTCCATGTCGAATACTTACCGTCAACCACCACCCTCTGTCTCCTATCCGCCAGCCAATTCCTAATCCAATTGCTTAAATCACCCTCAATCCCATACATCTGCAATTTCTGCAGAAGGCTTCCATGGTGAACCTTATCAAACGCCTTACTAAAGTCCATATATACCACATCAACTGCCTTACCCCCATCCACCTCTTTGGTCACTTTCTCAAAAAAACTCAATAAGGTTAGTAAGGCACGACCTACCCTCCACAAAACCATGCTGACTATCTCTAATCATTTCATTACTCTCCAAATAACTATAAATCCTATCCCTAATAATTTTTTCTAAAACCTTGCCCACAACAGAAGTAAGACTCACCGGTCTATAATTCCCGGGGAAGTCTCTGTTCCCCTTCTTAAACAATGGGACAACATTCGCTAACCTCCAATCTTCTGGCACTATACCGGTGACTAACGATGACCTGAAGATCAGATGTGGATGTGCCGGCATTGGACTGGGGTAAACACAGTAAAAAGTCTGACAACACCAGGTTTTAGTCCAACCGATTTATTTGATAGTAAACGCACAAGCTTTCGGGTTAGTCACCTGACAAAGGGACAAACCCGAAAGCTTGTGAGTTTACTATCAAATAAATCGGTTGGACTAAAACCTGGTGTTGTCAGACTTTTTACTGAAGATCAGAGCCAGAGGCTCTGCAATCGCCTCCCTTGCCTCCCAGAGAATCCTAAGGTAAATCCCATCTGGCCCAGGGGACTTATCTATTTTCAAACCCTCAAGAATATCTAGCACATCCTCCTTATCAACTGCAACACTGTCCAGTATACAACCCTGTAACCCAGTGTTCTCCACAGCTACATTTATGTCCCCCTGCGTGAACACCGAAGAGAAATATTGGTTCAATGCCTCTCCAATCTCTTCCGGTTCCACACATAAATTCCCACTCCTGTCTCTAACTGGCCCTAATCTTGCCCTAACCAACCTTTTGTTCTTAACATAGCTATAGAACGCCTTAGGATTCTCCTTAATCCTATCAGCCAAAGTCTTCTCATGTCCTCTTTTAGCCCTTTTTAACTCTCTCTTTAACTCCCTCCTAGCCAATCTAAAGCTTTCTAGTGCACTACCCGAGCCCTCAAGTCTCATCCGGACATAAGCCTTCTTTTTCTTTTTAACCAGCGAATCAACTTTCCTAGTGCACCACAGTTCCCTAGCTCGACCAATTCCTCCCTGCCTGACAGGGACATACACATCAAGGACTCGCAGTAGCTGCTCCTTGAGAAAACTCCACATTTCGGATGTTCCGAGACCCTGTAGTCTCCTAGTCCAACCTATGCTTCCTAATTCTCTCCTAATAAGCCTCATAATTACCCTTCCCCCAGCTAAAACTACTGACCCGAGGATAATGTCAATCTTCTTGAGTTTTGTTGAGTGTTACCTATTCAGGCAAGTTGAGAGTATTCCATCACACTCCTGGTTAGTGTCTCGTGGATGGTGGACAGATTTTGGGGAGCTCATCGCTGGCCTGCTCTTGTAGCCACTATTTATATGGCTGCTGCAGTTTAGTTTCTGGCCACTGGTAACCCACTAGGAAGTTGCTATGGGCATTTGAGTTCTAGTAATGCCATTGAGGAGGTGGATAGATGCTGTCTTGTTAGACTTTTTCATTGTGTGGCACAAATATTACTAGCTACTTTTCTGCCCAAGCCTGAACGTTGTCCAGGTTTTGCTGCATATGAGCACAGACTGCTTCAATATCTAGGAGTCAGGAATGGTGCTGGACATTGAGTAATCATCGGTGAATACTCCCACTCCTGATCTGATTATGGAGGGATGGTCTTTGGTGAAGCAGATGAAGTACTATTGATTTCAATACTGGCTGAAACAAATGGAACCTGAGGCATTAGGAACACAACTAACCTTGGAAATTAATATTCTCAGCAAGTACACTCACAAATTTTGTGGATTCAATAGTCATTCATAACCATGACAGCAACAATGTAATAAACAGTGAATTATTCAATTTCCATAGCCAGTACATGTTCGATAGACTCACAAACCTATCTTTGTGCAGTTTTAAAATATGCAGTGACACTTTGCCGATTAGCTGATTTGGAGCTTGCTTTGCCTGGCAATGTCACTCATTTGTCTGGCACATATTAAAGGGCATCTCCACCCTAATTATACATGGAGCTGTGCTAAAAGGCTACTTACTATAATTAGCTGCCGCAAAGCAACAATTTAAAGATCTTTGGTGTGAGGAAAGGAAATATAAAAAATATTTCAATATTATTTGAATTGCACTGGATAGATGGTCCTTTACAGTTTGATTACTGATGTGAGGTTTTAGGACAGAAATAGCATTGCGCTCAACAGAAAAGTTTAACTGAGGTCGTGAAAGTAAAATTTAGAACTACAAAATTTAAGCATTGTGTATTTACTCAAGAAGAAGCACTTTATTAAGGATGTAATGTCAGCTTGGGATTGAACTCAGGATATTAGCCCTGCTCTCAGAATAGTATCCTCTAGGTGGGTCACCTATATAAATCTATCCATGTCTCATCCACCCATATCTCCTAGATTTAGAGACAATCTTGACTAAACTATAGCCCAACCGCCCTAGTAACTGGATTAAGCCAAGTGAGTCTTAAGCAGGATCTATGAATCCATATATAGGGACCATTCATCCCACGAGATGGCACTTACAAATGAAAAAGTCAACAGATTAACACACTGCAACACTCAGCCAGCTTACGTCCACATAAAGGTATTAATTTTAGGATACATAAAACCTAAATGATTTCATCACACCCTTCCTGTAAATAAACCTAAATGGGAATGATTAGGGTAAGTATCCTACCAATACTAAAACATTATCTTACTTACATTTGGTATAGGCCAATACTTTTTCTGGACCAAGTGACTTGGATCAATGTTGCAACTCGGGTAAAGCACTGCCTCAATGTCCTGAGACTTTATGAGATATGAATATATGAAGCTTGAAAATCTACTTTTAGTCATCCTCAGGGTAAAATTGGCATGGATAGGAGATTGGCTGGCTAACAGAAAACAGAGTTAACATAAAGAGGTCTTTTTCCTTCCTGGCAGCGGGTAACAAATGGTGTACCACAGGGATCCATGATGGTATAGATGCAGAATATGCAGATGATACAAAGATATGCAGGAAAGTAAATTGTGGAGAGATCATAAAGAAGCTACAAAGGAACATAAGTGAGTGGGCAAAGATCTGGCAAATGGAGTAGAATGTGAACAAATATGAATTTGTTCATTTTTGAAAAGAATAGAAAAGGTTATTGTCTAAATGACAAGAGATTGCAGAGCTCTGAGGTGCAGAGGGAACTGCGTTTCTTAGCACAGGAATTACATAAGCCTAGTGTGCAGGTACAACAAGCAATTAAATTTATGTTATCATTTATTGCGAGGGGAATTGAATATAAAAATGGAGAGCTTATGCTTCAGTTATACAGGATTATGGTGAGAGCAGATCAGAACTATGTAAATTATTTGTCTCCCTATTCAAGGAAAGATGTAAATACATTGTTTGATCTTTAGAGAATTATTGGTCTAATACCAGGAATGGACAGGTTGTTTAATGAGGAAAGGGGGAACAGACTAGGCTTTTATCCACTGGAGATTAGAAGAGTAAGATGCAATTTGGTTGGACCCTGAGCAGTCTTGACATAATGGATAGGGAAAGGAATTTCCCTTTTATGGGAGAATCTGGAACTAGGGGTCACTGTTTCGGAGCAACACTCCAAAAGCTTTTGGCTTGTGTTACCAAATAAACCTGTGGGACTTTAACCTGGTGTTGTGAGGCTTTTTACTATGTAAAAAATTAAAGACAGAGGTGAGGAGAACTTTTCCTTTCTGAGGATCATGAGTCTTTGGAACTCTTTCTCAAAAAGCAATGGAAGCAGAGTCTTTGAGTATTTTTAAAGCACAGTCAGATAGATTCTTGATTAACAAGTGTGTGAAAGTCAGCCATGACCTTGTCGAAAGATAGAGCAGGTTCGAAGGGCTGAGTGGTCTACTCTCGCTCCTAATTTGTATGTTCTTCAATTTCAATAGCTTAAGTAAATTGGGCAGTTTCAATAAGCCTGATACCAGTGATAAAAAATGTGTCCTTTTATATAATCTCTTTCACTAATTTCTCAAAGAAGACACCTCTAACTGTGAAGCACTCCCTCAGTATTACACTGAAGTGACAGCCTAGAACTTTGAGTTCATTTACAGAATTTAATGCGCATTGCAGTGGGCACATCCACTGGAAAGCTGGTGGCACTCCTATTCAGCCATTTTATATCTCCAACTTGATTTGGTGCCAATCAGGAACTTACCTGGTTGGCATTGGGGTCTTCGTCATGGTCAGGGCAGGTGTCCCACCTTAGAGCTGTCAGCCAATCAGCTACTGATTTTACCTGGGCAGCAGAGGTTACTGAGGTACAGGAGCTGGGAACAGACTATTCTGACATGGGCAGAGCAGTGTGTTGCCTTAGCAGAGGCAACATCCAATCAAAAGCGGGCTAGAGATGATCCTGCATCTTACCCAAGTCCAAGGTGCAGCTCTTCCTCAGGCCAACATCCAGAGTCTATGGATAACTGCCATGGGATAAGAGCTAGCTCTTGACTGTTGTCCCATACTCAGACATGGGAATAAAGAGATGCTACTTACACAGCACTGCATTTGAACAAATCATTGGCATGTTGAAGATGCCTTTATTGGTCAAATGCAATGCCCTTCAGTAGAAGCCAGCTAGGTTGCCTAATATTGTGGTGATTTGCAGTATGCTCCACCACATGACCACACAAAGAAGCCTGAACGAAATAATTCACCACTCTTCCTCAGAGGAAGAGGTAGAGGAGGATGAATGGGGCCTTCCATAAGAACCCAGCACTCATAAATTGGAGACTACTAACACCATCCCAGACTTCAAGGCGATTGGCAGGCTGGTAATAAGAGCCATGCTGATTCCTCATTGCTTCAGCAGAGTGGTTCCCAGTCTGAAGTTAAATCACTGACACAAGTTTTTCAGCCAGCACACAGATCTGGACAACTCCATTCCCACCTGTGGAAGTAGAAGATAAGGTTTCTACCACCGCCATTGCCCGAACTCACAGACCAAATACCCTTAAGAATGCAATGGCAACCATCTCTAGCAACCCCAAATTTCCACCTTAGCCTTCTTCTCAATCACCACCTCAACCCATGAATATGTAAAAGTCTGAGCAATGAAAACACAAACAAAGCAAACTTCACACAAGTTACACATTAAATGCAGCTAATGTCATGACACCTTAGGCCACTCCAACAATGTGAGGCAGCCTGCTCCATTGCACATGCAGCTGGCTGAGATCTGGTAGCTTCTACCCTCATCTTGAATGTGCCCATGAGGCATCCTCCACAGGCTGCTGAACCTGTATCATTGCTGGAGCAGCCTCTGTCACAAAGCGTTATAAGAAGTCTCACAATACCAGGTTAAAATCCAACAGATTTATTTGGTAGCACAAGTTTTCAAAGTTTTCACCTTCTTCAGGTGAGTCTTTACAGGTAATCAAGTCTTAAAGGTAAAGACAATATGAATAGAGAGAGAGGGTTAAGCATAGGTTAAAGAGATGTGTATTGTCTCCAGCCAGGACAGTTAGTGAGATTTTGCAAGTCTTGGACCCATGCATCTCCCTCAAGGACGGTCACCCCAGCACTTCACTGTACCGCAAGCTCATGGATAACCTCACAATGATCCACTTCTCCAGCTTTAAGACTTGATTACCTGTAAAGACTTGCATTCCAACCATTATCTTGTAAATTAAATTTGTGTCTATACATGCCCTGTCTGTGAACACAAGTCCTCACTCCCCTGAAGAAGGAGCAACACTCTGAAAGCTTGTGCTACCAAATAAACCTGTTAGGCTTTAACCTGGTGTTGTGAGACTTTTTATGGTGCTTACCCCAGTCTAACGCTGGCATCTCCACATCACAGAGCATTATACAGGGATTATTCCTCAATCTCAGCAGCCAAATGAGGGATGAGATGGCACCCGTAGCAACCTTTCATACAACCTAGCATGCTGGCTGGGATGCAAATGGCATCCACTCCTCGCAACATGTCACCCATCACCAGTGACTCTAAGTGGTCAGTGCTACGGAGAGTTTCAATCTTTCTGTCAGCACACTGCCCCTTTGAGTGATGCTGCACACGGCTGTCCGTGAGGGTGGCCATTCTCTCAATGGAACAACTCACAGGCTCAAATTACTGAGCATTAAACAGCACATGCACAGTACGGACTCTTCTATTGCTACTGCATGAGTCCTCAGAGGTCTCTCACATTCAGGAATTCATCTGCCTCTGTGCTTCAAAAAAATCCTCCTCGTCAGTGGCACCCAAGACCTAGGATCTTTGTCCTCCAGAACATGGTTGTGTCTGTCCTCTGCCCTCCGCAGGGGATTACCTACCACTCACTCATATGATGCTAGCACAGTGAAACCTGCTGTGTATTGTTGCCCCTTGCTGCAGAGGTAGGTTACAATGCTGCTGATTCGATAGATGTCCCCACCCACCCTGCCCTTGCCCGCCTCCAGTTGAGGGAGCCAGCAACATGCACTGTGGCTCCCTGTGCATGACCCAACTGCAGGCCCTGTGGGAGAGACAGAAAAAAAAGTTGTTGATGTGAACTCAGCATCTCAACAGATGCATCAGCACAACTAACCCCATAGATGACAGCAGTAGATGTGCTATGGTGCACATTGGACAGGAGTTTCCTCCATACCCTTCAATGTGGATGGAGCTGTCAGATCACCTTGTTTTTCTTGGCTTTCAGCCTTGAGTGAATGATGTCCTGCTGCAACAACACGCATGCAAAGTCCAGTGCTGCCTCCTCGATGGCGATGAAGGTCCAGGACTCGGTCTTCTGTCCACACCATCTCCTGGTGTTGTGCTTCTCCCCTGGATGATGGGAGATTAGTGAATGAGTAGCTCACCCTCTCAAGCTCTCACAACACCACGCTGAAATGAGCTGTGACACTTCTCAGTGATGCCCCCATTTTACATTCACCTATTGCTACGTCGGGTCACTAATTCTGACAGTGTTTGCAAGCACAATGGACATTCAGTCTGCTGAGTTCCTGTAAAGCCTGCTGTGTACAGAGGTAGCAACTTGTCACCAGGGTACCGCTTGCTACTCACCTTCCCAGATCATGTGAGATAATTGAATCATTCAATACACTGGATCCACATCTTCCTGGTTACCTCCTCTGTCACCTCCAGCATGCCCTTTTAGTCTCCTGTGGAAGTCGGGGTGTTTTCAATCAATAGTCAGAAAGAAAATCTACTGCTTCTCTGCCAAAGCCTCAGTGAGGACCTACAGAAAGCATCTGAAAATCTGTGGCGCTCCTGTTGCCCACCTGCCCTTGGCAGCACCAGCCAAATCCTGTTCTTCCCCACAGTGAGTGGCAGACTTACTTATTGCTCCTGATTGCCATTTCAAAGGAGTTACTTGACTGTGCCACACATCCAATGTCACCAATTGGGCACTAATCCTGCCCATGGACTAATTAGGTCATCTCCATTTGAAAATAATATGCATCACTGACACTGATGCAAGGCAGAGTTGGGACCTAGGACTGATCTGATGCCCAGATTCCTGATCCAGAATCTGAAAATCCCATGCTGTAGCCCCTGAAGCAATCAAGAGAAATTGGGAATGGGCAGGAAGGTGGAAATTAAACTACAGATCAGACATGATGGTATTAAATGGTGGTGCAAATTTAAGGGGCCATATGCTTTCCTCCCATTCCTATTCCTTGTATTCCTATTAAAATATACTTTAAATACACCAGGAGAGGAATACCAGAGTTATAGGTGGGATTTTCTGGCTGTGGTCGCCCCAAAGCTGGAAAATTCCATCTGAAGTCAACGGACCTTTGCATGGTTTGTGTCCTGCCTGCTACAATTCCCAAGGTGGGCAGGACAGGAAACTTCTGCCCATAAAATGAAATTAGAGAGAGAAAGGCAAACTGCTATTAACATGGACTTCTTCATAAATATTTGAAAACCTCCCATCTAAAATAGCAAAGCAAAACCAATTAAGGACAAAACACAATGGGAGTCTATAATAGGAGAGTTGGGTTGGTAGAGAGAGGTGTTCCAATGGCCTGAATGGATGTCATTTATTCTTAATTTTCTTTTGCTGTGCTTCAGCGAGCACCAAGTAATAACCATTAGGATTACGACTACATCTGACTGTCTTGTCTTTCATCCATCCTCATTCTGAGGATTGGTCACACCATGAACAATCTTTCTCTACTGATTTCTATTCTGTGCTGCCCTCACTGCCAGTCCCATAGGGATGCCAGTCCACATTCTGATATTATCAGATCTGACTGTAATAGTTCCTAAATCATGGATTCCCAACATTAAGGTTAAAAAAAATCACATATTAACCCAAATGATAGCTCATCTGACTCAATTAATTAATGTTATTTTTGAGTATGAAAATACAAACACAAACCCTGAACTTGTGAATCAGTCGTGTTCTTGATATACCCATTAGTTTGCGACCACTTACCGAGGCACTGTACATGAAAATTTCATCAGCCTTCTCTGCATTTCCACTAGAGACAGATTTCACTTTAGAAACAAGTCACATCTGTGTAAGTTTACCCAGTTACATCACATTGCTGAATCGTTTAATGGCTGCAACACAAGGATTTAGCACTTGATTACATTTTGCAGACAAGAGTGGAGGGTTTTAGCATGGTTTGGATCACTGAAGAGCCTTTCTCTTAAGATTTTCCGTGCATGCATAGCAAAGAAATTGGAGAAAATTCAGTTGGTAACATCTTAATATACTTTTCATTCAGCATCCCAACCAATTACACAAAACAAAATTAAAATTGCCATGCATGCTTTTAACACAGGGTTCCAAAATGCCTACACAATGCACTATGCAGGAGATCCCATCACCACATTCTTCCCATGTAGGAAATGCCCCTTCTGCTGTCATCAGGTTGGATCTCATATGGGCTCTCAGTTAACTTTAAACTAATGTTGAAGATGATCTGTAAAAGACAGATAGCTAGATCTTGCAAGCAGGCTGTCTTTCACAAAAAAAAATCATGCATACAACATAACACATTGCAATTGCAGAACTTTAATTTAACTGATTTGTGATGTACTTTTTACCCACAAAGGAGTGATTTTTAGGTTATAGAAACACTAATCAAGCTAGTTAGGTCATTGTAAACATGCCCAGACATAAATTAATAAAAATTTGTTACTTTAGAAACATCCAGGAGTCAACACTGGACTAGGTCAGCACTGGGACAGCACATTTGCACAGTAGTTAGCACTGCTGCCTCACTGCTTCAGCGATCTGGGTTCGATTCCTGGCTCATGTCACGGTGCGGAGTTTGCACGTTCTCCCTGTTGTCTGCATGGGTTTCCTCCAGGTGCTCTGGTTTCCTCCCACAGTCTGAAAGACTTGCTGGTTAGGTGCGTAGGTCATGCCAAATTCTCCCTCAGTGTCCATGAAAAGGTGTTGGAGCATAGTGACTAGGAGATTTTCACAATAACTTCATTGCAGTGTTAACGTAAGTCTACTTGTCCCACTAATAAATAAGCTTTAAAAAAAAGCTTTAAGTTCATAAGTCAATTATTCTTCTCAGCATGCAATGGCATGCGTGCATGAATTTACTGTGGTGTTGGACAGATTAACAAAGGAAATTACTTATGCATAGTATACTTACCAGTAAACTGTCTCCAACATTAAACTGCACAAAGTATGCGTGTCAAGGGGTGAACATTTCCGAAGGGAACTGAAATCTAACAATAGGTTCACTGGTCACATTCTAATGTAGCTGGAACTCACACAGACATTACAGAATCTGGAGGCAGAAGCTTACAAGAACTTTGGGTGAAGGGAACATCCAAGAGAAAATACATGCAATTTTCTGCTTGAATTACAGTTGTAGCATTTACTGAGGCACGTGAAAAATAGCATCAGTAGGAATCAGTTTCAGATTCGAAACCCAAGAAGATTATTACTTGCAACTTCTGAAAGAATTTGCCATTGGAACTGCCATTCATTTTAAAATTATGGATTACTAATTATAATATAATGCATTATGCAGTGACAGTAAACAAAAGCAAATTAGCATTGATGCTGCAAATCTGACAAATGAAGAAAAATTCAGAAAACATTGGAAATGTAGTTCTGCTAAAAGGTCATAAAGAAGAAATGATGACGTTTCTTTGGCAGTCACAAATACTGCTTGTACAGTTAAGAATTTTGAATCTTTCCCTTTTTTAAATTCTTTTGTGAGCTGTGAGCCTTGCTGGCTGGGCCAACATTGGTTTCTCACCTCTAATTGGCCTGGAGAAGGTAGTGGTGAGCTGCCATCTTGAAACACAGTAAGAAGTCTCACAACACCAGGTCAAAGTCCAACAGGTTTATTTGGTAGCACAAGCCACAAGCTTTCAGAGCGCTGCTCCTTCATCAGATGAGTGGGGGTTTTGTTCACAAACAGGGCATATAAAGACACAAACTCAATTTACAAAATAATGGTTGGAATGTGAGTCTTTACAGGTAATCAAGTCAAAGATACAGACAATGTGAAGGAAAAGAGGGTTAAGCACAGGTTAAAGAGATGTGTATTGTCTCCAGCCAGGAAAGTTAGTGAGATCTTGCAAGTCCAGGCAAGTCATGGGAGTTACAAATAGTGTGACATGAACCCAAGATCCCGGTTGAGGCCGTCCTCGTGTGCAGAACTTAGCTATCAGTTTCTGCTCAGCAATTCTACGTTGTGGTGTGAAAGCAGATAAGATAGAAAATCTCACTAACTCTCCTGTCTGGAGACAATACACATCTCTTTAACCTGTGCTTAACACTCTCTCCACTCACATTGTCTGTACCTTTGAGATTTGATTCCCTGTAAAGACTCATATTGAACCATTATTTTGTAAATTGATTTTGTGTCATTATATACCCTGTTTGTGAACAAAACCGTCACTCATCTGATGAAGGGGCAGCGCTCTGAAAGCTTGTGGCTTGTGCTACCAAATAAACCTGTTGGACTTTAACTTGGTGTTCTGAGACTTCTTACTGTGCTTACCCCAGTCCAACGCTGGCATCTCCACTTCTTGAAACATTGCAGTCCAGTAGTGTAGGCACCCTGGAATGCTGTTTGGGAGGGAGTGCTAAGGTTTCAAGCCAGTGACAGTGAAGGAACAGCAATACAGTTCCAAGTCAGGATGGTATGTGGCTGGAAGGAGAACTTCCAGGTAACGGTGTTCCAATTCATCTGCTGTGCTTGTCCTTCCAGGTGAATCTCTGGAATTCTCTGCCCATTGAAGTGGTGGAGGCTGCCTCGCTAAATATTTTTAAGACGTGAGTTGATGGGTTTTTGATAGGAGAGGGGATTAAGGGTTATGGGGAGAGGGCAGGAAAGTGGAACTGAGCAGCGACAGATCAGCCATGATCTTATTGAATGGCGGGGCAGGCTCGAAGGGCTGGATGGCCTACTCCTGCTCCTATTTCTTATGTTCTTATGTGATAGAGGTTACAGGTTAGGAAGGTGCCAACAAAGGTGCCTTGGTGAGTTGCTGCAGTGCATCCTGTGGATGGTACATACTGCTGTCACTGTGTGTCAGTGATGGAGAGAGAGAATGTTCCAGTCAAGCAGGCTGCTTTGTCCTGAGCAGTGTCTAGCTTCTGAGTGTTATTGGTTCTGCAGTCAGCCAGGAAAGTGGAGAACATTCCATCATACTCCTGACTTGTGCTTTGTAGATAGTGGGCAGACTCTAAACTGATATGATATTTCAGTCTGCTCAATATAAACAATCATGAGCGATATTTGAATGCTCTGTACAATAACTAACATGAAAGATGTATGGCTACTGGTGTAAATTAGCTCAAGTAAAAATAACTATTCGTAGCAATCAATTTCAATAAAGACAGACATACTACAGACAAACAGCATGTTGGAAGTAACCACTGAATAATAGGCACATATATTCAATGGGCTGGAGGTGGCAGGAGCAACGCAGAGTGTGTTCTGGGGCACCACAACATAACAGTACCCTAAAAAGACCACCCAAATCAGAGAATAATGCAGAGCTAAGCCTAAGGAATGGTTTTCAGCATGATAGTAATCAGTCATAATCTTCATCAACATAAAAGAGAGAAATATCAGAAATAGTTTTACAGTGGTTTACAAGTTAATCAATGAGACAATGAACTGAACTATTGGAGCCCAGTTATGATATAATAATTTTTTTACAAAACATTCTTTCGAAGATCACATTTTGTGAACTGAGTTTAAAGGCTGTTTCTAAAACAGACTCTGAGGGTCACTTGACTTTCTTCTTCTGGGTTCAAGCTGGAACCCCTTCAGCCAAATAAAGAGGGGGCATCCTCAGGCATATACACTTAAAATTCCATGAATGTTCCAAAAGAGTAGCAGAAACTCATTAACTTTAATGGTTTTTCCTTCAAACAGAAGGACAGCTACTATGAGGTGTGAACAACCTTGACCCTTTGGACAACTACAGGGGAAGGAAACTTCAGATAACTGTAATGGAATTTCCACTCTGTGAAAAGTGGCTTGGCATTCTTGTTCAAGTCACATGACACTGGTGGCCATCTTGCCTTACCTGCAACAAGTGTCAAAAAGGTCAGGAAGCCTGGCAGATCCATAGAGACCATCTTGAAGAACCTTCAGCCCAAGGAGAGACAGAGAAAGGCATCTAGAAACAGCCAACCATGGCTTCTGCTGTAAGTAGCTAAGCTGTTTGAAAATGCCACACCTGCAGGATAAGAAGAAAGGAACCTTCACTGCTCCTTGCAAATGCTGATTTTACCCATTCAGCTCACTTGTTAAAGTAACTTCTGGCAATTTGACAATGGAAGCCATCGCAGCTCTTATAACCTCAAAACCTTCACCTTCATTATAACCTCAAAATACATAACACATCAACTTCAAAACAAACAGCTTGTGCCAAATGTGGACTACCTTGGCTTATGTTTATCAGTTTTCTTTTTAATCTTCATTTTTAACTGAACTTTGGGCAGCATTTTCAGGATCTGTGATTGCAGATCAGGTGAGCCAGCCACAAGTCCATTGGCTTCAGCGGGACTGGAAAATCCCACACTTTGTGTATGTATATGTGTAAGTAACTTCCAGAGAACAAGTTGAAATAAACTGCACTTTTCATTATTAAGTAAAAAAGCTTTTCTGGTGGGTTTTTAAAATTGAATTACTCACCCCAAGGTGAAATACAGACATTCATATAAAAATTGATTGCTCATGGATAACTTTAGGAAAACACATTTAAAGTGTCTGTGACACATGGGACATTTGTTTTAAGTACATCGAGGCAGCAGAATAAGAGGATACAGGTTTAGGCTGTTACAGGCCATATGAGGGTGACATTTAAATGTCTATCTTCAGATAGAGGGTAATCAATAACTGGAATGAACTCTCAGGTGAAATAACAGGTGCCAAGACACAGAATTCATTTAAGAAAGATCAAGATGCTTTGCACTGAAGAGCCGTAACTTCAGAAAGATGAAATCAAAGAGGTTCAAAGGGCAATCTTATTCAAACTGATCCTGTGATGAACTTAACAAAAATGTAATAGAAAAATGCTGGAAAGGTATAGGCAATTTTGATCAAGGACTTCAAATGGATCAATCTTTCTCAGCCAAATGTGAACTAACTTGCTGTATAACTCCTGATTTTAAATTCAGATCACCAATATTTTCTACTATCTCATCGAAACTATATCATAAAAAATACAAGTTTAATTTCAAAATGAGCAGCGAATCCGTAGTACTCACCATTGACTTCAAAGGAAGTTGATCACAAAGATCAAGGGTGGGTAACCCTATCTTGATGTTACTTTAATTCCAAAGTCAGTTCAATGAGATGTCCGTTTAGCAGTGGTGCCATCAAGCAGGCTTATCATCCAATCACATCAAAGAATTCTAATCAACAGCAAACCTGGAATTAAAGCCTATTGGTTATCCTTCATGTCTTTGCGATTTCACAGAGAGTAAGAAGAAGATAGAATATTCATAGGGACTAAGGTGGAAGCAAAAATAGCTATTTAGAAAATTAACAGATTTTTATTATAATGGAGAAGTATGGTTGTATCTTTTCAGGGCCAGAGAGGTTGTAGAGCATTAATTATAACCTTAGCATGTTGTTAAAGACTCAATTGTCTCTCAGTACGAAGTGTAACTTTTCAAGCATTTTACAGTGAAACCAATGGCAAAATTCACAGCAATTTATGTGATTTCAGAAAATTTCAGCTGTGATGTCTTCAACAGGCTGTGGAGGGCGAGCAAAGAATCACTGACAGCAATGTCTGGGTTTCTGCATTTAACTGAGTGTGCGCGGATGCCAAAAATTGCTGTTAGTTTCTCAGTTATAATGGCAGCATTCCTAACAGTTTCCCTGTCATAACTTCAAAATCAGGGCCAACACTTCTTTATACAGAAAACTGGTCACATTCCTAAATGGACCCAGAATAACTTAGATCATGGTGTGGAAGTCAATCTGGTGCATAAGTTACCCCAATATTTTCAGCACCAAAGTATATATTTAGTACATACTCAGCATTCAAGTCAATCTGCTATTTTTCAGCAAACTAATGCATGTTTTGGACTATACTCGCATCAGGTATTGGCCTCGCTTTTTCAGCTCAGAAATACATAGTTATACTCACCTTATAAATTGGCTAATGGGATCAAGCAGGCAATGTAGCCCTTGGTGCCAACAAGATATGGAGTTTAAGACACGTTCACACAAAGCATACGATGCATGGCAACTGACAAAAATAAATACTTCCTCCTTCAGAAAGGATGCTGGTTTCAAGCTAAAAGTCATATAATTTGCTAACTTGTCGAATAACTGTGAGGGAATTTGGTGTTAGTGAGATACTGATGTGAAAATGGAAGCAGGAGGAATCCAGCCTGAAGAAATTGCCCAAGCCCAAATGCACCATGAAAACAGGGATCAGCCACCAACCTGGAGAAGCAACTACAGGGTGTGTTGTCAAACATCAACAGAATGGTTATACTGTCAGCAGAAATGTAATGCATTTTTAATATTCATAGGCCAGCATTTATTGCCCATTCCTGGTTGCCCTTGAGCTGCCTTCCTGAACAGCTGTGATCCCCAAGATGTAGGTACAGCGCTTTTAGGTAAGGAGTTCCAGGATTTTGACCCAGCAACAGTTAAGAAGGGTAATATATTCCAAGTCAGGATGACTAGACGGGAACTTTCAGGTGGTGGTGATGGTCTCAGGTATCTGCTGCTCTTTTAAAGGTAGCGGCCATGGACTTGGAAGGTGTTGCCTAAGGAGCTTTGGTAAATGTTGTGGAAATGTTTGTATCAAACGGGTTGGTTTGTCCTAAATGGTGTCAAGCTTCTTCAGTGTTGTTACAGCTGCACTCATCCAGGCAAGGGGAAAGTATTCCTGACTTACCCCATGTAGATTGTGGATAGGCTTTGACGAATCAGGAGGCAAGTTATTCACCTCAGGATTCCCAGCCTCTGACCTTTTGTCATATATACGCTTTTAAGTTGGCCAATTTAAACCTTGAGTTCAGCAAAAGCTTTAGAGCAACAGTGGGTTTGTGTAGCCACTTAATGGAGTAAAGATATTTAATGTTATGGTACTGAACCAAAATTGTCCAGAGGTCACCAAAATTACCAGTTTCCAATAATTCATTATCAGATGGCAATGTTATCGAGAGTACCCATTTTGTCATAGCAGCCACATGGATGAAATATCCATGAATTTTAATATGCCCAGCAGCCGAACTCTGGAGTGGAAAAGTTTGAAAAAATTCTACTGAAAGTCACAGGACATGAGAAGACAAGATTCATGGAGCTACTAGCATGCATGGCTGAAAGAATGAAATTAAAGTCTACACAGTAATTTTCAAATGAAAAGACAGCCAAAAATTAAGTTCCCTGCAGGAGTTTTTAATGACTGTCCATAACAATGGTTGGATGGACGAAGATGGAGTGAAAATGTAGATGACTAAATGTGTTGACTAGATACCCTGGTGCCCAATACAATAAACACACCTTACTCATGTGGTATATGTTCAGATCCATGATGCCACAATGAAGCATCGTGCATGCTCCCATGCAACAGTGCACAGACATGCATGATGTGCGTACGATGATCACATACCATCTGCATGTTCAGGGAGTGGAATCACTTCCTATTAATGAAGAGAATCCCTGGTCAAGACAGAGCTCACAAGGTGATATGGGTGCCTTCGATTATGCCCTAGACGTGGGCATCCTGGCAATGACAAAGAACCCTACAAACCAGGTGTCAGTTTTGGCCTGATCCACATTGAAGATAACGTAATTCATTGCCCAGGCATACAGAGTACCTGTGACCTTGCGGATGAAACTGTGGGCTGAGGTCTGGGAGATATGCACAAGCCCCCATTTGAACCCTGGAAAAATCCAACAGTGAAAATGTTGAGGGCTGCAATGACCTTCGCAGCCACTAGGAACAGATGTTCTCTTCCTCCCACTGGTGCCAGGTCTGCCAGAACCTGGTCCATGTTTGTACTGTATCCTAGTTCAATCACAGCCTTCAGTGGTACATTTTGTCCAGCAGTTTTAGAATGAGCAGCATCCCCTGTACACAAACAGCCTTCGGTAGCACTGCCTTTGGACACCCTCCTCGGCCTGAATGGCTGGACAGCTCCTGCGCCTCAGCCCCTGATTTTCAGCTACTTGCTTAGGTGGACTAGCCCTTGTGCCTTTGCCGCTGTATTTGTGCTTTGATAGCAGTGATGAACATTATCAACTGGCCTGGCAGAATTCTAAAATTCATGGCCATTCTAGGGGTAGAGAGAGAGGGTGAGTCAGCAAGGCCATCCATCCCTGGACCCTCAGTTCCTCCCTACTCCCATTATCATCCTCCATATGAACTCAGACCAGCTTTCATTATTCCCATCTCCCAGTGCAGCTTTGAGGGACTGCTGCCCTCGTCAACTAGCTTGCACAGTCACAGATAATGCCCATCGCCCTTATTCCCAACTGGAGGAAGCCCTCCCATCACCTTTCTCAGTAGTGCAACACGTCATTTTCTGCTGAAAATGGCTACCCTTCTGCAGCCTCATGCCTCCTAGATCCACCAGTTCTGTCATGTGGTCCATGGTGAGAGATACCAGGTGAGACCTCAGGCCCTGCCTACAACTGCTTCTTCCCGAGGCCAACTTGGCTGTTGTGGATGACGACATAGCTGCATTATCAATGATGATGCACAGTAAGAAGTCTCACAACAGCAGGTTAAAGTCCAACAGGGTTATTTAGTAGCATGAGCTTTCGGAGCACTGCCCGCTCATCAGGTGAGTGAAGAGTTGAGTTCACAAACAGGGGACATATAGACACAGATTCAATTTACAAGATAATGGTCGGAATGTGAGTCTTAACAGGTAATCAGATCTTTAGAGGTACAGATCATGCGAATGGGGAGAGGGTTAAACACAGGTTAAAGAATTGTCTCACGCCAGGACAGTTAGTGAGATTTTGCAAGCCCAGGTACATTATGGAGGTTACAGATAATGTGACATGAACCCAAGATCCCAGTTGAGGCAATCCTTGTGCACGCAGAACTTGGCTATCAGTTTTTGCTTGGCAATTCTGCATTGTCGTGTGTCGTTAAGGCCGCCTTAGAGAACGCTTACCCAAAGATCAGAGGCTCAATGATTATGGGCAGTTGGTAGAAGGCTCAAGGCTAGCAGGAGCATGAGGCACAAGCCTTATTGAAGGTGAACAAGGAACCCTTTAGGATGCTTAGGCTTGAAGATAATGCCACCATCTTACTGTCGAGCAACACTCCATAGAACAGGCCAGCCACAATAGAAACTATAACTTCAAACTAATGTCAGTCCACAACTTCCAGGACAAGGGCTTTACCGCCCAACCCTGGTCCCTTCAGTGACATGCGGTAAGGCCCTAGCTCTGCAAAGATTTGTATTTCACAATCTCTCTTGCCAATTCAGCAGCCTGTAACCCTCAGGGCCAGTGACAGCAACATCAATGTAATGGAGCTCGAGTCTGGGGTTCTGACAGAGGATTCCTCATTCAGGGACCCTTGTACTTTCTTGTGTGAGCTGGGGTAGATGCTACTGTGTTGATGTAACTAATGATACTCAAACCTAGTCATTCTTCAGATGCTGGGGTGAAGCCTCAGCATTGACTATAATCACATTATGAGAGATTTGTTAGAAGCATGGCAGACATGAAATAAGGCCTATTTGGTACAGAAAGCACTCCATCCAAAATTCCCACTTCTGCTAGAAGCTGCACAGGCAAAGAAAGAAAGACTGAGCCTCTAAAACAAAGCAGCATTAGAAAGCTTTCCTCTCTTCAAGGAGACTGACACAGTTGGGAACAATATTCTAAGGAAGAAAAGGGTCCAGAATTAACAGCTGTGCTTAAAGGAGGAATCACTTCAGGATCAATGAGGCATGAGATGATTGTATCAACAATGCTGGCTTTGATCTCCCCTGAGTAACTCCTGGTCTAACTGTGCCTTATGAAAACCACACCAAATGATAACCTCCTCGATGTGGTTTGGACTGTAAGTGAAACAGTTTTATGACACTCTATGGAGCAGATGATAAATGTAAAGAAAATTTGATGAGCAAGGGAAGCTGACACCTTCCTGTCAATCAAAAGAGTTCAACTGGTAACAGTTGTGCTTCCTAAAATTAAGGAAGTCTTATCCAACAATGCAAATAGAGTGCATCTTCAACTTGGAAGGCTCACAGATGTCTAGAAGGATGCATTTCTATCTAAACAGGAGCCTGAAATTCAAAATTTGTTGGAGATGGTATTTAGATCCTTTCCCTCTGAGGCGAGGTCAGGTGTTCTATACTTTTAAAGTGCAGCACCAATTGTCACTCTTGGGAGCTCCAGCAGGGGAGGCTGAAGCACTGCAGAATGTGGTTGAATTGGGCTTCCAGCCTGCTAATTTATGCGTATTTGTCTATTTGCAATATATAAGTAGGGTGGGAATCCAATCAGGGCTGGTGGAGTGAGCTGGGAGACTTGCAAACTGCTTGAGGCCCAGTGCGAATCCCAATTTAGCCTTTGTGCCAGATTCAACAGGCCATTGGGATTCCTGGCTGGGACCACTGAACCCAGAGAAACCCCTCCTTAATTTGAATTGCCAGATGTTTATGTTTCTTTTCTCTGCCTTTTAAAATGATAAGCACCTTTATCAACATCAGTAGTTCACATTTTACACTGTGTGTAAATCAACCCTTGTTTTTGGAAGGATTTTTCAAAGCTTCAAAAATTGACTTATGCTCCATGATCTATTGTACATCAACAACTTGCATCTGCATTGTTAAGCTTGTAAAGTATTTCCAAATAGGGATATCAAACAAAATATAATGCTGAACCATGAGATAAGAGGGCAGATATCCAAAAGTTTAATCAAAGAGCTAGGTTTTTTAGAAGCATCTTAAGAGTCCGAACAAGATGGAGGTATTTAGGGAGGTTAACTCCAGAACTTGCAGCTTTGGTGGCTATGCTTAAGCTTCTCATGGTACAGCGGTTAAAAAGCTGGTATGTGCAAGAGGGGAGAATTGGAGAATTCCAGACCTCTTTGAATATTGTACAGCTTGCATAAGTGGTAGAGATTGACAGGGGCAAATCTCCAGTGAGATTTAAAAATAAAAATGAGAATTTTAAAACTGAGGTATTGCTCAATTCACAGTTAATATCGGTCAGTGGTACGAGGATAGTGGGTGAACGGGACTCGTAAGTTAAGATAGAGATAGGTAACAGACGTGCAGTGAGCTTAACTTTGAGGGAAGATTGAAGGCCTAAACTTGTTCACAAAATCATATTATAGCATAGTAGGACTGCATACGGTCCAATGCTAGCTTCCATTTAAGAACTATTTAATTCTATTTCCTTATTTTCCGGCATCCTTTTATATTTTCACTTATAGAATCGTTGGAGCTCCAACACAGAAAAGGCAATGTAATATATGCACATGTTAGAAAGCAGCAAACAAAAATATCTCAAAATAGATTGAGTACTTAATGAAAACAGGAACCAACACCTGATTTGGATTTTATGACCATCTGGTATTTGATGAGATAAAGTTAGTCATCCAGCTGGAGAACAAAAGGTGCAAGGAACGCACATGTTGAATACAAATGTGTTTCTTTAGTTGAGGGTTAGAATGATACCAAGCCTGCAAAAAGCAGGTTACTATAGACCGATAAGCCAAACATCTATTGTTGGAAAAATGTTGGAATCAATTAAGGAAGTAATAGCAGCACATTTGAAAAATCATGATCCATTCAAGGAGAGTCAGCACGTCATAGAATCATAGTGGTTTACTGCATCAAAACAGGCCTGTCGGCCCAAACTTGTCCATGCCACTCCTTTAAAGCCCTCAGCAGGTCCCAATTGCCCACATTTGGCCCATATCCCTATATGCCCATCTTATCCATGCAACTGTCTAAACACTTTTAAATAGACAAAATTGCACCCCCTCTATTACTACCTCTGGCAACTTGTTCCAGACATTCACCACCTTCTGTATGAAAACATAGTTCCTCTAGACCTTTTGTACCTCTCCTCTCAAACCTATGCCCTCTAGTTTTAGAATCTCCTACCACTGGGAAAAGATTTTGACTATCTAGCTGATCTATGCCCCTCATTATTTTAGAGTTCTATAAGATCACCCCTCAACTTCCTATGCTCCAGAGAAAAAAATCCCAGTCTATTCAGCCTCTCCTTATAAATCAAACCATCAAGTCCCTATAGCATTTTAGTAAATCTTTTCTACACTCTTTCTAGTTTAATAATATCTTTTCTATAATAGGGTGACCAGAACTATATACAGCATTCCAAATATTGCCTTATCAATGTACAATTTCAACAAGACATCCCAACTCTTGTTTTCAATGTTCTGACCAATGAAACCAAACATGCTGAATGCTTTCTTCACCACCTGTGTCTCCATTTTCAAGGAGCTATGAATCTGTATCCCTAGATCTCTGTTCTGTAACTCACCACAATGCCCTACCATTATCCTGCCCTGATTCAATCCACCAAAATGCATCACCTCGCATTTATCTAAATTAAACTCCATCTGCCATTCATCAGCCATCTGTCCCAATTGCAATCCTAGATAACCTTCTTCGCTGTCCAATATGCCACCAATCTTGGTGTCATCTGCAAACTTACTAAACATGCCTTCTAAATTCTCATCCAAATCATTATTACAAATGACAAATAACAGTGGACCCAGCACCGATCCCTGAGGTACACCACTGGTCACAGGCCTCCAGTTTGAAAAACAACCCTCTACAACCACCCTCTGTCTTCTGTCGTCAAGGCAATTTTGTACCTATTTGGCTACCTCACCCTGGATCCTGTGAGATTTAACCTTATGCAACAACCTACCATGTGGTGCCTTGTCAAGGGCCCAGCTAAAGTCTATGTAGAAAACATCAACTGCATTGCTCTCATCTACGTTCTTGGTTACCCCTTCAAAAAAAAAACTCAAATTCGTATGACATGAAAGCCATGCTGACTGTTCCTAATCACTCCTTGCATCTGAATACCTGTAGATACTGTCTCTCAAAATACCTTCTAATAACTTGGCTTCCAACAAGCATGGCTTCTGAAAGGGAAATGGTGTCTATTAGAGTTTTTCAAGGAAGTCTGAGAATGGATAAAGGGAAACCTGTAGATGTATTGTATTTGGACTTCCAGAAGGCATTCAACAAGGTACCTCACAAAAGTCATAAGATGCCATGGTGTTGGAGATAGTATATTGGCATGAATAGAGAATTTGTTAATGGGCAGGAAATAGCGAGTGGCGATAAGGAGTTATTTTTCAGGCTAAGATCTGTAACCAATGGGTTTCCATAAGGATCAGTGCTAGAATCACAACTGTACCTGCCTGTTAATTAATTAACAGGTATTAATGACTTGGAGGAAAGAAGCAAATGTACTATTGACAAATTTGATGATAATACAAAAATAAGTGGAAAGACATGTTTCAAGAGGAATACAGTTTACAAAGAGATATTCATAGGTTAAGTAAGTGGGCAAAAAGTTGGCAAATGGAGTAAAATGTGGGAAAATGTGAAGTTGTTCCCTTCAGAAGTGGAGAAGGACTACAGAAAGTTGCAACACAAAAGGAACACAAAGCACAGAAAGCTGGCGCACAAGTGCAGCAGGTAATCAAGAAGGGTAATGGAGTATTGGCCTTTAAAAGGGGGTTGGAGTATAAGAGTAGAGAAGTCTTGCTGCAACTGTACAAGGTACTGGTGAGACCCCATCTGGAGTACAATCCCCTCCCCTTACTTAAGGAAAGATACTATTTCATTTGAAACATTTCAGAAAAGGCTCAGCAGGATGAACCCCAATAATGGAGGGATTGTCTTATGAGGAAAGGTTAAACAGATTGGACTCCACTCTTTGGCATTTAGAAGAATGAGAGGTGATCTCATTAAAAGTCCTGTGTTTCAAAGAGTTTGACAGGGCAAATGCTGAGAGGATCTTTCCCTTCATGGGAGAGTCCAGAGCCAGAGGAAATAGTCTCAGAATAAAAGGGTGCCAATTTAAGACTAAGATGAGGAGGAATTTGAGTTGAGAGTCTTTGGAACTCCTTGTCAGAGAGCTGTGGGGGCAGAATCCTTGTGTATATTTAAGGCTGAGATAGATTTTTGATCAATAAGGGAATCAAGTATTAAGAACAAAAGGACATGAAAGTGGACATTAGGAATGTTGGATCAACCATGATCCTATTGATTGATGAAGTGGGCTCAAAAGGGCCAATTTCTTATGGTCTTATTCCTGGTTGCCTAGTCAATATTTATTCCCCAACTAATATCACTAAAAACAAGTCCTCTGGTCACTATTATATTCCTATTTGTGGAACTTTGCTGTGCACAAAATTTGCTGTCACATTTCCTACATTAGAGTCTATACTTCAAAACATCTTAGTTTGTTGTAAAGCACTTTGAGATTGTGAAAGATAGCCACATAAAAGCAAATCTTCCTTTTCTTTTAGTGATCTCAGTTGTATCTTAAAAAGCAGTTTTGGGAATATAGCCCAGGTTATTCCCCATACTTTGGAAGAATAATTTTTTTTTGGTAAAAATGGACAATCAGGTGCATATTATATTCTCCTCTCATCTTGTTCAAGGTTAGCACTGCAACGGAGCATACAAATGGCTGCTAGCTCCAAGATGGTTAAGGGAAAATGGAGGGACCAAAATGTAACTGGTAATGTGACAAATTTGAATGTGAAGCTACCTAAATGCATACTGACTTTAGACAACTGTGTTATAATAAATATGCTTTTTATCTGCAATAATAGATGCAGCCCAAAATATGAGAGTTCATTAAGATGACCCAACCAATGGCTTGTCTATTTTAGAAATAGCAGCCTGCCACAGTGAAGACAAATTAAAAATTCAAAATTACATTTTAGATGTTTTAGGAAGCTAATCAAATTTCTCAGAGGATGGAAGTGCTTTTTTTTTTGAAAATGCAGAGCAAGGTGATAAATTATATCTGTCATAAAATATTAGCATGGTCAACTGCAATCCAATCCATTCTCCAAATGACAGCATCAGTGTAAAACTGCAACAACTTTTCACAGATTCAATGTTAGAACAGGAAGTGTTATCTTGGAACTGCCACTTTAATATGGAAAGCAGTGAAAAAAAAAATTTCCAATTTGTAAATTATAGCTTTCTTGGATAACCCAGGATCAGCACAACAGTTACCACACTGAAAATTTCATGCGAGACACATTGGGATGAAACTACTTCTAGAGATTTTCATTACAATTAATTCACAAGGGACATGTAAAAATCCATAAAGTAGGGTACATTCTGAGTCAGACATTCAGACGTGCACATGCCAAAGATATCGTTAATCATAATGTCAAGTGTGAAAGAAACAATTTAGTTCAACCTTTCATTACAATGGACAGATTACTTCACTGTATCCTGATATAATCTCTGTATTATTATAGTAATGAACTAGAAATCCAGACAAAGAGGGATGGATTTGCCTATCCAGGATGGCAGCTGGGCTCATGGTGCTACAAGGTCAGACAGCCACAGCTCTGGAATCTCAGTAGTCCATTGCAAGAGGCAAGCACTGCTAAAGCTGGTTGGCAATACTGCAAAAGGTGCTAAACATGATGGTGCTTTTGGAGATGTTGATGTTAAATCAATAATTTAGAGGCGTGAAGCCAGTAAGCCCTTTGGAAGGGATGTGAAACTGCTCTCAAGGAACTACTTTGGTTGCAACTTTGGACTTTACTGCCCAGGGTTCTATCATTGCAGCAGAGGTGGTTCTGGCTCAGATGGCTACCTTAGCTTGTTGCCTCCATTGAGCTGGTGACAGCTGCAAATGGCAGGGGTTGCCTCAATAGTTGACAGATGCTGGCAAGACTGCAAAGTTACTCCTATTGGGGCCTTAATATCTTAATTGTCTGCCTCCACAGACTGGGCAGATGATCGTATTCCCAGAACAAACCTGGGCAACTTCCCAGCAGTGGGAATGCATCAAAGTGACACAGCAATGCAATGCCCTCATTTTTTCTGGTGTACCCTCCTCCCAAGCCTGCCACAAGGCTTGGGAAAGCCAACCCAGAGAGTCCAAATCTGTTGTAAATTGTAAAGAAGCTCAATCAATCCCTTAACTGACACCAAAATTTTTAAAAAATGATCATACTGGAATAGCATTTAAACCCAATTTTTCAGAAATATTTTTCAAGGAAGGAAATCTGCCGATGGTCCCTCCATTTTTTAACCAAGTGCGAAGTAATGTATGAATATGCACTACTGTTAGAGACAAAAAAGTTGTATACATGTTTAAAAAGTTAGCATAGATATCAAAAAACAACCTTGAAACAAGGGATAAACGACAAGTTGCACTTCTTCAGACATTTATTTAACACAAAATCAAAGAAAATTGACTCCACAGCATTTTCAGTAACTTTTTAGGATCTTGTTTGTCTCTAATCCTTTGACGATTACACTTTGAGGCATAAAATAAGATTTTTAGGCAAAGGAAGCAAGATATTTCTAACTGTTGATGCATGAAATAAATTAATGCTTTGTGCTTAAAATTAATTATATTCTTTATCTTGAAACAGTAAGTTTTTAAACTCTAGTATCTTTATAAATGCTATATTTCACGAAAATAATAAACATTCTTTTGTTTTGACACAAAGAAATTACTTATTTTCTTGAATTAGTCAGCTTCTCATCACTGTCACTGGAATAATCCTTAGCTCGATTTTTAACTAAAATTCTTCCATTGAATGTGGGTGTTGCTGGCAAGTACCTGCATTCATTGCTTATTCCTAATGCCCTCGAGCTGAGTGAGCATTTCCAGAGGCCAGGTAAGGGTCAACCACATTGCTATGGATCTGGAGTCACATTCAGGCCAGACCAGGTAAGCACGGTAGCTTTCCTTCCCTACAGGAAGAAGTGAATCAGATGGGTTTTGACGACATTTGACAGTGCTTTCTTGTTAATTCCAGATTTCTACTGAATTCAAATTCCACTATCTACCATTGTGGGATTCAAACAAAAGACACCAGAGCACTACTCTGGGTCTCTGGATTACAAGTCCTGTGGCAATATGATACCACCACCTACCCCAGTAACGGGGCAGATATTTGTCCCGGTCTTTACTTTTTTTTTTCTATCTTTACTTTTCCAGTGTTTATAAATCACGTCAAGGTTTACTTCCCCACCACTGTGAGAAATTTGATCACTGGCATATAGAAACATAGAAAATAGGAGTAGGCCATTTGACCCTGGAGTCTGACCCACCATTACCATGATTATGGCTGATCCTTTATCTCACTGTACTCCAGCGCTCTCCCCATACCCTTTTAGAAACTAGAAATCCATCTATTTCCTTAATATATAATTTCAGCGATTTGGCCTCCACAATCTTCTGTGGTTGAGAATTCCATAGGTTCGCCACCCTTCTCCTCAGCCCAGCCATAAATGACTTACCCCATCATTCTGAGACTGTGACCCCTTGTCCTAGACATACCAGACCAGAGGAAACAACATTCCTGTATCCAGGATGGTTTTCTTTTAATCTGTTCTGTGATTTAGTTTTGATATTATTCATAAAGCTAAAACCACGCTGATAATCAGCACTAGAAGCCTGAATGATTATATATCTAACCATCAATTGTGAAGCTACATTGTATTGTTCAGCAGTTTGCAGACTGAAAAATTACCTTTTCCTGGAAATTTGTCATCAATCTTGTTTCATGTTTCTCTGCAATTATGCCTTCTTCTTCATTGTGTTCAAGGCAGATTAATTCACTCAATAAAAAAGGTCCAAAGTTTTTCTGTGTTTGTCAATTAGATTGCTAATGTTTTCAGTGCCAAATTCATAACTGATTTACTGTGATGAAAGTGAGGCAATGTTAAAAGCTTCCAACTCATTTATTTCCTTTTCTGGAAACATTTTATTCAGTTGATCATAAGATATGAATTATAAAATACATTCGCCACTGAATTGTACATATCCTGTGCTTAATGCAATTAGTCTCTTGGAGCAACAGCCTGAAAAATCTATCTTCACCTTGGCCTTTGCCAACCGTACTGCTTCAAATACTGTTAGAGCTCTTCAAAAACATTTGTGCAAATCTACTAATTCACATAAGACATCATTTAATATAGTTACAATGATATGGTAATCAGTGTCAGAGAAAAGTGCTTCCCGAAGCTGCTCTCATTTGTCATTATTTTTGATATTTGAATTGAAGGCATCTCAGATGGGTCTTCTAATTGCACATCAAAGCAAATAGCACCCTTACTTCATTTAGGAAGTTTAAACAAGTCTAATTTTCTGCGGCATTTGCCGTTTCCTCAAATTGTCCTTCTTGGACTGAGAATCTGTAGAAAGCAGTCTTCAAAAAAGTCATTGGGTGCTTTGTATCAGGCATTTTTGCTGAACCACATTGTTGGGCTATTAAAAGTGGAGTAAAGTTTTAGTCACAAGTAAGGTTTACATTAACAATGCAATGAAGTTACTATGAAATTCCCCTACAACAACCCTGCTTCATGTTTCTCTGCAATTATATATTTTAATCATTACACTGATTCACGATGAATACCTTCTCCTCCATGGTATTTAAGGCAGATGAATTCACTCTATAAAAGGTCCAAAGTTTTTATGTAGGTCAATTAGATTGCTAATATTTTCAGTATCAAATTCATAACTGATTTGCTGTGATGAAAGTGAGGCAAAGTCAAAAGCTACCAATTGAAATGCACTGCGTGATCTGAGTAGCAAGACTATTGTTTTTCCCTAGCACCATCTGAAGCTAACATCACTAGTGTCATCATGTCCAGCTTAACTCAAAATATAAAAATCTTTAAGAATTGTCACGCCATCATTTACCACTCCTAAATGTGTTCCTAAAAAAATGTGCTAAACAAAAATCACTTGCAGATAAGGGTGGGTTATGTTAATGAACTGTAATTTGTTATTTAATGATTAAAAACTTACTGCTTGCCTTCAACATAACTGCACCAAAACTCCCCCAACTCTTAACTTATTCCCCACAGTCTTTCCAGCTTCACCACCTCTACTGAATTGCCGCTTCCCTCCCACTCACTGCGTCTTCCGAGTGTAGCTGGTTCTATAAATCTTACCATCTTTTAAAATAAGATGCCCAATTGTAATAAATAATTGCATCAAATTGCACTTCAGAAACAAATATTTGCACCCACAGAATTCACAGATCGGGAAAAACTTAAATTCCTCAATGTCTCATTATCTCCACCATCTCCCACTTCCTGAAGTCTTTCTCTTTGCAGTGCCATTGGGCAACCAGCTGTTGCCTTGTGGTCCAAATCACATTGAGTAGGCACCAATGGAAATGTTATGTGGTGAGTCACAGCTTCACAAAGCATCAACAGGTGAAGCAGAACACTCTCCACATGTCATGTGCAGTGTCAGCAATCAACTATGCTCCCATTCAATATTTTATTGCATACCAGCTTTCTCAGAAAAACTCTATGTCCCCAATTTAACTGGAACCAACTGGACATCCAGCCTTTTTCCCCTGCCCTACCAGCTAATTAATAAATAAACAAATAATTCCTGATTGATCAAGAGGTGAAAGGCAAGTTGCCACAGACCACACACGTGCACACACAAAAAGAGACGGAGTTTGTTTCAGGGACTTGACAAAACCAGTATTCTTAGAGGTTGCACTGCTTTTGCTGGGGTTCAGCACCAAATAGTTAAAGTTAGACAAGAACAAGTTGGCAAACAATGTGAATCCTGGAACTTTGTTCCAATTAAAATAGCTGCTTTGAATTATCTTAGACAAGTGCACACCCACAACACAATTATGATTGTGTAGGGAACAGAGATCAGTTTCCTCCTACACAACCAGTTACCCATAACAAATCAGTTATGTTCTGGTACAACATTTTCTGCTTCTGGCCTATCATAATGCTGTGATCCAGCCCTGGTCATTCTCAGTCTCAAGCCCATAGTTTCACCATGTCCTAACGTCCCATATGTCATGTGGAGTTGCCTCAAAATACCATCTCTCGCTTCAGAGCTTTCATTCGCCATGAGAGCTTCTAGATCCTCCTTACCCTCTTGCGGATATACCACCAGACCTCCTATACTTCAACTTGCTAACTTCTCTCAGTCTTTCTCTTTAGCATCATTACCCAAATTTCATTATCTACTGCCCTTCTCCATGTCTCAGAGTGTATCAGACATCATTGCTTTTCACCAAAGTGCTAGCAGAGCCAAATCACACTCCAGATTCTCCTAGTCCCACATCCATTGAAAGTTCTCCAAATCCAAACCCAATTAATACTCGCAGGCAAAAACACAAATTCTAATCTCTTTCCATACACTGCTTCTGACATCCATCAATTTAGAATGTGGGCTTTTCTTGTTTTTTTCACTGATTTGTTGCTCACAAGTGTATTTTCTTTCAACATATTTTATGTTCCTAAAAGGATTCTTTAAACTTTTGAAATCTAAATTTAGGAACTTCAACCTTGAGTAACAGTACAATCTTTCTAGAATTTAGGTTCTTCAATTTAGTGAAGGGTACATCAACTTTCTCTTAATACCTCAGATAAAGTGACAGTTTATTCTTTAATGTTTTCAGAAGGAAAATGATGGAGCTTATTTTGCTTCCTACTTTGATTACAATTCAAGTCACAAATAGTGGGCAAGGATTCAGTTTTCAATGATGCCCACTGGTATTAGGAGAACTTAGATTCCCATGAAGTCAAACAGTAGAGCACTGCTAACCCAAAACACTTGTCAAAGTTAAAAGCCAGGATAACTGGTCTCAAATGATCATGTACCATTGAGGACAGAATTGTTTAAGTCACCCAGTGCTCCCATTCCTAATTAACATCCAACTCTTAGTGGAAATGCACAAATTTCCAATTACGGAAAGGATTTTCTGCAGTTGAGATGGGTTTTTCCTTTCCTACCCAAATCCTACCACTTGTGCAAATTACCAAAGTAACTGTTGCGCCACAAGTCAGCATCTTCAGGAGAAAATAAGTGCAAACTGTATAGTCATGGACATAGCAACATTAAAGAAGTCAACACGAAAGCACAAAGATTACTGAAATCTGCATTTAATCTCCAATCCAAATTATTTCATTCCAACTTTGGTTATGTAAAGCCATGAAAAAGAAAACATGAACTATTTAAAAACTCTGCACACAGGCCTTATTCATTATTTATCTTCAATTACAGAATAATCTTGAAGCATGCATAAATTATATATAAAGGCAAGGGGGATGTAAGCTATCATAGGGAAAACTAAGCTCAATATTGAAAGCCAACCTCTAATTATTTAGATTCTCCTTGCAAAGGTTTCTTGTCATAGGATAGTGAAATTGATTCACCCAATTATGGCCTATCCATTGGTGATTCAGATGAGTTGTTCAGATAGTAGAAAAAAAGTGAGTTCATTTACGGCTAATACAATAGAACACGCAAAACTACAAATTCGGACAACCAGATATCTGATGAGATCGATTAAGGCCCAAGAATAAAATAAGATTGAAAATCTTACTCCAAAGGAAATAGGCAAAAGGCTACCAGATATAACTGCGTCACATGCAGAATTAAAGAAAAATAGCTGGAATTGATATTCCATTCTTTAAACCACATGCCTCGAAGAAAGCCAGCCCTTGCAAGTAATAATCTGCCAAATGCCAACAACCTCTCCCACAGCACAGACTGAGAGGCAGCATACAAATAATCAATTTTCCTTCACATGGCTGTTTACACTGCACCAGTAAAAGCAGCATCACACAGACACTTTGAGAAACTCAAACAGATTTTCAAATGGTGAGATACAGAGACAGATGATTCATTGTTGCGCTTCGGCAGTTGTTTTCAGAAAATTTCACAAGTTCAAAACAGGGCAATTCTTCACAGATCAGACCCACAAAATGCCATATCCCTGCACTCCATTACATGGGAAGGAGGCATTCTCCAGAACAGCATGGTTACTTTATCATGCATTGATCAATATAGTTCAGATACATGCAATTTTTTCCAAATATCAAAAACTGGAACACTCAAAATGAAAAATAAATTACAATTGAACTCACTCATTGCACACAGCTATTCTGAGTCCAGCTACCAATTGCATCCACTTTGTACAGCCACAGACATCCAGTGAGCTAATGGAGCCAGACATTTTAGTGGAAATTATGCCAACTTTAGTAGGGGGAGTTAGTTTTTCCAATTTCAGGGAAGGAAGCACTCTCACCATCCTGACTCAAATATAAAATTAGTCTTTCTAATTGGTGTGAGCTGTCACTAACGATTATTCACAGAAGCTGATGACTCAAATCATCATTCAGAGAAATCCACAGCTCAATTGCTGCACTGTATTGTTTTATAATTTAAAGAGGGATATTCCTCTCATTTCAATATTTCAAGTGTTTTAAATAAAGATAGAGAATGACTGATGTAGCTTGAACCAAATTTGGATAATGGTGCAATATAAAGACAGTTACTATGGATGGAGTGCAGCATGCATATCTCAATGTTCTGCATGCACATCAGCGAAATTCTTTCAGCCTTTTATTTTCTTCTTTTAAGGTCACAAATTCCTCCAGCAGTTCTTTACTGACTCTTAAGTGCTTAAGTACAGCTTCACGAATTGCAATCTGAAAGAAAAAGCAAATATTCTACATTATTAAGTAATTGCTCAATGTTCTAGGGGCTCCTCATTTCTCTTAAATGTGGTTTATCCATCAGAACTGGTTCAATGAATCATCACTCAGTAGATCTTTGAACAAAAATCATCCATGGAATAGCCAATTTTTGCTAATAGAGTAATGAATCGGCTGCAAAAATAAATAAAATGTGGAGATTTTACATAAACATCAGCTGTAATTACACTTAACTGCTTCGGAAAATGATTTCATGTTTCTGGAAACCTGCACATCTTTGGACTGTGGGATGAAACCAGAGCACCCAAAGGAAACACATGCAGACACAGGGAGAACATGCAAACTCCACACAGTGATCCAAAGCTGGAATTGAACCCAGATCCCTGATACTGTGAGGCAGCAGTGCTAACCACTGTGCCGTCCTTATTCTCACATGCCTCTGACATCCCACCATGAAACCATAGCCTCTTATTTGCCAAGCTGCTAGTACAGCAGTGTGCTCAACGTTGGCAAAGTTGTCTTTTGCTTGGAGGGGAAAAAAAAAGAGAAATTCACTGAAAATTGATATCTTAATTGGTTTTCCAGCATCTGACTGATCAACCATCGTGGGAAAAGTGGCAACTCATCAGCAAATGAGACCAATTGCATTTTTCCTCAATTTTCTTGCATTTGCTCCTTCAACCCATTAAGAAGTCTCACAACACCAGGTTAAAGTCCAACAAGTTTATTTGGTAGCAAAAGCCACAAGCTTTCAGAGCGCTTGCTGCCCCTTCATCAGGTGAGTGCGAGTTTTATTCACAAACAGGGCATATAAAGACACAATCTCAATTTACAAAATAATGATTGGAATGCGAGTCTTTACAGGTAATCAAATCTTAAAAAGGTACAGACAATGAGTGCAGAGTGTGTTAAGCACAGGTTAGAGATGTGTATTGTCTCCAGCCAGGACAGTTAGTGAGATTTTGCAAGCCCAGGCAAGTCGTGGAGGTTACAGATAGTGTGACGTGAACCCAAAATCCCGGTTGAGGCCGTCCTCGTGTGTGGAGCTTGACTATCAGTCTCTGCTCAGCACCTCCACACTACTGTGTGTCGTGAAGGCCGCCTTGGAGAACACTTACCCGAAGATCAAAGGCCAAATGCCTGTAACTGCTGAAGTGTTCCCCAACAGGAAGAGGACAGTCTTGTCTAGTGATTGTCAAGTGGTGTTCATTCATCCATTGTCGTAGCGTCTGCATGGTCTCCCCATCCTTTCCTGCAGCATATCAGGTAGACAACGTTGGCTGGGTTGCAAGACTATGTACCATGTACCTGGTGGATGGTGTTCTCGCCTGAGATGATCCGGCACGTCTTGCAGAGGTTACTGTAGCAGGGTTGTGCATTGTTGTGGTCATTGTTCGCCTGAAGGCTGTGTAGTTTACTGCAGATAATGCTCTGTTTGAGGTTGTTTGAAGGCAAGAAGTAGGGGTGTGGGGATGGCCTTGGTGATGGTCCTTCAAGCCATCACCAAAGGCCTGGGAAGGTTACCACATGGTAGCTGTGGTAACTTGACAAAGGTAGACAAACATTTACTTAAAACAATATAAAACAGTACAACATGCAAACAGAACATGGCTGCAGCCACGCACAGGTCCCTCATGGCTACAATAACCACATGTAAACCTGCATTCCCAATGACTTCACTCATGCATGCTCACACCTATTCAAGACATTAATATCAATATTCAAATAGAAAGGTGCTTAGCATACTCTGTAATATTAACATTTCTCCCCCCTTTAATTTCAATCCGCCTCAAGGGAAGAAAGCATAGGACATTCATATCTCAACTATACACCAGTCTTTCAGGAGCTTTGCAGCTACACAGTGACCTGCACAGAACCACTGGTGAGGCTTGTTTCAGTGGAGTTGGACTTGTGGGTGCCGAAGCAGGTTGGGTGTTTGTGAATGTCCCTCACCCTCTCCTGGAACAGCGTCCACTGAGTGCCCCTGTCCATTAGGAACCATTTCCTGCTGAGTTTCCACATCAGTATTTCCTTCTGCCAAGTGGTCTGAAAACTTGGTTGTCTCAAGAATCGTGGTGCAAGCAATTGTGATCCTGGTGTCTGCAGATGACTCTTCCATTAGTTAGCTTCACCACTTCAGTTAGAATTTCTCCAGGCAGCCAACATTGGTTACTGTCAAAATTCTCTACATATACAGTTATTTGTATTGAAATATCTCCTTAGCATTGTAATCTTCCCTTTCCTTTCTCCTTCCCACTCTCGCTTTGGCATCAGGATGCGGGAGACCCAGGAATTATTCATTCAAAAGAAAATGAAATAATTCCTGTGAAATTATTCTGAGTCAAGCAGTGAACTTACACCTAGGTTGAGGCATTTCTTTCCCAGAACTGTGTGCCTAATACCCAATGGTCATAAACACTCTGAAAAGTCTCAATTCCTTCAAGAGTCTCTTCATACTTAAAACTTTCTTACTAATGCTGCTGGTTCCAGCCAGTATCTATGTGGAGGTGGTGTATGCTTTGAAATGGGATAACACAATATAGGCTAGATTCCTCCTTTGAGTCATCACATTAGTATACAAAACATCTCCAGACTGGCTCTAGTCCAGATCAGCAAAAATAAAACTGTTGAGTTTGTAATTTAGTTCGTAAATTTTGACACAATTTACAATACAGTCCACACACGTAACCATGTTTCTCCTTTGGTGCACCCCAGTTCATTGCATTGGTTAAAGGAATCCGATTCAAAGATACAACGTACAGGGCACAGAATGTGTTTAAGTGCCTGAGGGCTAAACGTTTCAGTACTTCTGTACAGCATAATGCAACGAAAGAATAATCAGCACAATAACATTAAAGGAGTAAGAATTAGAGACACACCTGTTGAATGTGAAATTCGCGGATCATGGCCAGTTGCAGTGCAACGACTTCTTTATGACGTGCCTCACTGATTCAGAATAAATCATATGCAAGAAATAATTACATAATCACTGTAAGGTTAAATCGAAAATTTTAAACTGCTAACTTTTAGGAAAGTGGGTTATTGATTAAGATTCTAACAAAGGACACATGTTTGACACTAGAGCCACACAAAACAAGTGGAGCAAATCACTGAGCAGCTGTGAGGTATAAATGGTCACAAAAAAGCTAATTTTGCAAAAAACACTTATTTTATGTGAGGATTTCTATTTTTGTATTATATTTATATTATGCATTTATTTTCAGCAAGATATACTGCTTTATTGAATTAGAGACCGCATTAAGACTCAGCAGGAAGTGCTATGTTCAAATATTAACTGATGAACAAGGAATGATGTGCATACAAAGCTTTGTAAAACAACTTACAAACTCAACTATCCATTCATTTTTTTTATTCTGATGGACTAGACCAGCATGATCAGTAAGGCTTTTGACAAGGCCCCACATGGGAGAATGATCACGGTCAAGAAATCATGGGTTCCAGGGCAATTTGGAAGACTAGATCCAAAATTGGTGTACTATCAGGAGGGTAATCATCGAAGGTTATTTTTGTGACTGGAAGCCTATGTCCAGTGGCACAGTGCATGGATCGGTGCTGTATTCCATGCTGTTTGGACATGAATGTGGAGGGGCATGATCAGTAAGTTCGCCAATGACACGAAAATTGATGTGGTAAATAGTAAAAAAGGACGGTCATAGATTATAGGATGATGTCAGATGGGCAGAACAGTGGCAAATGGAATTAAACCTTGAAAAGTGAGAGGTAATGAATTTTGGGAGAACTAATAAGGGAATGCATAATGAACGCAGGATACTAGGACGTACAGAGGGACCTTGAGGTGCATGTCCAATTATCCCTGAAGGCAGTAGGGCTGGCAGACAACATGGGTATGGTGGCATACAGAATATTTTTCTTTATTTTCTGAGGCACAGAGTGCAAGAGCAAGGAAGTTATGATGGAGCTGTATAAAATGCCCAATAGGCCATAGCTGGAGTGCTATGCGCTGTTCTGGTCATCACAGCAGATGTGATTGTACTAGAAAGAGTGCACAAGAGATTCACTAGAATCTTGCCTGGGCTGAAGCTTTTCGTTTACGAAGAGAGCCTGGTTCAGTTGGGATTGTTCTCCATGGAGCAGAGAAGGCTGAGGTGTACAAAATTGAGACACATATAGAGCAGATAGGAAGAAACTTCTCCCCTTAGTAGAGGGGTCAATAACTAAGGGACATGGATGTAAGGGAAGGGGCATGAGGTTTAGAGGGATTTGAGGAAAGTCTTTTTCACCCAGAAGGTGGTGGGAATCTGGAACTTCACTCTTGTTTCTTCTGCTGGCTCTACATAGAATTGGTTGGCACTATATAATTAAAAGGGAAAAGAAAATTGGGCACCAAGTGTTTCCCTTTATCTCCTCCCATGCTCCTCAATTGATACGAGGGGTCGCAGTCAAGGCACATGCAAGTGCCACCTACCCCAGGCCACAATGTAAATTCATAGCCAACGTCCTCTGGTTGGCTAGGCCTTTCCTGACATCTTATTGGAAGATGTTCAGATCCTGTATTTGTCCTGGAGTTTTACTTCATCTAAATGCAAAAACATACAATTTGAGGGGAGATCCTCAGTTGTTCAAATAATTCACACTGCAGTCCTCATACATCTACATGCAGCTCCAGGTACATAAGAACATAAGAAATAGGAGCAGGAGTAGGCCATCCAGCCCTTCGAGCCTGCCCCGCCATTCAATAAGATCATGGCTGATCTGGCGCTGCTCAGTTCCACTTTCCTGCCCTCTCCCCATAACCCTTAATCCCCTCTCCTATCAAAAACCCATCAACCCGCAGAGAATTCCAGAGATCATCAGCAGGAGATAATATTTTGGAACGGCCTGACCAGTCTGGAGCCCCTTTTACCACTAGGTAATACTGGCCAATTATTGATTTACATCTTACCAGCAGGTAATGCTCTAGAGTCAGTTGTGTTAGGCATGTTACTTATAGGCATTGTTCTTGAGCAGCTAAGAACAATTTCTGTTGGATAATATTTTTCTGCTCAACAAACATGAACAGCATACCTGAAATGTGAGAGCTGCATAGATTAGGCAAATTGTCCATTTGGGCACCATGCGTCTCAATTGAATATAACCAGGTATATTATAGAATTTTATTGTGAACTTGGAACAAATATTATGAGGACTGGGCATTGCAGTGGTTCAAGACAAGGAGGACTTTCACCTTCTGGAAGTTAGTTTTCAGACTGCTGAATTTCAGATGGTCCCCATATAACCAGTCTGGAAAGGAGACACAGCAATTAAAGCTAGTATAATGGAAGTCAAAGCCTTTCATCGTTACTACACTTCCCACTTCTCATCATTATTTCTTTGAACATCTTTCATGCAAGTTTCTTTGTAATTTGATTCTGAATCTCACAAAATAACAGACCTGAACTCTTCCAAGGAATCTTCCAATATGTTTTGCAGTAACCGTGTCTTGGCCAAGGAAACTGCTTGTTCTCTCATTCCCTCTTTGCCTGGTTGGACAGAAGGATTAGTCAAGATATCACCTAGAGTCTTAGGATGAGGCTTTTGATCTGTAGGAAACAATTATATAAATAGAATACTTGATTTAAGGTTGCTGATTGTTCCTGTAATTGTTGACAACCATTTGAGATCAACTGCAATGTCTGTTGTCTACTGTGCACTCATTACACACCTCAAAAAAGGTCTCACATCAACAACATCAGGAACTGATTGAGCTATGTTTGGTTAATTGAGCCAAAAAGCTAATTCAGACTAACAAGCACAAAACCGAACCATAAAAGAGGAATTATTTTTGACTGAAAGCAATTATTCACAAATCTGAAAGTACCACAAACACCAACCATATTGTTCAAAACCTCTGCTCTGAACCAAATCTTTAAGCAAAAACTAAAATTTAAACTAAACAAAATACCAAAATTCGTGGTAAAACTCAAAAACCTTATCCTGAGGTATGCTTGCAGTTTTTAAAAACACATTTCCAACACCCAGGCCTAACCCAAGGCTCAAAGCAAAAAAGGTATTCCTGATTTTCCTGGGCTTACTGAATAAGCTGATTTACATCATGGATATCATTACAAGGATACCCATTTTACAATCTAATAACATCAGGTACCTGGAAAAGCATCTTGCTCTTCAATGCTGCAGTGAATAACCAAGGTTTTTCAATTGAATTTTATGGCAGTGTTTAGCTCACTAATGGGGACAGGTATTCTGTAGATTAAAAGTAATGATCCTTTAAAACAGCATGTGCTAACTATTTCATATATAGCACAGGGGAGTAAGTGAGCTATTTCCAGCAAAATCACAAACATCTATAAAACAGATAGTGGAAGTCTGCCCTATGTTTTACTTCTGAGTTTTCTTGCACAAAGAGGAAAAGATATGCGTAATACTCCTGAATATTTATTTCAGCAATGCTGTTGCTCCTTCTGACCTCTCCCAGATACCAAAACAAAAAAGGTACATTTCAGGCCCTTGAGCTTGGTTTCCATCTAGAACAGCAGAAATGTTTAAGCATTTTCCATCATTATATATTAGACATTGCAGGAAACACTGAACAGAAATCTGACCTGACAAATATAAAGCCCATTTCATCACAATTTTTTTTTAAAAAATCTACATTAAAACACATGCAAAGTAACACAGGTCAGTGGTATTTATAACCTTTTTGTCTAACAAGAAATTGTTGTGCATCGCCACAATTCTGAAATATAAAACATTCAAAACTGGAAAAAAGTCAAAAAACACTGACCATTGTTACTAGCAGATGCCTGGTGGTGTTGCACAAACACAAGGCCTTACTATTGCTCGGGTGATTTCAAGAGTAGCTGCATTAGTAGCTCACCAAAATACTGTATAATGATTCTCGAAAGTGGAAATAAAATGGATCCTTGGAACTGATGCATGGTTTGGTTTGTTTACATACTGAGGATAACACGTTGATCCTGTATCCAAATAATGTGTTTAATAGACAAAAATAGGAAAACATTTGATAAACATTCCAAAGCATGCCCACAGATGCAAACTTCACAGGAACAAAAAAAAACTCTCGTGACAATACATCTAGTATATTTCACTATCTGAATTTTCCCTCCTAATCTCAGTACTGGGGGAAAAAAGAAATGTGTTAAGCCAAAATCATTGTGCACTGCTGCCCTTGAAAGTAAAAGGAACAACTTCAAACTTCTGAACAAAAGGAAACACTAAACTTTGCTCTTCATTCCTGCTTGCAATTCCTTCAATCAGATACACTACACTAATCTGCTGGTACCAATTTAAATACCAACTATTGTTTTGCTTTCATAAATACTTCTTTCAATGCTATTAACATCCAAAATGTGTAAGAATAATCGTATCACTAGACCTCTGAAGCTAACACCAGATTAATTTTGTGCTGACAGTTTCTCTATTGGAGATTAGGAGCCAGCACTCAAAAACGTGTTTCAATTATGGTGACTGTGATTCCACATATTGAATGAATTGGAATAAAGACCAGCAAATATAGAATGAAAGAGAGAAAAAAAGAAAGAGCGAGCGAGAGAGACAGAGTGAGAGAAAGAAAGCGAGAGAGAGAGAGAGAGAGAGAGAGAGAAAGAGCGGGGAGGGAAGATAAACTGAGATGGAGGCCTGGGAGAAATACCTGTTCCGGGCTACATTGTTACAATGGAGTCACCTGTACGAGAATCATGGGTTTTTGGGATAAGACGAGATAGTGGCATTGTGGATTACATTAGATCAGCCATGATCTCACTGAATGGCATTACACACTCAATGGGCCAAATGGCCTACTTCTGTTCCTACATCCTGCAGTTTCATTCATGGGGTGGGAATTTACAGTCTTGCTCATCCCAAAACCGTAAAATCCCGCACAAGGTCAATGGACCTTCCCATGCTCCACTCTGATTCCGTGGCAGGCGGACAAGTAGAATTCTGGCCATGGTCTTCGGAGAATAGGATAGATCAGATTTGTGTTTTCTTTTCCAGTTTTAAGTTGTTCCTTTTATTTATTTTCAAGGGTAGCGGTGCAAAACGATTTTCATTCAAAGCACTTAGGAATTTTCTTTTTCCCCCAGAATGGTGGTTGGGAAAAAAATTCAGAGAGTGAAATATACTGAATGTTAGGTTTGACACAGAAGGCTTTTTGTTTTTGGGTTCATGAGAAGTTATATCTATGGGCATGGTTAGAGTGAATAGCTATCAAATATTTTCCCATTAATTTTAGTATACACAATTAATTGGACAGCTAGATCAACATTTTACACTTGATATATTTTGCTCAGTTTTCCCAATTTTACCAGAAAAACAAACTACACATGCAACAGTTACAGAAATCCAGTCCATTTCTGCTCAGAAGTGATATTATGTATTTTGATAGGAATTTATTTGCCATTCGCCTATACACGCTTTTAACATAAAATGCCACAAGATGCTTCACAGGGGCATTATAAAACAAAATATGGCACTGTACCACATAGTAAGAAGTCTGACAACACCAGGTTTAAGTCCAACCGATTTATTTGATAGTAAGCTCACAAGCTTGAGGTTTCCCTCTTCGTCAGGTGAATTCCTCCATTCACATTCATTCTCATTCGTCAGGTTTCTCATTCACCTGATGAAGAGGGAAACCTCGAAAGCTTGTGAGTTTACTATCAAATAAATTGGTTGGACTTAAACCTGGTGTTGTCAGACTTCTTACTGTGTTTACCCCAGTCCAACACCAGCATCTCCACATCACTGTACCACACAACAGACATTAGATCAGACGTCCAAAAGGTTTTAAGAAACATCTTAGGAAGAAAGTGGAGGAATAGGAGGAAATTCCAGACCTTAGGACCTGTGGAACTGAAGGCATAGTTATCAATGATGGAGTAATTAAAATTAGGGAGGCATAAGAGGCCAGAATTAGATGACTGCCATAACTCTATATCTCAGAGTTGTGGAGCGGGAGAGGTTGGAAGAAGTGAGGGGTGAGGCGATGGAGAAATTTGAAAACAAAGTTGAAAATTTTAAAATCCAGATGCATTTTGATCAGGAGATGCTATTGGTCTCCAGATTTTAGGATTGTCCCACAATTTGCCTTAGTGTCCCACTTTCCATGCATGGGCTTCCGAGGAAGCCATTTGTTCCGGATTTCTCTGGGCAACGACTTTCCACTTGCTGCTGCATCAGCATCTGTGGTGTCCACATATGCACATTATGTTGCTGCGCATGCACACTCCAGACAACGAGGATGAGAAGCACTGGCTTTGTATAAATGTGGCCTTGGCAGGCAGATGGTTGGGTTTTGGGGGTCCGACAAAGGGCCATGTCCGGTTGGGGTGAAGGGGGATTCTAGTGACGGTGGCACTCAGGATCAATTCTGGATTTTGTGGGGGGGCTGGTTCTGTATTGGCAACAGCAGTATTCCCAGCCCCTTGTCTGGGAGATGGAGTCCCAAGCACAGGGTGCATATGTATATATATGTGTGCGCGCGTAGCTTTCAGGGAGCAGCAGGCAAAGCATTAACAGTCGAATTAGATTTGTTCCCCTGAAGCTCCCATCCCAGGTCTCTGTCTTCCCAAAACCATCCTCACTAACAAAGGCAGAGTTTTGGATGACTTCAAGTTTATAGAGGGGAGAATGTGGACAACAGCCAAGAGTACGTTGAAATAGTCAAGCCTAGAGCAACCACAGGTGTGAAAAGAAAGTTTTAAACGGCAGATGAGCTGAGGGTGACGTCAGACGATGGTATAGAGATGGAATAGGTAGTCTTAGTAACGGCATGCATGACTTAAAAGTAGCTGCTGTAAAGGTTGGCTGGGAGCGATTTCTGTTGTCTGTGCAAAGAATACACAAACACTAAGCAGAAGATAGAGTTGAGACCTTCAATTTTCTTTGTCATTAAATTGTGGGCCAGGCACCTCAGGTTTGTGATGTACACTAATACACAGTGTAGTATGAGCGGTATCTTAAGTGGCTGAAAAATAAGCTTTGCTTTTCAAAAGTTACTATAACTGGATATACAGAATGTTGAAATTAGCAGCGACAGAGTGTTACTGCCAATCAAAGTAGTATGTAAGCTGTCTGTTACCAATGTCTTTGCAGTAATTTTGATTGACAGTTCAATAGACAAAGTGAGTAGCTGTCACTAGCACATAGCAGTTTCATTACTCCTGCATATTCACTTGCATTTAAGAGCATCTCAAAAAGGATTTTAGCTACCCTGTGTTCAGTAATTAACCGTATTAAAGTCAGTGGTTTTAAAACAATAAAAGCTTATTGATTTATCCTTGCTTTAGCTCTATTTAAAAGAAAAATCAATACTGATGCATTGTATTTAGTCAGAAGTGTTTGCCCATCTACATGGCATTTTAAGCAATTTCAGAGAGCTGAAGCACACTGCGGGCAGGTCAAGAAATGTAAATGGTGTTGTTGTGCATTCTCTAAATAGATACACCAGTGACTGATGAATGATTTTTCACCCCAATTACATTGGTTGAACATAATTACAAGAGTCCATCTTTAGACATTGCATGTACATTGATCATTCTGCTCCAGTGTCAGTGTTAAATGAATTGGAAACACAAGTACAACCTACCAATCATTTCCTGTTTTGAATTACAATTGTGTAGGCTCTGCGCTTGGTCACAGGTATCGTCATTGAACTAAAAAAAAATGCATAACTTAGTTGGAAAGAACATAAAATGCTTTGATTTCCCCCAGACATATCAAGCAAGACAACATGAAACTGTAACGGTGAGGAAATTTCAGTTGGCTGCTGAATCATTAACAAGGAAGCATACATTTTGGAATAAAATGAAAAGCATAAATGCAGATTTTAGATTTCTTTTCACACCAAGATATATTAGAACATGGAATGCATTGCCACTAGAAGCAACTGTAGACAAGTCAATTACAGCAATAAAGGGTGGATAGAAGTTGAAAAAGAAAAACAGTAAGTTATATAATGACATAGCATACATGTTATTCAAGTCAGTAGCTCTGAAGTGTAACTAGTTCTGCACCAGATATGATAGGTTGAATGGCTCCCTGTTCTAACATTTCTATGATTCTTAAAAATTACCAATTACTGATGCACGTCCTTTCCAAGTTTTTAATGGTTTTGGGGCACTGACAATTTCATTTATTGTCCAGCCATAATTGCTATGCAAAGGTGGTGATAAACCTCTTTTTTGAACCATTGCTTTCTATGGTAATGCTGCTCCTACAATACCGTTGAACAATGACTTCCAGGATCTTGGTTCAGAAACAATGAACAAATGTGCTCAAATCAGGAAAGTGTGCAACTTGGAGGGCAATTCAAGGATTGCCATGACATTGCTATTTTTGTCCTTCTTGGTGACTAGAAGGGAAACGTTATCGATAGTTCCTGACTTCCTCATTTAATAGAACACCATTCATGCAGTTACAAAATACTCATGCCTTTCAAATCAACTTACGAATTCCCATTTTCAAGTATAAAACTTTATGTATTTCTTCACTGAGGAGCCATTGAGTTTCTTCACAAAACTCAGTACTATTGAGTTCTCTAAAAATCAAAGTCTTGGTGCCTCATCTGAATGTCAAAATATGACAACTTCTACTAAATATAATATAACCAGGTGGTATTTCAGCTGAAAATCCTCACATTCCACTAATATTGCCGTTCTTTTTCAAAATGGGCATTTTAGCATTTCTGTTTTTATGTTAGTAAATCTTTCATCTTCAAATTTATGACAAGTATTATGACAAGTATAGAAATGGCTTAACATCAGTACAATTGCTTATTAAAATCTTGATTCCCAGCATGCTGAAAATCTAATTTGGGAGCACTTACCCTCTAGACAATTAAACCAAAAAGGGGAGTGAGCTAAATCTCAAAGACAGCAAGGATTACACAAGGGCATTGGACCACATAGCAAAACAAAACATAGGATTGTGTCAATGAACATTTCAGTGCATGACATCATGGAATTGGGTATGGACAGTGTGGGCTGGGGTCAGGTGAGTGCATATTCACGCTGACAAATCAATTCTTCAATCCTTAATCAACCAACATATTTATACAACAGCTCAATATCACATATGGCATATAAAGCAGGTCTCCTATGGAAGACTCTCTCAGGACAATCAGGTTACTCAGTATTGTAGGTAGTTGGCTACCTTACAGTAGATCTGAAGAACAACACTGTAGTCATAAGTAGGTCAGTCTTTATTTATTTAGAGCTACTTATAACTACACAGTAAACTGTACAAGCTAGGAGATGTCTCCATGCTTGCTGGTACACACAGCTCTGTCCAGCACCAACTAACCTTGGATGTGGGCCATGTACTTTCTTACATCAATATGCTGGCAGTACTGTATTCAGTCCCACATTACCACGATATGTGCCAGATCCTTACAGCCCTACAAACAATTCAAGGGCATCTTAATGAGCTTTACAAATTTTTGCGTTGCAGACCACCTCTTTTTGAAACGCAACAGAAAACACAAGTGGAATATCTAAAATAAGGCAAAATACAGCAATTGCTGAAATCTGCAACACAGAATGCTGCAGAAACTCAACAGGTCTGACAGCATCTATGGAGAGAGAATAGAGCTAACGTTTTCAGCCAGGATGGCCCTTCTTCAAAGCTTTGTCTGATGAAGGGTCATCCTGACTTGAAACATTGGCTCTATTCTTCCTCCTCAGATGCTGTCAGACCTGCTGAGATTCTCCAGCATTTTCTGTTTTCGTTTGAGTGGATTTTCCAACCATGTTACATTAAAGAAAATCTATGTTATTTAGTCATTTATCTCAAATAGCTAGCATTCCAAAGGCCAAAGTTTAACTCTCCTATGGCAGTCTTGGAGATTGTTTGGTTCATTGCCACCTCTGCTCCTGCCCCCCACCACCGCCTTCATCTAAATAGATATTAACGGTTTGCAAAGATGAAAATGCATTGCTGTTGCTTCAAAATCCATTTCAAAGTGATTTCAGCTATGATTTTCCATCATAGATAATGAACATCCACCTTACCAGCTCTGATGTATTGCTTAGATATTCCACACTTTGTGTCAGAGGAAAGCAATTTGAGGCACAGGAGATAGGGGTCAAGCTCAATTCAGTGGCTGAAATATCTGAAGAGAAATATTAAAAAGGTGAAACAAAGGGACAATTCCAGTTGGCCTTGTTAATTGATCTCAAGTAGTCACTGACCTACCTTAGATGCTTATCTGCCGCCTGCAGGTGGGTAACCCTATCGCCATAAATTCCATCTCCAGGGAAATGGCCCAAGGATGAGATGTTACCAGCAAACTGACACACCAGCTGTGGCATTATACTTTGGCTGAGTACAGAGGAGAGTGGGTGGGTGCAAAATTTTACCTGTTGATTATTTCTCCATCTACAGATGTTGCCAGATCTGCCGTGTATTTTCAGCATTTTGCCTTTCATTTCAGATTTCCGTTTCTGCAGTATTTGGCTTTTGTGTAGCAAAACAAGGCCAGATTCATTCCAGTTCGGATACCAATGTGCCCATACAGACTACAGCGCAAGTAACTTTAAATTTATCTCCCTTATTAAAACTCTGGCAAACTCTTCCACCCTTCTCAATAATTTTGATAAATAGCCTCTGTGGCTTAGCAATTATCATCGGTGACATTAGCAAATTAATGCTTAATTTGTTAGTATAACAGACTCCCACGTGCTGCTTTAACAATTGTTCACCTGTATATTTTAAAATAATCTAACACTGAAGCTAAAGAGGAGTGTCATATGAACTTAAGAAACAAATTTTCCTGCAATCAGCAGAAGAAACTAGCCTCATTTAAAAATACTGAAACACGTAAAGGAATATGGGGAAAAACATGATGAGACTTCATCCCCCTCTGATTGAAAGTATGGCATTCATCCAAAGGCAAATATCAAAGTAGATTCTTAGGACTGCATTATGGCCAGTGGGTCATGGACCTCAATGACCAACTCAGTTACATGGGCAAGTTAAGAACCTAACAATGTAGGACAAAGTAATGCTTGTAAACTCAGGGCAACCATTGCTTACCTGGTCTGATGGGTGAGAAGACATCCCCAAAACTGTTCTTTGCCAGAAATATTACCTTTCCAAGTTGCGGAGAAGGTTTACTTGGAGTTATGGTGCTTAGCTGTAAAAAAGCTAAACATAAATGCCAACAAGGCATGCATAACTTAATCACAGGATAAAGATCAACACTGCAGAGGTAATGAAGGTAAACTGATCAGGATTAGAATAAAGATGTGGTGGTGGTGGTTGGGACGGGGACAAGGGAAGAAGAAATAGTATCTGAGGGTACAAAATGTGGAAACATCATCCCATTCCTGATCACGAATATGAGATGTTAAAACTTGTGATAAATAGCTATTACTTATTCCTTTCTTCACCCTTTGAACATTGTCAAGAAACGTAAAAATACCTGCATCCCACTATGAATTAGAATTTGATGTTATTGCCCCAAATCTAGTGATCTTTTCAACTGCTGCACAAAAACGCCAGCCTGACGTGTCATATTATTTCCTCATCTGGAGGCTCAAGGCAATACCGGTTAATTGGCTTCAAATGACAAAACCTTCATTTCATTCTTTCATGGGATGTGAGTGTGTCATTAGTAAGACCTGTATTTGTTGCCCCTCCCTAATTGCCTTCGAGATGATGATGGTCAGCTACTTTGAGGCACTGCAGTCCAACTGATGTGGGTACTGTCACAATGTTGTTAGGAAGGGAGCTCCAGGATTTTGAACCAGCACCAGTGAAGGAACAGCAATATAGTTCCAAGTCAAGGTAGTATGTGGCTTGGAAGGGAACTTCAGGTGTTGATATTCTTGTACATTTGCACTAACCAAAATAAAACAGCATCTTTCAAAGAATAAGGAAGATCATAAATCACAGCAGCTGGTGGAATTTAAATTAAGTCAGCAAATTTGCCAGGTAAAGCTCAATTCAGAAATAGTGACCACAATAACGCTCATCAATTGCTGTAGAAACCTGGAATGGTGCAGGAGGGATAATTGGGGGTCATTATGGGGTAGGTGGGACTTCTATAAACAGGATAGTCTACACTTGAACCAGAGGGGTACCAATATCCGGGAAGGGGCGGGGGGGGGGGGTGAGTTTGCTAATGCTTTTCGAGAGAGTTTAATTCAGCAGGGTGATGGGAACCTGAATTGCAGCTCCAGTGTACAGGAGGTTGAGAATAGTGAGGTCATGAACAAGGTTTCAAGGTCATAGGAGTATACTGGCAGGCACGAAGGTGGTTTGAAGTACGTCCGGAAAAAGATGGGTGAACTTGCTGCACGGGTTGGTACCTGGGACTTGGATATTGTGGCCATTTCGGAGACATGGATAGAGCAGGGACAAGAATAGTTGTTGCAGGTTCCAGGGTTTAGATGTCTCTGTAAGATCAGGGAAGGTGGTAAAAGAGGAGGAGGTGTGGCATTGTTAGTCAGGGACAGTATTACAGTGGCAGAAAGGATGTTTGACAAGGACTCATTTACTGAGGTAGTATGGGCTGAGGTTAGAAACAGGAAAAGGAGGTCACCCTTTTAGGAGTTTTCTATAGGCCTCCAAAAAGTTCCAGAGATGTAGAAAAAAGGATTGCAAAGATGATTCTGGATAGGAGCGAAAGTAACAGGATAGCTGTTATGGGGGATTTTAACTTTACAAATATTGACTGAGAAAGCTATAGTTCAACTACATTAGATGGGTCAATTTTTGTCCAAATGTGTGCAGGAGGGTTTGCTGACACAGTATGTAGATAGGCCAACAAGAGGTGAGGCCACATTGGATTTGGTATTGGGTGATGAATCAGGCCAGGTGTTAGATTTGGAAGTAGGTGAACACTTTGGTGAAATGACCACAATTCAATTAGTTACGTTTACATTAGCGATGGAAAGGGATAGGTATATAGCACAGGGCAAGAGTTATAGCTGGGGGAAAGGAAATCATGATCCTATGAGATGAGATTTAGGATGCATAGGATGTGGAAGGAAACTGCAGGGGATGGGCACAATTGAAATGTGAAGCTTGTTCAAGGAACTGCTACTGCGTGTCCTTGATAAGTATGTACCTGTCAGGCAGGGAGGAAGTGATCGAACAAGGGAACTGTGGTTTATTAAAGAAGCTGAATCTCTTATGAAGAGAAAGGAGACTTGTGTTAAGATGAGACATGAAGGCTCAGTTAGGGCGCTTGAGAGTTACAAGTTAGCCAGGGAGGACCTGAAGAGAGAGCTAATAAGAGCCAGGAAGCAATATGAGAAGTCTTTGGCAGGTAGGATCAAGGAAAACCCTAGAGCTTTCCATGGGTATGTCAGGAACAAAAGAATGACTAGGGTAAGGTTAGGGCCAGTCAAGGACAGTAGTGGGAAGTTGTGCATGGAATCCAAAGAGATAGGAGGAGGTGCTAAATGAATATTTTTTATCTGTATTCACATAGGAAAAAGACAATATTGTCGAGGAGAATACTGAGATACAGACTATTAGACTAGATGGGATTGAGGTTCATAAGGAAGAGGTGTTAGCAATTCCGGGAAGTATGAAAATAGATAAGCCTCTGGGCTGGATGGGATTTATCCTAGGAATCTCTGGGACGCCAGGAGGAGATTGCAGAGCCTTTGCTTTGATCTTTAGGTTGTCACTGTCTACAGGAATAGTGCCAAAAGACTGAAGAATAGCAAATGTTGTCCCCTTGTCAAGAAGGGGAGTAGAGACAACCCTGGTAATTGTAGACCAGTGAGCCTTATTTCTGTTGTGGGCAAGGTTTTGGAAAGGATTATAAGAGATAGGATTTATAATCATCTAGAAAGGAATAATTTGACTAGGGATAGGCCACAAAACCATGTTAAGGGTAAGTCATGCCTCACAAACATTACAGTGTTCTTTGAGAAGGTGACCAAAGAGGTGGATGAGGGTAAAGCATTGTGGTGTATACAGATTTCAAAGCGTTTCATAAGGTTCCCCACGGTAAGCTATTGCAGAAGATAGAGGCATGGGATTGAGGGCGATTTAGTGGTTTGGATCAGAAATTGTCTAACTGTAAAAAGACAGAGGGTGGTGGTTGATGGGAAATGTTCATCCTGGAGTTCAGTTACTAGTGGTGTACCGCAAGGATCTGTTTTGGGGCCACTGCTGTTTGTCATTTTTATAAATGACCTGGATGAGAGCGTAGAAGGATGGGTTAGTAAATTTGCAGATAACACCAAAGTCAGTGGAGTTGTGGACAGTGCGGAAGGATGTTACAATTTACAAAGGGACATAGATAAACTGCAGAGCTGGGCTGAAAGGTGACAAATGGAGTTTAATGCGGAAAAGTGTGAAGTGATTCATTTTGGAAGGAGTAACAGGAATACAGAGTACTGGGCTAATGGTAAATTACTTGGTAGTGTGGATGAGCAGAGAGATCTCGGTGTCCATGTGCATAGATCCCTGAAAGTTGGCACCCAGGTTGATAGGGTTGTTAAGAAGGTGTACAGTGTGTTAGCTTTTATTGGTAGAGGGATTGAGTTTGAGCCATGAGGTCATATTGCAGCTGTACAAAACTTTGGTGTGGCTGTACTTGGAATATTGTGTACAGTTCTGGTCACCACATTATAGGAAGGATGTGGAAGCATTGGAAAGGGTGCAGAGGAGATTTACCAGGATGTTGCCTGGTATGGTGGGAAGGTCTTATGGAGGAAAGGCTGTGGGACTTAAGGCTGTTTTTGTTAGAGAGAAGGTTAAGAGGAGACTTAATAGAGGCATATAAGATGATCAAAGGATTAGATAGGGTGGACAGTGAGAGCCTTTTTCCTCAGATGGAGATGGCTAACACAAGGGGACATAGCTCTAAGTTGAGAGGTGAAAGATATAGGACAAATGTCAGAGGTAGGTTCTTTACTCAGAGTAGTAAGGGCATGGAATGCCCTCCCTGCAACAGCAGTGGACTTGTCAGGTTTGAGGGCATTTAAATGGTCATTGGATAAACATATGGATGATATTGGAATAGTACAAGTTGGTGGGCTTTATTTAGATTGTTGCACCAACCTGTGAAACTATCAAGGGCCAAAGGGTCTGTACTACGCTGTAATGTTCTAAGTTCTACATTTACTAAGATCTTTCAGGGAAGGAAATCTGCCATCCTTACTCAATCAGGCCTAAATGTGACATCAGGCCCATAGCAATGTGCTGACTCTTAACTGTCCTTTGAAATGGCTGAGCAAGCTACTCAGTTCAAGGGCAATTAGGGCTAGGCAACAAATGCTGGCTTTGCCAGTGACTCCTACGTCCCATGAAGAAAAAGAGTTGGCTTTCATAAATAACATGACAACACAAAGACTAGGTTCCACGTGAATTGAATGCAATGAACTCCTGGGCAGGCAAAGAAAAACCATTTTACAACAATTTTTAATGTACCAATCAATTTAAGTAGTCTTTAGAACGGTATGTCAAAGATAATCAGAAAGAAATGTTCTTGTCCAACCCATCCAATCCCAGGGAGATCCAATCTTTGCTGCTCTTGCAGCATCTATACGTTAGCAAAGCCACAGAAATATTAGACAGGGAATGAAATATCCGTGTCTTCTGTTACTTGCAGAATGTCATGTACCTAACTTGGGAATTGGTTGGGGAGGGAGTAAATATCATGTCTTTTTGGAATAAAAAGTAGTTCCTGAGCTAAATTTTGCTACACTTACAGGGGTCACTGGGGAAGGTATGGACATTCTTGTTGTTAGCATCAGTTGCTGATCCAGTGAAGTCCACTCCTTTCACATTGCTCCAAGCAGTAGGCCAAGCAACCTGTGCAGTAAAAACAATTATGAAAAGCTAAATAACACCAAGAATTCAACGTTTTCTGCAAAGCTTTGTGGGGTGCATTGTTTAACAAATGGGTCATACAGCTCAAGTGAATGGTCAACAAAACAGTAATATCACAAATATGGTTACTGAATACCATGCATTTTCAGAGTTTGGTATATCACAATCAGCATGTACCAATTCCTGCTCACCAATTAAATAAATAACTGCAAAGCCATCAAGAGTCTATGTGCCGCTATTTGGACAGTTCTGTTTCTCAAACTCGAACTGAACGCAAATGTGACTTTACATTAACTATCTTGGGACTTCTTTTTCTTCCTTTTATCCACTTTGCCAATGTAATAATTCCTGTTCACCAGTTGGTTAATAAGATATTTTACTCCAGGTATGATTCAAGTGATTTACAAGGGACTTTTATCAAACAATTTATTTAAGAATACAGTTCACATATATAAGACATTTAGCAACAACATTTACTATTTACGAACAAGCATGATACTATATATGAACCTTAACAGCTAAATATACTGTTCTATGCAAATACCCTGACAAACATACTTCTGTGCTAGGCCTGGAAGGGCGTATGTTCATTTGATGCTGAATTTTGCAGCTTTGCAACACCTGCTGTGAATTAGTCTTTTGAATATGGAATTAAAATGCTGAGGCTTTCCAACCCTGGAACTTTCAGTATACCTCCAGGGACAGGGACACCACTTGTCTCTAGCTTCTAGCTAGCCAGCCACCAAGAGCTGAATTTCCAATACCAGGGAAAGAGACACAAACACTGTTTTCAGTCTGCACTCCCTGCCAAACTGAAAGCAAATACCTTTGAATTTTTCCTGAGAGGAAAAAATAGCTATCCAAAAGCACATAACCTACCATTTAGTCGCAAATCAACAATTACCAAAGGGTCACGGAACACCAAGATACTGCACTACGCCCAGACTAAAAACAAACAAAACATCCACTATATGGCTTTAGCAACAAAAAAGATGCCACTACAGACATCACTGCCAATAACAAAAAACCAAGCCTGCTTAAAAACTGCAGAGAACATAACTAAAATACATTTCTCAAAGGCAGAGTAGCGTAACAACATGAACACAAGCCATTTTTTAAAAGTTCTTGTTTATTTATTAGTGTCACAAGTAGGCTTACATTAACACTACTATGAAGTTACTTTGAAAATCCCCTAGTCGCCACACTCCGGCACCTGTTCAGGTATATTGAGGTAAAATTTAACATGGCCAATGCACCTAACCGGCATGTCTTTCAGACTGTGGGAGGAAACTGGAGCACCCAGACGATATCCATGCAGCCATGGGGAGAAGGTGCAGACGCCACAGTCACCCAAGCCAGGAACTGAACCCCCCAGGTCCCTGGCGCTATGAGGCAGCAGTGCTAACCACTGCACAACCATCCCGCCCAACCAAGCCAATGTGTTTCTGAAGATGTGGGTCCACACTTCAAAATATGTAAGCAGCAAGGGTATCTAGTATTATACTGGTCTGTTATATATAACAATTGGCTCAGAGAAAAAGTCAAGCTTCCTTCATCCTCAAAAGGAAAAACAATGGTAGTGATAGGAAAATGGAGAATTCAACTGACGTTGTTATACACATTCAAGTAAATCCTCTTGTATAAGTAAATAAATCTTATTCTTCATAGAATTTTTGCTTTCTATTACCCTTACAGCCTGCTACTCCAAGACAGCTAGAGGCAAACTACTTGTTCCCCTGATTTAACAGCTCAGATTCCTATGATAGATGTCTTTTGGGTACTGGCACCCATAGATTCCCACACCTGCACTTGTGCAGGCCAAGTCACTGCAGCATGTTGGGCTCTCACTGAGTGCAGGTGTGGGCAAGAGCTGAAGTGCACTTCAAAGTCACAAATGCCATCCTGAGTGACTGAGAGGTATGCTTTCCCCCATCCTACTTGATCTGTCTGTAGCCTTTGACACAGCTGATCTCACTTCCAATGCTTCTTCATTACTGTCCAGCTCAGTGGGATTATTCTCACCTGGTTTCATTTTTGGTGAATTAAAGCCAGAGAATCACTTGCAATGACATCCCTTTCCATACTATTATTTCTGGTGATCTTTTCTGAATCCCCTCCTATTTGTTATCTGCATGCTGCCCCTCAGTGATATCATCCAAAGGCACAATATTAGTTTTCATGTGTCTACTGATGACATTCACCTCACCATCCTTTCAATTCCTCCACTGTGCTAAATTATCAGGGACTGTTATCAAACATTCAGTGCTAGATCAACAGAAATTTCCAGTTTGACACTGGGAAGACTGAAGCCACTGTTCACAGTCTCCGCTCCAAACTCCATTCATTAACTACTGACATAATTTCTCTCCCTGGCAGCAGTCAGATTAATCCAACCTGCTCACAATCTTGGGAGTTGCATTTCATCCAGATAGGAGCTTTTGACCTAATTTTCTTGCAGTCATTAAAGACCACCTATCTCCACTGCCAAAGCATTGCCTAATTTCACCCATCACAGCTCATCTGCTATGAAAATCCTCAATCAGGCCTTCATTACCTCGAGACTCAATTATTCCAACAAACCTCTAGCTGATTTCCTACAGTCTACCCTCCAGAATGTTGAGGTTCTCCAAGATTCTATCCTAGTGTTACTTTGCAGAAAGTCCCATTCCCCTGCCACTCCTGCCTTCGATGGCCAATACAGATTCCTGGTCAAGCAATGTCTTGACTTTAAAATTCTCATCCTTGTTTTCCTAAATCCTTCCGTGACCTTACCTCTCACTTATGCTGTAGTTGCCTCCTGCCTGACAATCTCCCAGATACCTGCACTCCTCCAATTCTGGCTGCTTGTGCATTTCCAATTCCAAGTGCAGCATCAGTGGGAATCATGCCTAGCTGTTGGCTAGACTCCAAGGTCTGGACATACCTGTCTTCCTCTGTTTCTTCCTTTAAAACACTTTCAAACCAATATATTTATGATCAAGCTTTTGTCATCTGATCAGACATTTCATTATGTCATTTGGAGTCTTTATTTTATAAATGATCCTTTGTGTTGTTTAATTAGGTTAAAGCTGTGAAAGGTGGATAGGAGGCTGACAACATTGGTATGCTTGTGAGGATGAGGTAGAATGTTAGAAACAGGTACTGATTGTGAAGAGTGATAGGGCTATCCATGAACTGAGTGAGATGCTGGTGCAGTGGTGAGTGGACGCTACGCCTGAAAAGAATTTCCTAACCTTGATCACCCATGTCAGGATTTCAAAATTTTCTGGTATTGCAGCCAGATCCTGGGTGCCAGATGCCAAGAATTGATGGCCGATGCTATCTTCACCCATTCCTTCCCAGGGTGTGCCTTGAGTGGGCCTGAAGAGTCCACTTCGGGAACAAAGTGTACTCCATCTCTAATCACTAATACCTCTAGTACCGCATCAAGAAACTTGGAAGCCATTGCCTGTTGCTCTATTTGTGATGGGTTTATTTACCATCGAGCATTCCAGAGATGGTATGAAGCAGCTCCTATTTCCACTGCTGCAGGCTACCTTTAAGAGGTCCAGTGTGTTATACTATCCACTCCTGGGCCTTCCCTTATTCAGCATACAACCAGCCAGCAGCATCCTTCACGTTGCATCTGAAATCATTAAGAGGAAGAAGCATTGTTTTCCCTTCCTCAATGGGACTGGGGATGGAGAAACTTATCTATGATCTTGGTGACCAAAATGGACCTTTCCAATTTTGCCTCTCTCTCTCTCTTCTGCAATTGCTTAAACTTGTGATAGAGCATTTTTTTAGTCAAAGGTAAAAGGGGAAAAAGGTGGGTTTCATGGAAGTAGGCCACCAATTATCAAATAGCTGAACAAGTCGCCAAGTGGTCCACTCCTGGTTCAGCCTAAAAAGCAACTTGTTATTCACGTTAACCGTAAATCTTAAAATAATTTTTAAAAAGTGATTCAATAGAACTACTGCACATCATCAAAATTGCTTACTGTTCTAAGTTACCAAATCATGTTCTAGCAAGTTTGAAAAAATCTCCAAAAATCAATACACCAGATGAAAATCTACACTGTCAAAAATATAGAAATTTCAAAAAAGGGATAACACTCATTTACAAGAAATGTTCCATGGAAAAGAGATGTTCCCAACAGTCAGAGAATTACTTCAAATAAATCGCAACAGAACAAATATGCAAGAGATTTGGAACAAACTGGATGCCCTAAAAAAAAAAGCTGAATTCACAAGATATGCTAACAACATTCCTAATCATGATGTTTGCAGATATTGCCTGCAGGAAAATGAGTTCAAAAAAGGTAATTTGCATTTATATGGTAGATGAAATCTCATGATGTGCCAAATCATTTTAGAGTCAATTAAGTGCTTTGGAAGTGTAATCAAATTTCATAATGCAAGGAAATAAAACAGCCAATTTGCACACAGCAAGGCTAACAGATGACCTGGCCGTTTGGTTGAGGAATAAATATTGTGTGCTTTTAAGATGTTAGGCCACAGTAGCCAGATCACTGTCTAATCCCTTAACCTTTTCCCTCACTATTTCCAAAAGACAATTAATTTTCTGGTGATGCCTGGCATTGCAGCAAAAGCAGCATAAGGAGGCAAAGACCTTTGTGTGCATATAGTTCAAATTACCCCTCATTACAACACATGTATTACCTTATGCCTTGACTTTGTCCAAGTCCACACCGTCAAGTTAAACATTCAACAGCTCTTAACGATAGCTGTATTGACAGTTTCATCATCTGGTGCAGAAACAATTTTCTATCTGAACACATGACAGGAAAAATATATTGATCAAGTCAACTCCTCACTTGGCAGAAATCAGGAGCAGAATTTAATCCCCATTCTATTTCTACACCATGAAGGATTAAAGATCCGTAAAGTGTTTTGTAACACAGCAGGGGCTTGTACAAGTCTAACTGGTAACTCAAGGCATTGAGCTCAAGGGACCTTTGTTGCATTATCTTCTTAAATAGTGCTGTACCTTTCAGTGCATATGGAAGAGGAACAGCAAGGCTAATTCTGAAGGTCAAATAATCAATCTCAGTATAACTGGTCTGTTTCTATACTGAAAGATGAGCACATTATCCCCTCCCATCTTTATTTCCTAAAAAAGATGGCAACAAGTGGGGAAAAAATGCTCTCAATTCTTTCAGTCAGATCAGCAAGGGACAGATGCATTTCAAAAAGGATCATCTTTGAACAAAACAGCAGCTTCACCAATTTAAACCTGATGATATATAGCAAGCTCCATAGAGAATGAAACAAGATGTGAAAATAACCTGCTTTCAGTATACCAAAATGAGCAACCAAATTATCCATGTAACTACTTACCCCCTCCCCAAAAAAAAACTGGACACACCAAACTGAAATATTCTCAAACTCATTAGTTCCCACGAAACAAATGTTTCATGCTTTGATGATCATTTTCCCGCTCTGGTGATGGATGTTCCCAGAATGGAATGTTCTTGAGTCTGTACAGCATTGTAAATATCATCAGACGCTGCAAACAAATGCGTGGTGGAAGCTCAGTTGCACTTTTCTGAACTCCATTACTCCGACAATTCGAGACAGCGACTTTTGTTCTAGATTTGTTTGCAACAATTAGTTCCCCCAGCCCCAACCCACCCACCCACCATCGCCCAGGACATGCTTGATTTATTTAGTGAACATAACACATTGGAGAAGTTAGTTCTCTTCTCCCAAGGCTGGTACACAATACATTTCTAAAACTGCTAACATCAAGACATTCATGTAGGACTGCGCCTCTGGTGACAGACATGCTTGTCAGAAGCATCAAGTTTCCTTTGCAGCAGCAATGTGGAAATCAGCCTGACTTTTGACAGAAATGAAAACTTGGTTAAATGGACTGCAGGAATATTTTTCATCATTGATCTATGTTGTGTTACTGGGTAACATCTGCATATACAGTAGTTGCGATTAGGAAAGAAAAGAGCCAGAATTCTCATGCCAAATGATGATATCTAATGACCCATGCTGAAAATGTGTATGGGAATATCACTCATTGAGATTACCCACACCCACCATGATCAGGGGCTCTATAAACAATTGCCCAATTTTACCATAGAATCCCTACAGTGTAGAAAGAAGCCATCGAGTCTGCACCAACTCTTCGAAAGAGCATCTTCCCCAGACCCATCTCCTCACCGTACCCCATGCATTTCCCATGGCTATTCCACCTAATCATCTTTGGGCACTAAGATGCAATTTAGCATGGCCAATCCAGCTAATCTGTACAACTTTGGACTGTAGGAGGAAGCTGGTACACCCAGAAGAAACCCATGCAGACAAGGGAAACATGCAAACTCCACATAGATAGTCACCCAAGGCTAGAATAGAAGCCAGGTCCCTGGTGCTGTGAGACAGCAGTGCTAATCACCATGTCCCCCATACTTTAAAAACAAACATTTTAGATGAGCTACAGGAGCCACCCAATAGGCAAAAGGAAGTAAAGAAAATACTTTCAGGAAGTAAAGGAAGAAAGCTAGCAGAGTTATGTATGCCACCAATAGGCAAACTGCAACACATACTGGAAAAGGCCACAACTCTAACCCCGCTTCATGCAAAAGACATTTGATTTATGCACAAAGGCAAGTAAAGGAAGGCTACATGTCAACTTTGCTTGAGCACCAAATACCCCAACATTTGGGAACATGAAACTTTGACAGATTCTTCAGCAGATTTGATTCCAATGCATCCACCACCCAACAGAAATGAGAACTAAGCATCACCATTTATAAACTAAGGGATTGCTCATTTCAGGCAGAAATGAGGAAGACTTTTATCTGAAGATCATGAGTCTTTGGAACGCTCTTGCACAAAAGGCAGTGGAAGCAGAGTATTTGAATATTTTTAAGGCAAAGCTGGACAGATTCTTGATTATCAAGAGGGTGACAGCCTATTGAGCGCAGGCAGGAATGTGGGTTGAGGTTACAAGCAGATCAACCATGATCTTATTGAATGGTGGAGCAGGTGTGGGGGGTGACCTACTCTGGCTCCTAATTAATTTGTTCAAACATTGACTGCCTAACTGAACAAGTCAATATTTTTCTTGCAGTTGGCAACAGCAAATGTACTGATAAGTGCAAAGCAAAAAACTGTGCTACTCTTTACTAGATGTGCATCCAGAGGGAGGTAATTTACCTATAACCACAAATCACACAATCAGATGGACTAGGAGGGCAAAATCACAATTTCAATCTTATTCTGGGTTCATTATCACTACTGATAATGCACTAAGTTCAGACAGTAACTGTGGGAGAAGAGCCCAAATTCCTCATGTACATTTCACAGAATTTGGGAAGTAGTTATTTTGAACTTCTTCACCACATGGACCTCAACAAATTCAAGAAGTCAGCCCAGCACCACCTACTTATGTCAAATAGACGTAGAAATCCAGCTTTGCTGGAGGAGGAATTAAAAGCATTTGCAAAGGAAACAAAAAAGTTATCCATCATTCAAGTTCCAAATCCCTGGGCACATATTCATCCAATAATATCACAACTTGATGTTATCTGCTCCTTGATGAGGCCTCAAGTCAAACCAAGAAGCAAAATTAAAGTAGGATCACTTTTTTTCCTGTATAAAGATACAAAGATTAATGTTCCATCGTGTTTAGGCAGCTCTTCTGGTCTCTAAAGTCTAATTTAATTATGGTGTTAAGACTCTTGATTGGCAGGCATACACAGTGAAACAAGCTTCACATATCAAGTTACTCCACCAATCAAGTTTAATGTTTTGTTTCAAACATAAAACACAACAAGCTATCAACGTACCAAATGGTCCATTGCAGTGTCAGCTCATAGACAAGATGGCATTTGGCTTCAGAGCCAATGATTTGATAAATAACCCATCATTCAAATAATGGATTAAGAACTGAAAAAGAGCCACAAGACAGCCATCACTGTAACTGCTTCACTGCAGGATCAATATATGAACTCGAGAGAAAATAGAGGCATAAATGTCTAGCATTCCAAGTCCTCATTATAATATTCCCTTTGAGAGTCATCAGACCATAAGTAAAGAGCTCATTAACATGAAGTACTTGAGTTCCAGATTATAATCAGTCTGCATTGTAAAATTAATCTTATGCTGAAAAAAATCTTTTCCTTTTTGCATATTAAAGACGCAAGACCCCCACCTCCCACCCAAGGCTCAAGATTTACTTGGCTCTAGGATCCATTTGGCCATCTTTCTCCCACTGATGGGCGCTCGGTCCTGCCGAGATTGATGGAACTGCTGGCCAGGCTGGTTAACAGCTCCCAAGGGCAGGACCTCCTCCCCAGTGAAGTACAGAAATCTCACACTAGCCTTATTTAGCCTGCCCAGAGTACATTATGGGAGACCAGTCAAGAATGCATTGGTGTCATGGATAATGCCAGATGGGATGTACCCCAGGTTACTGTGGGAGGTGAGGGAAGTGATTGCAGAGCCCCTGGCGATGATCTTTGCATTGTCGATGGAGATGGGACAGGTTCCAAAGGATTGCGGATGTGGTTCCTATTTTCAAGAAAGGGAACAGGAATAGCCCGGGAAATTACTGACCGGTGAGTCTGACCTCAGTGGTTGGTAAGTTGATGGAGAAGATTCTGAGGGACAAGATCTATGAGCATTTAGAGAAGTTTAGAATGATCAGGAACAGTCAGCACGGCTTTGTCAAGGGCAGGTCGTGCCTTACTAGCCTAGTTGAGTTCTTTGAAAATGTGACTGAACACATTGACAAAGGAAGAGCGGTGGACGTGGTTTACATGGACTTGAGCAAGGCGTTTGATAAGGTCCCCCATGCAAGACTTCTTGAGAAGGTGAGAGGGCATGGGATCCAAGGGGCTTTGGCCTCGTGGATCCAGAACTGGCTTGCCTGCAGAAGGCAAGGAGTGGTTGTGGATGGCTCTTTTTCTGCATGGAGGTCAGTCACCAGTGGCGTGCCCCAGGGATCTGTTCTAGGACCCTTGCTGTTTGTCATTTTCATAAATGACCTAGATGAGGAAGTGGAGGGATGGGTTAGTAAGTTCGCTGACGATACAAAGGTTGGTGGTGTTGTGGATAGTCTGGAGAGATGTCAGAAGTTGCAGCGTGACATAGATAGGATGCAAGACTGGGCAGAGAAGTGGCAGATGGACTTCAACGCGGATAAATGTGTAGTCGTCCATTTTGGCAGGACCAACGGGATGCAGGAGCACAATATCAAGGGTGGGAGTCTTAGCTGGGTTGAACAGAAGGATCTTGGGGTCCGGGTCCATAGGACTCTTAAATCGGCCTCGCAGGTACAGGATGTGGTCAAGAAGGCGTATGGTGTACTGGCCTTCATTAATCGAGGGATTGAGTTTAGGAGCCGGGAGGTAATGCTGCAACTTTATGGGACCCTTGTCAGACCCCACTTGGAGTACTGTGCGCAGTCCTGGTCGCCTCACTACAGGAAGGATGTGGAGGCTATTGAGAGGGTGCAAAGGAGATTTACAAGGATGTTGCCTGGATTGGGAGGTATGCCTTATGAAGATAGGTTGAGGGAGCTAGGGCTCTTCTCCCTGGAGAGACGAAGGTTGAGAAGCAACCTGACAGAGGTTTATAAAATGTTGAGAGGAATAGAAAGGGTGGATTCTCGGAGGCTATTTCCCAGGGCTGAAATCGTCACTACAAGAGGACACAGGTTTAAGGTGCTGGGAAGCAAGTACAGAGGAGATGTTAGGGGAAAGTTTTTCACTCAGAGGGTGGTGAGTGAGTGGAATCGGCTGCCGGTGGTGGTAGAAGTGAACTCGCTGGGGTCTTTTAAGAGACTTCTGGGCGAGTATATGGGATCTAATGGCATTGGAAGTTACAGATAGGTAGGTATAGATGTGATCGGTGCAACTTGTGGGCCGAAGGGCCTGTTTATGCTGTAGTGTTCTATGTTCTAATGTATGTATATATTCTTACCGCCCATGATAAATGTGCTTTATATGAGAGATTTTGTATTTTCTTACCATCAAGAGTGATTGTCCCAATTTAAATAATTTCAGCAGCAAACATTTTGTTAGTTATAAAATAAAGAGTGTTTATTAAAGGGGAATGTATAGGCATTTCTGTGGTTGCAAACATGATTCCAGGATGACATGTTGCCCCTCTGGTGCTATGGTCATGGCTACAAGAGATTCTGGAGGGGGAAGGTAAACAGCCAAAGGTCGTGGTACACATTGGTACAAACAACATCAGTTAAAAAAAAGGGATGACATCCTAAAAGCAGAATATTAGGGAGTTAGGAAGCAAATTAAGAAGTAGGACCTCAAAATCTCCGGACTACGACCAGTGCCACACACCAGTCAGAGCAGAAATAGCCAAATATGTCAGATGAAATGAAGAGATGGTGTGAGTGGGAGGATTTCAGATTCCTGAGACTCTGAGACTGGTTCTGGGAAGGTGGGACCAATACAAACTGAATGGGTAACACTGGGCAGGACAGGTTCTGATGTCCTAGGGGGAATATTTGTGAGCATGGCTGGGGAAGATTTAAATTAAAATGACAGAGGGATGGGAACATATGTGAAGAATCAGAGAAGGGGGAAAACAAGGATAAGAACAAAAGGCAGAAAGGGGAATAAGAAAAAGGATAGGCTAGGAAACCAAGTGCCAGAATCAAACAGAGCCACAGTGAAAAATAAATGGGAACAGGGCAAGGAATCTTTAAAAAAGAGCCTTAGGGCTTTGTGCCTTAATGCGTGGAGCAATGGATAAATTAATCGCGTAAACAGATGTAAATGCATACGATATAGTTGGGATTATGGAGACATGGCTGCAGGGTGACCAGGGACTGGAACTGAACAGAAATGGATGGGAGTTTAGCAAGATGATGAACGAGATAGGGACATATCAGGCAATGTTTATAAACATAAAAATAGGCAATCTTAACAATGGCACAGGAATACATTTTAAGCTTATCCCTGTATCAAATATGACACCAAAATTTTGAACAATCAGACAACAACTTTTGTTTTCCCAATATTTAACTGTTAGGAATTGCTGCTTGCCTAGTATTGACGTCAACTATGCAGTTAACCATTTACCAGAGGGATCGAGAGAAGTGGTAGTGGCGGGGTACAGCTGGGTATCATGAGCATTCATGTGGAAAATGTGAAGTTGTCCACTTTGGTAGGAATAATGGTAGGAAGGACTATTACTTACATGGCGAAGAACTGCAGCATGCGATGGTGCAGAGGGACCTCGGGGTCCTTGTGCATGAGTCGCAAAAACCCAGCCTACAGGTGCAGCAGGTGGTCAGGAAGGCTAATGGGATGCTGGCCTTCATAGCGAGGGGGATTGAATATAAAAGTAGGGAGGTCTTGCTGCAGCTGTATAGGGCACTGGTGAGGCCGCAGCTGGAGTACTGTGTGCAGTTTTGGTCGCCGCACTTACGCAAGGATATTTTGGCCTTGGAGGGAGTGCAGAGGAGGTTTACTAGGCTGATACTGGGAGTTGAGGGCGTTGAACTATGAGGAGAGGCTGAATAAACTAGGCTTGTACTCGTTAGAGTTTAGAAGAATGAGGGGAGATCTCATTGAGACATATAAGATGATGAATGGGATGGATAGGATAGAGGTGGAGAGGCTCTTCCCGCTCAGAAAGGACAGTAGGACTAGGGGGCACAGCCTCAAGATAAAGGGGGGGGCGGTTTAGAACGGAGTTGAGGAGGAACTTCTTCACTCAAAGGGTGGTGAATCTCTGGAATTCTCTGCCCGTTGAAGTGGTGGAGGCTGTCTCGCTAAATATACTTAAGATGAGGGTTGATAGGTTTTTGATAGGCAAGGGGATTAAGGGTTATGGGGAGAGGGCGGGAATGTGGAACTGAGACACGACAGATCAGCCATGATCTTATTGAATGGCGGGGCAGGCTCGAGGGGCTAGTTGGCCTACTCCTGCTCCTATTTCTTATGTTCTTATTAAATACTAGATTAAGATGTTCAGGGGCAGCACATAGATGAGAAATAGAAAGCAGCCAAGAATAAATCTTTCAGGGGTAACAAAAGCAATCATGTAGCAGTAGGAAGAGAACCTACTGAGGGTGATTCTCTAGCTAGGATTAGATAGATGAGAGTGTACCCTGGTGAGAGCAATCCCACCTAGCTCCACACCAGTGCAGACAGATGGAGAGGAGGTGTGGTCAACTCTGTCAAATCATTGCAGCTGTGGCTGAAATCAGTAACTGAGAACATAACAGAGACTGGAACTGTGATCATAGATTGGTACAAGGTAAAGTTGCCTGCTGAGTTATTGTTATATTTTGTCCATGTAGCTATTTCTTGTCTTTTTTTTGAAGTGGACACTATCTAGTGCCATCCATGATACAACTGTAGCAAAGTATAGCATATGATAGCATATAATGATGGGAGAGATAAAGTGCAAGGTATCCTTTGCCCTTTATCTTTATGGAGGAGTAAGGAATTTAATATTTAATCTGCATCAAGTCAGGAATAATATGATACACCAGCTGAACATACCTTAGATCGAGTGACTCTGCCAAACTGTACTCAAGTCTGTAGAAATAGATGAGATGCAAATAGAGCTTGCAAAAATAAAATGACTCAAAAAAGGTGCAGGTTCTTCAATTTGACAACACGTGGCAGTATTCAGCAGTGTCTATCCAAATTAATAACGGTAGCAATTTCTACCTCTCTACTGCCATGGAAAGAAACAGCTGAAAAAATATGATACTGACCTGAAACTTCTCTCTCACAGCCTGAAGTTTAATACACCGTACAGCACTGTTGTGAGCCTTTGAAGATTTCACTGGAAATTCCATGTTTCTGAGGTCATACAGGCTGACCTTTCCCCGAGAACATCCAATCACCAGAGTGGTCCCATCTGGCAGGAGTTCAATTGCAGTTAGTGGAGAGTCTGCTCGAATACTGTGCAATATGCTGGAAAAGTAATAAATTGAATAAAGTGGGGGGGGGGGGGGGGGGGGGGGGGGGAAATGCGGGAAGAGAGAGAGAGAGAGAAAAGTAAAAATTCTCCAAGACGGTCAATCATGAACATCACTATTGCTGGTATCAATAAAACAGGTGTCATAGCTGCAGATAGACAAACAGGCTGGAAGGGTGGCCAGATAGGTGGGATATTTCATTTAAATGTAAAACAACCCATTTTTTGTGAACAAGAGAGAAATAAGTAAACCTTAAAATGTTAGACTTTCTTTAAAATGAAGAACTGCAGCACAGTGCTTGGTGTTCAAATACAAGGATCAAATGGCGTAACATCAATAAGGTTGCAAAACAGTTTTAAATCTAAAGGCTTAGAATTAAAAAGCAAGGACATAATATGAAACGTACATAAACCGTCAGTTAGATTGTAGTTGGATTATCATCTGATCTTTGAAACACTCCATTGCGGGAAGAAAATAAAAGCAACAGAAATTGCATGGTTTAGATTCTTTTAGATATCAGGAGTGAAAGGTTAGTTATTAGGATTAGCTGGTCTTGTTTTGTTTCATTCAAGCCAAGGAGGTGATTTGATAGAAACTTACAAAATTATTGAAAGTTTACGATAATGTCAATGAAACAGCACAAAGCACAAATAAGATAGTCAGAAAAAGGGATTGAGGACAGGAAATAATTAGAATACAGAAACCTTTGCCATTGAATACTGTTGCAGTGGATTCCAAATATTGACTTGCTTGAAAATAGGAATACCAAAAACATGAGGAATAAGCAGGAGAATGGAATCAGAGATGATTGAGGAGAGACTGTTGTACAGATACTGAAACAAAACATGGTGGGAACTAGAATTTGGAAATTAAAGCTGAGAATACACAATAGATCAAGCTGCAGCTACGAGCTGAAATTGTGTCAACCTTTCAGGTTGATGACTTTGCATTTCTTCACTTTCTTCCATTTTAGTGAAACAGGTTTTCTTCAGAGCAGGATGAGGGCAGACAAAAACAAAAAGGTAATGTCTGTAATAGGACGGAAAACAGAGGGGACTAAATGGCAAAAATGATATTGCAAAGCAAATGACAGTGGTAACAGCACAAATAAAGAAGCAAAAAGATAGGTGTAGAGGAGTTGTAAATGGCAATAAAAGTACCATAAACGATTTCTGCTGCCCAAATAAATGGGGAAAGTGATTACAATCGGAAATTGTTGAACTTGATGTTGAATCAGGAAGGCTGTAAAGTGTAAATCGAAAGTCGAGGTGTTCTTCCTCAACCTACTTTGAGCTCTAATGGACTAATGCTTTTATTTTAATTTGTTCGTGGGATGAACGTGCTGCTGCCAGGCTAGCATTTATTGTTCATCCCTACTCCCCCTCGAGATTATGAGTGAGCCTTCCTCTTAAAATGTCACCCTTCATGTGTATGAAGTCAATGACAGAGATCAGAATGGGAACTCAGGGTCATGCTTGCAGACTGAATAAAGTGTTCCTCAAAATGACCACCCAATTTGACTTTGGCCTCCTCAGAGAGCAGACCTCATTGGGAGCAATGAATACAGTAGCTGCTCCACCTGGAAGCAAAACTGGTGACATTTTCCACTTTGTCACAAGAGCAGGGAACAACTTGGACACAATCATGTACCAGAAAAAGGAGGATCATAATGTTTAATTTTCTACATATCCTATGAAAAGAACAGGCACAGATCAAACCCACACAGAACCTTATAACAAAGCCTTTGAATTGGAGATAGCGCACAAAATCAAAACAGCTATTCAACGCAAGAATAAGGTCAGCCAGATAGTAGATGGAGATTGATTAGGACTCCATTCAAAAAAGGTCCACAGGTTGTCATGTTGTGAAAGGGTGTAGAAAAATTGGATATGATAAAAAGGAGATAGTTAGGAACAGAAAACTGGAAAAAATGGCAAAGACCATTCACAGCACAAGGGAAATACACATAGACAATTAACTTAAAATGGAACTGCAGGCAATGGCAGCAGGCCAGTTCATCATTCACGTGGGAATTAAGTGATTGAAGCCAACATCTTTGCTGAGGACTGATCATTCAGGATCAGAGGACACAGCAAAAACATGGCGGGGAGGAGGAGAGACTGGAAGGAGGAATGGCGTCAGAAAAAAAGCAATGGGCAAGAATGATCCAAGGGAACTTTGCTATCCAAGAATTCAGGAAGCTTAGAATCCTTGATACCTGAAAAACAAGTGAAAATGTATTTGTTAAAGCATCAAATGGAATGGAACCATGGACCAGGACAGCTCTAAAACAGTGAGATTGTACAATCAATTAAGTCAATACACGCATCTGGTGGTACATGGTGTTAAAGTATTGAGAAGAGTGAACATTTTGAAGATACCTATGATAACAGGAGGGATCAAAAACAAAAGGTTGGAATTTGAATTGTAATAATTGAAGCCAGAGATGCAGACTTGATTGAATTCATTGAGAAACTGATCAAACACACTTATCTTCAGCACAGCTAACAGAGGGATTTTCTATTATTTGAATTATCCAAACAAAACAAGACACTGGTCTTTAGACCAGTAATTCCATCACATTACAAGAGAATCCAAACATCTCCCTTTGACATTTAGTGACAATACCATCATAGAATTCTCCACTAACACCACCCTGGGGATTACCATTAACCAGAAACTGAATTGGACTAACTATATAAATGGTTGTAACAGGTGGTCAGAGGTTGGAATCCTGTGGAGAGTAACTCACCTCCCGACTCCCTAGAGCTTGCCAGTTGGGCTTGTAGAATTATGTAGAACAGTGTGTTTTTTTAAGACAGCAAAGTACAGTTGGAAGTGCTCTTTCCCCTTTAAATCTTTCACATTAAAATGTGGAAATATTATGGGATGAGCTCAGAAGTCCACCATCTACAAGGTGGATATCAGGAGTGTGATAAAATACTCCCAACTTTCTTGGATAAGTGCAGCTCCAGTAACATCAAGAAACTTAGCACCATCCAGAACAAAGCAGCCTGCTTGATTGGCACCCCATTCACCATCTTCAACATTCATGCTTACCACCAACAAACAAAACAGTGACAGCAGTGTGTACCATATACAAGATGCACTACAGCCAACTTGCTAAGGCTGTTTTGACAGTACATTTGAAACCCGTGACTTTTACCACCCAAGAGACCGCCAACCAATGCATGGTAACACCACCAGTTGCAAGTTTTTAATACTGTGGAATTCCCGGATTTTAATTAATTAGAATCATAGAACCTTACAGTGCAGAAAAAGGCCATTTGGCCCATCGAGTCTGCACCGACCACAACCCCACCCAGGCCTTACCCTCATATCCCTACATATTTTACCCACTCATCCCTCTAACCTATGCATCTCAGGACACCAAGGGGCAATTTTTTAGCCTGACCAACCTAATCCGCACATCTTTGGACTTATGGGTTCATGTTTCGTTATTACACCAGTTTATAATTAGGGTCACTAGTCTATGGCAACTAAACAAAGCAAATCTTAGCTTTATTAGATGGTATTTTTATAGATGTTTTACCAAAAAAAAAGACTTCAGGGTACTACGACACCCAACTTTATAGAATCTGTTCACTTAAATTATTTTTTTCAGAATGTACTAAGTGAACGAGATTGCCATTATCTGCTGTACTACGAGGCTCACGTTGTATTATATTTCCACATTTAATGTGACAGATTTGAGAAAAATAAAAAAGGGGAAAGAGCACCTCCCTGTGCTCTGCTGTCTAAAAAAAACATACTGATCTACATCATCTTTTACAAGCTCAACTGGCAAGCTCAGGTGTCAACAATAACCATAATGGAGGCTAATTTTGTTCTACACACACGTATTACTAGATTGAGATCATCAAAGTTGTAGGAAGCTCATTGACACAACAATACCAGCCACCCATTTTGTATCTTTTGCACTGCCTCCTCTGAGCAGTAAATATGAACGGTTTCAAGTGAAATGTGCATGAACAAACTGATGCCTGCTGACATTATTTGACAAAATTAATTTTTAAAAATCTCTGGCTGAATGTGTATGTAAAATGAAAATCACCAGTGAAACAATAAATGATAGGCATCTATAAAGAAAATACCTGGAGCCCCTGACATGCATGCTGTACTGCCATTTGAGGTCAAGCATAACTAATGCTGTCTAACAGCATAAATAATAAAACTAGATCTTACTATCGCCGACAGTATGAGTAAATTGGATTAACTTCAATAGATATGGAGCTTTCAAGAGAGGGTGCAGACCAAATGGTATTAATGAGCAATGGAGCACTGGCCAGGAATTATAAAACAAACTAGAATGAGACTGATTAGCCCAAGGGTCAGGTTTCAGTTTCAACTTGCTCCAAGTTCTCCTAGGTTGCTGGATTCAGCAACTGCTGCTCAGATTCTAGTGCCACTGTTATAGTCAAGTTAATGGCTCAGTATTGTAAAAAAAAGAGGGAATCTATGGATTTATTGCCAAAGATGTAATACTTACGATTTACTCCGAACATCAAAAGCTGAGATATGCTTATCAAGGCCGACTGTGACAACTAATGGCTCAATCACCGGCGAGAAACAAAGTGCTTTTGCAGGGGCTTTGTGGACAAAGTCAAAGCTATGTTGTAGTTGCAGGGAGTTCAGGTCCCATAGTGCAAGAGTGCCATCATCTCCCACACTTCCCAATAGGGACCGTTGGAAGCAAGAAATCTTCAGGTCACAGACAGGCTGAAATAAAGTGACAAACAGTTCGTGAATGAATCTCAACTTCATCACTGCTGTATACAGGGCACAGGCCTGACCGAATATAACTGACATACAGCCTCACCCGAGAACCCTCATTAGCCACAGGATGACTGGGACACGTTCTAAAGGATTTTTTTCTGGCTGCAATCTTAATTATCAAATGGCATGGATTTGAGTATTCTCTGAATCAATTTATCACCCAAAAAGTAAAGGATTTCACAGCTTACATTTGAGTTTAGTGAAATCTGTTCTGATGCCATTCGTTCAGCTTTTCAGAGCATGCATGGCACAGTCAACAGCATTTTGTCTCACCTCTGCACCATGAAAAAGAAGTTATACAAAAAAAAGTCTTTAAAAACACCTGTAATTTCTATAGTGGTTCTTCTGATTGGCTGTAACTGCAGAAAATGTTTGCTGGAAAATCGCAAACAGCCTTTGCCCACATTTAACAGTTGCTGTGATCTTTCATTGAATTTTTGGTAGAAAGATCAATATGACTCATAATTGGGCAACTGCATTTGCATTTTATTTCACTATTTGCCCCCAACTTTAAGGGCAAAAAATGTTTCTTTCCGCTGCTCACGAAAGGTGCTATATAAATGCAAGTTCTTTTCAAGACCTGAGGATGTCATGTAAGAAGTCAGGCAACCAACTTGCATTCAGCAAGTACCCACAAACAACAATGTGATAAGGTCTATTTTAACTATGACGATTGAAGAATAAGTATTGGTCTGGGGATAAATATCTTGCTCTTCTACAAAGTAATGACATAGAATCTTTTATGTCCATTGGAGAGAGCAGTCCAGAACCCGTGCTTAACATCTCATCCAATTGTGCAGCAATCCCTCGTGCCAGATTATCAGCCTGGACTTGTGTGTTCAAGGCTCTGGATTGGGACTTGAGTCCCGAATGTTCCAACTCAGAAGAACATGCTACCCACTGAGCTGAAACTAATGTTACATGTCCAAGAATGATGAGTACACTAAATGAGAAAACAGGGTCCAAATGAAATCAAACTCAGGTAATAATTTGTCATCTGAATTTTAAGTGGGATTTTATCACCACAATTACTACATTTCAACACATTTATTATTAAATCTAGCTGCCTTGACTTTTCACTCAAATACTCTGCTGAAGGCAACAACTCATGCTGGTTATGATTCAGCAATTCTCAACCAACTTACTCAAGTGAGTTTCAGACATGTTTAAACAGCAAGTGTGAACAGGGTACATAACTGGTAGAGTGAGGGAATGAAGGACTATGGACGAGGTATGGCATGTGCACAAGAGTGACTGTTGAAGGAAGCCAATTACAAATCTACAGAATATCACTAGAAAACTGGAATGCCGCTGAATTTGTTCCCAATCCAGCCGGGGTCCAGTAGCTAATGAAAAACTGGTTTATCACATTAGAAGTACTTGCTTGCCATTGAATCATATAATGGGAAATGCATCTTCATAAGAGCAGGCATAGGCCATGCACCATTACAGATAATGGATCTTCAATTCCAACAGCAGCAGATAGATTTCCCCTATAGTATATTCAATTTCAGATGCAAAAAAGGTTAGTTGCATCTTCAAGCCCGATCATTAGAAATTATAATTCCGTTCTCTTTTGCCTTTCTGCAAAGTGTGTGGGCTTCTACATGCACAGTGAGTTAGGTAAAATTATATTCTACTCATGTTTAGTGAAGGAAATATATAAACTGCCTTCATAAACATGGTTAATAACTGCACAGAACATAACTGTGTGCATTCTTTTAATCTCAGTGTTCAACACAGTTTTTACTCTTCAAGTAGAATTAGAGAGTTACATCAACATTTTAACAGCATAATTTGTTCTTATGGACATCCTCTGTCAGCAAACATCATGAATAAAAGGGATATATTCTGCGTAAGGTTTATTTAAAAATAAGCCTTTTCCCTAGCATCTTGCATGATAAAACAATCAACTGCTTCTGAAAAGATGCGAGGAGAAAAGCAGTCTTATCAGATTTGTACAAAAATAATTAATTTCACATCCTCACTCAGTTCATCACCATCGCGTGAAGTGGGATGAAGGACAATGTTAAGTCTGTAGGTACCTAGGATTGTGGACAAGACAGTAGAAGGATTACAATTTCCTTCCTTAAAAAAAGGAGTTACTAAAAAGAACCAGCTGTCTACAGCAGAGCAGAAACTAATTTGGTAATGAGAATAAATAGCAGGTGCCATCAAAATACAGAAAAGATACCACAAACTTTCCAAGTGTCAGAGCTCCTTCTTGTGGTCACGACTGAAACTGTACCTGTTGACTGCGACAGCAAAATGTGGGGGGATCTTCATCCGCAAGCATATTGTGCAGAATAATCTCACCACTCAGAGACCCCGAGAGAACACACTGGTCATCCCAATCAATGGTTAGACATGTCACGACGCCCTTGTGACCCTACACAGAAAAGGAGTAGAAATGAAACATGCGGCTACTCTGATAGTATGCATTGATACCAAAACATCAGATTATACACATAACCCTCAAAATACAGAAATCAATCCATGTTGTGCCCACTTCATTTCCTCAAATTTCAACCCACCCTCTTTGCATAAAGCCATTTTCTTTTGCTGGAATGTAATTCCTTAAGCTAAAAATGATTATTCCTGTGAAAAATGTGAACTTATTTTTAAAAAGCTGTTACAAGCTTTATCAGAATTCTGAAACGCAGAGGCAACCGCATGTTCAATAATTAGAACAGCAAAAATCACCGTCTAGATATTGACTGTATTCATCCAAATTCACAAACTCTGCCCAAATGGGTCAAATGCCTGAGGAAATAGCTTTGTATTCAGCCAGTATAGGTAACTTCAACTCCTAAACTAATTCAGTAAAGCTATAGCATTCTTCCCAAGTCAGAAAAGATAAATCTTCCCCTTCAACATAAAAATCTGTATTGGGAATGTTCAGTAATGATTGGCATCGAACACTTTGCATTCTCAATTCCTCAGATACTGGACCATTCTGTGTCTGTCACGTGGCAGAACCTGGACAATATTCAGGTTTGGGCAGTCAAGTGACAGGTAACATTTGCACCACCAATGATTGACAGTCATCTCCAAAGAGAGATGTATCCCTTGACTTTCAAATGGCATTCTTGTCACCAAATTCTCTAACAGTCTGGAGGTTCCCATTGACTGGAAATATAACTGGACCAGCCATGTAAATACCATGGCCACAAGAGCAGGCCAGAGGTACAGATTCCTTCAATAAGTAACTCACCTCCTGACTGCCCAGAGCCTGTCCACCATCTACAAGGCACAAGTCAGGAGTGTGATAGAAAACTCTGCAATTGCCTGGCTGAATGCAGATCCAACAATACTCAAGAAGCTCAACATGATCCAGGACAAAGCAGCTCCCAGCACCTCACTAATGTCATTTAGGGAAGGAAATTTGCCAATCTTTACTTGGTCAGGACTACACATGACGCCAAATCCACAGCAATAAGGTTGGCTCTTGAATTCCCTCCGAAATGGCCTAGCAAAGCACTCCACTGCATCAAATCACTACAGAATTTGAAAGGAATGAAACAGGATGGATTATCATCAACATAGGCAGTGACAACGTCAAATTTAACCTGGTCAACTTTGCAAAGTCCTGCTTACTAACTTCTGGGGGCTTGTGCCAAAATTGGGAGAGCTGTCCTATAGACTAGTCAAGCAACAGCCCAAAGTCATACTCACTAAGTCACAGCTAATAGAATATTGCAGACATCAGAATGCCCGTCCTTTAGGTATGTTTTGTCCCACCAAACAGACCAAAGCAGATGGCACAGCAATATACAACTGGGAGGGAGTTTCCCTGGAAGTCCTCAACATTGATCCCGGACCCATGAAGTCTCATGGCATCGGATCAAACATGGCTCCCCCACCACCACCGGTGAATCAGGGCTGCATGTTGAACCCTACTTGGAAGGAGCACTTAAGGTGGCAAGGACACAGAAAGTACTCTTGTTGGGAGACAATGTCCATCACCAAAAGTGGCTCCAAGGTAATGCAATGGTACCTGAGTATCTGCCATAGCAAGTTTTAATATTGAACTGGGAAACAGTATCACTCACAATTTGATGCAAAGAGACATACAAACTGACATTAGAGTCAGTTATGGACTGGAGAGAAAGCTGTACAGAAGTAAGCATGGAGTTAGCTCATTACTTAAGCCATGGCCTGTATATATGTACATTGTTTATTAATCTCACATAATTATGTTCAACAATACAAGACTCAGGACCCCTTTGTAAGGCCAACTGAAAATATGCCATAGTGGCAGCAAGTGAAAAAACCAAGAAGCAGGAGCAAAAATTAACACAAAATATTAAAGTCCAGCACGCTGACTTGATCAAAAGTACTGGAAAAGATGACAGTGAGATTGCCTTACTGTCCAGTGTGCAGAATCAAAATGATCTAGAAGGTGAGCACAAAATTTGGTTCTAATCCAGGACTAAGTTTCAGTGCTGTAGTATATTTCCAAAAGTACCACAACTAGCCTGAGTCCAGAATTGGCGGTATACCATGTGGTGGTCAGGTTTATTGTAATAAAAAAACTCAAGATTTAAAAACTTCAGACAAAGCCAAAAAGCATTTTAAAACACCAAAAATCCTCCAATATCACAGAGAAGGACCAGAATAGTCTGAGTAATCCTGGTACAAAACTAAAGACGAGAGGACAGGACAACCAATGCCACAGGAGCTCAAACACAACAAGCACAAGACAATTCTTTACAAAAATGTGGCAGCTTTTAATGTTTTTTTATTCCTTTGGAGGGACATGGGTGTTGCTGGCTGGTCCATCTATTGCCCATCTCTAGTTGCCCTCGGAGTGGCGATGAGCTACCTTCTTGAAGTGCTGCAGTCCACATGCTGTAGGTTGACCCACAAATGCCATTAGGGAGGGAATTTCAGGATTCTGATCCAGCAACTGCAAAAGGAATGGCTATGTATTTCCAAGTCAGGATGGTGAGTGGCTTGGGGCGGAATTTGCAACTGGTGGTATTCCCATTTATCTGCTGCCCTTGTCCTTCTAGATGGAACTGGTTGTGGACTGGACAGACTGCTATCTTTAAAACCTGTACAGCATTTAAAGCATTACTTCCCTGAACTCTGAAGTAACCATGGGCAACAAGCCAACATGGCCAGACCAATTTGGACAGATTCATGTACCAAAAGTACAAAATTGAGGACTTTGATAACCTTTTCTGCCAAGATATCTGAAAGCTTCAGGATTAGATAAAAAGACAAACTGAAAAAGTGAATACACTAAATTTATTCAGGTGGTTTATTATTTATAATTTTATTAGTGTCACAAGTAGGCTTACATTAACACTTCAATAAAGTTACTGTGGAAATCCCCTAGTTGCCCCTAATTGTACCTGTTTGTGTACACTGAGGGAGAATTTAGCATGGCCAAAGCACCTAATCAGCACGTCTTTCAGGCTATAGGAAGAAACCAAGTAATAAACAAATCCTCAAACTGATTTCAGAACTTCACCAAATTCTTCTTGTTTTGTTAGATTAAAATATGTATCAAAAGCTTAAGGCACAAAATTGAACAAACTGGTCCAACAGCCTGGAGAGCCAGTTGACTCTTGTAAACAAATGTAGGGATTAGCAGATGGTTGTGACTACATGACCTTAATTCAAAATTCACAAGGGATAAAATTGTCAGAATGGCTGACAACGTCCTTTCAGACATACTAGAGGCCAAGGAATATCAGATTCTAGAAAAGGCCATCCATAGTCTGAAATCGGACGACAGCACTGATCCACATGGTGAAAGTTACCCATAGTAAAGAGCAACCCCAACTATCCAGGGAGTAAAGCAAAAGGTAGGGCATGCAATGCCCAAACTGACCACAAGAGGGTAGGTGATCATATCAGCCTGCCGAATCAAACAAAATCTCACTGATGCGAGCAACATCCAGCAATCTCAGTGCTGTGTTTCAAATGCAACCATCTGGTACAAGTCAGAAGGCTGTGCAAAGCTAAGACACCTAGTCAGGCAGAGGATCCCAAGACAATGCCATGATACTGAAGTACCACACCACAAAGAAACTTAACTGTGCTTCTTCGGTGATGTAAAAGATCCTGGATTCTCTTTTTGGAATGTAGATCTCTCTGTAAACAGTCAAAATCACCAATTTCAAAATGACCATAAGGGACAGTGTCATGGTCCTCTAGGTTATATAACCATGGCTGAGACACCTCTGCCTCTGAATGACAGACACAGCACTCTATAGGCCTGGAGAATCTGACTTCCAGCCATAGTTATGAACCTCAAAAGCACCAAGGTAGGGCAACAAGCAGATATTCAATGTCATTCGAACCCAATCTTTTTCTCCCTTGAACAGAAATGCCTGTGTTGCCTTAATCTTGACAACCTTTAGCATCAACTATACAAATTCTTGAGACACCCACTGGAAGAGAGATTCTTGACTGGGACTTCAGCTCAGAACTGTCTTCACTCTTCGTAGAGCCAGTTTACTAAATTTCTTTGTGGGGGCAGAAGACTTCAGAAAATCACCGCTGTATTTTTGGTGCAAAACATCCAGGCAAGTGATCAGCAACTGAAGAATGAGCTCCAACCTCAGGTTTCAATGGTGGCTGTCATACTACCTGTAAATACCACAACACAGATGCCAAAGCCTCCAGCTAATATGCAAAGCTGTATGACATTGCTGAACAAGGAACTAACAACCATCAACTCACCAGGGTATACCCCATTGAGGCACACAGACAAACAGAAGAAGAGTTGCAATAAGAACCAAACAGCAGGGGGATCCCACTGATGAAGAACATCCAAACAATAGGGAGAAACACATTCAACTCTCAAAGATCATGGCAGATCACATGGAAAAACAAAAATCAGGTTTGTAGCATGAATGAACAGAGTGAACATGCTGCAGAAACAGTGTTCCTGAGCAGAGTTGATGGGGATTTGACAAAGAGACGCTCAATGCCAAGAAGCAGAAGCATGTCAGGAGACGACAACCAAATGTCATGAACAGGCTGAAACTCAAACTCAGAATCAATGGTTGCCCAAAGCAACAGAAGCTATCATTCCTCCAAATCTAACCAGAAACAAGATCAGGAAGAATTGTCAAACCTCCAAACCATCTGAATTTAGCAACTCAGAGAGGTGGGGTGGGGTGAGAGAAGGAGCCACACGATTGCAAAATAAATATTTTGAATAAAGACTTGAGGGAGGTGTATGTCATAGAGGCATCAGTATTTCTAGCATGGAGTCAGCACCTTCAGCCCAACTTGTCCATGCTGCATAGATTTTACCATTAAGACAGTCCCAATTGCCCACATTTGGCCCATATCCAACTATACCAATCTTACCCATGTAACTGTCTAAATGCTCTGAAAGCTCATGCTACCAAATAAACCAAATTGACTTTAACTTGGTGTTGAGAGACTACTTACTGTGCCTACGTCAGTCCAATGCTGGAAACTCCACATTATGACTGCTGAAAAAGGCATGGATGTTAGGGAACTTGGGGAAATAACTAGTGATGTCTTGAGGAATGTACATATATTACAGAGGCGGTGGTGTTGGAAGTCTTAAAGTGCATCGAGATAAATAAATCCCAAGGACCTGATGAAGTGCATCCCAGAACGTTGTGGGAGACTAGGGAGGAAATTGTGGGTCCGCTAGCAGAGATATTTGAATCGACAGCCACAGGTAAAGTGCCTAAAGATTGGAGGGTGGCAAATGCCCTTGTATAAAAAGGGCTACAGGGAAAAGCCTGGTGAGCCTCATATCTGTAGTGGGTAAGTTATTAGAAGGTATTGTGAGAGACAGGATCTACAGGCATTTAGAGAGACAAGGACTGATTAGGGACAGTCAGCATGGCTTTGAGTGGAAAATCATGTCTCAAATTTGATTTAGAGGGCAGTGCAGTTGATGTTGTCTACATGGACTTTAGCAAGGCTTTTGACATGGTACCGCATGGTAGGTTGTTGCATAAGGTTAAATCTCACAGGATCCAGGGTAAGGTAGTTAAATGTATATAAAATTGGCTTGATGACAGAAGGCAGATGGTGGTTGTAGAGGGTTGCTTTTCAAACTGGAGGCCTGTGACCAGCGGTTTGCCTCAGGGATCGATGCTGGGTCCACTGTTATTTATATTACTGATTTGGATGAGAATATAGGAGGCATGGTCAGTAAGTTTGCAGATGACACCAAGATTGGTGGCATAGTGGACAGTGAAGAAGCTTACCTCAAATTGCAACTGGATCTCGATCAATTTGGGCCAGTGAGCTGAAATGGCAGATGGAGTTTAATTTAAATAAACGCGAGGTGACGCATTTTTGGTAGATCAAACCAGGGCAGGACTTACTCTGTTAATGGTAAGGCACTGGGGAGTGTTTAAGAACAAAAGATTTAGAGGACATGTTCATAGCTCATTAAAAGTAGAGTCACAGGTGGCCAGGATGGTGAAGACGACATTCAGCATGTTTGGTTTCATTGGTCAGAACACTAAATACTGTTGAAGTTGTACAAGAAATTGGTACGGCCATGCTTGGAATACCGTGTGCTGTTCTGGTCACCCTATTATAGAAAGGACACTATTAAACTAGAAGGAGTGCAGAATAGATTTACTAGGATGCTACTAGGACAAGGTTCGAGTTACACAGAGACTGAACAGACTTTTTTTCTCTGGAGTGTCAGCGGCTTAGGGATGATCTTACAGAAGTCAATGAAATAAGGACGGGTATAGATCAGCTAGATAGTCAATATCTTTTCCCAAAGGTAGGGAAGTCTAAAACTAGAGGGCATAGGTCTAAGATGGGGCGGGGGGGGGAAGATACAAAAGGATCCAGCGGGGCAATTCTTTAACAGAGGGTGGTGAGTGTCTGGAACAAGCTTTCAAAAGTAGTAGTGTAGGCAGGTACAATTTTGTCTTTAGACAGCATTTAGATAGTTACGTGAGCAAGATGCTATCGAGGGATGCGCGCCAAACGCAGGCAATTGGGACTAGCATAGTTGTTAAAAAAGGCAGCATGGACGAGTTGGGCCAAAGAGTCTGTATCCATGCTGTAAACCTCTATGACCCCATATTAACTGAAGAAGTCCTGCCCTGGTTCAATCTACTAAAATGCATATCTCGCATTTATCCAAATTAAACTCCATCTGCCACTTGTCAGCCCACTGGCCCAATTGATCAAGATCCCATTGCAGTACTAGATAATCTTCTCCACCGTCCACAATCTTGGTGGCATCTGCAAGCTTATTAACCATGCCTTGTAAATTCTCATCCAAATCATTAATATAAATGACAAATAACTGTGGACCCAGCACTAATTCCCTAAGGCACACCACTATTCACAAGCCTCCAGTTTGAAAAAAAAAACACTGTCTTCCGTCATCAAGCCAATTTTGTCTCCAGTTAATGACCTCATTCTGGATTCATGAGAATTAACCTTATGCAACAACTAACCATGCAGTACCTTGTCAAAGACTTTGCAGACAACTACAATTGCACTGCCCTCATCTACCTTCTTTGTTACCGCTTCAAACTCAGATTCGTGAGACATGATCTTTCACTCACAAAGCCATGCTAACTGTCCCTAATCAGTCCTTGCCTCTCTAAATGTCTATAGATTCTGCCTCAGAATACCTTCAGGGAACTTACCCAATACAGGTGTTAGGCTCACCAGCCTGTAGTTCCCAGCTTTTCTCTACAGCCCTTTTTTAAAAAAGGGCACAACGTATGCCACCCTCACTTGTGACTATCAATGATTCAAATATCTCTGCTAGGGGACCCGTAATTTCCTCCCTCGCCTCCCACAACATCCTGGGATACACTTCATCAGGTCCTGGAAATTTATCTATCTATCTGGATGCGCTTTAAGACTTCCAGCACCTCCTTTTCTGTTATATGTACACTCCACGACATCACTATTTCCCCAAGTTCCCTAACATCCATGCCTTTCTCAACAGTAAATACTGAAGAGAAATATTCATTTAGGATCTCACCCATGTGACACAGCAGTGTTAATATGGGACTGGGAAACAGTACCACCCGTAGTGTGACATTCAGAGACACACAAGTTAGTTGAAGACTGGACAGAGACCTGTGTAGAAGCAAAAATGAAGTTTGTTCATGGCTTGGGCTATATCTTGTGTATACGTACATAGTTTCTTCAACCATACAAGACTCAAAACCTCATTGTGAGATCTACTGGACATGAAATGGCACCATTATGGACTTTGGCAAGTAGTGAGGGAACCAACAAAGGGAAAAAAACCTACTTGACCTTGTTCTCACCAAATCTACCTGTTGCATTGCATCTATTCAGACTGTATTGGTAGGAGTGATGTTTCCACAAAGACTGCGTGATCAAAGTCCTCTCTTCACATTGATAATACCCTCTAACAATGTGTGACACTGTCATCATGCTAAATGGGATGGATTTCAAACAAATATAGCAACTCAAAACTGAGCATCTGTAAGCCAATAGCAACAGCAGCAGAACTGTATACAACCACAGTTTGTTAACTCACAGCCCAGTACATCTCCCTTACTACTATTACCATTGAGCCGGAAGATCAACCTGGTTAAGTGAAGAATACAGGAGGACACGCCAAGAACAGGATCAGACACATCTAAAAATGAGATGTCAACCTCATGAAGCTGCAACACAGGACTACTTTCATGCCAAACAGCAGGAGCAACATGCAATAGACAAAGCTAAGTCATTCCCCCAACAGATCAGATCTAACCTCTGCAGTCATGTCTCATACAGCTGTGAAAAATGTGAGGGATAATTAAACAAGTAAAATGGAGGAGGAAAGTCCACAAATATCCCCATCCTCAGTGATGGGGGAGCCCAACACATCAGTAAAAAAGATATGAAGTATTCATAACAATCTTCAACCAGAAATGCCGAGTGGATGATCCACCTCGGCCTCTGGGCATCATCGTCACAGATAATAATCTTTAGCCAATATGATTCACTCCACGTGACAAATGGCAAATATTTTTGAATGGGATCAAAACATTCCAGCAATAGTATTGAAAACTTGTGTTCCAGAACTGACTATGCCTCTAGCCAAGTTGTTGAAGTACAGCTACAACACTGGCATCATCTACCTGCAAAGTTGGAAAATCGCCCATTTAGGTCTTATACACAAAAAGCAAAGCAGATTCAAAAGAGGCCATCAGTGTACTCTCCATCAAAGCAACGGATGATATCATAGAGTGCTTTAAATGGCACTTCCACAGTAATTACTGGCTCACTGACACTCAGTTTGGGTTCTGCCAGGGCCACGCAGCTCCTGATTTCATTACAATCTTGGTCCAAAAGTGGATAAAGAGCTGAACTCAGAGGTGGGTGTGACGACCCTTGATATCAAGGCAACATTTCACTGGGCATGGTATCAAACTGAAGTCAATGGGAATCAGTGGGAAAATACTCCCCTGGTTAGAGAGAGTCATACCTAGCACAAAAAGGTGGCGGCTGCGGTTGTTGGTGGTCAGCCATCAGTCTTCAATGGGGGATTGCCACCATCTTCAACATTCACTCCCTCCACCACCAATGCATCATGGAAGCAGTGTTCTCTATCTGGATGATGCACTGCAGCAACTCCAAGGCTCTTTTGACAGGATCTCCCAAACCCTAAACTTCCGTCATCTAGGAGAATGAGGGCAGGAGATGCATGGGGACATCACCATCTGATATATCCCCTCCAAGCCACACACCACCCTGATTTAGTAGAGGGTAGGAAATCATGCTGCAAGAGCACAAAGTACCGGTGAGACCACATCTGGAGTACTGTGAGCAGTTCTGGTCCCTTTATTTATGGAAAAGATGTTATTTCATTGCAGGCAGTTCAGAAAAGGTTCACTAGGATGATCCTGGTACAGTGGTATTGTCTTATGAGGAAAGGTTAAACAGGTTGGGACTCTGCTCATTCTAACTTAGAAGAAGGAGGTGATCTCGTTCAAACATATAATCAGATTCTTAAAGGGCTTGACAGGTTAAACACTCAGAGGAAGTTTCCCCATCATGGGAGAGTCTTCTGGAAAAAGGGCAGGAAAGTGGACATGAGAAATGTCAGATCAGCCATTATCCTATTGAATGATGGAGCAGGCTCATGGAACTGAATGGCCTACTCCTGTTTTTTGAAGGTCTTGGAACTAGGTCGCCACTCCTTCACTGTTGCTGCATCAAAATTCTGGAATTTCCTTCCTAGCAGCACTGTGGGCGTTTATACAATACATGGACTGCAGAGGTTTAAAGCAGCACACCACCATTTTGTCAAAGGCAATTAAGGATATGCGATTAATATTGCCCCAACAGTGATGCCCACATCAATGAACAAATAATTTTAAAATCCCATTCACTACTTTAAAATTTTACTACTTTCATCACTGGTGCATGAAAGTAATAATGCGTATCATATGCAAGATGCACAGCAACAAGTCTCCTTCAACTGCACCTTTCAAACCTGCAACCACCAATGTCTCAAAGAACAAAGACATGTAGGAACACTGCCACCTCCTGCAAGTTCATCTCAAACTCAAACAATATCCTGAATTGGAACTATGTCACTTCCTTCAGTATCAAAATCCTGGAACTTCATTCCTCACAGCACCGTTGGTGTACTAACGCTAACTATATGGATGCAGTGATTCAAGGGAGGTGGCTCACCACTGTCTTCTCAAGGACAACTGGGGTTGGACAATAAATGGACAATGTTTTGACTGCAAACAAAAAACCCCAATATCTATTAAAAGTTTAAAATATATTTAATTTCTATCTCATTATTTCTGAATGCTCTGATCAAGTAATTTAGATTTTGGCACCCCATTTTGTGGAGGGCTGTATTCTGGATTTAAGATAAAATAAATTAGCAATTAATTTTAATACTTTCAGTATTGAGAATGCAATAAGGAGTTGCTTAGCTGCACAAAGCTACAACAGGATAAGGAAGTAAATACCTGTAAGGTTCAGGTGATAATGGAAAGGTAAAAGGGCAACCCCGCTGCAAAGGTAGCAGCCAGTCTGCACAGTACTTTTCCACAAACAATGAACAAAATTAGCTCTTTTGGTGCTGAGAGTTGAGAAAAAATGCTGGTCAAGGTACCAAGAGAACTCACTGGCATTGAGGTATTATCAGTTATATATCACAGACACAGTGGCTACAAGAGCAAGTCAGAGGCTAGGAATACTGCAGTGAGTAACTCACCTCCTGACTCCCCAAAGTCTATCCACCATCTACAATGCATAGGCCCAGTGATGGAATACTCTCCACTTGCCTGGATGGGTGCAGCTCTGACAACATTAGAAGCTTGACACCATCCAGGACAAAGCAGCCCACTTGATTGGCACCACATCTACAAACATCCATTCCACCACTGACGCTCAGTAGCGGCAGTGTGCATTATCTATAAGATACACTGCAGCAATTCAAAGATCCTTAGACAGCACCTTCCAAACCCACAACCACTTCTATCTAGAAGGACAAGGGCAGCAGATACATAGGAACACTACCATCTGCAAGGTCACCTCCAAACCACTCGCCTTCCTGACTTGGAAATCCAGCAGCTGTGAAGAACGCTGATGTATCAAAATCCTGGAATTCCTTCCCTAATGGCATTGTGGGTCAGCCCACAGCGATTCAAGGCAGCAGCTCACCACCACCTTCTCAAGGGCAACTAGGGGTGGGCAATAAATGCTGGCCAGCCAGCGAAACCCATACCCCATGAATAAAAAAAATCTGAGCAGGCAAGTAAATCTTCAGCCTGCCACCCTATCCACAGGATGGCACCCATGGACTGTGTTAAAGTTAGGCATAAATTGAATCGACAGTCCATTGTGGAACTTGAAACCTTAAATTTTCCAAACAGAGGAGGAACCTATTGAACCTTGCTTAAGATTTTCGATCAATGGTTGAGCCAGAAAGTAAATTAGTATATGATCAAAAAATTTTTGTCACTTCCCTAAAGACAAAATATCAAAAAAAGGTTCTCAGCACTGCCATTTTAGACATCAATTTTATAAAGAATTAAAAGCTTTGCCATTGAAGCTACTGAGTCAATAACTAGATGATGATTGATACCCCAATTAGGGTATTTCCACATTTCGTGAATGTTATCTCTCACTTGTTCTATACTCAAATAATTCTAACAAAGCAATATATCTCAGCATCATCACTTCTTTAAGAAGAAGAAAGTTGCTGTTATGGTATGCAAGAGAAAGTCTTTTTGGTGTCTTAAATGAATATACTGTAATGTCAATCCAAACACACATTGCTTTTCTAGTGATGGACTAGAATACATTAAATGACTACCACCAACCACAGGGTGGAGACTTAATCCATAATGTTCCTCTGCTTCAATGGATAACAAACTAGATCCCCAAAAACCCAACAGGTTTCCAAAACTGTACCTTATAGGATTTATGTAGTTTTCTGGTTTTCAAGTCCCACATGTTGATCACACAATCTGTTCCTCCACTCAGAATCATATTCGTTGATGAATTCAATGAGACACAAGTCTGTCCTCTCTTCACAGGATGAAATATATTAAACGTTAGAGGCAAGGGTTGATATTAAATTTTAATGAAAAATTAGCATTCCATGTCTGTTTTAATAAAACAAACGATTTAAAATGTTTCTAAAAACTGGTGGTGTGGAGAAAGAATCGACAGAAAAAGTGAAAAAAAAGGTACCGATCAATCACAAAGGAGTGTGAAAAAAAAGAATGTAAATATTTTAGGAAGGGCACAGGTGGTGGTCATTTAGCCCATCGTGCCTGTTCCAGCATTTTGAAAGTTCCTTCCAATTAATCCCTCTCATACATAGCCCTGTGATTTTTTTTCCCTTTGGAGGGCAAAAGGTTTCCCCCTGCCCCAAACATATAAGTACAGCATATTACCAATGTTAGCAAGCAACTGCAACAAAGACAATGCCAAATCCAAAGTGGTTGAAGAAGAGAGTGAAACAGAAGCAGAAGCACGTGGAATGAATGATGATTACTGTTCACTGAGGAAAAGCACTCAACATGGACTGGTTGAGCAAACTGGCTCATCTCCCTATTCCTACACAATTCTACTGAGGCTAACAAAGAGTGGCAGACAGCATTCAATCCAGGTACCTATTAAACAACATAACAGGTCATGTTTATAAACCATTATAATCAATATCTGTGGTAAAACACAATAGTACAAACATCTTTGAAATGTTATCCAATTCCTCAAAATCTAAATTGGCTTTGGAATCACAAAATCTGTTGACTACCCTCCCAAAAGTGAAGAGATTTTTCAGAATATTTGACAAATGGATAGGTGGAAAGTATAGAGATCACAAGGCACCCATTTAAAGATGAAGGCATTCATTCATGGAAATTGGGCTCAGCACGCCTTCTTACAGATTCCCTAGAATCGATAATAATAGAACACTGGAAGATAAGCACCAGAGCAAATTAGTTTAAAACAAAATGCATTGCTGTGTGCATAATGAAGATTAGACAAAGAGTGATAGACTAGTAAACAAACCTGTAGCATTTAAAACGTTAGGAGGACACTGAAGGAAATGGATAATGAAGCACATCCAAGACAAGGACGTCAACTTGGCTTTATTATGGGCTACGTGGTCATGTTTAACAGCTATAGGATTTCTTGGACAGGTTAAATGTTTACATTTTAGTAGATTTTGTTACAATTGGAAGGCTTGAATGGGGAAGGGGAGTTAGGTAGGTTCTAAAGTTAGTTAAAAATTGGCTCAATGAAAAGTAGCTGCACAAGAATGGAGGATGGCACATTAGTGGTGCCTCAACAATTATTGCTGTCATTGTACAAAATAATTTGAAGTGGAGGAAACTCAAAACTCTTAAGTTTGTACTCAGATAACAGTTGTTCATATCCAAAGAACTGCCCAAAACACTTTGCAATGAGCAAACTATTTTAAAACTGACATCACATTTTGTAAGAGAACATACCATACAATTGATTTACAACAGTACCCCATAACATTAAACAGATGGTTATGTCGATCGTTCCTCCCCTAACTTTGGCCAAAACACAAAGAGAAACACCTTGCTCAACTTCAACGAGCGTCACAAGATTTTTTGCCTATCCAAACAGAGGAAATCCTGGTTTAAACACCAATTCAAAAGGTGGCTTGACAATTTTGCACTTCACTGAACCACAAGCCTAGATTACATAGTGGGGATTCTGATCACATTCTGACTTGAGTGCAGAGTTCACTAATGACACAAAGATGCTCTGAATAGTAGGCTGCAGAGCATTATACAGGAGTGAGACTAGGCATAATGGTGGGACGTTCACAAAACCGTCAATAGTGTATATCGACATTTTAAAAAAGGCAAACGTATTCTGGAATGACAGGAACACAAGAGGAGAGAAGACTTCATGGCATTTTGAGCCTGCCGTGACATTCAATACCATGGCTGATATTGGGCTTCAACTCCACTTTACTGAAAATGCAAAAAAAAAAGTACAAATCCCAGAGCAATAGGAAGAGTATGCATTTATAAAAATATCTTACATTTCTCAGAGCATTGAAATGACTGTCACATATAATTAAACATTATGAAGGGCCGTCACTGTCATGACAGCCGAGTCCTCAACAGATGAGTTTTTGATCACCTATCTTCCACCCTTCAAAGATAATTGAATTGAGGTGGGAAAATGGATTTGAAATTAGATGTGAGGCAGGCTATAATGGCACAATTGAAACCTTAGTGTTAAGAATAGGATATGGGATTTGAAGATCAACTTTGGGTTGAACAGGATCCCAAGGTTTGGCATGGGCTTGTTCAGGTTGATCATATAGCCATGCAGGGGAAAATAACAATGGCAAAGATGCAGAGTTTATAGTGGGGAACAAAACAACAGCTTAGTTTTTTCCATAATGATAAATTGGAGGAAGATTGCACTCCTGCACAACATGGAGGTAAAGGCAACATACTGTGAATGCTGGAATCTGAAACAAAAACAGAAAAATGCTATTGAACCTCAGCAGGTCTGACAGCAGAGGAAAAAGAATAGAACCAACGTTTTGAGTCAGGATGAACCTTTGCCAAAGCTGAAAGCAAAGAAAATCAGACAAGATTTAAAAGAGGAGGGTGGGGGTTGCTGTATTTGGACAAAGAATGTAAATGGCAATGATAAATGGTTGAGAAAGATGCTAAGCGGGTCCATTATGTGATCAGAATGTGTGAATGGCAGAACAAATGGGGACCTGAGGAAGACCGTGGTTTTCCACCCACAGTGGCTAACAGCACTCTCAGCCTGGTCAGACCCATCTCCCAGGCCACAATTCTCACCCCCTGCCCTCCCTCCCAGGAGCAAGATAGGGTCCTCCTTGATCTCACTTTTCATCCCATCAGCTTCCAAATTCAATGTATTATCCTCTGCCATTTCCACCAACTTTAGCATGACGCCACTATGCAATACATCTTCCCCTCACTCTGTCAGAATTCCACAGGAATTGCTCTCTTCAGGACACCCTGGTCCACTCCATCACATCCAAGACCTCACCCCCTGCCACAGGAGAAGGCGCAGCACCAGCCCCTATACCTCCTCTCTGCTTACCATCCCAGGGCCCCCAAGTACTCTTTTCAGGCGAAGCAGTGTTTCATGTACACCTCCTTTAATCTGGTCTATTGCACTCGCTGCTCCCAATTTGGTCTACTCTACAATGGAAAGACCAAACGCAGACTGGGTGACTGCTTTGCAGAGTACCTTTGGTCCATTTGCAAGTAGGACCCAGGCCTTCCTGTCGAATTTCATTTCAAAACACCACCCAGCTCTATTGTCCACATGTCTATCCTTGGCCTTTTGCAATGTTCAAATGAAGCCCAAGGAAAATTAGAGGAAGAGCACATTACAGCCTTCTGGGCTGAACATGAGTTCAACAACTTCAGAACATGAACCCTCCCTCCACCCCATTTACTTTATTTCTTCTTTTCATCTCACCCATCCGTATTTGTCACTGTTTCTTATTTTCCACTTCTGAATTCTTGCTCTCCATCTGGTCTCCAAACTCTCCCTTCCACTCCAAGGATCAACTGCCACATTCCTTAGGTCCTGATCATTAGTGGACTACCTTTCTTTTGCCATTCACACTCCAATCAGTTAATGGACACTTTTGGCACCTTTCTCACCCATTATCACCACCTTTTCCTTCCTTCTGTCTAATTACAGTACCCACCCCCCCACCCTCAGTATGAATCTTGACTGATTATTATTTTGCCTTCAGCTCTGATGAAACATTGGCTCTATTTTCTCAACACAGATACTGCCAGGCCTGCTGAGTTTCTTCAGCATTTTCTGTTTTTGTCGAACATGGAAATGATCACTGGGTTGAGACGCACTCTAGAAAAGTAAAGCACGGTGTCATCATAAATTTGAAATTTCAAATCTGAAATTGATAGTCATTATTCCACAGTCATTATTGTTACAATTGAAGATTATTATACTTTGGTACTTTATCTTTAAAGTTAGGGTAAATAAAGGTTGTCACGTGGCTTGTTTTGTAGTCTGCCTGACAATAAGCTTGAGTAATTTGATTGTTGGACAGCAAAGGAAGATTCAGCTTGTTTTAGTAAAAGGGCGCAAGATATTTACACTTGGAAACAGTGAAAGCAGGCTTTGAGTACGCAAGTAATCTACAAGTTTCCTGATGACCCAGAAAGGCAACTCAACATAGGGTTGTAAACAGATGGGTTATAAACTATCCATTTCCTTTGACACAAAGGTGGGATCAAAAGATAGATAATTGCATTGATTCTACATAGGTAGAAGGTTTCACACTGCCATGGGGAAAAAGTGCAGAGGAAGCCATTTTTGAAATCAGGTTACAGACTACTCTACATATCAGTGAATATTAAGGCAGACTGCTGCTTGATTGTGCCTCAGATGGCTATAGATGACACCAGAGAACAAGAGGTACAAGTAGTCACTTCTGCACGTGAAAAAAAACGTGCACACTATTGCTCACCACTTAGAACACAGCTGGGATCTCACACTCAGACTGAAGAGATCAAGTTTGGGAGGATTGAAAGGAGAGTGAAAGATTTGTCTAGCTTGAGTTAGGAGGAAAATAATCTGCAGCATAACCTTCAGTGAAAACCAGATCTGGAATCAGAAGTTATTTAGGAAAGTAAAAAAGGAGGCAAGCCAACAGGAACTTAACAGATTGTTCTTTAAGTGGGCAACTAATCTCCAGGAACCAATGTAATACATAATCTTCCTTAGATTTTCACTTGTGCTAAAATTTAAATGGAGTCTGTATAAAATGATCCTTTTCTGTTTGAAGTACAAGTTGCTAAGAAAAGGAAAACAGTTTGTTATGGTAAAAAAAAAGTGAAATCCTGGAGTCACTCTTAATTATTCACTGGAAATTGAAATTATTCATTTCTAAAGAAATTATAAACACTGCACTTCCAAAGTACTTCACTAGCTATAAAATTCTTCTGAATAACCTGAAAGGGGCTGTATAAATCTTTATTTTATTTTACACAATTCTGCCTGAAACTATGTTACCTAGGTGTAGAAAGTAAGTTAAAAGAATATGTTAAGAATAGATCCACAATAAAAAAAAGGGCCCTAAGGCAATGGCGTAGGAACAAGGAGAAACTAAAATCAAGAGTAGATTGATGGTGGTAATTGGCCAGAATAGATTTGTCCTTTTTTTTGTAGACAGGGCATATCTGGACAATTTTCCACAGTTACATAGTTTTATAACTGTAGTGGAACAGGTTGGCTATGGGCATAGCTTGTTTTGGAGCAAGTCTTCAGTACTACAACTATCATGTTGATAAGAGTTCATAGGCTTTGTGGTATCCACTACCTTCAGACATTTCTTTATATCACATGAACGTAATGGAATTGGCTGCTCTGATCCTGCAGACCTCAGGAGGAGGCCGAGATGGATGGGTCAATTCACAGTGGCATTTCAGGCTGAAGATGGTTGTTAATGTTTCAACCATAGCAAACTCAAAGAAGAGGCTAGCCTTTTTTAATTTAGACAAAAACAGCAAGTTGAGATACACAAAATAGCAACATGTTTTTGTTTGCATTGGAGATGGATCAGGTGGACCACAATGTTTAAATCATTTCATCACCTCATCCATCCATTGGATTCTTTCATTGCTGATATTCACTACTTGTGACTGAAATCCATGTCTTTTTGGATGGATTTGAGGAAACTATCATAAATTTAGACTGTTTGGCATGCTCAGGGAAACTCCCAAGCTTGACCATTTGTTTTCAGGAGTTCATTCACTGAAAGACTCAAATTAAAGTAATAAAGTTACTCAGTCATCAGAAATACAAGCTGAAAAACAAATTACAAACAAACATCACCTTTACATCACCTTTCCATTAACTTTAATTTTCTAAAAATCGTACCTACTCTATTTGCTTAATAATACCCCCCTTTTGAGTTGTTACTTCATTAATGCTTTTGTTCATCACATCACTGTCCCATTTATAAAGTCATTTGATTATTCAAAACATTCAAATCTTGCTTTTTAACTAATCAATTGGTACTAGTAAGCAGTGGCGAACTGGTGTGGAAGGGCAGGCAGGTGAGAGCAAGAGTGTGACATAAAATATAAAATTTCTAGGGAGTGTTATTTTTTGTCTGACTTGGAACTGTTAAAAGTTAATACATTAGAAAATAAAGATTCACAGATTCAAATAAGTGATTCACTGCACCTGTTCTGCAATACTCCAGAGATGCACTGGCTTGGTTTTACAGATGGATACAGAAATTCTATCACCTCCACAGGCAGCACTCACTAGGAATTGATGTTTTACATGTTAAAGAATAACAGGTCACCACAACTGTTTAATTATAGCATTGGACTAAATTCAGCACAAGAATATATGCATAATTTTTTTTAAAAAAATTCTTGGTTTGTTTGGCTCAGTTGGCTGGACAACTGGTTGGTAACGAAGGGAATCGTCAACATTGTGGATTCAATTCCCAAATTGGCTGAGGTTATGGGGTGGCACAACTCCAAGGACCTGGGTTCAACCCCAGTAAAAAGTCTGACAACACCAGGTTTTAGTCCAACCGATTTATTTGATGGTAAACGCACAAGCTTTCGAGGTTTCCCTCTTCGTCAGAGGGAAACCTCGAAAGCTTGTGCGTTTACTATCAAATAAATCCGTTGGACTAAAACCTGGTGTTGTCAGACTTTTTACTGTGTTTACCCCAGTCCAACGCCGGCACATCCACATCATGACTTCAACCCCAGTCCCAGGTGACTGTGTAGAGTTTGCACGTTCTGCCTGTGTCTGCATGGGTTTCTCCAGTATGCTCCCATAGTGCAGGTTAGGTTGATTAGCCAAGCTAAATTGCCCCTTAGTGTCAAGAGGACTAAAAAGGTAAACACAAGGTTAGGGCCTGGGTGGGATTATTATCGGTGCAGGCTCAATGGACCAAATAGCCCCTTTCTGCACTGTAGAGATTCTACAATTGAAGAAACTTTTTTTGGTTGCAAGAGAACAGGTAATCAAATTTCTTTCCATTGGTTTGACAGATCAGTATCATGGTTTGGGCTTTCTTGCAAGTCTTTTTTTTTTCCCAGCACTTAACAATAAGGAGAATTTCCCACAAACTGAATTTCCTGCACCTTACTGCATTGAAGGAGTAATGTCACTGGGACTACAATTATCCCTTATAGTGGAGTGTGCAAAATACCACATAGGAGGCTCGTCATGCTCTTTTGTGCAAGCTGACATTCAGTTAACATCTCTTAGAACATATCTGTAAATAAATCTTTCATACAAATTAATAGTATAATATATTAAACTGCCTTAAAGCAAAAGTTTGATAGAATTTCTGATGGCTATTGTGAAATAGTCATACAAAAAACTTGCATGTTACTTGGCACATGTCAAATAATTTAAAACCACAATATAGACAATATATTACATAGGTGAAACTTACTTTGATGCAAAAGCAGACCAACTTCATATTCAGTTTGCTTCTGGGATATGTTGACATTGAAACCAGATCTTCCCCAGTTCCCAGATTTGTTTTAATGCCTTAAGACAATACAGAAGCTTAACTCCGCTTTTCCCTTGATGATTCATCCATTTAAACCACAAGTCAGTCTGAAACTTCTAAGACTTCCAGCAACCATCAACAATTGGAAACACATCTTAAATGAATGGGCCTGTGTTAAGTTCACGTATCAAAAGAGATCCTCAAAGGAACAATCTGATTTGGACTTAAAAGCAAACTTTCACATCCTGGTTCAACAGCAGATCACATAACCTGCCTGTCGAGCAGGCAGCTGGGCTCAAGCACAGCCTGAATGTTGAAATTTTAGTTAAGCAAAGGCAACCACTACTTTGAGTCTAATTGCTTCAGTGTTTTGCAATTTTTTTTTGATTCCTGGACTAAAACTTTCAGTGCATTGAAAAACATCAGCGTGTAAGCACTTAAGACACACATCTATGTCTCTTTTTGATTCAGTTCAGCAGTTTAAACGGTTGCTGAATATTTCATATTAGGCTGCAGTGATGAAAAGCACTGGGTCTCTTAATTTGAAGATGTAATCCAATAGGAACTTGAAGTCTGACTGTTTAAAAAAGGTAGCACCTGATGTTTTGCTCATTGCATACTCAAACCTGCAATATCTTTGAAAATTCAATGGAATGCATTAATCTATTATTCCATTGCTAAAACATAAGTTATATCTTGTGGAAGTATAAAGATAGCACAGGGGTTTGATTAGAAGAGTTCTTAAGGAAATTCACAATTCAACTTAAAATCAGACTTTCTCTTCAAAAAAGTCATATTGCATGGTTGTAACTGAGTGTAAGCAAATTAGGTAAAAATCGGTTCTATTAGTCAAGGCGAAGAATTGTTACATTACAAGTGTGTGGGAAATTCAATTATGGGTGAAGGTAAGAAACAATAGTAGAAAACATGAGGACAAGTTGTAGAGACAGCCTGCTGCCTTCCACACCCTGTTGCCAGAATGCCCTTAGCAGGCATCCTCTGGAGTACTGGGGCCTGCAGAGCCTTGGTCTCAGGTGGCACTGCTGTTGCCACATAACCCTTTTCTGTCTGCTGCCCAAGTTGCACTAATACCAGCAAGGGGGAGGGATTCAGACATACCCAGGCTCTTTTGGGTGGAAGGCCCCAGGACATGTTCCAGTGGTTCTTCCTCCCTCTGGGTGTTTATGAGCTCCTTGATTATTCCAGGGTCAGAAGGGCAGTTGGAGTGAGCTCCAGCAGCCTCAATGTCATCTGATGCTGCCAGTTCTGGATGCCACCATTGCCTGGACCCTGTTGTTGAACCCCTCAGGGATTGAGGCATGTTTTGGGGCCCTCCCATGAATCTTGCTCCAGGTTTTCCACTGTGAACATTAGCATTGCAGCGTTAGCCTGGTGCCATGTAATGCCAACACCATCTCCTGTGACAGAAGGCTTTGGGATTCCTCCATTCAGCCTTGCAGTGACAGGAATGTCACTGACACCACTTCTGGGCCAGCACGATAGCACAGTGGTTAGCACAGCTGCCTCACAACGCTGGGAACTTGGGTTCAATTCCAGACTTGGGTCACTACGTAACTGCCTCCCCTCATGGTTTTAATAGATGGCCTGGTCAAGGGCTTGAACTACAGAAAACTCATTTGTGATCAGTCATCTGATTGAAGGTGTGGTGGCTCCTTGCTTACCTTTTGCATGCCAACCTCGCTCTCTGTGCGAGCCTGCTTCTGCTCCTTCCCTGTGAGCTTCATGGCCTTCTCCTCGTACAAAGTCAAGATTCTCAGTTCAGGCATCCCACTACCCGTCTTCTCTCTTTTCAGCCGTTGTAGGTGATTTTCTCTTGCAGTGACACGAAAGGGGATAATGTGGGCTGAACACCTGGTGGGTCAGAAGTTGATGACATCCTCATGAAGGTGACACATTGGCACAGTAGTTAGCACTGCTGCCTCACACCACCAAAGATCAGGGTTCAATTCTGGCCTTGGGTTACTGTGTGGAGTTTGCATGTTCTCCCCATATCTGCATGGGTTTCCCCTGGGTGCTCCGGTTTTTTCTCCACAGTGAAAACATATTAGATCAATAGGCTTGTGCTAAGTTCACATATCAAAAGAAATAATCTAATTTGGACTTAAAAGCAAACTTTCAATTGTGGTCCAACAACAGATCACATAACCTGCCTGTCTAGCATGGCAGCGGCACTAACCAGTACTGCCACCGACTCCCATTTAGAATTCTTGACTTTCCTGGAGAGTCTCCTGCTAGCCCCAACGTATACTGTGGCCTGCCTCTCCTACACAATATCCAGCAATTGGCCAAGGGGCCCCTGCTCAGAATTTGGGAGCTAGTTTCTTTGCTGCCATCGACCTGATTTGAATAAGATCAAGTGCTACGGAGCTGTTAAAATACAACATTGAATGTGTCATTGAAGAACTCAGATGACCCCAAGGCAGGCAAATCAGATGCTTTGTGCCTCATATGCAGCATTTTTCATGTGGGGAAAAGAAATATTTGAAAGTGCCTGAAGATTGTGATCTGGACCATGCCACCCCAGCCAGCAGAAATAATACCAATTTTCTCACAAAAAAATTACCACTTTTTGGGAAAATTCACCCATTATATTCATAAAACCCCTATTATATAAAAAAATGTTAATCAGCACTGACTCAATCACCTTCCCCACCAATTTAGCTACCATAACCTTGGTGGAAATCCAAGGAAACGTTATAAACAATTATTTTTCACTGACATAACAATGGAAGAGTTGGAAAATCTCTTACATACCATTGGTAGGCATTGTTAAAATTATTTTAACACTACAAAACATAGAAGCATTCAATCCTTTGAGTCATCATGCACCCTCTTTTGTTTAATAGTTTATCTCCCACATCATTCAAGAGTCCCTTTTATTGGTTCGTCTATCCTACGTCATTGGTATATTGTATCATAGAATCCCTACAGTGCAGGAGGCCATTCAGCCCATCAAGTCTGCACCAACTCTCCAAAAGAGCATCTTACTAAGGTGCACCCCCCTCTCACGTATCCCTGTGCATTTACCAAGCCTAATCCACTGAACCTACACATCTTTGGACACTTAAGGAGCAATTTAGCATGGCCAATCCAGCTAACCTGCAAATCTTGGTAGGAAACCAGGGCACCCAGAGGAAACCCACGCAGACATAGGAAGAACATGCACACCCCACACACAGTCACCAAAAGCTGGAATCAAACCTGGGTCTTTCATAGTGCTAACGACCATGCAACCCTACCCTGCTTGCTTTCCAGGTTTACAATATGAAATGTCAGACACTTGGGGAGCATCATTCACTTCTAAACCCATTTTTCTTGCTGAGAAAAAAAAATTATGTTTAGCATTTCTGTGCAGTGATTGAGTTGTGTGCAATGTGTCCAGATAATATCAAGACTATCCTTTTTATTATATGTTTCCCATATATTTCATTCTTATTTTATTACTTTAGCAAAAAGTACACAAATAAATTGAAGTAACCCTTGCTGAAATGTTACATTAATTCCATGTCACCAATGAACAGCGCTGTTGTGTACAAGGCTGTATTTCTTAGTTCCTTCACAGCTTAATCCGATAAACATTTGAAAGGAAAAAGCGACACTGATGCCATCCCATGGCAAGAATTAGGTATTACAGCACTAAAAACATTCACAACATAAGCAAACTAATTACACATTACTTCTGTAACCCAAGCCCGAAGAATTAAATGGGAAAATAGGTTCCTTTTACTAAACAGCATTACAAATATCACAGGGTTCTCACTTATTTTAGGGCTCATTTTAATCAAATTACTATATTTAAAAACAAACAAGTAACCTGATCAATGGTTAAAGCAACATTTTAATCCTCACAACAAGATGATGCCAGACATGGGAAAATAAAGTTTATGAAGGGGAATTGAAATATTCAATCTATTTTCTTGAAGACGACGAGGCAAGTATAAATTAAAGAGAGGTTTGTAAAGTGAAGTGTTTTGTTAGGAAATTGTATTTTATTAATCCTATAGGTTGAAAGGTGTGACAAAATGATATGCTTGTAAGATATGAGAAAATTTTATCATGCAGAATTAAGGATAAAGAATGGTTTTTCATAAGCAGTAGTTAAGAGGCCAGGTTTTGAAGCAGAAGATAACGTATGGTTGTGCGGTGAATGCAAGATATTAATTTCAGGGAAAATAAAGATGGGCTGAATGGCCTTTGTGCTGTGAAGGTCTATTGTTCCAATTCTGCATTCAAGACTGTTGGTTGGATACTGACAGTACGAATATAGATATATGTTGTCACATTCCGTATCAACACAACAGCCAATATAGTAGAACTGGTTGAACCAAATTTAAAAAATGGCAAAGTGGAGGTACCAAAGCTTCATTCAGTAGGCACATGACTATTTCCAAGGCTTGGAGTCACGAAGAAGCTCAGATACACCATCTTCATAATAGAAAACCTAAACACAGTTACACATGGGGCTCATGTGCACTGCTCTGATTGCATTTTAAAATTAATGTTTTGAAACAATACTAAATGCAGTTAATTGACAAATATTACTACATTTTATCTTTTATAAATTTGTTGAAAAGGATAAGAATGCTGAGAACATTTCTAAACTACATTGCAAAACTAAAGGTATATCTCTAAATGCTTCTACTTAGCGTGAACATCAGGATAGCCTAATAAACATTTCTATACTGGAAAATCTAGGCATGAGTAGGAGCTTTCAAACTGTTTTGCAGATATCAACAGTTCTATCAAAAAATACTGCTGATTTTTGTGGGCTGCTCCCAGAAAATTGCAAAATTAATTGATTTTAAAAAATAGTAGAGCCTGAAACAAGACATAAAAGGCATGAAAACAACAAAGAGATACGCCAGTCCTACAAGTTGCTGGGCAAACACATTTACAAAAAGGTCACCAATAAAAACAAATAACTAACAAGGCTCTTCACGGCCTAACTGAACAGCAAGTAGAGGTCAAGTTGTGGCTATGCTATTTGGTTTGACCATTTTTCTCTAATGTAGCTGTTCTGCATGACAGGAGATCTTATTTCTTCCTCAGGTAAAGTAGCAAAGCCAATGGATGCCTAACTTCTCTACCTTCTAAGTGGGTAATCTTCTCTTCTTCACACTCCCTGTAAATCATCCCTCCTTCCCTAACATGTTGAAGGAAGAGGCTCAGAATAACGATGTTCTTTTACTAATCAGCAGCCTCACCAAAACTCTTCCAAGTGCGAACTTTAGCTTCATTTTTGTTTTACAAAATTCCAAAGAATAAGATTGAAAATTAAGAATCACAAAAATCATGCATTTTACAGTTTTGATCTTAAGTAGCATTCTGAGTTTACTTTAGGAGTAATTTTTCCCCATATTCAGCTGTTGCTTATTGGCAAAACATTGTCAATACTTATGGAAGGATATTATTGGAGCTCCAACAAAGAGAGGACACTTCATGTTCAGAGGTGTGAGGGTTAAAGTGTGCCTCCGGATAGAACAGTAGCAAGTCCCAGATCTGGATACAATCTCCTGCTGATACCAACTTCAGGGTTTCTTCCATGATCCTATAAAACAGAGTAGGTAACTGGCTAATTCATTGAAAGAGTCTGACGTCAAGAAGTACAATGCTCATAGTCAATGGTACATGTAAATCAAACAAAATGCTTTGGGAAGAACCTCTCCATTTCCAGCTGCTGCTCACAATGAAACGGTCATTTATCTTGAGAGAGGGTGTTACAATACAGGATGCACGTTTCCACAGGTTTTATCAAGTTACTATTTGTAATTGTCTGAATTACAAAAAGCTCTGGTCAGACCACATTTGAAGTACTACATTCAGGTATGGAAGTCACATCTCAGACCACGCTGGCCTTGATTGGGGTGGAGCACAGATCTGTTAGAACAATTCCAGGGCTGAAAGAGTTAAATTATGAAGCCAGGTAGCACTGATGTGTAGATTAAGGTAATCTCATTGTGGTGTTTAATGTGATTAAAGGATTTAGTAGAGAGAGAAATTGTTTTCTTTGTTGAGAGAATACAAACTTAAGCTTGGAGTTAGGCTATTCAGGGGTGATGTCAATAATCTTCTTCCCACAAAAAGGTACTGGGAATTTGGAACTTTCTCAATCAATAGAGGAGGCTTGGATTTCAAAACAAAGATTAGTGTTTCCTTTCAAACAACTGTTGTGGAATCGATGCAGCTAAACAGAGTCAAGTTATAGTGCAGCCAAGATATAACCAAATAACAGAATGGGCTAGAGGGGCCAAATGGTCTACTCCTCTTCCTACACTTGTTATCTCTCCTGAAAGTTGAGGAATGCTCATAGAGTCCAGGCAAAGGAAAAAATCCATCCTACATTGGTGTGAACATTTGTGCAAAACCAAATTGTTACTGCTACTTTGCCTAAAAATGTCAAAAACAGCAAGGTAAATAAATACACCAGAAATCATAGGATATGAACTAAACTCTTTCCTTTTCCTATCAGCTTAGCTCATCCAATGGCATAATAATAAGCAGCCTAGACCATATTTCAAGGGAATGCTGTAGAGGTGCAGACTTGATGGGTGTCATCTCATAGCCAGTGAGAAAACATTTGTTTTCTCAAATTTATCTACTGTGGACTCTCCACCTTAGATGTTCTCAGTAGTAAGAACCAGGCTCCAGGATTTCAACAGTTGGTTTGAGATCTCATTAAATCAGTAACTTCAACAACCATCAAAACAATCCACACAGCAGTCAGAAATTCTTTAGAGGTTAGGGGAAAAATCAATGTTCCATATCAAATTAAATGTCTTAGAAATAGCAGAGCATGAGCAAGAAAGTGTTTTTTTAATATTCTGGTTTTACAATTGATTTTACCATGGACTCTATCCAACCCTTTTTATCTCTGAAGGGGAGGATTGATAATAACAACTGAAAAGTCAAGTCAAGCAAATCTATAATACTTACTTTCTTTACCATTTGCCCTTCACGTCACTTCCAAGGTTCCAGCCATCAAAATGGTTTCTGTGTTATCCCTACTTACCTTTGTAATTCAAAATCACTCAACTGAATTTTCTTCCATCTTTTAAAAAACACCAGAAATAGGAGTGGGCATTCAATCCTCCATGGCCTTCTCTTAAATCAATTCCACCTTTCCAAACTATCCCCACATCTGTTACTATCCAAAGCTTTGCTGATCTCTCACGGAAATATATTTAACCACTTGGGCATCAACAGCTCTCGGCAATAGAGAATTCCAAACATCCACAATCCTTCAAGTGAAGACTTTATCTCAGTCCTTAGCCTGAACCTCTGATCCCAGCTTTAGACTTTGTCAGGGGGAATAGTCTCCTTCCATCTTACATGTTAAGCTCCTTATAATAATTTTACGTTTTAATGAGATAACCTCTCGTCTAAATTTCAGGAAATATAACCCTCCCTCTTCCTGAAGTGCCATGATGTCTGTACCTCGGACTCAACAACACAATTACTGTTTAACTAGGAGTACATTCAACACATCACCACCACTACTTTTAAATTGAAGTCTCGTTAATTTCACTTTTGTGGTTGTGTCTCATGGTCCCAAATTCAGTATCTTGTCAGGCAACTGTACTGGTGTAGTATCCTCAAAGACAGGCAACCACTAAGTAAGTTAATGAACATTTTATTCAGCAGAAGTAGCTATTCACACAGAATGATATAAAGGCTACCATACTTCATGTCTCCAGACTGACGGAAAAACCTGCCAGCAGCCCCAGGATTCAGATGCTCTGCTCCAATTGGTCAAATTGGAGAAAGAACTCACCCCTTAAAAAAGGCACACAACCACATCCCTCGCCCCTTAATTTCTGATTAATACATTCCTATTACAACTGAACTATTTAGAACATTATACACAGAAAGATCTCAGACACAATCCTTTATAAAAAGTAAGTTGGTCTGCGAACTTCCTGATCCTTTGGGAGAGTCATAATTCATTAGCAGGTGCTCCAACAGTAGAGGTAACTTTGGTTTGAAACTCAAGGGTTGACTCTTGACTAGCAAAGGTGCGCTTGTGCAGGATAACAGCTTCAGGTTCCAGCAGAATATCATTTGGCTCTTCCACTGGATAGCTTGCTGCTGCTGCCCTCCTTTCATCCAGAACAAAATCACTGACAGGAATATGATAATTCTAACTTGATATACTTGAACTTGAAATGCACCATGTGTAAGGTTCTGGCCATGACCATTCCATGGATCTGATTTAGACCAGCACCAATTCCTTACACGTACCAAGTCATCCACCTCAAATGACATCTCCATTTTGGTCAAATTATAATGCTTCTTCTACACATTCTGTTTTGCCTCTACCCTTCCCTAAGTTAGACAGCACAAGATCCTGTTCTAATGTGCCTGCCCATTAGTAATTTGGGTGGGTGTAATACCTGTGGGTGACATGATGTGTTGCTCTAGGTGCTCAGGAAATGGGCCAGTTTTATCAGTAGAGAAGTTGATGGCTGCTTCTTCATGGTGATTTTGAATGTTTGGAATGGCCCTCTACCAGCTCATTCAAAGCAGGGTGGCAATGTACAATTTGAATGCCAATGGTTCTCATGAAATGTTGGAACACATTAGTAAAAGCAGACCCATTATCGAGAAACCCGTGGATGGTAAATGTTTGTCACAATTTTTTGACCATTGCTGATGAGTCATGGATTTCATTTTGTGCATGTCAAACCATTTGGACCGTGCATCAATAATGAGAATGAACATGGAACTCATGAACGAGCTTGAAAAATTAGTGTAGCCGAACCCATGGTTAAACTGGCCACTCCCATGGATGCACCAAGGCTGCAGCCAGCAACTTTTGCTGCAATGTCACTATCTATTCTGGGCTACCACACGTAACTTGGTGCAAGTATATTCAGCTTTGTCATTCCAGAACAGGCACACTGTAATCCTGGCAACAAAAGTTTCCTATCAGGAATAGGCATGACCATCCTTGCTTCCCATAATAATAAACTGTCTTCACAAAGCAACCAGTCCTTTCTTAACTAAAAGGGCCTGAACGCCAGCCGTGGAGACTGGGTGCTTGAAATGAGATACAAGGTCTTTGTGGGTCCAAAACCTGACCTGTTGTGCTGACACAGGCTTTTTCAGCATTGGTCAGAGTCCTTGAGATGTAAGCAATAGACTTTTCTGCACCATCTTCCATGATAAAATCACTCTAGTTCCCTCTGGAATCATCCTGGTACCTAAGAAAAACCAAGCAGCGTGCCTTAATGTCTATCAGCCGGTGGCTCTGACATCCATTATTACTATGGAGTGCTTTGAAACATTAGTCATGGCACAAATCAATTTCAGCCTCCCAGACTACCTGGATCCACTACAGTTTGCCTACCGCCACAACAGATCCACAGCAGACACCATTTCCCTGGCCCTGCACTCAACCCTGGAACACTTCGATGACAAGGACATGTATGTCAGGCTCCTATTTATTGACTACAGCTCAGCCTTCAACACCATTATTTCCACGAATCTCATCTCCAACCTCCATGCCCTGGGCCTTGGCATCTTCCTCTGCGACTGGATCTTGAGCTCCCTAACTCACAGGCCACAATCAGTAAGGATAGACAACAACAACCTCCCCCCCCAACGATCATCCTCAACACTAGTGCCCCACAAGGTTGTGTTCTCAGCCCCCTACTATACTCCTTATACACATATGACTGTGCAGTCAAATTCCCCTCCAATTCAATTTTCAAGTTTGCTGACAATGTCAGTAACATTGAGTACAGGAATTAACAAGAGTACAGGAATGAGAGAGAACCTGTTGAACTGGTGCAGCAACAATAATTGCTCCTTCAAAGTCAACAAAACGAAGGAGATTGTCATTGATTTCAGGAAGCGTAAAGGAGAACGTACCCTTGTCTACATCAATGGGGACAATGTAGAAAGGGTCGAGAGCTTCAAGTTTTTAGGTGTCCAGATCACCAACCTGTCCTGGTCCCCCCATGCCAAAACTGCAGTTAAGAAAGTCAACCAAAGCCTCTACTTTCTCAGAAGACTAAGGAAATTTGGCACATCAGCTACAATTGTCACCAACTTTTACAGATGCACCACAGATAACATTCTTTCTGGTTGTATCATATCTTGGTAAGGCTCCTGCTCTGCCCACGACCGCAAGGAACTACAAAAGGTCATGAATGTAGCCCAATCCATCACGCAAACCAGCCTCCCATCCATTGACTCTGTCTACACTTCCTGCTGCCTCGGCAAAGCAGCTAGCATAATTAAGGATGCCACACAGCCAGGGCATTCTCTCTTCCACCTTCTTCCTTTGGGAGAAAGATACAAGAGTCTGAGGTCACATACCAACCGACTCAAGAACAGCTTCTTCCTTGCTGCTGTCAGACTTTTGAATGGACCTACCTTGTATTAAGTTGATTTTTCTCTACACTGTAGCTATGACTGAAACATTACATTCTGCACTTTCGTTTCCTTCTCTATGAAAGAAATGTTTTGTCTGTCACACACAAAAACAGTATTTTTCACTGTACGTTAATACTTGACAATAATAAAATCAAATCAGAGATGGGTCACAGGTAATAATTACCTCTTTTGAAGGGTCAAAACGAAGCTAGGTTGGTGGACTGCAAATCCAGTTTAACCTGTTCAAAAGCCTCATTCCAATTTTGTTTCTAATATTACCTTTGGTGCTGCTTGAGCAGTATGTGTAGGGGTGCCAACATTGTAGAATGGTTGGGAAAAAAAAAGCACTCATAATAGTTCACCATGGCTCAAAAAGATTTAAATTCTCATATTTCTGGGGGCTGGTGCTTCCTTAATTGTTTTTAAACTTTCTTCCATAGGGCGTGTCCATTTGCATCTACTCTAGATTTATTACTTCCTGAGCTTGGAAAGTACATCTTCTCATTTGAACTTCACTCCAGCCTGCTTAAATCATTTTAAAACTGCTTCTAGATTTGTCTGATGCTTCTGTAATCAGTACATCTAGATAAGACAACCACCTTCGATAGGTTTTGTAGTAAGCCTTCCATCGTTTGCTGGAAAATTGCACACGCCAACAAGACTCCAAAGTGCAGCTCAGTATACTGTTACAAGCCTTTGTGGGTGTTGATTGTAACAAGGTGTCTAGATGCCTTATCCAATTCTAACTGTCAATAAGCATTGCTTATTTCAAGCTTAGTATATGGTAAGCCTCTCGTGAACTTGGTGTACAATTCTTCGATTTTTGGTATTGGATATCAATCTAATTTTGCTGCTTGATTGATGGTTAATTTGTAGCCCCTGATTGTTCTATCTGGCTTAACCACTGCTATGATTGAAGCTGAAGCCCATCCTAAAAACTGTCCAGGCTTGGAAATGCCTAGTTTTCCCAGACATTCGACTTAAGACTCAAGACTCAATCTTGTCATCTAAGGCACGGGTACATGTTGGACTCTGCAGAACTTGGGCGTAGCCTCACACCCTTATAAGGTCATCTGTTTGTGATCAGAACTCCCCACTCAACTGACAAAGGAGCAGCGCTCCGAAAGCTAGTGGCGTTTACTACCAAATAAACCTGTTAGACTTTATCCTGGTGTTGAGAGACTTCTGTGTTCAACTTTTTGACCAGTGAAACCACGCATGCCGAATGCCTTCTTCACCACCCTATCTACCTGTGACTCCACATTCAAGGAATATTATGAAGAGTTAAACTACAATAAGTACAGACATACAAAAACACTTAAGGTTTTTTCATTACTATTTGTAGACTTTGATTAAAATTAAAAGTTCTCTCATTCACCAAATACTTAAAGTTCACCTTGTCGCCATTTATAATAGAAGTGATGCTGCTTCTTTTGCACACAAATTTGTTTAATATTAGGGGTGTTGCTAGAGAACTGGATTCTGGTATCAGATACTCACACTTGCACCCAAAAGCATATACACATTCTCTCTCTCTCCCCTACAACACAACAAATTCACACAAACACTCCCATCTCTCCCACTAAGTTTTATATCCACATTACTACATCTCAAGCACCTGCCTCTCTCCCTCATTTCTGTCACTCTCCCACCCACACTCCCACCTCTCACACGTGGCTCCGTAATCCCCAGCTTCAGACTCCCGTTCCAGAGCCATCTCACCCCAGAATCACACTCCACAGAATCCCAGCTCCAGACACCCGCTCCACGTTCCTAGCCATTTCCCAGGCTTTGGACACCCACTTCTCATTCCTCGAGCTGTGGCCTGTCCTCCACCTCGTGGCAGCAGCCTTGTTAGGGTGCTGGTTCAGAACCCCAAGTTACCTTAGCAAGCCAGACTGGCTTGCTATTTTGGCCTAATGCATTTGACATTGGTATGATGTTATCATGTAAAAATACATACTTTCTCTCAGTATACAGGTCCACAGCTTCCAAACTCTGGGGCATCATAACTGAGTGGCACTCCAAAATGAGTTGTGATAGCTCCAGAAGTTCTTGGCCTATCAAATTGGACCCTGGTCCCTCTACTATTAGAGGCAGTTGAGCTGATGGATGTTAGTGGCTTATGGGCATTGATGCTGTTCATAGGATTCATAAAGTTTCCTCAGTGCATGTTGCTAGCCTGGCCATTGTGCTTCTTAACTGTAGGAGCTGAATCCCTCTTTGTAAATAACAAAACATTTGCTCTCCTATAACTGGAGCAGAGGCATCAATATCCACCTCCGTTCCGAGTGGCTGACCACTTACTTCCAAAACAATGGTAATTGGAGCCATCTTGTCCACCTTGACTTTGTTCAGTCTATATACTTCAGAATCACTTTCAGGGTTATTCTCATTACTGTATACTGGAGTACTACATTTGCTTTTCATGTGTCCTCTCCAATGCATAACATGTTGCTTTCCTCAATTTACATCTCTCCCGGGGATGAGCTCCCTACACTGGTAGCACTCTTTATCCCCCCACCCCCCAACACTCTCTATGGCTTGGGTGACTTTGAATACCTTCTTTAAATTGATCTCTGCCTTTGCAAGTAATTTATTTTGTGTTGTCATGTTGTTAACACCCCCAAAAGATTAGTCTGACTCTGAACATTTTGTTGAGTGCAGATTCAAATTCGCACTGTTCATCTGACTTAGGTATGCCACAAACACCGTTTTAGACTCCCCTGGTGTTCTCATGGTTGAACTAAATTTGTTTCACTGTATGATCACCAAGGGTTCAGGTGGTAATGCCCCTTAACTAATTTGACAAGTTCCTCAAATATTTTGGAGTCAGGAGCATATGGGGAAGTCAGACTCTTGATCAGGCCATAGGTTGGAGCCCTGCAGCTACAAGCTGTTAAGTAAGATTACCTGCCACTTCTCTCCCCATCATTTCACTGGCATTAGACATATTGCACCTATTGCTGCTCCACGTTAGGGTCAAATGTGTCTCGTTCTCCAAAATGGGCATTTTAACACTCATGCTACTGAACAGATCTGTTCTCCTGATTTCTGCTGTGGTAGGAAGGCACCTCCATTGATCCTTATTGCCAAATGTAATATCCTCAAAGACAGGAGACTGCCAAGTTATCGAACAAATGGTTTATTAGAGGGAAATAATTATTTACAGTGTGATATAGAGGCTACTGTGTTTCACGGCTCCAAACTCCCAGAGGGAAAAGCCCCTACATGCAGGCCCAGGCTTTGCACACTACATTCCCATTGGCCAAATGGGTCACACAGCCCTCTGAGAATTCACCTCTTCTTAATAAAAGGGGCACACTACAACAACTAGCAAAAGAAAATGCAAAACATCAATTCTGCAAAGCATTCATAAAAATATACACATTTTTTGAATGAACTCCACACCTATCACCTACCATCATGACCAAATCGTTTTCCCTCCATTTGCTCAATGGATGTTAAAAAGTTTCTCTCCTTGAATTTGTTTCCCCTCACCTGGATGCCATTCCATTAGCTCCGGCCTGAACGTTGCTGTCCTTTCTATCTATCAATGCTAAAACTAATTCAAAACGCCCGTGTCTGAAAGAGAGGCCCTTCTCTCCCGCCAATCTTTATTACATTATTAATCCCAGGGTGAAAATATATGCATCAGAGGAACCAAATACAAAAAGTTAACAAAACAATCATACCCGAAAACTGACAAAAACTACAACCCCCCCCCAAAAAAACGGAGGATTTTTTTCTTAAAACCGATCTCTTGCCAACCATGAGCAAAATAATTCCGAAATATCAACATTTAAAAATGTAGTTCGTATTTTAGTATTTACCGACAAGCATTAAAGGGTAATCACCCTTTCTTTCCCCTTCAATTTTCTTCAGTCGTATTTGACCCTGAGCCCGCGCACTTTGCACCGATTCCAGCTCCAGGTCGGAAATTTCCTCCCCTTGGTTTGGAAGGGAAATGGAATCAAGGACGCCGCTGGAGATTGGCGGAGTGCAGCAGATTCTGAACCATTCACGGCGAGGCTCAGACCTGATAGTCTCTCAGTGCCTTAGGTGAACATTGCCGTTCATTCCCTAAAGTCCCACCCCGCTTCTATCACGTGAAGCAGTGGGTGGACAAACCTGCCAGAAGCCCAGTCCCAGGCCTTTTAGTTTAAAAGATTAATGTCCTTTTCTTAAAAAAAAGAAAGCGAATATTAGGTTTTCTTTGTCTGGCGCAGTCGGCTTATCAGGCTGTTGATGTGAAGGACTTGTCAACAAAGGAAGCCAGGTTCCAGATTAATTCATAGGGAAGGAGTGGGGTTTGCTGATGTCCCAGAACTGTTCTGGTTCCTTCAGGAATTGAAGGCTAATGAGGAGTTGAAGAGGAAAATCATATCTTGATAAAAAGTGTATTTTTTCACATCTTCTTTGAACATTTATTTATTAGTCATAAAAATACCATGGGGGCAAAGAGAGGCTTTTGGACAGGCTGGCGTCAATAGAAGCAAGGAGACATGTAATGAAACCTCTATGAAATATGTCCAACCTGAAATGATATCCCCAGGTAGAATTTTTATTTTTACGGACGTTCTGTTCCAGAAGGAAGCAATTACAGAGTTATACACACCACTCCAACCAGGCTTTGAAACCAATTTCAGTACCGTGACAACTCTGTCACAGGTGGCAGATTCCTTTCAACCAAGTACAGACCTGGCTCCCAGTGATAGTGATAAACTATTTTCAAAATATCACTGGCATCACATATTTGAGGATTTTCCATGACTAAAATGTTGTTAATTGTTTGACTTAGCTAATTTGAATCATTCCTTTTTTATCTTGTTAAATGCTTTTCCCAATCCAACACCCCTTATCACTTTGCAGTGATTAATGCTACTCATTTTCCTGTTGTGTGTTCCTGTATAAATTAATCTATACTTGTTCGCATTAAAACCTATCTACATGAATAACATTACAACAAATCAGTCTATCCATGTAATTAGTCTGTGTGTGATCTATAACCAACCTCTATCACCTGCCTAAAAATGTTTATGTCCAATGTTACTACAGCGTATTCAGAAATATTGTGAACAGCAAGGATCTTAATGCAAATTTCAGTCAAAGTCCATTGATTACCGTTTCCCCCTGAACATTTTCCACTTATCTCCACTTTGTGCTTCTGTTGCTAAACCAAATCTCAATTCCCTTCCAAATTCAAAGAGCCTCAACCATTCTCAATAGTTTTGCTTTATCAAATAAGTTGAAAATCAAAGTACACTATACCTATTGAAATACCCTCTTTCACTAATAAACAGTGTGTTTACATTGTCTCAGAGCACTGTATCCAATTATGGAGACCACACTTATGGAAACACATAAGTCTTTGGAGGAGATCAAGAAGAAATTTACAAGAATTGCTCCAAGGATGTGCGATTACAATTAAGTGGATAGAGTGGAGGAACCCCAGGATAGTTTACTTTAGAACATGGAAAGCTAAGATGAGATATGATAGAGGTATTTAAAATCATGGTTGAGGTAGAATAAAGAGAAAGTATTTTCATTGGCTGAAAAGTCATTAACCAGAGGACATAGATGCAAGTTGTTTGATGAAGGAACCGGGTGTGACATGAAAAAAACAAAATTTTTATGCAGTGAGTGGTTAGGAGTAACTTGATAGGATATAGATTGGCAGATAGCATTCAAAAGAGAATTGAATAAATACTTGTGGAGGGAAATTGGAAGGCAATGGGGAAGGAATATGGATTGGGACTAAGAGCTGTCTCTTAAAGTTAGAAATTTAAAGGTTTCCAGAGCATGGTAAGGAAAATCCTCCTCATATTTAAATTAGGGTCCAAAAGTGCACAGAGTATTTTGAATACCAAGTTTTACACCACACTAGAATAACACTCTGTGAGATAACTCCCTAGCTGATAATCTGATGGAACAGATCATCTGTCTATTTTAGAACTGACATGGTTTTTGTTCCATTGAAATCGAACAAGTGATCTGCCCCATCAAGTTACAGGACAACTGGTTGCATTCACACTAAAAGAGCATCAACCTTCTCTCTGCAGATCAGGCTCCAATATCAAATTTACATTTAAATCATTCTTTCATTGATGCTAAACCAGTACTTCAAATGCATCTTTCATTATGTTAGTTTGAAGTCATGACCTATTACTGCTGAAACCTTGCTGACACTTTAGGTGCTCATTTAGTGTTGCACAGAGTGCGCTCAAGCATTTTCCACCTTGATGGATTTAGTCTAACTAACTAGATTCATGTCTCAAGTTTAAAATTTGCATCCTCATGTTCAAATTTCACTACAAACTCACCCCTCCCTATTTCTTTAACCTTCTCCATCCCCACAGCCCTCTATTCCTTAACTTCTGGCCTCTTGTCCATTTTCTACTTTGTCTGCCTATTGGTGGCCATGCCTTCATCACCTAGACCTGATGCTCTGGAAATTCCCTTACTCAAGCCTTTTTATACCTCTGTCTTTCCTCCTTTAAGATTACCTAAAACCTATCTCCTTGACCAAACTGTTGGTCACTTCTCCTAAACTCTTGAGTGTTACTTCTGCCTGTAAAATGCCTTGCAACCTTTTGCTTGTTTCATGCAAGATGTTGAAATGAAATGCTAATTTTTTGAATATTGGAGATTCAGTCACGAACAAACCCAACCTTTATTGAACTCCGAACAATATCACATTTTTTTTAATTGATTGTAAACTTCCATCTGGCCCAGGAGATTTTAGGAAATGTCAAATTTTCAGTTCCTTCATAATACTTCTTTACTAACTTATCTATATGTTATGAACAGTTTAGCCCCAGTTACAATGACTGGGATTTATCTCCACAACTTGACTTTGTAAATGGATGTGAAGAATCATTTCTCATATCTGCCCATATATATTCATACAATGACCAGGTAGGACAGCACTTTGGGGCATCCTACCTAGGGTCATGAAAGATGCTTTGTAAATTTGCATTATCACAATTTTGTTTTTAGATTTAGCCTCAGCAACAATATCTAATCTGACCACATGATCATGCCTGTATCTTAGGTGCTCACCAATACTTTCTATCCAGGTTATTAACCAGCCATAGTGTTTCCTTAATTGCCAAATGTATATCCTCTGGTTGTAATCTGTCTCTTATGCTGTGTGAGTAAACTGTTCCTGACTGACTCAGTGGGATTGTATTGTCTACCTTTCCCAGCTAGATCTGTATATTCCAACTCAAATTGAACTTCACAATTTTTTAATAGACTTTCCATCTGCCTTAATACCTGCCCTACTGGTACCAATGCTCCTCAGAAATTGTAAATTAACCATATGCCAACTGTACCATTTTTTGTTCTGTTTGTTTTCTTTCAGCCTTTATCTTCATATGGGGCTGTATCCAACTTTGTAGCTCTGCCCTTGCAAAATATATTTTATACCTAACTGATGAAGTGTAAAACTCTTCTAATTGATGTCTAAAACTAAAGGGGGCATAGATTTAAGGTGAGAGGGGAGGGATACAAAAGGGTCCTGAGGGGCAATTTTTTCACACACAGGGTGGTGAGTGTCTGGAATAAACTGCCAGAGGTAGTAACAGAGGCAGGTACAGTTTTGTCTTTTAAAAAGCATTTAGACAGTTACATGAATAAGATGGGTATAGAGAGATATGGGCCAAACTCAGGCAACTGGGACTAGTTTAGTGGTTTTAAAAAGAAGGGTAGCATGGACCAGTTGGGCCAAAGGGCCTGTTCCAATGCTGTAAACCTCTGACTATCTGAAACTCATTTCAATCTGGTTCCATGTGGAAATGCGTGCAGTAAATCAAATTAGTTACTATCTAATTTCAATTACTGGATGTGAAGGAAAAATATTACACCCCTGTAGGGAGAATTGTGCTTTGAACCTTTTGTTAATGTACATTGTTGAGTGTGGGAGATCTTTACTCTGGATCTAACACATGCTAAGCTCCATATCTTGATATAAAGCTGTTATGCCACCAGGTGTCATCAGTGCATCATTTATATCCTCAAGGTGACGTGGGCTCAAGGAACAAGAGAGGAACCAAGATCCACAATCGCCTGCTCCAATGCTGTAAAGATGAAGGAACAGCTGGTGACCTGTACACTTGATCTCTGTCAAATGGCTGTGCATCCTTTTCTTGCATCATGCTCCAATATGGGAGACAGCAGTCACCTGCAAACCACTCTCCATCCTCTAAACCTACCCCCCAACCCCCACCTCCCACCCTCCAGTGTACGTTCCCTAGGACTTCTCTTGAGGTGGAGACCCATGTAGTAGATCCTGCTCTTTTTCACATCCCCACCTCTCCATCTTCTGGCTGTCCACCCTGAGCTCCAAATAAACTTGTAGCCTGGGTACATTGTAGAGCACATGGTTTACATTGTTAGGGCATCCTCTAGTACTTCAGAGCCAAGGATTCACTGTTGACAAAGGCAGCACTATTTTGTGCACAGCAAGATTCCACAAATAACAATGACCAGTTGAGTGAAAATATTAAGTTAGGATTCCTGCTATTCAAAAGTTGGGTAACTTGTACAATAATTAAATTGTATAATAATTAAACAATTTTTTAAAAAAAATCCATTAAAAGTCTGCAATGTGGCAATCTGCATCAAGGCTCTAACTTCATTAAGCAACATCTAAATAAATATGAATTTAGTGTCAAATATTTAAAAGTTCATAAGCTGTTGATTAAGTTTGAAAAATATCAATATTGAGATACCATAGACATTCAATCTCTATATTATTTTAGCTCTAAAAATTTCAATTAAAACTTCATTTGATGTAAAGAATGGAAATCTCACCTGAGTACAAGTAATGCAGAATTCCTGTTGAAATAAGATGTGTATCAATTTGACACCAACTGAACAGAAGGCGGCAAATACAACCCAAAAAGTGATTGCTCTGCACGTTATCATGGGGTAGAAGGGGAAGGTTGAAAGTTGTTCAATCATGGTTAAAGTGTAATATTTATCTTTTGTGCATCAGTAGAAGTGCTTGTTCTCATGTCACAACAATGACAGAAAAGAGGAAACCCTGCATACGAAAGCTGTTAGACTTGGATAAATCTAGAGTTGAGAGAGTCAGCAAGTCAGCACCAGAGATGGGATGCTGAGTCAGACACACAGCACTGTGAGATACAGTAAGACACAACTAGACTGGAACCCAAGCAGGCCAGAGCCTTAAGTGGGTGATAGAGCAGGACACAGCTGGAGCTTAGAGATGGATGAAGGTATACTCTACAGCCATATCTTTCCCACATTCTAGAGATAGGCCACACAATAAATAGACAAGTCTATAGAAAAATATCCAGATGGGAAACCTTCATCTATGTAGATTTTGCAAATATATTACCTCCACTTTTAATGTTGGAAGATAGAGTAACTACTTTATTAACAACAGCAATGCAAGTGGGTCTTGTGTATTTGCTGCATGTTCGCAATTATGAAGCTAGATTATGGGACTCCATGTGTATTCAAACAACACTGCACACAAAGCTGCCAGTTAACAAAAAAACATTAATTGAATAAGTTGAACATTGAGATTGTCTTGTAGCATTATGAAGAGCTACAAGATTTTCTAATATCTTCCATGGATGCAATGAAACCCTGCAAAAGTGACACTGAAACATCAGGTCCATCAAAATGTTTAAGCTGACATGGAAACATCAAATTATTGTGCCTGCAAAGTTTGAACCAATAGTTTTGGTGCTATAGGTACCATTTTGGTAACAAAATGGTGCCTGCACCACATTTGGGCACACTTCCATTGCACCTGTGTTGAATGCCATCTTGGAAAGGGGGTTAATGTGGGCATGAGGAGCATTGGAAATATGTAGAGTAGGCAGAGCTTGACACCATTCAGTAAAGCTGATCTGATACCTCACCACACTAGTTAATGACATCTTGTAAATATACATGGCAGAATATATGTTTTGCAACAGAATGGATTGCAAGGTCTCTGCTTTCTAGGTCTCAGATGAGAACTCCAGGTATATGGGTATGTACACATAAAAATTTGGTGCATTGGCAGACCAATCAGAGAGCTCACTAACACTGTACAGGAGCATGGAGAAGTCTTGATCCAAACTATACAAGGCTTAAACTTGATGCCCATCCTTTGCAGCATGGATGTGATGTCTGAACAGTTGAGTGCCCAGAGCCCTTGAAATCACAGCCAAGGTCTTTCAAATGTGCAGACTACTTACTAAAGACTTCACCAGCTTTAGCCAACTCCTCAAAACACTAAGCACTTCCACAAACTCAAGCAGAACCAATAAAGAGTAATCAACAACTAACATGCAAATTGTTGATGATCCCTTTAGAGAATGGTGGAGTCCAAAGTGGGGTGTGTTTACAGGGGTGCTGGGGAATGGGGCGATGGATGGGATGAAGGGTTTGGGGGGGACTGGGAGCGGGGAGGTTGGTGGGTTAGGCAGAATTATGGGACCATCAAGGCAGGTGTATAAGATGTCCATTGTGTGGCATAGCTACACTGAGAACAACTCCGGCAATAGGAAAAGAAGCAGTAACAGAGATTATTGAATTCTGACCAAAGACAGGGCCTTGCGCGTGTGCTACCCCTATAACTGGTCAATAAAGTGATGGCAGTAAGTCAATGAATGGTGTCACAAAATTGAATAATTATGTATTATAGAGAGATGTTTAAAATGGTGTGGAAGTTTCAGGAACCCCTCAAAGGATGAATTGCGTTCAGGGCAGGGTGACCATGGTTTTTTTTTACCCAAGACATAAAATGGTTAGTTAAACCTTGTAAACAGTTGCTCATATAATGCAATTTATCTGGCTTTGCTTGTGCTAAATAAAGTTTAAATCACTGCCACTGATCTGGGGCAATGTTGAATCTGCAGCCCTCTCATGCCCAGTGACTCACCAAGTGCGGATACTACCTCTTTGTTATCTTCAAGTACCCACAGTGCCAAAATCTGTGCTGGTGGCTGCCAATTTCAAGACTGTTCATCATTTGTCTTGCTCCCTTTACGTGCTTGCATCACTGCCTGAACAAGTGGCAGTTCTTACAAATCCAAAAGGAAGAAAGCACATGGGTAAGCTCTTAGTGAAGTGAGTGGAGAAATTAAGCAGTACATAATTACACCATTTGCAGTTTGGATGTCAAGAGATTGCGGAATGAGGGGAAACTAAGATGTGAGAATGTGGATTAGATAACAAAATGTCTTCTATGACCTCAGCCCTGCTGCTACTCACAACATCAGCAATGTTCACACCAATATGACACTCTCAACTCCTCTGTGGGAGTAAGGACATGAGGCTGTGCCGATCACCCATAAGTTCAATGCTGCTGCCTCCAGTTGTGCCCCACCTTGTCCTACAAAGAGAATGGGAAGGATGCATTGTATTTGGGTGATATGGCAGTCCTGGTTGAATAACTGGCAATATGCAAGCTGTGAGATGTGTGTGTGAGGTTTTCAGCGAGATTGTTTGTAGGTGAGAGATAGAGATGTGATGAATTCAGCCACAGTGAGAGACTAGTGGTTCTGTTGTAAAGGCATTTGAAGATTCAGTCACTGAATTTGAGTGCTCATGTGAGGCCATTAAACTTCTTGGGGCACTGCATCCAGGTTCTCGGAGTGGCACTGTTCATTTTAACTTCTGTGATTACCTGTTCACATTCCCCCTCAACTACTGTCAGAAGGACTTTGCCCCCTACAGATATAGGACCTCCAACTCCTCCTGAACCAGGGCCTTGAGCACTGCATCAACAGTCTTGGAATATGCTCTCTGCCATGTTGCAACATCTGCACTCTTTCTGTAGGTCATTCTTACACAACTAGTACCTGCTGCAGGCAGAATACATCTCCCATTTAGGAAGATGCAAGCTGGTTTAAAGTAGCACAGGTGCCTTCAGTGTTACTTGCATCACCTGAACCTGAGCCCGCTGTTGAGTTGTGGAACCACTCAACAACGCATTTAGCACTGGCCTGTATACTAGTATCAATTACATCAGCAGGCATCATGAAATTTATGTGGTGCCCGCATTACTTTAATGCATGTGCATTAATCATGCAATATAATCCCCATGCCCATTTTTGGGGTCTATGGAATTTTTAGCATATGGCAGAACTATTGTATATTTTTGTTTTTAGTTCCGCTTTCTAAAATTTGTGCCCCATGGAGATTCTGCAAATTTTGTTCTCCACAAAGCTTGAATAATTGTTTTTTTTTGTCCCCTCTTTCTAATGTGGATTCTGATAAGTTTCATTCTTGCAAAAGCCATTTCTTTGCCACCTGCCACTATAAATTAAACATAAGGTGAGTTAAGGAAAAGCAGAAAGGAAATACAAGGCTTTCTTTTGTCTGTTCCTGACACAATAATTGAGTCTAATGATCTCTTATTAACCTTACCCTTGAGAATGATGTGCTAATTCCTATAATCAAACAAGACCCTCAGCAGCATGGTTAGGGCACATGCCAAGTCTGATCAAATGGCAATGAGGGTGCACCTCATCTTGACTGCACCGTTCTTACAATTTTCTTGAAAAATGCACAAGCAATATAATCCAGAGCTGAAGATACATTCAGATTTTGATGCCAGAATACATTCAATGGAAATAAGCTTTTTTATTAAAACAACAAATATCTTTCATCCTCTATACCATCCCCCTGCCACCAACTCCTGCCCCCCACCTGTACACACACACACACACACACACGCCATCCCAGCCCTCTTTTTCTTTTGGCAATGACATAATGTCATGTTCTCTCAGGACTGTTAGTATCACTCCAGTGTATTGACAGAATACCAGAGGATACAGTGGCGGATGGTTTATATGTTAGTTATCAGGTCAAAGATGCAATAAGTGAGTGTTGTGCATGTTATGTTGAGCATGTGGCACGTGGTTAGGTCGATGTTAATGTAGCTTGTGTGTTTATATAGTCTGTGTGTGCCTGTTTGTGTGTATGTGTTTGAGGTGTATTTGTGCAATATGTTTGTGATGTGTGTTACTGCTGGTTTATCTAGTATGTGTGATGCTTATGTAGCGTATGTTGGAGGGTATCTGTGTATGTATGTGTGTTTATGATTGTTTAAATCATGTGTAGCTTTTTTAAAAAAGGATATAGAATGCATATGGTCCAGACTATCAGAAAGGTGGGTATCTGTGTTCAGGAGACAATTCAGTGACATAGTAAGTCTATGTTGTTATTAGAAAGAGAATGCAGAGTGTATTTGGTTACTAGGTTGACAATGAAGTGATGGAGTGGATGTCACTGTCATTCAGAAGATGATACCATCATAAATTGTGTACATGTGCTGATAGTTAAAGAAATTGTTTTGTAAATAATGTATGTTTTTTTGTCATTGGGAAAGCTGTTAATAGTGAAGTTTTAGTTAGGAAATGTTTGTAGAGTTTTATTGTGCATTAGTTTTGTACTAAGATCTTTCACCATACAACTGATATGCTGAAATGCTTAAGTGATATGCTAAGGCTCTAGAGTTGCTATGCTTGCATCTGAGGCTCAATATACCCTTCTTGTTCTAATTAAAAGAACGTTGGTTTGTGGCATTTGTAGTCTAGATTGGTTTGAAGTCATTGACACTCAGGTATGGATGTTTCAAACTCTAATGTTGGAGAGTGCCTTTAAATCCAGAAAAGCACAGCTTCAACTTGCAGCTAACAGTTTAATACGTTAATGCACAAACTTACTACTAATCTTCAGGGAGGGAGAGAAATTATGCCGTGGAAACTATTGAGACATATCTCTTTCTTATCATAGCAGTGAAAATCCTGACACACATTCTCCTGAATTGTTCCACTTCCTGTGGATGAGGAAATTCACCCGGAGACAGATCCTCTGACATAGTCTTTGTTGCCAGACAAATCCAAGAAAAAGGTTGAGAGCAACACCAGAAATTTCTCATTGTATTCGTTGACCTGACCATAGCATTTGATGACTCTCTGGATTGCGTTCTCAGGATTTGAATGTGCAAAAACCTTAATCACAACCCAACAGTTGCTTTATGATGATATGACTGCAACTGTCTTGCGTGAAACAGAAGCATTCAAAATTCAGACCAGGATTAAGCAAACCTGTGTGATAGCCTTCCACTATTTAGAATCTACTTGGCAATGCCTATTTGCCTCAAGATCAATTGCCCTCTCATGTCAATACTAAATATTGCCTTAATGGTAAACTCCTTAAGCTCAGTTACCTCCATGCTAAAGCTAAATTGACCGTCATAGACGTTCATGATCTACAGTTTGTGGATGACTGCAGTGTCATTGCCAACTCTGTACTAGATTTGCAAGTTGCTCTTGATTTCTTCAATACTGCATACAGTAAGTCCTCATTTTAAGCTGTCCTACTTCAGCATTTTGTTTTAAAGCTGTTTATTTGTTAGAGCCTGTTTTTCTGATTTGTGTCACCATTTTTGTTTTTTTGTCATTTTTGTGTGTGTGTGGGGGGTGTTGGAGTTGTGTGGCATCGCAGATCAGCAAACAGTAAGTGAAATCCTATTGACATGGATCTATGAGAATTGAAGTAAGGAATATTGGAAGCCAACCTGAAAGTGATTGAAGGACTTGAGTAGCCATCTGTGACACATGATTAAATGTTTTCTTCAAAGGGTGAAAAATTCTCAGGAAGAAAATCATTGCGTAACTGAATGCAGAGATAAAAGGAGATGTGAAAATGTAATGCAGTGTTTTTCATGATTGAAAGATTCTCACAAGGTTTTTTTTAATGCATTTAGCTGTTGGACTGGAAGAACTTCAGAACAAAACACTTAAGGGGCAAGGTTTCTGAACCGCGCGAAAGGAAAATATAGCAGAGACTTTCTATGGAATTTAGGGAAAAGTTCAAAGGAGCAGACTTTGGCACCTCTCTTCAGCTTCTAATCATAGAGCTATAGAATAATCAAACTATACAGTACGAAAGGAAGCCATTTGACCTATTATACCCATGCTGGCTCTTTGAAATATCTATCCAATTACGTGTAATTCCACTCCTCTGCTCTTTCCCCCAAAGTCCTGCCAGGGTTTCCTTTCAATTTATCCAGTATTTCCTTTACATTTAGTGGCTTATTGGGGTGAATTTTACCATTCTGCCCACCGCAGGGATTGGAGTGGGTGAGGGACAGGCTATGGAAAAGTCTGTTGACTTTGTGAGGGATTAACTGGTTTCAAGGTGAGCGTGGCTGGAAAATCCAACCAGTATTATTTTGCAAACTATTTCAGCTAGGAATACGCAGTGCTGCCCATAGAACATAGAACATAGAACACTACAGCACAAACAGGCCCTTCGGCCCACAAGTTGCGCCGATCACATCATCACCTACCAACCTACAGACCTATCTATAACCCTCAATCTCATTAAACCCCATATACTCATCCAGAAGTCTTTTAAAAGACCCCAGCGAGTTCGCCTCCACCACCACTGACGGCAGCCGATTCCATTCACTCACCACCCTCTGAGTGAAAAACTTACCCCTAACATCACTTCTGAACCTCCCTCCCCGCACCTTAAATCTGTGTCCTCTCGTAGCGACCATTTCAAACCGGGGAAATAGCCTCTGAGAGTCCACCCTATCTATTCCTCTCAACATTTTGTAAACTTCTATCAGGTCGCCTCTCAACCTTCGTCTCTCCAGGGAAAAGAGTCCCAGATCCCTCAACCTAACTTCATAAGGCATGCCTCCCAGTCCAGGCAACATCCTTGTAAATCTCCTCTGCACCTTTTCAATAGCTTCTACATCCTTCCTATAGTGAGGCGACCAGAACTGCGCACAATACTCCAAATGAGGCCTGACAAGGGTCTTATAAAGTTCCAGCATTACCTCCCGACTCCTAAACTCAATCCCTCGATTAATGAAGGCCAGTACACCATACGCCTTCTTGACCACCTCCTCCACCTGCGAGGCCGATTTAAGAGTCCTGTGGACCCGGACCCCAAGATCCTTCTGCTCCTCAACACTACTCAGACTTCTGCCCTTGATAGTGTACTCGTTCATCCCGTTGGTTCTGCCAAAATGGACGACTACCCATTTATCCGCGTTGAAGTCCATCTGCCACTTCTCCGCCCAGTCCTGCATCCTATCTATGTCCTGCTGCGACTTTTGCCATCCTTCCAGATCATCCACAACACCACCGACCTTCGTGTCATCAGCGAACTTACTTACCCATCCCTCCACTTCCTCATCCAGGTCATTTATGAAAATGACAAACAACAAGGGTCCCAGAACAGATCCTTGAGGCACTCCGCTGGTGACTGACCTCCATTCAGAAAAAGCCCCATCCACAACCACTCTCTGCCTTCTGCAGGCAAGCCAGTTCTGGATCCACAAGGCCAAAGGCCCTTGGATCCCATGCCCTCTCACCTTCTCAAGAAGTCTTGCATGGGGGACCTTATCAAACGCCTTGCTGAAGTCCATGTACACTACGTCCACGGCACTTCCTTCGTCAATGTGTTCAGTCACATTATCGAAGAACTCAACTAGGCTTGTAAGGCACGACCTGCCCTTGACAAATCCATGCTGACTATTCCTGATCATGTCAAACCTCTCCAAATGTTCGTAAATCTTGTCCCTCAGAAGGTACAAATCTTGTCCCTCATGTATGGTACAATATTTTAACTTGTACATTGGTTTTCGTGAGGGCAAGATGTCCAAATGTTTCTAATTCCGGATTTGATCCCTATATTAACCCATGATTCACTTCAAATTGTCTTACTTAAAGTCACAATTTTCAGGAATACAACTACAAGTTTAAATGAGGACTTACTGTAGTAGATACTTGACCTGTTTTTGGAAACTACTAAAACAACATTCATATATCAACCTATTCTTGGTCAGCCAAATATTCCACCTCCAGTATATGGCAAAGGAGAGACTCAGAAATATTTTGAGCACTTCCCGTGCCTTGGTAACTAACTCCCTCATAAGAAATTCCTGATGAGATCTAACACCAGATCAGCTTTGACAGCTCAGTCTTCTACAAACCAGGTCATTGAATGTTTGACAGCAAAGACCTCCTATAAGTTAACAAATGAACAGATGTCCTCGTGTACAGAGAGTTGTCCTCACTGCACTTCTGTACTACAGTGAGACGTGGACTATGCACCAGTGACATGGACAAGTACCAGAGAAATTCCATCAGCAATGCCTCCACAACATCCTTCAGATTCAGTAAAGGGATTGTCAAACAAATGCCAGTGTCCTTTTTGGAAGCCAGTTCCACAAGCATTCTGGCAAAATGCCTGCAAAATTAACTTTGATGGACTGGACACTGTGTCTGATAGGTCAAAAAATATCTCCTCAGCAGGTCTTGTTTTCTCAACTCTCAAATGCCCAGAATTCCAGGAGAGGATAAAGAAAATACTTCAAAGATGGTGAAGGTCTTCCTGAAGCACAGCAGCATTAATACGACAGCGAGGAGGTTGCTAACAATCACTTAAAACATCTTAATAAGGAGGCATAGTCATGGCTGAAAAAGAAGCAGATCCTGCACTAAGGATCTCATTGCTTTCTGGGGCATTTATGTGTCCTCTACCCAAAGACTCATTTTCTGCTGATGCCTCACCACAAGCCATTTTCTTGGCAGTGTTGTCAGTGGTGATTAGCTATTTCTCTCCACCCACAGGGGCAGGGAGAAGTGGCAAGTCACAAGCCTATCTCAGTCAGAATGGAAATTGAACCAACGGTGCTGGCTCTATTCTCAATTTGCCATCTTGCCAACTGAGCTAATGGCTCCCCAAGTACACACACATTCCTACACAAAACAAAAACTCTTTTTAAACGGGATTTCTATTTTCATGACACATTCAATCAATAAGCACAACCAATTACGCATTTTTGCCAACTCGTGGCATTTGGATTTACTAGTTATTTTCTCAAATCTTTCCTAAAATTGACTTTAAACCTTGCATTTCAGTGTCACAGAATTACTACAGCACAGAATGAGGCCATTCTGCCTGTCATGTCATTAAACATGGAGAAAATAGACCTAAGATGTAGGAGCAGAAGTAGGCCATTCAGCCCTTTGAGCCTGCTTGAATTTAATTGTAATTAATTGTGAGATCACTTGGGGTAAAACTTTACAGGTGCCCATGTCCTGTATTTTAAGATCTAAAATGTATTAAGTAAATAGGGATGGTCATATTGAAGCTGTATATTGTTCATAGTTTACCCGTCCTTTCAGAATACCTCCTGTATCTTTTGTAATGTAAAATATTTAGATCTGTACTGCCTACATTTCACAGCCATCCATTGTTTGTGAGTTTCCAAAGAACAATGTTTCACTGCACAATAGAAAGATGACCTTAACACTGCCAAAATGACAGATTTTGATTATTATTGTTATATAGCATAATGCACAGGCTGTAATATATCAGAGGGAGACAGCAACACACCAAGTGATTTGCTAGCCTAATAGAGAGAAATGACTATCTAAAGATGAGTTATATGCTGTAATCTAATTGAAGGGTACAGATGGTTTATTTATAGAGTAATGCAATAGAATGGAATCTAATCAAGGAATTTGAATGGTGTGCACATGTAGTTCTTGATACTTAGGAACAAGTCATGGCTGGAATGTAATTATAGATTATAAGATTTCTGTACAAGATAGCAGGGACCCTGGAGTAAGTCACAAGCCAGATACTAAGCAGGGGATTTTGAAGTGTTATATAGGGTGCAGCATCTGAAAAGCAGGATAGCTTCTATATTTTTGTTGTTCAGCTGGCTTCTCACGAATTCTGTGCTGTTTGTGTGAACTTAGATTATTTTAAAAGAGTAAATACCCTAGATTAATTGATTCAGCAGTTATGAAATTTAGCACTTTAATCAAGTTTGTGCACATAGTTAGGTTCAATGTCTTTGGCTGTTCAGTGCATTGGTGCTGTTGGATGCTTCAAGGAGGAGGCCAGAGCTGGCAAGACAATTGTCATACAACAATGATTTCAGCAGCAGTATAAGAGGCAGGCATGAGTTCAAATCCCTCCACATTCATTATGGAATTCTGCTACTTTTACTCGGTCTGGCCTATGTGCAACTCAGATCCACAGTAATAATTGACAAGTAGTTGACTCTTAATAGCTTAACAAACTGTAGGATAATGGGTTAATAGTTATGGTAATGAGATAGTGATATATATCATGTCATAACAGTAACGTGCTAGAGACTCTGTAAAGCAGATTGAATAGTCTGCACACATGAGGGATGTACCTACCTGGTAGCTCATCACGTATGTCATGTAAAGTAGTTTTGAAGTAACCTACCTGAGTCCCATAAAGTAACTCAAGATAAGCTAGCCATGAGTCCCACATTAGACAAGGTAGCAGTGGTGATGACACCAATCGAACAATGATTTGTTGCCATTGACAGAACACCCACAACAAGGTAGTGAAAGAAGACCTATTAATCCTATTCCGTCCATCATCAAACATTAAACTCTTAAGGCCCAGGTGGTACATATCTGCAGGTAAAAAGGCAGACAAATGCTACCCTTCGCTATAAGAGGTGACAGATCATAGACCATTTCTATGTCTTAATTTTATTTGCTTCCTTCAATAAATTCAAGTATATTGCTCCAAGATGCAACATCTATATGTTTATACATACTCAGTTGTGGACCACACTCACTGCCGCCAAACGTTAAAGAACACAACAGAATGCTACATAGAGGTTTCATATTGTCCATCATGCATCCAGCTCAGTAGTATTTAGGCTTGTAACAGTCCCCAAACTGAATGGTTAGCTCATGCTTTGCATGGACTTCATCCATTTAAACAATGCAGTCCAGAGGGAAATCTGTTACTGGATATTTAGCTTGTCAAAAATTGCCAACAGTGTTCTCTTCATTAAATTTGACATGAATAGGTTTTGGCAAATGCTCCTTGACTGGACATCCACACTGCTAACAACATTTATTACCCTGTTGTACAGTTGTTTTAACCATCTTGTCTTCAGGATATCATTAACTCCAATAAACCATATCAAATATATTCAAGAGAAAGCAAATAATTTGACACATGTCTGATGTCCTTACCAATGGAGCTACAAGATAGGAGCATGATCACAAGGTTTGTGAAGTTCTCGTGTAAATTTGCCAAGACTACTGTCAAATTCTTTGGACACATCGTACAAAGGTAGAGTCTAATGATAGACCCTCAAAAAAGGAAAGCCATCTACGACTTTCTGCAATGGAAATGTGTTACAAATGTCCAAAGGATCCATGGAATGGTAACTCAAACTGGCAAATTTGTTTCACATTTAGCAATCATTACCAAGTCTTTGAAGGATCTTTTATGAAAGGTCCAACAGGGGAATCTGTTGAATTGTTTCTTACAGACCTGTATACGTTAGCCAGTTGTTTGGGTCTGCTGCACTGAAGAATGAACTTTTGTGACTACATTGTCATCGATGTCGGTGATAAGCCGTCAGATTTTTATAGATGAAAGACAACCATTCCCCAGCACTTTAGGTTTATTATTTCTGAGTTGGAAGCATTCTCAACAATCATAACAAATTCCCAACCATTCTCTGAATGAAAGCTGCAAGGAGTCAAGAAAGCTCCGATGGGAGATGAGAAGTGTATCCAGGTCTGAGAATTTTGCCAAGAAGATTGGTCAACATAGAGTTTGGCTGACCCACTCCACCAAAAGTACCATGAGCATCGAACAATGATGAATGATCTTGTGGTGGTCTTCAACTAGTGATACCCAGGACTGTGGGGGTACCCAGATGAGTGCTCAGATCCTGTGCAGATCAGCTGGTGGGAGTATTCACAGACATCTTCAATCTCTCTTTACAACAATCTAAGGTATCTATCTGCTTCAAGAAGATGACCATCATCCTGGTACCTAAGAAAAACCAAGAGCGTGCCTTAATGACTATCGGTCAGTGGCTCTGACATCCATCATTTTGAAGTGCTTCAAAAGGCTAGTCATAGCACAAATCAATTCCAGCCTCCCAGACTACCTGGATCCACTACAGTTTGCCTATCGCCACAACAGGTCCACAGCAGACGCCATCTCCATGGCCTTGAACACCTCGATAACAGAGACACTTATGTCAGACTTCTATTTATTGATTACAGCTCAGCCTTCAACACTATTATTTCTGCCAAACCCATCTCCAAACTCCAAGGCCTAGGTCTCGGCATCTCTCTCTGTGACTGGGTCCTGAACATCCTAACTCACAGACTGCAATCAGTAAGAATAAACAACAGCACCTCCTCCACGAACATCCTCAACACTGGTGCCCTACAAGGCTATGTTCTCAGCCCCCTACTATACTCCTTATACACCTATGACTGTGTTGCCAAATTCCCCTCCAATGTGACTTTCAAGTTTGCTGACAACACCACTATAGTGGGTCAGATCTCAAACAATGACAAGACAGAGTGCAGGAATCAAATTGAGAACCTGGTGAATTGGTGTGACAACAATAATCTCTCCCTCAATGTCAACAAAACGAAGGAGATTGTCATGGACTTCAGGAAGTGTGAAGGGAAACATGCCCTTGTCTACATCAATGGGGACGAAGTAGAAAGGGTCGAGAGCTTCAGTTAAAAAAAGTAGTTAAAAAAAGCCCATCAAAGCCTCTACTTTCTCAGAAGACTAAGGAAATTTGGCATGTCAGCTACAACTCTCTCCAACTTGCACCATAGAACGCATTCTTTCTGGTTGTATCACATGTTGGTATGTCTCCTGCTCTGCCCAAGACCGCAAGGAACTACAAAAGGTCGTGAATGTAGCCCAATACATCATGCAACCCAGCCTCCCATCCATTGATTCTGTCTATGCTTCCCGCTACCTCAGCAAAGGAGCCAGCATAATTAAAGGCCCTACACACCCTGGTCATTCTCTCTTCCACCTTCTTCTGTCAGGAAAAAGATACAAAAGTCTGAGGTCACGTACCAACCAACTCAAGAACAGCTTCTTCCCTGCTGCCATCAGACTTTTGAATGGACTTATCTTGCATTAAGTTGATCTTTCTCTATACCATAGCTATGACTATAACACTACATTCTGCACTCTCTTGTTTCCTTCCCTATGAATGGTATGTTTTGTCTGTGTAGCATGCAAGAAACAATACTTTTCACTGTATGCTAATACATGTGACACTAATAAATCTCCATAGAATTCATGGTGGTCACCTGGGAACAGTGAAGTGTAGAGTACATGCTCATCAACCTTTGTGGCCCTGGTATTCCAAAGGTAATTCATGGTTTTATCTTGTCCTACCACACTTGCACAAAGTACAGCCCAGCCACACATGAAACCTTTATTGCCATTGTGTTTCCCAGAAAGACCCTGGTAAAGGCTTGGACTCAATTTCTTCAACTTTCGTGACAAAGCTACCTTGTTACTGTTGAATGGTTGGAGGTTGCCAATCTCCACATGATGATGACTAAGACTGTGATAAGAGCATTAGAACGTATTCTCCACACACTGGTTTCTGGATGAAATACTGTCAGATAACAGGCCACCATTCATGAATGAACGCTTTGTAAAATTTACAGACCACTGTGGAATCACCATGTTACTAGTTCTCCTCTTCACTCACAAGCTAATGAAATAACCATGAAGACCAACAAAATGCTGCTGACCAAAATACTGACTGGAACCTGGCCCTGTTAAATTACAAAACTGTACCTTTAACTAATGGCTTTTCACCAGCAGAACTGCCCATGGACTGAGATCTGAAGACATACAAGTCCCTTTGCTTCAACTGAACCTGAAACACAATGTTAGTAGCTGACCATATGAAGTGGAGGAACATGGAGAACAGGCACAGTGACAAACCAAAGAACTGGTAAAGCTCCAAGTATAGGGTCAAGACGCCAATCCCCCAATAGCAGGCCATGAAGCATGGATTTGGGATCGAAAATCCATCAATAAATGGAACGTTCACATTCCTACTGCATCCAAGTACTGTCTGGCAACATCAGAATGAACAGGAAAGCCTTGATCTTATTGGCACTGATGAATATGTGTTTGATTCCCATATGTTTTATGATCAAGATCCGAAGAATACATCAATCAACTCACTGAAAGCTGACTCATCCAATGAGCTGGCCCACAGATTTACTGTTTAATGAGAATATTAACATTGGCAGGCACCCCAGACATGAATGGTGGGATTTTCCGGCTGTGCTCACCAGAAAATCCTGCCCAAGGTCCACGGTCCTTTTCATGTTCTACCCCCCACTCGCTATGATTCCTGTGGTGGCTGGGATGGGAAAATTCCTCCTGAAGTCTTTTGACCAGATTGTGGAGCTGGTCAAAAATCATTTTCATCTTGTCCCTCGATCATTATGCTGAGATACAAATTTCATACAGCAGTCCATGAGTCAGGGGAAACAGTCTCAGGCTTCGTGGCAAGACTTAGGGGTCTGGCAGAACAGTAGAAATGTTAAGGGACAGTTTGGTCTTTGGTATAAATGCTTAATAACACAAAACAGTTATTGGCGAAGACCAAAATTACCTTAGAAGTTCTGGAGATGATTGAATGCGTGGAGCGGCGCATAGCAGAATTGGAAGGTCTGCAAGGCATGCCGAACGAGGTAAATTGTTTGTGGCAGGCAATGGCTGTGATGTAAAATAGCCCAGGTGCAGGTCCAACAGTGCCCAATAGAAGAAATGTAATAGATCATGGGCAATTCAATGTGACTTGAATCAATAAAGGCTTTATTGCCAAATATAGGGTAATATAGTCACAACAAGCTCAGACTAAATTGCAATGTGACTGCTCTACTTGACTCCCTTGCTCCAACTGCGAGTCCCTGTTCAACCACCCTCCTGGTGGGACAATCCATGGGGTCCTGGCCGATCATGTGGCCCTCAGGAAATTCTCCCCTTGAAGGACCACGCTACTGCAAGAGATGTGTTTACCTAGTAGGTCATCATCTATATTGCCTACAGAGTGTAAATAGAGTAGTTTTGAAGTAAATTATCTGAGTCTGACCAGGGTATCTCAAGATAAGATAGGCCATGAGACCAACACATAAAAGACACAATACTTAGTTAAGGGCATTTATTAGCCTTGCCAGAGATGCCATCTCTGAACTCTCTGAAAGAATTAAAAAAACTATGACAATGTCAGACAAGCAAGTAGTAACCCTGAAGTTGGGGTAGATGGTGGAGAGGGGTAACTGGGTGTGTCAACGTGCAAAATGAAGCTGAACCCATGCCAGTGGGTGATGGCTCTGAGATTAGAAATGAGGTGACATGTAGTTGAGGAAGAGGAAAGATCCAAGGTGGACATTGCTCTTGGACGTTGCTTCGGGAGTTGCCTATTGCTTCTTGTTGTTAGTGTGCTTAAACTGGACCATCTCGAGGGCAACATGACAGCTCAGAGACTATCTCTGTTGCTGTGCAGACACATGGATTTGGGCCTGTGTCTGCGGGAGTTTGCACGTTCTCCCCGTGGTTGCGTGGGTTTCCTCCGGGTGCTCCGGTTTCCTCCCACATCCCAAAGATGTGCTTTTAGGCTGATTGATTGTGTACTAAATTGTCCCTAAATTGGACCTCCCTGATCCTCGCACATTAGGCGTAGAGTAAAATCATGAATAGGTCACTGAGACAGTGGGACGGCGGTGCGGGCTCGTTGGGCCGAAGGGCCTGTTTCCCGTGCTGTGTTGTTCTTTGTTCTTTGAATATTTTCCCATTCTCAAGGGCAATTCAGTGTGGAAGAGCAGGTCAGTGCTAAAGATGTGCTTGCCTGTAATAGGACACATTATCGGAACAATTTTCTTTGTTCTCCAACGTTGAAATCCCTCATAATTAAACTAAAATCTTCACCTCAGGAAAAAATGTATGGATAAACTGATAATAGAAGGGCATACAATAGAGATTATAGGGTAACTTTAGCACAGATGATCAGAAACTACACCTCAAATTCTATAGGAACCATAGGGATGATTTATTAGCCTCGGATTTGTGCAGAAGAGGTTATAGTTTTTTATATCTGTGATCTGTCACCTCTGTGCTGAGGATAAATAAATTAATCCAGTTGGCATGTAAATATGGCTCTGTGGAAAAGGTTCAAAACTCAATGAACAGAACTCAGTGGGTGGGTGGTTCATTCTATACTTTTAAATGGCCTTTTTAAAATTTCAGTACTTAATGTCGCTACTTCAGAGAGTGCAGAGAAAGATGGAAGCATCAAGTTGAAATTTTTCGGAAGCAGGAAAAGAAATGTTATGAGGGATTGAGGAAGTCCAGATTTGGATTTTGATTTGTGATCTGTGTGCCTTCAAATTATTTGTAAATTTTACTGTATCCATGGTAAATTCTCATTGACTGCTGTTACCCTCCTAATCCCTAATGTTGCTAACCCAAGCTATAATAGAGAGAAAATCTTCTGTTCTGGGTAAACCTTTTCTGAAACATGTGCATTGAAGTCAAGGCTACTGCTTAAGCTATTGATACCGGAATATGTTTAAATATACTCTAATTTCACTGTGTGCTGCATAGCAATTGTAAAATTTTATTCTACATTTGTTCCAGTCTTGGATTTTGGGATGCTCAAATACTTTCAATTTTATAGCCATTGTCAATCTTTTTGTACAGTGTTTGAGTTAACAAGGTGGTTTGCTATTTAATACTTTTTCCCCTTCCCTGAACTCCCTAGAAGTAAGATACTTAATCAGGGAAAAAGTGTGCCTGAATGTCTGGAATCCAAGGCTGGTGTGTATCCCACATCACAACTATACCTGATGTATTGTTCTCCTTCACAAAGAAAAACTAAAACATTATAGCTTGCTATCACAGCACTGAATGTTTAGGTTTATAGATCATGTAACTTAGGCTAATAAAAGTGGTGTCTCAGGTAAATAAGGTTGTAAAGAATGCTTTTGGAACATTGGCCTTTATAAGTCAAAGTATTGAATATAAGAGTTGGAATGTAATGGTGAGGTTATATAAGACATTGATGAGGCTGAATTTAGAGTATTGTGTGCAGTTTTGGTCACCTAATTACAGGAAGAATATTAATAATGTTGAAAGACTGCAGGGAACGTTTACAAGGATGTTGCTGGGACTGGAGAAACTGAGTTACAGAGAAAGGTTGAATAGGTTAGGACTTTATTCCCTGGAGTGTAGAAGAATGAGGGGAGATTTCATAGAGGTGTATAAAATAATGTTGGGTATAGATAGAGTGAATGCAAACAGGCTTTTTCCACTGAGGCTAGGGGAGAAAAAAAACTAGAGGACATGGGTTAAGGGTGAAGGGGGAAAAGTTTAAAGGGAATATTTGGGGGGGGGGCTTCTTCACAAAGAGAGTGGTGGGAGTGTGAATGAGCTGCCAGATGAAGAGGTAAATGCGGGCTCACTTTTAACATTTAAGAAAAACTTGGACAGGTACATGGATGAGAGGGGTGTGGAGGGATATGGTCCAAGTGCAGGTCAGTGGGACTGGGCAAAAAATGGTTCGGCACGACAAGAAGGGCCAAAAGGCCTGTTTCTGTGCTGTAGTGTTCTATGGGTCTGTGGTTCTAAATCTGTACACCCAATGTTACCAAACAGGCTGTGGACATTACAGATAAGGCATGTGCCCCTTTTACGCTTCCCAAGAGTCATTTAGTACAATTATGTGGCACATAAATGACAGTATGGATTCTCCAAGTTTACCATTTGAATATCATAATAATCATGGGGGTCTTCAATATGCAGGTGGACTGGAAAAATCAGGTAGGTAGTGGATCCCAAGAAAAGGAATTTGTGAAATGCCTAAGAGATTTTTTTTTGGAGCAGCTTGTGACAGAGCCTACTGGGGAACAGACAATTCTGGATTTAGTGATGTGTAATGAGGCAGACTTGATTAGGGAACTTAAGGTGAAGGAATCCTTAGGAAGCAGTGCCCACAATATGATAGAATTTACCCTGCAGTTTGAGAGCGAGAAGCTGGAATCAGATGTAACGGTATTACAATTAAATAAAGATAACTACAAAGACATGAGGGAGGAGCTGGCCAGAGTTGATTGGAAAGGGAGCCTATCAGGGAAGACAGTGGATCAGCAATGGCAGGGGATTTTGAGAGTTATTCAGGATGCACAACAAAAATTCATCCCAAGGAGGAGGAAACATGCTAAGAGGAGGACTAGGCATCCTTGGAAGTCAAGGACAGCATAAGAGCAAAAGAAAAAGCATGGGGGGGTGGGGTGGGGGGGAGAGAGGGCGGAATGAAATGTGAGTGTAAACTAGCTGGTAATATAAAATAAGATAGGAAGAATTCTTTTCAATATATAAAAGGTAAGGGAGAGGCAAAAATAGTCATTGGACCAGTGGAAAATGAGGCTGGAGAAGTAAAACAAAGCAATGGCAGAGGAACTGAATAGTTACTTTGCATCAGTCTTCATGGTGGAAGACACCAATGGGATGCCAGAGCTCCAGGAGAGTCTGGGGGCACCATTGAGAGTAGTGGCCTTCACTAAGGAGAAGGTTCTGGGGAACCTGAAAGGTCTGAAGGTGGATAAATCACCTGGACTGGATAGATTACAGCCAGGGTTCTAAAAGAGATAGCTAAGGGAATTGTGGAGGCATTAGTGGTGATCTTTCAGGAATCACTGGAGGAAGAGAAGGTACCAGAGGACTGGAAAGTAGTGAATGTAACACCGCTGTTTAAGAAGGAAGGCATCAGATGGGAAATTATAGGCTGGTTAGCCTGACATCGGTCATTGGCAAGATTTTAGAGTCCATTCTTAGAGATGAGATCACAGAATACTTGGAGCACATGATAAAGTAGGACTGAATCAGCATGGTTTTGTCAAGGAGAGGTCATGTCTGACAATCTGTTAGAGTTCTTTGAGGAGGTAACAAGGAAGCTAGATAAAGAAAAACCAGTGGACGTGATTTACTTAGATTTCCAGAAGGCTTTTGACATAGTGCCGCATAGGAAACTGTTAAATAAGTTCAGTGCCCATGGTGCTAAGGGTAAGACCCTCGCATGGATAGAGGATCGGCTGACTGGCAGAACGCAGAGAGTAGGGATAAAGGGGTCTTTTTCAGGATGGCAGCCAGTGACTAAAGGTGTGCTCAGGAGTCAATGCTGGGACCACAACTTTTCACACTATGGATTAACAATTTGGAGGAAGGAACTGAAGGCACTTTTGCTAAGTTTGCAGATGATACAAAGATATGTAGAGAGACAGATAGTATTGGGGGAGCAGGGGGGCTGTAGAAGGACTTGGATAGGTTAGGAGAGTGGACAAAGAAGTGATAAATGGGATACAATGTGGAAAAGTGTGAGGTTATGCACTTTGGAATGGAGGCACAGATTATTTTCTAAATGGGAAAATGCTCAGGAACCCAGAAACACAAAGGGACTTGGGAGTCATTGTTCAAGATTCTCTTAAGGTTAGCTTGCAGCTTCAGTTGGCAGTTAGGAAGGCAAATGCAATGTTAGCATTCATGTCAAGAAAGCTAGAATACAAGAGCAGGGATGGGTGTCTGAGGCTGTATTAGGCTCTGGTCAGACCCCATTTTGAGTATTGTGGGCTGTTTTGGGCTCCATACCTAGAGAAGGATATGCTTGTCTTAGAAAGGGGCCAGAGGAGGTTTACAAGAATAATCCCTGGAATGAAGAACTTGTCATATGAGGAATGGTTAAGGACTTTGGGTCTATATTCGTTGGAGTTTAGAAGGATGAGGGAGGATCTTATTGAAACTTAGAGGATACTGCAAAGCCTGGATGGAGTGGACGTGGAGAGGATGTTTCCACTATTAGGAAAAACTAGAACCAGAGGGCACAACAGAGATGAGGAGGAATTTCTTCAGCCAGAGAGTGGTGAATCTGTGGAACTCTTTGCCGCAGAAGGCTGTGGAGGCCAGGTTATTGAGTGTCTTTAAGACAGAGATAGATAGATTCTTGATTGATAAGGGGGTTATGGGGAAAAGGCAGAAGAATGGGGATGAGAAAAATACCAGCCATGAGTCGAGTGGCCTAATTCTGCTTCTACATCTTATGGTCTTATGACTGCTGGCGATATCCTCACAGGGGTCTGAAGATCAGATGCTTCAATTTTAGCAGAAACTTCATTTATGCATCCATTTAGATTTTGTATCAATCTTTTACCAAAGTTAACACAGTTAACCAGGACAACCCTTGATGAAAATTCCAGACAAAACTTATACATGGAATGAAGAGGCCTCAGATGATGATGGGGAAGTCAAACCAAAAGCCATGGAAGCAAAAAACACATTATCTCTGTGGCATTCAGTGGAGTAAAGCAATGGTTTTAAGGAGGCCAAGCTAACAAAATGTATGTGAGGAGTAATTGGCTCACCTGTTATTCAGTTGTGGAGGTTGTGATTTGGGACCTGTCCATTGGCACATCCATTTGAGGTGGACAGCGCAAGGTTTGAGGCTGCTACCTCGTTACCATGATAACAGTTTTGGATCAAGCAGCTCACTTCTCACTGCCTCTTCGTTGATTAACTTTTCACCTAGAAGAGGCATGTCATCTAACAGCACCACACAATCGCTGATATTATTCCATCTCTTGCAAGGCAATGCGACACACAAAGAGCAGAGCAAGAGTGGCAGAGGACAAGGACACCTGCATCTTCTGAGTATGAGGGAGGAGATGACACTCAGTGTCCTGGGGCCGGCAGATCAGAAAATGTGCATTTTACATTGCTGATTGTATTGAGAATGATGCTATATTTCTACGTTACGCCCTTTGTCAATTCTCAGCTAACCCTCATCCTGCTATCTGGCATAATGAGATTCCGCTGGTGTGACCATAAATCTCTTGCTTCCCACCTCACACCAACTTTGTCCTTCTGCTTTTCTACTTTCAGGCACCCAGGAATTGCAACCTAACCATAGCAGCTCTAGAGGAAGAGAGCAGCAGCATAACGCTGATTAAGAGACCCCGTCACTTGATCTGGCCCTCACAGCAACTAGCTCAGATACCAGCACTGCAGCAGTCACTATAAAGTTGGGATTAGCATGTGGTGAGCCACTGAGAAAAAGTGGGCTGTAGACAGGTGGGATAATGGATTTTGCCTGCAGGCTCATGCAAAGGCAAAACCGCAGACAAGTTCTACTACAGAGAACTCAATGATGATGTCAAGAGGATGGAGGATGCTGAGGAGGATACACAGCGGAATGGTGTATTGACTAACCTGCTCGACAGTCACCATCAATAAAACATTGAAGAGTCCAGCTCCAAATTGGCAGCAGATATTGCAAAGAGTGTGCTCTCTCCACAACCTCGCCTTCATCTCCCTGTCATACTGCAGGTGCTGAAGCACTTTTACTGATGTCCCATTCCTGTTGCAGCCTTTGTGTGGTCAGGTCACCTAGCTTTTTTGCCATCCCTGTGAGGATGCAACAAAACTCCCTGTGAAATCCAGGAACTCACTACAACCCTTCCAAAACTACTCCAGAGGAATTCTGGATACTTTGCAATTGTCGAGCTTCTTCAAAATTATCTTTACTGCAAGCCCTTTGAATAACATTAGGATAGGGCCGTAACTGAACTCAGCTCTTGCTCTTTGTAGAGTGATGTGCAAATTCATTGTCTGGAGCTGTGTGATTCAAAGTAGTCATTCTGCATCGTATTGCGCGACATCAGAATAACATTTCTTCTGAGGCCTTCAGCACGAACAGGATATGTCCATGCATATAACAGTAAGGTTCAGTAAGAAGCACTCAGAATCAGAACTGCATGTGCTGTTAAAACATGGATTCCTTCTTTATCTGGACTCCTTCCATTGGTATATGGGTGTGGTAGCCTTAAGTAGACACCGGGCACAATGGCATTCTCAGTATGCAACACCTCACCCCTTCTTAGCAAGTGAAAAGCTCAGCATTTTTCAGTCATTTGTTTTCAAAAATGTAAACTATAAATTTAAGCATACCTTAAACATTCAGCTTCAGCAGTAAAACAATTACATAATCTAGCATTCTTGTTCATTTAACCACCCAGTCATGTGGTGGTGTTGTACAATACACTGACAGTCTGAGTTGCTGTGGCAACATGCACATACGTGCTGGAGTCTGGAGCTGTAAGTAGTGATGGTAGAAGTTTCAACACATGGCTGACCAGAAATCTCTTCAATACATATTGTCTGTCACTGCCATGTGTTGGAGCAGGTTGATACACAACCTGTTTGGCCACATTATGAATGTATCTTCCTTAACCATCTAGTTGTACTGTGGGACTTGAACCTGAAGTTTCTGGTTCAGAGGCAGCTATCACAAGACCTAGACTTTCAGTCTGCTGATCAATGTACAATTCAGGAATGAAGCAAATCAGTCTATTTACAATTCAAGAATATTGTTGGTATACATGGGGGTTGGGTGTGTAACTGTAATCACGTACCGATTCATTGCCATGTGGAAACTAATAAGTGTGCCTCATTCTCCAGATATGACATGAAATGCAGCATTTGTTCTAGTGTTTTTGAATAAGACTGACTTTTCAAAAGTCCAAAGAACTTCCATTGGTTTGTCTCTGTTGTAAAGGAAATTTTCTATGTCCCTTGGTTTGCAGAAAGTTGCATTCCTTACATTTTCAATGGTGTTTGCCTTTCAATGAGTTCCTTCATTTGACCAGTTGTGGTCACCCATGCCTGATTTAGACAGGTGGAGTATCGTCCCTCTGCCATCTGTACTCATTGAAGGAGAGTAAGTGAGCGACTAAATGAATAAATAAAATTAACAATCTCAGAATGTCCCAGAGTATTTCAAGGCCAAATAATTTGATTTAAGATGCAGATGCTGTTGGTATATAGCCTAAGAATCAACAAAAGAAGCAACACGCTCATGTTACTCACTGCTTTTTTCAGATCTGAAATGGAATTACCTAAATTTCTGTCTGTAAAATTAACATTTCTTTTCGGTTACATGGTTTTCACTGCAGCATAACTTAATTGCTAAATTATTTATAGCTCTGTTATGAATCCTTTCATGCTTAGTGAGGGAGGAATGCTATTACATTTTTCTAAACGCTGCTTTTTTTTAAAGAAATGACATTCCTGAGGCTGCAAATACACATTAAATTAATCAAGGAGATTTTTATAAAATTTGATTAAAATTGCATTAATAATTCAATTTTTTGTGTGTTCATGGGCAGCAAAAACGTGAATTGCATATAACACTGAGATTATAGAAGGGTTCTTTGGAAATACAATTACATAAAATTTAAATAACAAACAGGGGTGATTTCCTCAGCAAATTTGAGGTTGTACTCCATTTTGTTTGATTCATGTTACTCTGTTATTTTTAAGGGAAGATTCATCAGAGAAAAAGGAGGGGGTGGAACTCCTATGCCTTTTCTATAAGTGCCTATCTAGAATGTACCCCTGGAAGCTAACAGCACAATGAGATCTTGATCTCAGCTAAGCTAGATGAGATAGAAGCTGGAGGAAGTTGGGGCCAGTGAGAACAGCTTCTCCGCAGGACATTTTACAAATGACAGGAACAACCAACTTTTTCTTACAACAGATGTTCTGTTTCCAATTTTGATATTGAAATGACTGCAGAGTCCAGTCCTATATGCATGTGTGTTTATGTAAGTACAATTGTGTATATGTGGATGCACTTGTAAAAATATGTATGTGCATGTGGACATAGATGAGAGTATTTCTTGTTAAAATGATAAATGCCTCTTTATTTTATTTAGCATCCGTCTTCAAAAAAGGAAGAGGATTAAATTAATTTTGTAGTATAGGAGAAGGGTATAGAGTTATTGGATAGGGTAAAAATAAATAGAAAGGATATGCTGAATATTTGGCATCATTCAAATTTAACATGCCTGCTGGTCCAGAAATGAGGTAGCCTATGCTGTTGAGGGAAGCAGGGGTGGAAATAACAGAATTTCTATCCTCTTTGGTATTGGATTGATGGCAGAGAACTGGAGTATTGCCAATGTTAACATCCCCTTTCAGCAAAAGGGAAAGGGATAAACTTAGTAACTTCAGGTTACTCATTCCAACATCAGTGGTGAGAAAACTATTACAAACCACTGTCAAGGACAAAATAATTCTCACTTGGAGGAACATGGAATCATACGAGATTGCCAACATCGATTTGCTGAGGACAACTGTGTCTGACTAGTCTGATTGAGTTATTTGATTAAACATCAGAGACGGTTGATGAAAGTAGTGCAGTGGGTTTATATGGACTTGCAAAAGGTATCCAATAAAGTATAACCGAACTGACTTAATTGGAAAATAGAAGCATATAGGATTAAAGGCATAGTGGTGACTTGGACTCATAATTTGCTAAGGGATAATAGATAACAGTGATGAATAAACATTGTTTTGATAGCTGAGCAAAACTGAGATTGTTCTCCTTAGAGCAGTGAGGGCTAAGGGGAGACCTTACAGAGCTATTCAAAGAAATTGGGGATAAATTTAAATTTAAAATAATTAGCAAAAGAAATTGAGGGGAAATTAAGATTTTGTTCTGCATATGGATGGTTGCTAAGATCTGAAATGAAGCATCTGAAAGATTGGCGGATGCTGCTCCCAGAGGAACTTTCAAAAAGCCACTGGATATGCACATGAAGAGTACCAATTTACAGATTTATGGTGAAAAAGTTGGTGTACAGAATGAAACTGGATAGCCTTTTCAAAGAGCCAACAAAAGCACCATAGGTTAAATGGCCTTCTATGTTGTAAGATTCTCTGAAATTCTGCTATGTAATTGAAGAAGGAAAATTGATGCTTGAACTTCAAGAGTCATGCTGCAAAATTAAATAATTTGGCAGGAAATTAGCTAACTAATAAAATGCTGTTTTAATATTACTGACTTATCCCATTTCTTCTTTCTAATGTTCACTTCTATGATTCTGCTAAAATAAAATTAAGATTATATAAGATATAATCTTTTAAAAAGTCACACAGGTTAGGAAGCCACACTATCCTTTGACAGGTTTCTAATGTATTTTGATTCGTTTTGACTATAGCTGTACAAGGGAAGCAGAGTATTGTGTACATAGCAATGGAAGGACACTGGGCAATTTCACATCCAGTATCCATCAAGTATAGAATCATTTCTGAAACCTGCTGGCTAGTGTCAATTATATTTATATCAACATTTGTCCCAAAAGCATCCTAGTTGAAAAAGCAGGGATTTAATCTTGATATGTTTATTGTGAATATGTAGAGCATGATCTATTTCCTATATCTTCACGATGCAATTTTAAAATGTTGGATATGCATGAGGACAGTTGCAGTCCATATATAGTGTTAGTGTTTGAAAAAAAATTACCACCCAAGTGCTGCACCATTGTGCGACTAGTAGGTACTTCAGTTTATTCTCCATAGAATTTGATTTCCTAACTACAAAATCCTATACAAAAAGGACAGGCTTCACAAATGTAATCCTGGAGTGACCCTACAGTCCCAATACTCACAAAATTGCCCAGGGAATTAAGACATTCAATCTGTGTCTAAAGTAGGTTAGGATATTTTCACAATTTTTCTTCCCAAGTCTTTGTTTATTACCGCTGCTCCTTCCATTGCTGTTTCACTTTTCTCCCAGTGATTGATTCATTTTTCCTCTTATTTTCAATTTCTTTTGGTTGTCAGTGTAAATTGTAATTCATAAGTGCAGTGGGTGAATACAGTGCGTACAGACTGACATCAATAAGTAATTGGAGCAAAAAGTAAGGGGAATGTTGTGAGATTTAACAGCAGTTCTGGAAGATGCATGGGTGAGGTGGGGGGAGGGTAAGGAGGTTACTTTTTGAATACAATTCTATGACAAGGAACTTGGGCCTGAATTTTACTCTCGAACCCCCAGGCTGGGTTTTGAGGTAAGGGAAGCATGAAAGTGTGTACATGGGATTCCCTTGGGGATTCAGCCTGCCTCAATATGATTTTACAGTGGGGTGTGTAGGGTCTCGGACAGGAAGCTTGCCCTTGCCTGTCTAAGGGCCTTCAGTGGCCACCTAATGGCCATTTAAGGGCCTTTTTCTGTCCAGCCTCAGTTTTCAGGCTGTGGCCACCTATCATCTCAAGGTGGGAAATGGAAAATTCCATGTCGATGATCAGTGTGTTTTTGTTTGAAAGGGGGATCTGAATGCTGCTGAGGTTTGAACTATTTGAAAAACCAGCAGCAAGCTTTTAAATAAAGGCAATTATTTATTCACATGCTCACCCCAGAAATCTAATGCTACAGCTCACACAGACACACACTTTTGTTTCAATTACATCCCTGGCTCATTTTCTTTAAAGAAAACTGAACCAAGATTTTGTTTGTCACAAGAGTAAAACCAATCCCCATTTAAAGGCCTTGTTTATTTTCAGTTGCATGCTGGGTTCCAGCAAAAAATGTTTTCAGCCAGAAGTCTGAATTTAAGCTAGCAAATGTACCTCAGTATACCAAAGCAGCAAACAAGAAGCACACAAACTTACAATGAGGGGTTTGGTTGAACATACCTTGTCCAACTGAACTGTCTGTCTCCTTTCTCATGGGTGCTTTACCAAGGGCACTGTCCAACTACCTCTTCAAGTGAACATTGTGGTTGGCAGACACAGTTGTCAATGTTCTGCCATCAGTCGGAGGCTGATTCTCTCCAGGCTTTCAGGTGGTCATGGGGTTAAATTACCCTCATGGCCTCCTATAAACTAACCCTACCTGCTCTCCCCCACTAGTTTCCAACCCTTCCTCATTGGCCTCTGGCGCTCCCCTATTGGTCTCCTCCATGGAATCCCCAATTAGCCAATCAGAGCGTTCCAATGAACTGGCTAATCAGGGCACTGAAAGGTGAATCCGCCAGGGCAGCGGAAAGCTATCACATTGAGAACCAGTCAATTTCAGGGGTAGAATAATTCACCTCCACTCCTGCTCTGAATGCCAGGACATCTGTGCATGCAGGAGCTTCCTAGAACAGTGAAAAGGAGAGACACTGATGCTATATGAAGAACTGATGGAAATCTCTGGACATGCCAGGTTTTGATAGTGCTGGAGAAGTGGGTCATGGAGCCTGGTAACATCAGGATCTCAGCATCAAGGAACACTGAAGCTTCCCCAGTCTGAATAAACTGGGACGAGGAAGGCCAGTATTCAGATGATTATGGCACTGTGGGAATATTTTAGAGGTGAGCATATGATAATGTGAACATCCTACCCCAGTTACCACCCTACCCTGTCCTGAAATGAAGCCATAAATGGCCATTTACCTAATTTCACCAGGATTCCCATTGCTCTTCACCATGTCTGTTCTACTTAAATACATGAAACATAAAAAATGAAAACGTGCTCAGTGGAAAGCAAAGTATTTTTTGGAAGAAGAACTGGGCTGGAAGACTATCCTGCAGTTTACCCTTTGACTCCACTGCTTGAATTGCTGCAAGTGCCAGGTATACATCTTCATCCTTTGATCTATGGTTTGCTGCTGTTTCTTATTGCAACCCATGGTCAAACCTCTGTTTATGCCAATTCACAACAGCCTGCAGCAAACAAATAAAATGACCCACACCACCCCTGGGACTCATTGCAACTTCCATCGCTATTCTTCTCGAAACATCCCACTAGAAAAGTTTGAACATCGCTTTGGCTCCCCAAAAGTATACCCAGCGTGATCATAGTCTGTCTAGTTACAACCTTACTCGATCTGTGTACGGGTGTCAACAATTGTGATTTGATGTGTCTCCCGTGCCTGTAAAGAGCCATTGCTCTATCTTTCCAAGATCAACATCATATTTAATTGTTTAGGAATGAAAGCAACTTGCAGGTTCCTTGGGAAGTGAGCACTGATTCATGGTTTTCTGTCACAAGCCTTGTGTCATCGACAGATTGGTATCTCTTTTTCTATTGGTAGGCAAAGAAATGACAAAATGCTTAGTTAAGGCATAGAAAGGCCTTATACTTTAGCAGATTTTTCAACATTGATAGCTTCTCTAATGTTAGTGGTCTTGACTGAAGTGTGTGCAGGTAGATGCGTAGTTAGGCAGAACAGCAGTTACCTGCTTAATGCAGAATACACAGTCCAGGAAGTGATCTCTGCAAAATCTGCAATCATGTGCCTGGAAAGTCCCTCTAATCGTTGGGACCGTTTGTGATCTTCATTGTCAGTGGTACTGCAATGCGTGTCCTTAACCATGACTGCAGATTTTCTTCAACCATGCCTCAGTTCACAGCCTTCCAGTTGAGCAAAAGCCAACACACACAGTATTCTATAATGCCAATATAGGAAACCCTGTTCCCTACGAAAAGCACATCACTTCTATATGATCTCCATTCAGCTCCTCCTCTGATTGAAATATATAAAAGCCAAGGCTTTCGGTTCCATTCATTCTGGGCGGCCACACTATTCAATTTTGAAGGTGTTGGGGGTGATTATCCCAAAAAAAATTTGAAATGCCGAATTCACGTGAAAATTGGAGTAACTCACACCGATTTTAATTTTAGCAGGATTTTCAGAATGAATCTCCCACACTTTGAGCGCTGCAGAGTGCCCTAGCAAGATTCAACCTGAAAATCAGTGGCTTATTCCCACAGGAGAGACCGGTAGCATAGCGCTGAGCAGGCCACTGTCTTTGCACCAATCTGTCATAGCAGAGATCAGCACATGTGCAGTGGCCCTGCACTGCTGGCCTGCTGATCGCTGGCCAGGTCAAAATTGCTGGCCAACCCCACGTCACTACCCCTCTGATTACCCCCAGCCTCCAATCGCTGGCCTCCCGGATATCTTCTCCCCCCATTCCCCTGGCTGTCCCACTCTTCCCCTCCCTCTGCCATTGATCGCTGCGCAGAATGGCAGCAGAACACCCACCCCCACTGCCCCCTGATGCCCAGTGGGCAGTGCCAAGGTGCCCCTTGGGCATTTCTTTGCAAGAAGCAAGGCTGGCACTGCTCAGGTGGCACCCTATCTTACACCTAACCTCCTGGGGTCACTCACTCCAGTGGGGTCAGCCTTCATGTTCCCTCGTTAGTGGACCACTCGGCGCGGGCTGGGGGGGGTGCGGTGGAGGGTGGTGGTGGAGAGAGACATTACTGACCTGGAAACTGCTGGTGATAGGGAAATTCAATTTTAAACATTTAAATCAGCTCTGTGTCCATTTCTGGTGCAGAGCTGATGACTCTAAAAACCAGAGATGCACAGAGGCCGTGTCACCCAGCAGGGAGTCCAGCAAATGGCCTCTGCTAATGTCTCCTGGCTCATTACACTGTTAAAGCAGCACAGCGGGCTGGAAGAATCGGCCCCAATGTGTTTCGAACTACAAATCACAGTCTTACTTTGTGTAGCCCTTATCAAAGTATTTTTGTGGGACTTCTTTCTGCTAACTATGTTTATCACCTTTCAGGTATGAGTCAGATTCAGACTCATATAATTTATTAATATTTCCAATGCTGTTTACTCATGTCTAGTTGTCACCCCGAGCAAAATATATTCAATGGTCTTACTGAGAACAACATGCAAGGGAGGGAAAGGAAATAAATTTGATGAAATAAAGTGAGAGAAATTGTGTTTGATATTTCTGACTTGAGGGGGCATGTGTGCACAAATCATTGAAGCTGGCAGAGCTAGCTGAGAGAGCAGTTAGACACCAAACTTTAGGAAGGCTGTGAAGGCATTACAGAGGGAAAAGATTCACAAGAATGGTTCTAGGGATGAAGTACTTCAGTTACATGGATAAAATGGAGAGGGTGGGGCCATTCTTCTTGATGAAGATTGAGAGGAGATTTGAAAGATGTATTCATGAATCATGAGATTTCCACACAGAGTAGATAGGGAGGATGGCCTTTCCATGAAAGAGCAAGATGTATAAACAGTCTGGGTAGAGATAAGAAATAGGAAAATTAAGAAGTTACTTGCAAGAGTAGTTTATACCCCTTCCAACAGTAATTACATTGTAGGTCAGAGCATATTAGAAGAAATGAATAGTGGCATGTAAGAAAGTTAATTAATTGTGGTTACTTTAATCTATATGTAAATTGAGCAAATCAGACTGCAAAGGTAGCCTGGAAAATGAGTCCATTGACTGTATTCAGGACAATGTCTTAGAGCAGTACATTGTAAAACTGATCAGGGAGTAGGCTACTCTAGACCTGGTAATGTGCAATGAGATGGTATTAATAAATAACCTTAAATTAATGGAGTGTCTAGGTGACAGCGATCGCAACACAACAGAATTTCACATTCGGTTTGAAGATAAGAAGAAGTGTGGATCTAAGGCTAGTACTTTAAACCACAATAACATTAATTATAATGATATAAAGCCAGAGTTGAATAAAATGAACTGGGAATCTAGGTTAGAAGGTAGGACAGTAGACATGCAGTGCCAGATCATAGAATAGAATCTACAGTGCAGAAGGAGGCCATTCGGCCCATCGAGTCTGCACTGACCATAATCCCACCCAGGCCCTATCCCCATAACCCCACATATTTACCCGCTAATCCCCTGACACTAGGATAAATTTAGCATGGCCAATCAACCTAACCTGCACATTTTTGGACTGTCACAGGAAACTGGAGCACCTGAAGGAAACCTACACAGAAACAGGGAGAACGTGCAAACTCCACACAGACAATTACCCGAAGCCGGAATTGAACCCCGGTCTCTGGTGCTGTAAGGCAGCAGTGCTAACCACTGTGCCACCCATATTTAATAACTTAGCAAAGATTTATCCTATTGAAGAAGAAAGACTCTTTGAGAAGGATGTGTCAGCCATGGCTAAATACAGAAGTTAAAGATAGTGTCAAATTGAAAAACTGTACAGATTGGGAAAAATTTGTGTAGGTTAGAAAATTGAACATGTTTTAAGAACCAGCAAAGGATGACTAAAACAAAACAAAGAAGTAGAAAGTAGTGTATAAGAGAAAGCCAGATAGAATGATTAAAACAGATAGTAAGAGTTTCTACAAGTACTGAAATAAGAAAGAAGGAACTAAACTCAGTGTTAGACTACTAGAGAGCGAGTTTGGAAAACAAGGAAAGGGTAGCAGCAAGTAACAGACATTTAGGTTTGTGTTCACCTTGGAAGATTTAGAAAATTTCCCAAAGATACTTGAAAATCAAGAAGTGAAAGGAAGGGAGGAACAGTTATCATCACCCAGGAGAAAGCGCTGGTAAAACAAATGGATAAAAGTTTGACAAGTCCTCAGAACCCAATGACCTGTATCCTAGGATTTTAAAAGAAGTGGCTGCAGAGACAGTAGAGGCATTGTTGCAATCTTCTAAATTTCTTTGGATTCTGGAAGGATCCCAGTGGATTAGAAAACATAAGACAGTTAGCCCAACATCTGTCATAGGAAAATTGCTGAAATCCATTGTTAAGGACATTATAGCAGTATACTTGGAAAATCATAATGGGATTAGTACGGAATGACCCAGCTTTTACTTTTTACTGTTCCAATCCTTATTTTAAACATCAGGGCCTGGATTTTTGCAGAGTCACACACTCTGCAGAGACTATAAAATGACAGACAGATCCTCTGTCCAGAACTCCCCTCCCCATTTCCAATATGTCCCACTTTCACCGATCAGAAAAGGGCATGGTCATGGCTCACACAGGTGGGGAACCCAAACTTAGCACAGGTTGCACTTGAGTACTTTTTAAGATTTGTTTCAATTTATAATAAAATACATGCACAGTGAAAGCATCATTATATCACATTCATTCTGTGCTTCAGCGTTCATTTATCTGCATTTGTTTAAGGTACATTCAAACCCAGTACTGAGTTAAAACAGACCCCAATTTTGAAGCTGCAAGGGCCATACCCATGGTGTGGTAGTAGTTGTTACTGCTCTTGAAGGGCAGATAAGGTCAGTAGAACTGTCAAGCTCTGAAGATCTTTAGATATCTAGCCCTTTAAAAAAAGGGCAAAACAATGCCTGCATGTGGCAGTGAGATGTAAATAAAACTCAAGCTGTCAAGTTATTTAAATCTCAAACCCTTAGAAAAATAAAACAAATAACCTGCGTGTGTATGTGGTGTATGTGTATGTGGTGTTGCCTCAGCTGTTTCTTGACATTGACCCAAGGGCTGTCATTCAACCCTAACTTCCTGGACTCCCAGTGTCAGATTTGAAGGGTATCCCAAAGATGCGCTGGGGAATCCCTCTGTAGTTCTCATGTAAGTGTTTACCTAGCAATGGTCCAGAGGGACTAATTTGCCCTGAGCGATTGTGCTGGGCTGAGAACTGCCTGATAAAGTGATTTAAATCACTAATATTGGGTAGTTCTATAAGTTTTACACTCAGGGTGCAATTTTCCTGTCCTTCCTGCCGCAGGAATTGTAGCGGGCTGAACATAGACCATGCAAAGGTCCATTGACCTCGGGTGGGATTTTCTAACCTTGGGGCAAGTGTGGCTGGAAAATCCCACCCACAGTTATGCTGAAAGAGTTTGAAGGGAAAAAACACTTCAGAATTCAGGGTAATTATTTTTACACATCCAGAACGAGCCTCCAATTCCCCACACCCCCAAGCCCCCAGGGAACCCACCAACATGACCAGACACCACATCTCCCATGGGATTTCTCCCCCTCACAATCTGACCAAGCCCCACACCAGACCGACCACCCTCCTGACCCCTTTCCCCAGATCTGGCCCACGGCCTTTGCCCACGCCCAAACTGATGTCTGAACCCCCATCTCTCAAACCACATTCACTTACCTTAGAAACCTACCTTCACCCTTTCAATTAGACTTTTATATGCAACTGCTTTATGGCAGCACTATAAAGGATTGGGGGCATACCCTCCTTCTCTCTGCTCCTTTTCCACTTCACCACTGGAGCCATGGACACACCACCTGTTTAGTCTCACTCGACATGGATCAAGAAGGTCAGGCAAGACAGGCATTTTTCTTTTTCAGCTCTGGTAAATCACGACATTGTGGCAATCTGCTGGTTACTATTCTGAGGAAGTTCAGACCAAAGTGTCATTATTAATTGTGGGCTTTTTCCACAACCTATCATTGCCACAGTCAAGAGTTGTAAATTCACAATTTCATTGACAGTCCGAAGAGATTATTGAAGAATTAGTTGTCTTTGATGTGGGACTGTGAATACTGTTGCATGCTTTATCAGGGATTAAATACTTGAGGGGACCTAAATGTTTTGAATGGGCTTTCATGAATAGAAGTTTTATTTTACACAGTGAAGTCTGTAATAGGGTTTTTAGAGTTTTGTTTTATGTCATTTCCACATGACTCCTGAGATCTGCCCATGATGGATACTGGATGAGTTGACATGAAGGGTATAAGGGCAGGGGTGGTAGGTGGTTAACACAGGTTGGCTTTAAGTTGCCAAAAGGTTGAAGAAGCTAGGGGGTGAGGGAATTAGGATGGCATGAGTTCTCATGTATGGGGCCAGAGAAGTGTGAGGAGTTGTAAGGGGCAAGGCTAGAGGGCTTAATTTTTAACAAAACAACAGGATGAAGTCCCAGAGAACTGAGATGGGTCTTTTAAAAAATCCACCCAGTTACTAGGCAGCCTTTGTGGTTGCCCCTCATCTGTGTCTACAGGTGGTGGGTGGGCCAAACTCCATTCTGCATCCAACAACGCCAGCCCCCACCAAAGATCCCACCTGGGGTGGCACAGTGGTTAGCACTGCTGCCTCATAGCGCCAGGGATCTGGGTTCAATTCTGGCCTCGGTTCACTGTCTGTGGAGTTTGCACATTCTCCCCGTGTCTGCATGGGTTTCCTCCAGCTGCTCTGGTTTCTTTCCAAATTCCAAAGATGTGCAGGTTAGGTTGATTGGCCATGATAAATTGACCCTAGTGTCAGGGGTATTGGCAGGGTAAATATGGGCCTGTGTGGGATTGTGGCTGGTGCAGATTTGATGGGCCGAATGGCCTCTTTCTGCACTGTAGGGATTCTATGATCATTTGGGGGAGTTTCTCCCAAGGGGGCATGGCAAGCCTGGAAATTTCTCAAATTCCAGTACCCAACTGAGGAGTTCAGTTACTAAGAAAAAAATTGTTGCATCAAAATTTTCAGTGAACATTTTGAGCAATATTTGGGGGGGAAAAGCCATCCAGCAGCCAGATTTTAATCATGGAGTGAGGAATTTACATCAACGTTTTGACGATAAGTGGATGTTAGAAATTTATAATGGAGAAAAGTTGACACAGTCGTAACAACAGGAAGTAGGGTTTTTTTGTATGACAGATTCTGTATACAGAAGCAAGACTATACCTTGATAGAATAATTCCTGCAAGCTGTATGGTTGATAAACAATTGATCACTACGAAATAAAGGTCAGGTTACATTATCCTGATTTACTGCAATCCTCACTAATAGACCATTAACACGTTGTAGCAATTTAAATCCATGGTAATACAGAATGGTTGAAACAAAACAATGTGTCAATGCTCAGTGATGGTGTAGCCTTAGCAAACCAATAATTTACAGGACCCATTGTAAAATGGCATTTATCAAGTCATAAAGTGGTTAGATTCTCCCTATTCTAGGAGATGAATATTTGAATACCAATCTGATCATGATATGAGACACACTGGACCTTTTGTGTTGATTGTATAGGCTCATTTTTCAATTAAAAAAAGTCCACCAAGTTTTGACTATTCCTCACCGTTCTACTGAAGAACTAAGCAAGAATGATGCAAAATTATTTTTTTTTATTACTGATTGTTTCTATTCTAAACAAAAAGTGTAAAGGTGTAACTGAACATATATGCATATATTCATGAACCAAAACACTTCAAAACAGATTTTTTTGCGTACAATATTAATACAACTAATAGAATGTAAATTATGTTATGAACCCAATGGCTCTACAGCATACCTTTAATTCATACAATGTCATCTCGTAAATATTACAATGTTAGTATCTATTGCCAAGGTACCACATCCTCTAACACTAACAGTCATTAACATTTGATTCTTTAACTGGTCCAACACTTTTTCTACAGAAATACACCACAAACAGTGCTTATATTAATCTCATATTTGCATTAAATAATCAGAGGTATAGGAATCACATCTGCCTATTAGGGGGAGAAAAAGCATCTCAAACAGATAAAACAGTAAGTGACAGACACATCTGTACAATGCACAAATTGATTTCACTGTGATAACAGTGGGTTAAGGCACAGGCCTGCAAGCTGGAATATTTCACTGACATACCCATCAGATTTCAAAAAAGCTGCGCTGTCTGGAAATACTGAAACAGAACTCAATCCCAACTAACAAGCCAGAGAGGGATGGCAGCTTCAGAGCATGGAAACCCTGTTTTGTTTTCAATCACATGCAATGACTCACACAGCAGTGAGATGACATGTTTTCACACAGCTATTGTCACCATGTGCATTGAGGATCCATTGAAGAGTTTGGACTGGTAGTAATGCCCTTTAAATGCATTCAACCTAATTCAAATTGTGGTTATTGTATAAAAAAGTCCTGTTAAACTGACAATAATGAATGGTATGATGCATATATAAATTTATTGGAAGTTTTACTATACCATGGTTGTTTCCCAAAATGTAGACATAAAGGCCAAAGCTTTGTTGTGGTAAACTCCCAATTTTAGGCGCAGCTTGGAGCCCACTGTTGTTTGACTGGTCATGTTTGTCATGTTTGTACAAAAATGTGAACAGATAAACATAAAAAATACAGACAAGTAGCTGCAGGAGGTGTTGCCTTGATATTTGAATCATGGGATGTTTTAGTACCTTGAAATTTTGTTCTAACTGTACTATCCTAATAACCTACAAAACATTAAACATCACTTCATTAAAAATCTGACAGATTTAATTGGGTATCCTGTTCAAGCAACATGTTTCAAGCTGTGCTATACTTGCCATAAAACTCATGGCTGCAACTGCAATAATTTAGAATTTTATCTTAGTAAATATTACATGGCATCACGCACACTTCATATTATATAGAAACTTTTCTTAAATTGTGCTTTAGTGTTGAATGGTTCACCTTACAAAGTCTGAGGGATTGAATGGGGTAAAGACAAAACTTAGGAAGAAGGAAACAAAGTTTTAACAATATGGCTTCATAAAACACTTCACAGCTAACTGTTGATGTGTGTATATCACTGATCAACCACCAGTCACATGATTCAGATCCAATGCAGTGGTTGGTCTGAGATTACATCGTATGATATATCTGAGGATGACAAACTGTTCATTGCAGTGAACTGTTCCGTAGGTTCAGCAAATCAGAGATGACAAGTGTTCCTCAAGCGGAGGATAGCACTGTGATCCCAGGAAGTTCATTTGCAGCACTTCTTCTGGGGGAAACGTCAATCAAAAGGCAAGGAGATTTCTTTACTCTAGGAAAGAATTCAAAGCACCTTTCAAGATTTATTTTTAAATACCTTCAATTGACTTTAAAACAAGTGATGTTAAAGAGCTCCTGAGCCAGGTTCTGAATAGAAAGTAAAATAGTATCTGGTGAGTTACAAACAATCTCACACTCTTTCTCCCTTGTTTTGCTCTTCTGAAAGAGGACTCACACCAGAACATAGTTCCAAAAGTACAAACTATTCTCTGGTAAATGCCCAATGTGGTACTTGAGACAGTGAGTGATAGCAACCTACTATTTTGTGGAGAGTATGCCAACTAAACAGGGTCGCTACATTACGCCAAAATAAAGTCTATAATGTGCATGCAAACTGCTGAAGCTAACACTGCTGGTAGTACACAGTCCAGGAAAATCATGAATTCAATCAATATACCATTTTGGAACTCAGTGCTTTAGCTACCACCCTTTCTTAACCATGGATATGCATTAAGCAATGCAAAGCTATCCCTATTTAATGGGATCATCAACTAATTATAGCTTTGCGTACTGGTGGATTTCTTCCTGCTGCTCCTACAAAGATACAAATGTTTGGTGCTTTACATTGCTCTTTCAAGTTGCAAAAGTTTACAAGGAGTGATCTGTTGGACTGCAGGAGGTTTTGCTGACATCAAAGATTCTGCACAAACTAAAAACGGGTCGAGTAGTGTACATTCCCGTGGGAATACAGCATGACTTGGAGAATGAGCAGAGGTGGATATGAAAGAGAGTGACAAGAGGTGGCTAGGAATGAAAAAGTTGAACTATGAAGAAAGATCAAATATGCTGGAGTTGTTTACTTTAGAACAGGGAAGTCTGAGGGTACTTTTAATTGAGGTGTATAAAATTATGAAGAACCTAGGTAAAAGCAATTAGAAAAGGTGTATGTCCATTAGGAAGGAGGCCAATAACCAGGGACAGAAGGATTACGGAGGAGCTAAGGGGAATGTTTTTCACCTTGAGGGTATTGAGGACATGGAACGCACTGTTAGAAAGTCTGGTAGAAGCAGAAACCTTTTTTTTTAATTTGGGCTGGAATTTGGATATGCCCTAACCCTTAGGGTTATAAGCTGGAGGATAGAATTTTCTGAGCTGATACAAACACAATGGGCCATGCAGCTGGGTTTTTTTCCACACAGTGGTACTCCACCACTAGCAAAATGCCTCTCCCATTCCCCTGTCCTTTTCTGTAGCATTACAATCGTCTTTCCTTTACATACTTGTTTAATTCCTTTTTGAAAGCTTTGACTGACCAATCTCAGGTAAACATAGAAACTAGAAGCAGGAGTAGGCCATTCGGCCTTATGAGCCTGCTCCACCATTCATTTTGATTATGGCTGATCATCAAATTCAATATCCTGATTCTGCCTTCCCCTTCATATCCTTTGATCCCTTAGCCCCTGGAGCTATATCTAATTTCTTCTTGAAATCACACAATGTTTTGACCTGAACTATTTTCCGATGTCTCTAAACCGAATCGAACATTTGCCTAGTATTCTACAGATCCATATGTACTGATAGTTCTGCATTACTTCACTAAAGTGCTCTTTCTTCACATTCAAATGTCACCAGGCTGTTCTGCTTTGAAATACTCCAGATGGCATCAAAACTAAGCCTGAATTAAGAAAGTATGAACATAAAATTAAAGTCATGATCCCTGGCAGCCCACCTGCCTTTTTGACATCATTATTTAACAAGCTTCTGAACAACCTAGTCAGATGTAATGTTTCATTGCCCATTGCATTTTTCGGGGGTTTGGTGTAAAACATTTGGGAGTCTTTATAGCAACAAAACCTGGGCAGCATAAGGTCGAAAGAAAAGGCCTGTCATCATGGTTGAATGTAGCAGCTGATTTTGCTGGGGAAGGTGGCAGCATCTGAATGATTTTTAATGCTTTTGTAAAGATCTTTTATTGTGCCTTCAATAAATAATAAATATTGATTCTGAGAGCAGGAAGCCTTTACAATTGTAGCTGTAATTGCACAATGTGTGCTTCCTCCTCTCCCCACACCAATTGCTGTCTTAACAGAAGCACATGATAATTTAAAATAAAGGCCCTGTTGTCAGAGGGTTTTTGAGTTGCAGTTTGCTTGGGTGGAAGACAGGATTTAACCTGTGGTGTTGCCAGGAGCAAGCTATTGAAAGCCAACTGACTGGCTTCCAAACTGCTGACCCAATCGCAGTCACTGAAAGGGTGGCTGCCTTTGAGGAACTCAGGAGAAAGGCTAGGGCACTTCAAAATGGTGATTACATTTTAAACCATCAGGCCCCAGAGAACAGAAGGAAGACTGTTCTAGTGGCAGTGTTGGGGCTGCTGGGTGTTGCAATGTAACCAATGATAACATGCTGTGGTGGTCAGCTGACCAACTTGACTTGGTAGAAATAGGAAGAAGACGGAGATTGGGGGAAGCATTTGTGACCCAAGGCATGACCTCAGTGATTATTTAACAAAGGTTCTTTATTAAATCTTTATCTTGGATGTTTCTTTTTTGTTTATTATTGCTTGTTACTGCAGGATTCTTACTGCTGGATGAACAATTGGGCAGCCTGTTCTGCTGTCAGCCCACCAACTGGGCCAAGGAGTCTCTGGTACTGATAATCCCCACCTCTGTGAAGCCACAGGGAGGCCATCTCCATGCAGCTGGGTTTTTTTCCACACAGTGGTACTCCACCACTAGCAAAATGCCTCTCCCATTCCCCTGTCTTTTTTTTGTAGCATTACAATCGTCTTTCCTTTACATACTTGTTTAATTCCTTTTTGAAAGCTTTGACTGACCAATCTCAGGTAAACATAGAAACTAGAAGCAGGAGTAGGCCATTCAGCCTTTTGAGCCTGCTCCACCATTCATTTTGATTATGGCTGATCGTCAAATTCAATATCCTGATTCTGCCTTCCCTTCCATATCCTTTGATCCCTTAGCCCCTGGAGCTATATCTAATTTCTTCTTGAAATCACACAATGTTTTGACCTCAACTATTTTTTGTGGTAGTGAATTCCACAGATTCACTGCTCTCTGGGTGAAAACATTTTTCCTCACCTCAATCCAAGAAGAATCTACCCTGTCTAATCCTGTCAGCATTTTATATGTTTTAATGAGACCCCCTTCAATGGATACAATCCTAACCAAGTTAGTCGCTCCTTGTATGACAGACCTGCCGTCCCAGGAATCATCCTGGTAAATGTTTGCTGCACACCCTCTACAGCAAGGACATCCTTCCTCAGATAAGCACACCAAAACTGCACACAGTACTCCATGTAGGCCTCACCAACGCCCTCTGCAATTGCAGTAAAACATTCCTATTCCTATTCTCAAGTTCTCTTGCTATGATTACTGCCTGCTGTCCACATGCACTTACTTTCAGCAATTGGTGCACAAGGACACCAAGATCTCACTGACTATCCTCCTGTCAATTTACATCCATTCAAATAATAATCTGCCTTCCTACTTTTGTCACCGAAGTGGATAACCTCATATTTATCCACGTCATACTGCATCTGCCATGCATGTGCCCGCTCACTCACCCTGTCCAAATCACACTGAAGCATCGCTGCATCCTCCTCACAGCTCATGCTTCCACTCAATTTTGTATCATCTGCAAATTTGGAGATAATACATTTATCTTCCAAATGATTAATTTATAATGTGAACAGTTGGGGTCCTGGCACAGATCCCTGTGGTGTCCCACTAGTCACTGCCTTCCTATCATAAAAAGACCCATTAATGCCAACTCTTCCTATCTGCTAACCAGCTTTCTAAACATCTCAAGACACTACCTGCAATCGCATGCACTTTACATAGTAGTTTGCTATGTGAGACATTGTCAAAAGCCTTCTGAAATTCTAAATAAATCACATCCACCAATTCTCCTTGGTCATCTCTACTAGTTACAACCTCAAAGAATTCCAATAGATTCTTCAAGCATGATTTCCCCTTTGTAAATCCAGGTTGACTTTGTCCGATTATACTTTTGCTTTCCAAATGCTGAGCTTTGAAATCCTTGATAATGGACTCTAGCAACTTCCCCAGTACTGACATTAGGCTCACAGGTCTATAATTCTCTGTTTTCTCTTTACCTTCCTTTCTGAATAGCAGGCTTACATTAGCTACCCTTCAATCTATAGAAACCTGTTCAGAGTCCAAAGAATTTTGGAAAATAACCACCAATGGCTCTACTATTTCCAGAGCCACTTCCTTAAGTATGCTGTGATGGAGATCATCAAGCCGTGGAAGTTTATTCATGTTCAATCCCATCTACTTCCCCAAAACCATTTCTCTACTAATACAGATTTCCTTCAACTCCTCACTAAATCTTGTTTCTCTCAGAACTTCTGGTACATTATTCATATCTTCCTTTGTGTAAAGTGAAGGTAGTGTATTCTAGATGCTAATCACTCGCAGAAAAAAAGCTTTTTACTACTGTCACTGTTGGTTCTTTTGCCAATCATTTTAAATCACTGTTTTCTAGTTCACAACCCTTTTACCAATAGGAAAGGTCAGTCTCTTTGTTTGTATTACTCCTCTTCATCCTTTCAAAATCTATCACTTTACATTTTTCTGCTAAATGTCCACCTGCACTATCAGCCCATCCATAGTCTATTGAAGTCTATCATCAACCTCCTCACTGTTCACTACAGTTTCAAATTTGTGTCATCTGCAAATTTTGACATAGCACTTAGTCCATCCGTGTTTTATTAATGTTTATCATGAAAAGCAGTGGGCTTTGTATCAACCTTCAGGAAAGCCGACATTCCATCTTTCTCCAGTTGGAAAATAAACCGTCTACAATTATACTCTGTTTCCTGTCACTTAGCTGATTTTGCATCGTGCTGTCACACAGCTTCTCTTATTCCATGCACTTCAACCTTGCTATCAAGCCCATCATGTCTCACTTTATCAAATGCTATCTGGAACTCCATAAACACCATAACAACTGTATTGTCTGCATCGACACTCTGTTACCTTCACAGCACAATCTGATATAAGCATATCTGTGTGGGCTTCTACACTTAGAACATAAGAACATAAGAACATAAGAAATAGGAGCAGGAGTAGGCCATCTAGCCCTTCGAGCCTGCCCCGCCATTCAATAAGATCATGGCTGATCTGTCGTGGCTCAGTTCCACTTTCCCGCCCTCTCCCCATAACCCTTAATCCCCTCTCTTATCAAGAACCCATCAACCCACTTCTTAAAAATATTTAGCGAGGCAGACTCCACCACTTCAACGGGCAGAGAATTCCAGAGATTCACCACCCTTTGAGTGAAGAAGTTCCTCCTCAACTCCGTTCTAAACCGCACCCCCTTTATCTTGAGGCTGTGCCCCCTAGTCCTACTGTCTTTTTTGAGCGGGAAGAGTCTCTCCACCTCTATCCTATCCATCCCATTCATCATCTTATACGTCTCAATGAGATCTCCCCTCATTCTTCTAAACTCTAACGAGTACAAGCCTAGTTTATTCAGCCTCTCCTCATAGCTCAATCCCCTCAACTCCGGTATCAGCCTAGTAAACCTCCTCTGCACTCCCTCCAGGGCCAAAATATCCTTGCGCAGGTGCGGCGCCCAAAACTGCACACAGTACTCCAGCTGCGGCCTTACCAATGCCCTATACAGCTGCAGCAAGACCTCCCTACTTTTATATTCAATCCCCCTCGCTATGAAGGCCAGCATCCCATTCGCCTTCCTGACCACCTGCTGCACCTGCAAGCTGGGTTTTTGCGACTCATGCACAAGGACCCCGAGGTCCCTCTGCACCGTCACTTGGCCAAGTGATTGATTAAATTTGTCTCAAGATATTGTTCATAAAAGTTCTCCATCACAGGGGTTAAACTAACTAGCTTGCAGTTTCTGGATTTATCATCATTTTTGAATAATGGTGTCATATTAGTCATTCTCCAGTCCTCTGGCAACACTTCAATACCTAAGGAGACTGGGGAGAATATTGTGACTACCTCCACTACTTCCACCCTCCCTTCCTTTAGCAACTGGAATACATCCCATCTGGATTCTATCAATTTTAACTGATCCAATATTTCAACTACCTCCTCTTTAACTATTATTTAGGCAGGAATTTCTTCCCTCAGAGAATATAATGTAGCTAATTGCAAAATTAGCAATCAGTGTGTATATGTGATGCCCATATGGGAAATAATAATTTGTTTAATAAAAAATAACATTATGAAGGCACTTTTTAGGGTAGATACAGAGAAGATATTTCCACTTACGGGAATGCCAAAACTAGGGACCATAAATATAAGATAGTCACTAATAAATTCAATGAGAATTTCAGGAGAAATGTCTTTACCTAGAGAGTGGTGCAAATGTGGAGCTCATTACCATTTGCAGTGATTGAATAAATTAACTTAAAGGGAAGCTAGATCAGTACAAGAGGGAGAAAGGAATAGATGGATATGTTGGTAAGATGAGATGAAATAAAATGTAAGACTCTCCCTGCAACATAAACATGGGCAAAGTCCTGTTCATCTGAATGACCTATTTTCAAACTGTAAAATGAAAATAATTAACAGGTAAAGCAGAAGTTGTGGTAGAGTACGAAGTATTCTTCTTATTTAAAGGAATTGGAACAATGGTAATGCATTAACCTACAAAAATGCACACTATATAATTTTAAAAGTATATAATTCACTCTGACATGACCTCTTACATTCCATGTGCTTCAATTTTGCTAACAATCACTTCATTATACACCATTTGGAACTCCATATACACCATAATACCCACATTGCCCTCATCAAACCTCTCTGTCCCACACTCCTGAGTTGAAATGGCTGGTGTTAATGCTAATCACATACCCTGTTGCTATGCTTGGGTCACTCTTTTATGCTTGCTTTAAGAATCAAATAACTGAGCAATCTAGACATTAATTCCTAGGCTCACACACCAATTAGATACTCAATGTAATGTATGCAAGGAGGAAAAATGTCTGGAGGAGACTTTCCTTTGAGTTGTCACACCGTGATATGAGGAGATAAACAGCAAAAATACAAGTGACAACCCCTGAGTATGTAAAAAGAAACAACCAGAGCAAAGGAAATCTGTGGAATGCGAGTCACCTTAAAAACTTTCCATACCGGAAGTGAACAAGTATGGAACAAAGGGGATGGTAACTGCTGCTAAAGGTATATTGCAGCAAATGATTGCAAGAGAAGAGATTATTCAAGATTAAAGGAAAAACTGTAGTTGTCGGGGATCACAATAAAAGAGGTACCGATAAAATCTTTTCTAAACAAAAGTGAATTATGAATTAGAATGCTGCTTCCCAGAATCCATGATTCAGGACATGATGGGACAAATGGATAAGTTTGTTATGAAAACAAACCAACAGTGCAGGTAGGTGCAGTATGAAGATCATATGGTGGCAGTTTCAGGAACTAGTGTCAAGCATTTCTAGAGGATCAGTTATACTGATGGAGATGTGAGTAATGGTGGGCCTATGAAATATTCCTGGGACTTGGGCAGTTTGTTGTGCATGAATGGGCTGCTGTGTTTCCTGCATTGCAGCAGCGATTGTACTTCAAAAAGTACTTAATTGGCTTTGAAGCATTTTTAGGATGTTCTGAAGTCACAAAAGGCGTTAAATAAAGCGAGTCTCTCTTTCTTTTCCATAGTGCAGAATGTACACATTAAATTAATTTCTGATGTGTGCGCCTAAAAGGCAAAGCTCCCCATTGTAAGTGTGGTCAGAATTTCCCACTAATCTGTTCTACAATCAAACAGCAAGGGTTGTATGTTTTTCTAATGGGAGCATGATGAATGTTTATCAAGTTGTCATTGTTTGCTGGTGAGATATGATCATCAAATGAACCGTGAATTTACAATAAATGAAAATTATTTATCGGGCAAGAGAAATGATGTGGAAGTTTGCCAATGTGCCAAAGATTGCCGAAGATTGTTCTGGCTCAGCACCTACAAAGTTATGTGGTATAGGAAAAGCCATTGAAGGGAGGGGAAATCAGCATGTCAGAGGGGGAGAGATGGAATACAGGACAGAGGAGGCCAAAGACTTCCCAGTGAGACCTTGAAAAGCTGTCATGATCCTTCTGATCCACAAGGAAACCTGAAATAAAATAGTTTGCTGGGTCTCTTCTGGCCCACAATTGAGTTCCCAGCTGGTTTAAGTTAACAGGAAAGTGTCGCTGCTCTACCTGTTCATACTCCCCAAATAAAATTCCAGATCGGCTCCTAATGCTGTCCTACTAAAGCTGTACCGTCAGAAGTGCTGTCATTCAGATGAGGGATAAACCAAGTCCTGCGACTTTCACAGCTGGGGATACAACAACCCATGGCAATATTTTGAGGAAGAGCTGAGGAGTTCTCCCTGGTGTGTTGGCCAATATTTATTCCTCAATCAACATTACTAGCCCCTATATACTCTATGAATACTATGCTTTGTCTATCCAGTGTGCAAGAAACAATACTTTTCACTGTATACCAATACATATGAGTAATAAATCAAATCAAAGTTTGTTGTGCATGAATGAACTGCTGTGTTTCCTGCATTGCAGCAGCGATTGCACTTCCACACGCTCTGCGGTCATGAAAGGCATTATATAAATGCAAGCCTCTCTTTCTTTTCCATTATGTGAAATGTACACATGACATTAATTTCTGATGTGTGTTCCTAGAGGGCAAAGCTCCCATTGTAAGCGTGGTCAGAATTTCCCACTAATGTGTTCTGCAGTCAAACAACAAGGGTTGTTTATTTTTCTAATAGGAGCACAATGAATGTTTATCAGGTTGTCATTGTTTGCTGGGCAGACAAGATACTCAAATGAACCGTGAATTTACAATAAATGAAAATGCTTTATCAGTTCCAAGTGTAAATTTTTCAAGATAGTTTTGCTGGCTCAGATCCTTGTCAAACAGGACAACAGATCAACAATCCAGAGCCCAGACCAGTGAACCAGGTTTACAACTTCCCTAATTTTCCAGCTTTGAGTCACTGGAAAAATGGGAGGATATGAAATGGGCAATCTGTACAGCCACTTGAGCCATCCTCCCAAAGATTCAGCCTCTCCTCCAAAAATTCTGATCATAAAATTTGTTAACTAAGCTTCAAGATAAAAGAGTGCACAATCCAACCTGATGCATCAAAGGGATCCTTCATCCTTAAGAGACCTTTTAAAAAAGTATGCCCCACACAAGATTTCTGTTACTGTAAGAAAATTCAAAACAGTGTATGGTGCTTAAGCTTTTACTATTTAAGATGACAACACAGATTCATACCTGAAAAGTCCTCGACTTGGAACAATAGGGGACAAGTTCTTTTGATCCCCAACTGATAAGTTCAAGGCTTCACCAGGGCAGGCACTACTCCCAAAGGGATGGATGAGAAATCAGAGGAAATATCGCTTAGGAAAATGTCCAAACTTCTCACTTTACTGTTTATTTGATGCTATTGCCTAGGCCAGGATAACCATCTGTTCTATTTGTTTAAAAAAACTAGTTGGCACAAGGGAGTAAAGGGGGAAAGTGACAAAAACTATAAAATAGAGTACAAATAAACAAACAAGTTTGTCTTTTGCTAATTTAGCTGCACAGATGATTGTTCCTTCTATCAAATCCTTTAATATATCATATATCTTCATAAAAACAGAAACTAATGTAATAAAGTTTCATAAACATAAAACTAGAATATAAGTAGCAAATCATCACTCCTCATTGCCAAAAATCAAGATGAACTACCTGTGATTTTTGACATTAGCATCTTTGTCACCAAGAAAAATCATTGCAACTCAATGCAGTTGCAGTTAATTGGCACCTAAGAGTGGTATCCCTGCACATCTACGAACACACCACCTTGCACAAACCAATGGAGTCTGGAACCCTTAGCTCGTTTAGTCCTTTTTAAATAATGGATCGATAACCCCTGTGTGCCTGAATGCTGTGACCTCTCTTCCAGTACATCTCAATGTCCACCTTAGACTGCCCATCGATGTTCAGTAACCAAAGGAAATACAGATCCCAAGCAAGATAAAATTAGGATAGCTAATAGGCCAAATCCATTGGTACATCAGAAATTTGTAAATAAATATAATCTTACATGATAATTTTATTTAGAATGTGAATGGGTTGAGGCCACTTTTGTTCACAGCAGTTTCATCAGTGAATACAAGGACACTTTTGGCCTTCAAATTTATGGGGAAAGAAAGGATTAGCACACAACGATTTCTGTGTGAGATTCTGCTGATATATAATAAATAACTATCCAATCAAAGAACACCTTTTCATTTTTGCATCCAGCCCAACTGCTTTACTATGAATGTTGATGGGTCGTTTGTGTCATTGTACAGTGTAAACCAATGTGTACAGTGTGGCCTGGCAGGAGTTGCCCAGCAGTCCTGGAGCATGCTCAGTGCAGACTTGCAGCCTTGTAATAATCAAAGACCTGTTGGCTCAAGTCACATTGGAATGTAGAAAGGAAGAAATTGTATTCCCTGTATACCGCATGCCACAGGAATTCATATTCCAAGTGAGTAACAACAGTTTTTTTTTCCTTCTTCAAGATACCAGTCAACTGACCAGCTTTGGCAGTACAGTCCTCTGAGTCATGTTGGGATTGGGATCATTATTCTGATTAGATTTCAGTTTATTGGTAATGCTGGCAGAAGTAGGAGGTAGTTTAACCACTGCATCCATGAGAGCAGTAGGGCTTGCTGACATACGTTTGACAAATGTTGTTTTGTCATTCGTTGGAGGCTTTGGCAGACGTCTTCGTAGCCAAGGGTGCCTTAAGGCCTGTGCTGGTGTCATGCGTAAGGCAGGATCCCACTCCAGGCAGTGTTTCAGGAAGTCAATGAAAGATGGATCATCACAGCCCTTTAGGGCAGATATCCAGTCCCGTTGACCAGGGGGACCCCGATTCTTTCCTCTCCGAGATCGTCCACCATTCAAATGCATGGTTCCATCAGGAAGTGTTACAACAGAAGAATATCTAGGATAACCCTTTGAACTGATGAACATTTTGGCCCTTTTGGAACATTCCAGCAGCATTTTAGATGGCATTCCTAATAGTTCCATCATGCAAGCTAGCTGATCTCCCTCGTCTTCACCTGGCAACAATGGATGGCCAGTCAGCAGTTCAGCAAGAATGCATCCCAAACTCCACATATCAATAGCCATCCCATATTGTGCTCCTAGAATCACTTCAGGAGCTCGGTAAAAACGTGACTGAATGTATGTGTAGATTTTTTGATGGTCATAGCAACTGGATCCAAAGTCAATCACTTTAACTCCACTACGGCCCTGTTGCTTTAACAGGATGTTCTCAGGCTTCAAGTCACAATGGATGATATGGCTTTTATGCAAAGCATCAAGGCACTGCAGGATGGAGTGTGCAAATTTACGGACCAGGGGCAGACTGAATCCTTGGAACTTATTCTTTTTGATAAGTTCATAGAGGTTCATGCTCAGTAGTTCAAAAGTCATACAGATGTGGTTACGGAAGGAAAAACTCTCAAAGATGTGGATGACATTCATGGTATTGTCTTTGTCTTGCTTCCTCAGGTGGTCTAGTATCTTGATCTCCTCTGCTGCTTGCCTATGGAATCTTTTCTCATTCCGCACCATTTTCAAGGCGATGTACTGGTGGAGTTTGTGGTCATAAGCCTTCACCACCTGCCCAAAGCTACCTTTTCCAATTACCTTGATGACTTCGTATCGATAGGCTATATGATCATGTGGCACATACAGATAAGATCCCTGCTCATCATCGTAGCTATTATTATTTGGTGATCCAATAATTCCTGGTCTCTTTTTAGAATTTGGTCCAACAAAATAGATTTCTGAATAGCTAGCTATTTCCTGTTCCTCATAGGGTGTAAGTTTGTGTATATAGTGTTTCTTTGCCTCCATTGCTGTCATTGGTTCCCCTTTAGGCCGAGTGGAGATGTCATAGGATTTAATAGAACTGGAGTTGCCTTTGAGTTGGATGGAGCTGTCCAGTTTGTGGGAAGGCAGGGAACTCTTATCATTGGCACTGAGAGAATTGTTTGGTGTTGCACATGCTGTCAATTTTGGCTCGTTTTCTTCATACAATTCTTGACCTTGGAAGTGTTGATCAACTCCATCACGGAATGGATCAGTCATGGTACCTGTATAGTCACTCTCCTGAAACAGAAGAAAACCAGATTCCTGTTGTGAATGCCAGATGCGGTTATCTCAACAATAAATCGATAATGGAAATTTGTTATTAGGGGTCTGTAAATACTTATTCTGATTCAGGAAGGACATATGATACATGATTTCCTCTCTAAAGCTCAACTTATACAATACTTAGAAGCTGCCCTTAAATTTGAGTACAGTTGTCAAGTATTTCTCTCACACCCTTCTGCATAGATGCAAGAAATGTTTGTTGCCTGAGAGGCAATTCTTCCAATCAATGACTTCCAGCACCAAAATTTCTGCATCACAATTTCCTCTTTTAACACTGCCATAGCCACTGTGCTTCTGACCTTCATTTGTGTTTTGCTCCTAAAAAATATAACATTTTACTCATTCTTCATCTTCCATGCATGCTTGACTCTTGGTGTTGAAACTAAGACTTATTGCACCATCCCCAATATAACCACCTGGACCTTAGAAGTAACTGCTTTAGCGTGTATCTTTTCTCATTTATTGTACTTTCTTGTGAACGAATTGTCACAGAATGACTGCCCAAATCATTCCATTTAAAAATAAACATATGGGCCAGAATTTTCCAGCCTCCCATCAGCGGGTTTCTTGGCAGTGAGAAGGGGCACACGTTCGCTAGAGGTGGGACCACAAGATCCCACCGCTGTCAATGGGATTCCCCATGGTAGCCAACGACATACACACAGCCAGGAAACCAGTAGCAGGGGTGCACTGCAGGCAGGACAAGAGAATCCACCACTAACGAACAGCCAGAGAATTCCAGATATGTTTTCCACCACTAAACGTCCCCAAAACGGGAAGGGAATGCGTCTCTATTGTCTTTTTGACTCAGGGACTGGCTTTGAAGCCAACCTAAACTGCTGATTAGCTGACTGTACATGAAACTAGTTTGTGGAGCCTCAATTCTGGGCATCAATTCATAGCCCAAAACTGCATATAGGAACAATTTGGCACAAATTCACTCAGGGAAATCTTAAGGATGACTGTGAGTGACAACTTAAAATAAACAGGCTGGGTGAGGTAGGGTGTTCTAAGATTAGTATACACGTCAGCCGTTAGTGTTTTTAGAAATCCACATGTCACTGACTGTAACACTACATTTTGGTCTCTCGTTTCCTTCTCTATGAATGGTATGCTTTGTCTGTATAGTGCACAAAAATCAATACCTTTTATTGCATATTAACACATGTGATACTAAATCAAATCACTTGGTAGAAACTAATTATGATGTATGAAAATACTTATTGAATGAGAATGCAGAATTTATTAACGTAAAAGTTTAAAAATGTTCTGAAGGAACATTCATTTTAGAACATACTAGCCCCCTTGTTCCCATAAGATCATGCCAATAATCATAATCTGACTGGCTATATCAACTGTAAATTAGTGCAACTGATCCTGTCCGACTAAACTTCATGAGCAACAGGGTGTTTTCTATTTTAATACAATTATATCCAAGGTGAATATATGCTAACCTACTAACACTGTGCTTCCCCTTGGTGACTGAATGTGCATTTCATTCAACTATTCTAGTGCTTCTCCGAGATGCAACCTGAAGATGAGAATTGTGAGAGGTGACTGGCTACTCATGCTTTACAAAATGCTCTCATGACTGAAAGCATCGTCCTCTCATGGCATTTTGCTCTTGGCAGGAAGTTGGGGGTGGTTGATATCTGGAACTTGTTTCTAGACAGCATGATGTTTCCTGCAATGTTCCACTGGGATGTGTTGTGACAGACAGAACCAGAGTCCTGAAACATGCTACTATCCTGAGTGGCAGTACTATCAACATCTGTCAGATAGTTTGCAGTCTTTGGCCTTTTCACATCTCATGACATGAGTTCAATGGTCATTTCCTCATTCAGCAAAAGGCATTCACCTTTGGAGATACCCCATGTCTTGGTCTGCCCCTTGTGGCAATTATGCAACACTTTCTCCTACAGCATCAAATAAGAGAAGGCTGACAGTTAAGGAACACATTTGCAACGATATGAGAGAGCTAGAGTAAGAGATGTGGAGATATCAGCCTGTTAAGGTGGAGAAAGGAGTGCTAATGTTCATGCAAATAATTGTTGTAGAAGAGGAGAAGGGGAACCGTGGTGTGAGATCCTGAGTTAATTAACAGACCCTCCTTCCAACCAGAGTGCATTAGTTAGCTGTATAACTGTCACTTTTAGATGGTAAAAAGTGTTGTTAATATGCTTCCTTGTCATCTCTGGTCAAGTTATTGGACATTTTGCAATACTGATCTCCAGTTTCATGGATAACAGAGTTAGCACTTGTGCTAATGCCAGCCCACCCCCCCCCCCTCACATGACATGAGTGATGCTTCTGGCAGGTTTCCTGCCACAAACACCTGCAGCCAAAACCTCCTGAACTCAATTTCTGAAATGGTGTCAAATTCTGTGCCAGTTGCCTTCTTTGGCTGCAAATGCTGGCTGCTGTTGTGGGGCAGGTTCTTCAAAGTAGGGCAAAAGATTAATGAGGCATCTCACTGCCTCTTATTTAATTGCTGCTTCACCATGATGTTGCTGCAGATTATAGCCAGAATTGCCTTATTAAAGTTTGCACTCTAATTTTCACATGGCTCTTGTAATGTGGCAACCATTTTACACACCATGCACTACTCCTATGGATAAACACATGTTCTAAACCAAGAAACTCATACAAATATTTCTAAAGTTTATGAGTACAGAAGAGAGAGAAAGAAGAGGAAGCAAATCCAACACTCTGAATCCCACTATCTCACAGGACACCCTGCCCTATGTGACCAAAGGTCCATGGGTCAAGATCTGGGATATTAAAATGAAGATCAAAGAAATGGCAGAAGAATTGAACACTACTTTGGTTCTGTCTTCACAAAAGAGGGCATAAATACCCTCCCACAAATATCGGGGAACCAAGGATCTAGTTAGAGGGCAGAATTATAGGAAATCAATACTAGTAAAATAGTTCTGGGGAAATTAATGGGGTTGAAGGCTGACAAATAACCAGGGCTTAATAATCTATATTCCAGAGTATCAAACAAAATGCTCCTGGAAATGTTGGATGCAGTAGTGGTCATGTTCCAAAATTCTATAGACTCTGGAGCAGGTCCTACAGATTGGAAGATAGATAACGTAACCCCATTATTTAAAATGGGAGGGAGAGATAAAGGAAGAATTATAGACCAATCAGCCTGACATCATTAGAGGGAACATGCTAGACTCTATTATAAAAGATGTGATAACAGAACATTTGGAAACCATTACAAGGATTGGACAAAGCCAGTGTGGGTATATGAAAGGCAAATCGTGCTTAACAAATCTATTGGAGTTTTTTGAGGATGTCATTACTAAAATAGATAAGGGTGAACCTGTTGGGTGTGATGTATTTGGACTTTCAGAAGGCTTTTGGTAAGATCTTCAGAAGAGGTTAGTGGGCAAATTAAATCATATGTGTTAGAGGTTAATGTATTGGCATGGATCAAGAATTGGTTGACCGACAGGAAACAAAGAGTGGGAATAATTGGGTCTTTTTATGAGTGGGGAATGCAAAGAGGCTTCAAGGTGATTTAGACAAGCTGTGTGAGTGGGTAAACACAAGGCAGATGCAGTACAATATGGCTAACTAGGAGGTTATACACTTTGGTGTGAAAAACAGTAAGGGCAAGTATTATTTAAATGGTGATGTATTGATAAGTGTGGATGTACAAAAGGATCTGGGCGTCCTTGTACACCAGTTAGTGAAAGTAGAGAGGCAGGTGCAGCAAGCAATTGGAAAAGCCTTCATTGCTAGAGGATTTGAATTCCAAACTAGGGCTGTCTTACTGCAGTTATACAGGGACTTGGTGAGAGCACATCTAGAGTATTACATGTAGTTTTGGTCGCCCTACATAGGAAAAGATGTACATGCAGTAGAAGGAGTGCAGCAGGTGTTCACTAGGCTGATACAGGTTGGCAGGACCGTCCTATGAGGCGAGATTGGTTCAACCGGGCCTGCTTTCCTGAAAGTTTAGAAGGATGAGAGGAGATCTGATTGAAACATAAAATATTTTAACATGGCTGGACAGACTAAATGCAGGCAGGATGTTTTCCCGGTTGGAGAATCTAGAAACAGGTATGCAGTCTCAAGATATAGGATAGGTCATTTAGGATTGAGATTAGGAAAAAAATTCTGCTCTCAAAAGGTAGTGAACCTCTGGAATTCCCTCCCATTGAAGGCCATGTCACTGAACATATTCAAGAAAGAGACAGATTTATATTAGATTTTTATCAAATGATATGGGGATAATGTGGGAATATGGCATTGATATACAGGATCAGTCATAATCATATTGAATGGCAGAACAGGCTCAAAGGGCCAAATGGCCTTCCTCTTGTTCTTAGTATCTATGTTTAGACACATGAAGACCCATGGCAGAAACTTGCAATTCTGACTGGATGTCATTCTTGAATGTATGATAACACTGTGCTTGATCTGACTAATGTCTAACCTGTTGGCAGTGTCATGGTGAGTCTTCCAGATACCTAACAGATCTATGCTGGGCAACCTGGCTTCTAATCTCTCCTGAGTAATCAATAGATGATTCTCCTTTCATGTAATTCCAGGCAGTTAGTGTACTCCCAAATTGCATATAAAGACTTTCCAAGTAGTTTGTTCATCTAACTCCATTGAGCTCTAGTTTTCTGTTATCTGATAAACTGTCTAAAGCCATGCTTTTAACATATTTTATAAATCTATTTAGTTTTGTATTTTTCAAATCAGCAAATATATTGTGCTGAGTATAAGTACAGTTTATTTTTCAGTCAAATCCAATAAAGCATTGACTAGGAACAGGATAAATGCCCTCTATCCTTTACACAATACTCCATAATCTCAAAACCAGAGATGAGCACTCCCAATGGAGCAGTGCAATTTCATTGTAACATACACGAGCCGTGCTTTTAGCATCCCTGAGAGAAACTGCCAAAGTTATTCATTATACAGTTTTGTGCCATGAATCTGTGTCCATAGGGAACTAGATTAAGACTGCCCTAGCGTTTTTCTCTTTGATTTTTTACAGCCAGCAGTCTGGTTGGGTCTAATTCCAGTTCTCAGGCACAAAACTCTAGTCAAAGGTGCAAGTTAAAAATAATGCTACATGTGGGACACCTTAAAGGATTGTTTATATTTTTTACGCTAATTACAACTTATATTCTCAGAATGGTGGGGTGGTTAACTATTTCACTAAATCTCTCTCCTCTACCATAATTTTGGTGGAAGCCCCAACCACACAGGTAAGTGGGTCTCTGCTAAACCACCACTAAAGATAAGGAGAAGAAACCCTGAGGAAGTTTACCTCTAATTTTTCTTTTACTTGGTCCCAACAAACAGATGGTGGTAAAGATTCTCTTGTCTCCTTACTCTGCACCGAATTGTTTAAAATGTAAAATTGCCTCATAATCTCCCCCGGTTCCTTCTCCAAAGAACACTCATTTACGTTTACAGACTGAATTACCTTATTCTCCTCACTATCATTCATACTCTTGGTCAGTTTGTGTGGCTCATTTACATGGTGCCACATTGTCAGCTGAGAAGAGGTCAAGATGAGTCCCTGAAATGGTTTTGTTCTTCCATCCCAGCTGTCACTGAAACTAATACTGATTAGAGGTGAAACATCTCATGCTAAATGTGTATTACATGAGAAAACAGATCAATGGTATGAATTGTTAACATGAAAAGGGAGAAATTCATTCACATAGCGCTGCTAGATACACTTACCTTGGTTTCCCCGGGGCAGGGAGGCTGAGCATTGTGGGCCATTGCCTGCATGTTCCATGCAGCGTTCGTCAATCATTCAGCCCACGGCACTGCCTGTCTCCGGGGAAATCAAAGTATATCTGTGTCACCGCAAATGAATTTCTCACTCTGATACGTCTAAACTTTTATGGTACCAATGAAATTATGGCAACAGTATAAAACATACAGTAAATTTGTAGACATTTTTATGATCACGCCCATTGAAATTCCATTAGTTTTTTTTCATTGTTAGGCACAATTCAACAATTCTTGCATTTGCATTAGGGTTTATGAAAGGGCATGGAGGGGGGATAGAGTGTATGGAGAGGACAAGATGTAGGCTGGGGATATGAGGGGATCAAGGGGTTATGGCTATGAGTTCATCTGCTGAACTGGACTGAGGTCCTTGTGAGTGGAGACGAGACTTCGAACGTGCCGGCCTCTATATCCTCATGCCTTCGTTCTCATGCTTTGCAAGGCAACAGCACTGACTTCAGCTCGCGTGGAACACCCTCTCCCCACTCACCGAGGGACAGGATATAACACGTGTGTGAGTTAATTCAGAACTCCGACATGCAATATTGAGAAATGGGCCGACTCAATTCCTGAGTCTATCATCAAAATCTGGCTCCACATCTGTATTTGTCTTTTGATTTCTGTCAATGTTGATTAACAGCCAGAAAATTGTGCTTCTACTTGATTTCTCTGATGTGTACTTTAGGTGACCAAGGTGTCAACCTGGAGTCACACAATCTGAAAATTTGCCTTAACTCACAAAGTAATTGGAATAATTGTTTAAAATTCTTTCATGGGATGCAAGTCTCACCAACAAGGCCACCATTTTTTGCCCATCCCTAATTGCCCTTGAAGTGAATGGCTTGCTCAGCCATTTCCAGAGGACAGTTGAGAGTCAGCCACATTGCTGTGGGTCTGGAGTCACGTGTAGGCCAGACCAGGTAAGATGGCAGATTTCTTTCCCTAAAGGACATTAGTAAACCAGATGGGTTTTTACAACAAGTGACAATGTTTTCGTGGTCACCACTAGTGAGACTAGCTTTTCAATTCCAGATTATTAATTGAAATTAAATTCTACTAGCTGGCATGATGTCCTAAGATAATTAGCTTCTTGATTATCAGACCAGTGATGTTGTCACTATTCCATCTCCCCTAAATGATATACTTAGAAGATGCCCACATGCTTACCCTTAGTTATTGGACATGAGTATTCTCAGAAATTTCAGATTTCTGATACTCAGTTGTGGGGACTGTCTGGGGTAGGGATCACTCTGGCAACCGGAGATGCGATTGATAACATCCACATTTGTCTGACAGAGCCCACAGGAAAGAGGGCCCATGTTCAATATGTAAGATCTATTGCAGTGCTAGCATCTTAGGATTAAGGTTTCCAAATACTCTCATCATATGAGCTACAGCTTGTTGGCAAAGTTATTTACATGTTTGACACACACAGAATATTGTCACTATAAGAACACACGGATATTTACCAAAAAGGAGCTATAGCAAATAAGCTCAGGAGGTAGATAGAAGGGTACATGAACCCGAGGCAGAGCTTTAGCCAAATGTGGTGAATACTCAACAACACTGTTTTCTCTTGAGGCCTGCACATAGTTCTTTCTGGGAGCAGGAAAGAATTCAGAACTTTGAAAATCTATTTAAAATAAAATTGCGCAGTCAGGGATTTTTACACTCTAAATTGATTTTCCTATTGTTATGTATAATTCAACATTTCTCCTTGCATTGATTGTACATCAAAACATCCTGTACTATTACTATAGTTTATGGAAAGTGTATTTAAACTGGAGTCAATGCAACCTAAAGGGAGTCAGGTTGTCTGTGAGCTCACCAGATTCCTGCATGTCAGCATATTTCATTATTCTCTATTTACTAATTTCAACATTATTTCAGATGCTCTGTACAAATACAAAGGCTGTCTGCAACTGTGGTGCTGTTGAGCAACTCACAATGTCTTTCAAAGGTTAGGGTAGCTCAGTGTGCCCATCACGGAAACATTTTAGCTCAGTTTCACCCAGAGGGTGGTGGCAATCTGGAACTCACTGCCTGGAAGGGTGGTAAAGGTGGGAATCCTCACGCATTTAAGAAGCTTTTAGATGAGCATTTAAAACATCATAGCATCATACAAGGTCATGGACATAAGTGCTGGAAAATAGGATTAGAATATACAGGTACTTGATGGCTGGTGCAGACAGGATGGGCTGAAGGACCTCTTTTTGTGCTGTTAAACTCTATGGGGATGACCCATCAGCCGAGGGGTGGGGCAAGGCGATAAGATAACATGAGAACTGAGTAACCAGGTTCGCACCTGATTTCTCACCTTTCAAGATCTTACCAGCACTGGATATCCAGCACGATCAGTCTTGTGCCCATTTTGGGCATGAGGCTGAATAAATTATTTAAATAGAATTTAAGGTTTTTTTTTAAGTTATTTTAAAGTATTGTTCTGTAAGGCGGTAAAGCCCATTAACTCAATATGTGCACACAAGGCAAAATGCATTACCCTAACTCGTCCCATGCTTAAGATTCAAGAGATGGGGGGGATGGCAAAAGGAAACTGAACTCCAAACCATGTGTGTCACTGACTTACATTCGCACAAATGCAACAGTTATGACCACACAGACAGAAATGTAGCATTACAAATTGGATGGAGGAAAATACCTTGGTTAATTGTTAGAAAGGGCAATGATAATCCTGCTTGAAGTTCATCTATTTCAAAATCTAACACTCATTATGAAGTAACCATTGAGAGAAATTCTTGCAGAAAAGTACACCATGATCAATCAGAAATAAACTCTGAAGTTTTATTTATTTTTTGATAAATACTAGTGAATTGGAAAGATTACTGAGGGAAATTTTCTGAGGACCCAGAACACTGGCATGGTAACGAGACAAAGAGCCATGACATGATGTAGGTGGCTTCTTGGAAAATCCAGATTCACTAGACAGTGCACCTATGATTTTGCAAATATCACCCACTTCGCCCAAAGCCCTGCTTGGTGGCATGGGGTTGGGGGGGGGGTCTTAGAAAATTTACCCCACTGATCCGAGCTGTGCATGCGGGGAGTTGACTTAACTTGCACGTGACTGATGTGAGTAGGTACTGAAGCACCTTCAAGTCGACGAATGCACCCATTGATGTCCTTTTCATCATACTGTCGACTGCAGTAATTCCTCCGAGCCAGTTGCCACTCATCTAATGATGTCATCACTCATCGGCACACACCATTTAAACAAGGTTATTCAAAAACCTACAGAAAGGAAGAAAGAAAAATACGGTAGTATGTAAATTAGAACTGTGTGCTTGTAAACTCTTGAAAATAGGACAACAGCTTTTTTTCTATAAATAATGAAGAATCTGGAATCCAGCTATTCAGTTTCTTCTAACTCAAGATAATTCTGTGGCAAAGAAAAGCATTTCAAGTGCAAGGAAAAGACACAGTGTCTAGCTAAAAATATTGCCTGGATTGCAAAAACTTGTTTGTCGTGTAAACAGATCCATATAATGCTGCAAGCAGAATGACAACAAAAATAAACGCAGAAAATGCTGGAGACTCATCCAATCCGACAGCATCGGTGGAGAGAGAAAACCAAGTGACTTTTCATCAGAAAACAGACTTGAAACATTGGGCTGATTTTAACAGGGTCTCTGCATCCCTGGCCTCCACCCTGGCGGCTCACACACTTATTTAATGTTCAGAGTGGTGATAATTTGGATACGGCAGGACATCCATTGCCATTTGGGAAGAAAATCCCACCTCAGCGCCAGTGGGAGCATAGCCAATGCTGGGACTACAACAGATTCCCAACCCCAAGGAGCCGCAGCAGGAATGTAAGGAAAGTGTGGTGAAAGTTTGTGGGTACTGCCTGGATCAGGCTGGTGGGCCTCAGCGAGAGGGGCCTTTTTAAGGTTGCCACAAACTGAGGAATGCTTTCGTTCTCCAGTTGATTCCTTCAGTGGAACCTGAACCATTCTGTCATGATCAATGGCTCTAGAAAGTAATCCTCTTCAAGGATTTTTATTAAGTCAACATAAGTTTTGGTTCCTGGCTTTGTTGAATGAACCAAATTCAGGGGAAAATTAAAGGTTTTACTTCCTATTGTGCTGAGAAATGCTGGTACGACCATTTGCAATTTTATTCACTTGTACAAAGTACCAAAAATGCTTTGCATAGGAGCTCCATGATTGTGCTGTAAAACTGACCTGCCATTTCGCTGCAGGCACTAGTGACTCAAGACACTCACTATATTTTTGTTTACTAATTTTCCTTTTTATCCTGGAGACCACTGACTTGATCTATTTTATTTTAAGTAACTCGAGCTGTACAGCAAAGCATCCACTGTTTTCAAATATGCCAGATACTGCTGGAATGTCATTCTTCTCTAATTGGATAAATCCCCTCTTATAAAGCCTTACAGAGAGCTTTAATTTTCTTCCTTGGTCTTCTTGACACTTCAATTTTCAATCTTGTTGTTGCTTCTCCCCAGCCTTCTGATATTTGAAATGTGAGGACCCACAACATTTTTTTCTCCTACTTAAGATGTTTCATCAATGTTCTAGATGAAATAAAATCCAAACTTGTCCCCACTTTTCTATTTGTAATATCATAACCATGGTAGGGGTTATGGGTTTTACACAAAAAGAAAATATGCAGTCTGCACACATGGTAGATTCAAACTAACAACAACAGATTTATTCCAGGAGCACTGCCCTGTACAGACTGAAACTAAAACAGCAGCCTGTGCGACACATCATCAAATCATGTGATCAACTCTTAAGGCAATTTGCAACCATTTAAATATATAAGAAATAATCTTTAAATTTACTATTATTATTTGTTTCTTCAAATCAAGTCACTTTATATGAGTGACTTAAAGCTAACTTAATGCAATATAAATTTCAAGTTTTACTTTATTAGCAGGATTACAATGATAATTTCTAAAAACTTTTTCAAATTGTTATTCAAAATCCAAGAAGACTCAGTAAGCATTTTCTAGGATATTTGAAGACCTGGACAGTTTGAATCTAAGAATTCACTTGAAGATCAGAATAAGAATCATTCAATTTGAAACTTGTGAGAGAAAAATCAGTTTAAAATTCCAAGTGATACTTTGAATTAGTGTAGGTTTCTATGAATTCTACTGCTCCACTTACCACGGAATCAGTTTGGGTAAGGGACAGACAATGGAAAGGTCCATTAACCTCGGGCAGGATTTTATGGTTTCGAGACGAGCAAGGCTGTACAATCCCATCCATTTTTTTAATTATTTACAAAAGAATCATAGAAACCCTACAGTGCAGAAAGAGGCCCTTTGGCCCATCGAGTCTGCACCAACCACAATCCCACCCAGGCCCTACCCCCATATCCCTACATATTTACCCACTAATCCCTCTAACCAACGCATCTCAGGACACTAAGGGGCAATTTTTAGCATGGCCAATCAACCTAACCCGCACATCTTTGGACTGTGGGAAGAAACTGGAGCTCACAGAGGAAACCCATGCAGACACGAGGAGAATGTGCAAACTCCACACAGACAGTGACCCAAGCCAGGAATCGAACCCAGGTCATTGGAGCTGTGAAGCAGCAGTCCTAACCACTGTACTATCGTGCTGCCCGCGGACTAGGACTAGCTTAAGGTTTAGGGATGCACTCACTGTAACAGTTTGTATGACCAAAGGTCTCATTGCTGTTCGCGGTACCTTGCTGTGTAAAAAATAATTTTTTTTCTTACATTATAGTACTGACTGCATTTTAAAAGTGCTGTAAAACACTTTGGGACATACTGAGATCATATGAGATTATGTAAAGTGTTGTATAAATGCCCATTATTCTAACAAGAAAAGTTGAAGAATTTCTACTGCAAATACTGAACTGCAAATGTATATCTATTACTTACTTGTCTTTTATTAAATAGTTTTGTTTTGTGCTTTTAAATTTAAAGCAAGGTCTGATGGTGTGATGTCTATTTCTTTATTAAAGATAACTGAGGGCCTGTGAAGGCTAAATTCGAATAACTGGGAAATAATTACCAGAAGTGTTTTCACTCCATTATTCTGGATCATGACAGCAAAAGTTTTCTAAAATATAAGGCTAGTGTAGGCAGTCACAAAGGCACACAGAGTTGGGAGCACCAATGAGTGCTCTGAAGAGCTGAAGTGGAATAGAATCTGTGATCAAAATCATCGAATCACAGAAATTGGAATTGAAGCTGTACCCTACACACCCAAGTCTAAGGTTGGAATGTTACCACCGTTGAGGCCAATGGGATTTTCCCATCCCGCCGCAGTGAACGGAGATTTGGCTGGGAACCAAATTCTCTAACCTCGCTGCAGCAGGAGCATGGCCTGAACATCCGGTAAGATCACACCCCAAATCTTTTAATATAGATCAAGAAATGCAATGGCTCTAATACTAACCCCCAAGGAACTCTGCTAGACACCTTCCTTCAATCTGAAAAACAATAATTCACCATAGTCTCTGTTTCCTATTACTCAGTCAACTTTGTATCTATACTATCACTGTCTTGTTTATTCTATGGGTCTCAACTTTGCTGACAAGCCTGTTTTTAGCACCTTAACAAATATGTAAGACCCGAACATGTAATGCTTACTCAAAGATAGGCCCATAAGAAGCCAAGATGTGTCCTCTCTCATGGATTTGGTACTTGAGACTTCTTCCTTCCCTGGAGATTGCTTTCTTTTGCCGTATCTTCCTTCCTAACATTTTTAAGTCTTAAGTCTCCATGCATGTATGCAGTGATGATTGAAAGCTATCTGAACAATTGATTTAGTATGTGCGATAGTACATGCAATACTGTATATACAAATGTTATATAGAATATATACATTTATATAAATAATGTGTATGTAATAATGAACCAATTTAATACTCTTTAATATAGCTGGATTTTGTTATGAAAATAATAAATTAACTGTGTGCACATTAGACAATATCTAGTAAATCTAAAAGCTGAACTAAATCCAAAGTTTAAAAGTCTAAGATGCACTACTTCTCTGTAAACTGTGCAAAAGAACATCATGCTATCTGGCTTCCCATTGAAAAGTATTCAATTGTGTAAGGCTCCTCTACTGATGTCATAGATATGGACTAAATTTGCTGGAAAAAGTTAGGGCTTATATAAATAGATAGTTGATAGGTGTCCATATTGGGAGACTATAGACCTATACCCATGGTGTGTCTCCTTCTGGATTGAACATTGCCTGTTGTAGCTGTAAAGGCCAATTAGTGAGTGGCAATCTCTTCCACTGCTGAAACAGATGAATAGTGTTGGTCTGAGGTCGGCTGACATTTTTGTTCGAGCAGGCTCTCCTTACCACCATCTGGATACTTCTTTTGTACCCCACGTTTGCCATGCCCTTCTTTGTGTCCAGACATTCTGGTCAGCAGTGAGGACTTCCCATGCATTGACTTTGATCCAGTTCAATTTGAGGTCAGATATCCTTGTTTCGCAGGCATGGGAGACCTATTGGTTTCATGTCAATAGCAAGCTCACAATAGAGCATGTCTTTAGGAATGCGACCATCGTTCATTCAGCTCACATGGCCCAGCCAATGGAGTCACCGCTCCAGAAGCATGCTGGGGATCCCTGCACACTGATGTACTTCCATATTCTGCACTCTCTTGCCAGCAGATGTCTGATATTTTCAGAGGCAGGAGGTGAAAGCCTCTTGGCTTGCATAAACAGTCCATGCTTCATACCGTCGGTTCTACCAGGCCTGCAAAAAATTGGACTGACAACCAGTGCCAGGAAGATCAAAGTTATGGGGTTAGGACATAGACACTCCACCATCCATCAAAGTCAACAACCTCACTCCAGAGGTCATTGATAGCTTCACGTACCTTTGTTCAAAAATTAGCAGCAACCGGTACCACGAGGCTGAAATCAGCACCAGGATTGCCAAGGCCACAGCTGTCATGTTAAAGTTGAGAAGTCAAATATGGATTAGCATCAAACTAACCAAAAATACAAAGCTCGTTGTGTGGCAGGCTTATGTTCTCAGCACCCTCTTTTATTATAGGACTGTTTTAACCGAGGAACAGTGTATGAAATCTTAATTACTGCTAACCAACCTCTCTGAAAATACATTTTAAAATACAGCAGTTAATTTGGCTTTTAACTATTGTTTGGGTTTGTTAAATTTAATTTTTAACACTTCCTTTGTATTTTTTAGGTGGTTAGTTCATAGCAACCCGTCATGCAAAAACCCACAAACCATCATCTATGGACAACTATAAGCCTAACCAACAATGGGTGCCATTCACTTGTCACTCACAGCAAAAGCTAGCCCTGTATATAACCTTTTGCAATGCACAGATTGACCTTCATGCACATTCAAACTCCAATAAAATGTATCTTAAAAGTCTCCGTACCACGATCAATTCCAATCCTCATTCCTGGAGAAACAGAATGAGCAGTTGTCAAAAGGTAAATATTTATCTGGAGTTATGGGGCTTGGTTTTCTTAACCTGCTGTGCTGGAAAAGCAGTGTTATTGGGTTGGAAAGGGAAGAAAAATTCTTGTCTGAATTAGGTGGCGGGCTCTTCCTTTATTTAACCTATCATATGCTGCATGATGTTGGAGACCATTGGTAGTCTTATGCTCTGCTCCGCAGCATCCTATATTATAGAAAGAAACATGTTACACTGGTGTTTCAAACATTACCTGACCTTACAGTGTACAACATCTTTCCCCTTATACTGTAGTTCCTAGCTCCATCTACCCAAACATGGGTAGTGATTGGTACTTGTTTAGCTGTTCATTTTTCTGGCACATCCAAAGAAGGGCAAAATGAAGCAAGCTTATAAAGAGTTTTTGAGAAGGAGAGGTCAAGTATCACTTACAGTGGGTGTAATTTGATCTGCGACAAGTAATGCAGACAGGAGTTAATAGAATGCCATGATGATCTGTATCTGGCACTTACCCACTTATTTCCCTGTCTCTACTTGCCTACCTAGACTTCCATCGCTCCCTCCTTGTAAGAGTGATAGATGGAGTTAGGCAGCTCACCACCTACAACTAATGTTCTCTCAATGCTGTTACAAGCAGTCGACTCCTTCACAAAGGATGCAGCATACTTACTGTGAAATGAAGTTCAATCCAGGTCTTAACATGCAAACCATAATAAAAATGATGACCATGTATGAATCATACATGGTCGTAAATATACCATATACCATATATACCATAATATACCATACACGGCTTTACTGAGATACAGGTCATTAAGATTGCCAATGAATATGCATCTCCAGATGAAAGCTAATGGTCCTCAGCATCGCCTGGTAGCTTTCGACATTGTGAAAGTCAGGGTGCTGACTGAAAATTGCCCGAATTGGAAAGGTTATCAAGTCTTTTAATTTTTTACTCCATCCTTAAAGTTACAAAGTCAGTGCTCAGGATGAACCGGGCAAATCCAAATCCAATCTTTGCTTGCTCCAAAAACCAAATTCAAAATTCAGTTGAATCCAATTCCGGTCACATCAAGAGAGACAAACAAGATTCACACTGACAAGATTTGCACTTTGCACTCTACTGTGGGTTTGACCTGATGCTTGATCCTAGCCAGTCTTTTGAGGCAGTGAATTTGAATGCGCGTGCTTGAAAAATTGGTGATCACACCTTTGTTTAATTATTGACATATCTCATTACTGGTCCAAACGAGGCCTCCTCCCTCTGCCTTGGAGAATCTTGGAGATTTGTGCAGTTTGCAAAAGGAATAGGTACTTCTAATAAACAGGTTATAAGCCGTTGTCCCAGGGTCAATTTTCATGGTAAGCATTCTAAGCTATAGCAGACATTCAGTCTCGGCAGACCACCAACGAGAGATGTTCCTACAATACCATAATTAAACTTACCCTGGAAACTTCTGTGCTTATGTGATTGGATAGCCTGAATTTCGGCCACACAAATTTCTAGTAAGAGTCAAGTTCTATTATAAAATCTGGTGCATTTGGTTTTCATTGCTTCTCCCATTTTCACCCATATAAAATGGTTACATTGTGAAAATTGTGCTTCTTTAAAACATGGAAAGTTTATTAAATTTGCAACGTTTTGCAAAATTATTTTTTTAATAAGTCAGAATTTCTTGTCAAAATGATAGTGAGGCAAATGGCATTGGCCATTAATTAAACACAAGTGATACAGCACTTTCAGGCAAAGGTCAGATGATTGGTTGAATGCAAACAATGTGTTGCTTTGTAGAAATTGCATCTCACTGTCTGCTTCATCAGTGAATTTCAGTAAATGTTGTGAAGCTGTGTTTAGGAACTAAGCCCACCACAGAAATTTGGGGTAATTACAAGCATTAGTACCTTTTAGCAATGTGGTAAGTGCTGTTGACTGGGGTGATGAGGGGGTGTAGTTGCTGGAGGAGAATAGAAAGTCAGTGATTAGTGGGAGCTAGGAAAAATTGCAATCAAGATTTGTAGGCAGAGGAAATGTTAACGGCAGGAGAAGGTGCTAGAAGTTGCATACAGGTAAGATATGAAATGTGTTAATAGTCTCCTTCAGCTTGATCCTTTTAATTTTTTTAATATCCAAAACATTTTAGTCCCAATGAAAAACCCCTTCCCCCTTCTCCTCTAAGCCATCTGTCACTTGTTCTTTAGTTTTGCTTCCAGTGAGCACTGATCTTTATTCTCCCATTAACACATCAGTTTTTGTTTTGGATTTCAGCATCCACAGTAGTTTGCTTTAGTACAAATTACATTAAACCCGAATTGGTGTTTATTGTTCTGGGCACCACACTTTAAAAGAAGGATATATTAGCATTAGAGGGAGTACAGAAAAGATTCATAAGGAAGGTTGCAGGGCTGAGCAACTTCAGTTACAGGAAGAAGCCAGGACTGCTCTTCTTGAAGATATTACAAGGTTGGAATCAGAAGCTTTTGGAGTACTGCTGCTTCATCAGATGATGAAGGTGAAAGCTCATGATTCCAAATAAACCTGTTGGACTTTAACCCATTGTTGTGAGACTTTTTTATTGGTTACCGAAATACCTTATTGGTTGCACTGGTCACTCAGACCCCAGATGCCCTATTTCCTTGCTGTGCAGTAATCAACTCTCACTTCTAGCAACTTAGTGGGCAAAAATATTATGTGCTAAAGGGTCCACAGGCAAATCTAACTCATGGTGAATGCTGTTACCTGACTTGCTGTGCAAAATCTGGGCCAATATTGTTTAGCTGTGAACAGCTTAGTACCAACAAGTGCCACATTAGTAATCGGAACCGTTTAACTTGCAGTTTCTCATTCCAATTGTATAATTTTGCCTGTCATTCATATCACAGTGATTGAGGTGACTTTTTAAAGTATTTTCTATTTGTTGTTTGTTAGATTCTGCCATTGATTCTCTGAATCTAGCCACCAGGAGTTGAACGTACAAAACAACTAAATTTGTGTGAGTATCCACTTTATGGGAAACGATTGGTACCCCACCCAAAGCAGCAGGGCTGAGACCTGGCATTCAACGTGTGGGAAATTGTGAATCTGAATTCATGTCTCACTAGCCAGAAGGAAAAAACATTAAAATTTAGCAAGTGAGAACACTAGTTTTGCTATTGGGTATCCGTGTTGTGCAAGACTTCAGCAGGTTCCAATATACTGATCCAATCCTTCTACCTCTGCTAATTAAATTTAGAACCAAAGGAACAATCTAAAACTTTGTGGCCAAAAATTTTCAGCTATTCAGAGTAGTGGGATCTTCTGGTCCCAGTTTCTTGGTGACGTGGAGTGCAGATCCTGCCACCAGCAAATGTTGTAGACTTATACTAAAATCCCATGAGAAATGCACCACAGGCAGGCCAAAAAACTATGCCCTCTGTGTCTCCTTTTTGTGAGGTTATAGCTGTACTTACAAAGGAAAGTCCTTTTATTGCCTCTAAATGAAACAGTACACCAGCGATGTCGTTATGATTTATATCGTAACCGTAGAGATTAGGCAAAAGACGATTACAACCTCATAACTCAGTGGATGTCACTGGGTAACCAATTTGTTCATGACAATATATAATAAATATTAGCCCAATGAACAGTAAGATGCAAGCACTCAATTAACGTATGCTGTAATGGATCTAACTGAAGCCAGCTTAATTCCTGACCATAATTAGGTGATTCTTTATTTGAGTTTGTCATTGAGCTAACCAATGGAACATTCCTTTTAAATTCTAGCAACCAGAGTTGGAACTTGCATGAAACCTCATCCTTTATGGAAACAATATTTCACTGGGAGCGATGAGCTTTCTTTGCACCCCAATTAAAAAATGTTCTCCCATTATAACTACATCAATAAATCTTGATTTCCTTCTGATGCACTGAGCATCGCTAAAGATGGTCTTCAGCACCACTTGACATAAAGTAATAATGGCAGAGCGTGCTAGGCACAGCAAAGGCTATGGGCCAGAACTTACACAACTCAGATGAATGTCCATCCAACCCAGAAGTGCTTAACATTGGGCGTGCATCACAGACTTACACGCATGATATTTTGGTCAGTGGATGAAAACACGAATTGAATGCGCATCCACTGACAATTAAAAAGTTAATTTAAACTCCAGCTGACCCAGTTTTGTGCATGTTTTCACTGCATCCTTTTAAGGATTGTGCATATAGTTTGGACTTTGCAGGACATTTCACTCTTGTAATGTTTTTTCCATATCTTTGACACTCAGTGCATGGGTCAGTCTTTTTGCATCTCCACAATATGGGTCTAATGTATTCAGCATGGGGCATCTACTCTGAGGAGGAAGACATGAGCCAAAGAGAAAGGAGGCCAGGTGGTTACCCTCAGGTAACTTCCAAATGTGGGGGTGGACACCCAACGCCCATGTCTCTGAAGGTTTGTCTGAGGTTACCTGGCAGTCCCATGATGCAACATACTAAGGCACTCACAAATGCCACGGCTTTTCATGGCTCCTGCTGGCTTCAAGGGATAGATGACAAGGTGCATTCCTTGCAAAGATGGCTGATGTCTCCACTCAGGCACCCAAGGAGAGAGGCGGAGGAAAGATACAATTGCTGTCATGCCTTCACAAAGGCAGCGGTGGAGAGGACAACAGATCTGCTAAAAATTAGATTTGGATACCTGGACTATTACCGGGCAGAGGGGGGGAGGGGGGTGTGCTGAGATATCTACCAGAACAGGTGTCGTGCATTGTAATTCTGCTGTACTGCGCATAATCTTTCTCTCTGTAAGCGGGACTGTTGGATCAGGAAATCACTGAGATAGGTGCACATACTTCAGAGGAGAAATCCTTTGATGACTCAGATGTGGAGCCCAGGTAAACAGGCAGAAGAGGCAGAAATGAGAAACCTTCAGGGAGAAAGGAATGTAAGGAAGGCTTTGGTTCACCATGCCTTCAGCTAGGCTGCCAAGGCTTGTCTTCCATCTGAGGCCAAGGGCACTGCCTTCTTCCAAACATTTCATACAAAACCATGCAATGAACCTAATGTTTCATCACCGCCTCAGTAATAAAGATTTCTGCTCCAAACATCTTTCGCAATATCCATTAATTACACAGGACACTCAGGGCTTGTGAGCAAAGTAGTCATTTATCTTTTAGACATTTGTGAAACAAAAGAAACACAATTATAACTGATTAACCAATTAATGTCTCTGTGGCTCCTGCCATGTAGAACTGCACCCGCAACAATTAAGATCCACGGTGAGTCCCTGGATAGTGTGGATCATTTCCCATATGGCTCCTCTCAGCACAGACACCAACAATGAAATCCAGCATCAACTCCAATGTGCCAGTACAGTCTTCAGATGCCTGAGGAACAGAGTGTTCGAAGATAGCGATCTCAAATCCAACACCAAGCTTATGGTCTACAGAGCAGCTGTGGTTCCCACCCCACTGTATGCACTTGAATCACAGACAATGTACAGCAGACATCTTAAATCCCTGGAGAGCCATCTTTGCCTCCATAAAATACTGCAAATCCATTGGCAGGATAGACATACCAATATGAGCGTCCTCTCCCAGGTCAATATCCCCAGTATTGAGGCACTGTCAACTAGCTACAATAGGCAGGCCACATTGTCCACGTGCCTGTCACAAGATTCCTAAAACAAGTGCTCTGCTCCAAGTTCCGCATTGCAAGTGATCATTAGGAGAGCAGAGGAAACCCTACAAGGACACTCAAAGAACAAAGAAAATTACAGCACAGGAACAGGTCCTTTGGCCCTGAACTGACCAAGCTTCCTGTCTGAACTAAAACCCCCTATCCTTCCAGGGACTATATCACTCCATTCCCATCCTATTCATGTATTTATCAAGACACCCCTTAAAATTCATTATCATATCTGTTTCCACTACTTCCCCCAATAGCGAATTCCAGGCACTTATCATCCTCTGTGGAAAAAAAACTTACCTCATACTTTTCCTTTAAACCTTGCCCCTCACACCTTAAACCTATGCCCCCTAGTAATTGACTTTCCAACCTGGGAAAAAGCTTTTGTCTATCCACTCTGTCCATGCCCCTCATAATCTTGTAGACTTCTATCAGGTCCTCCTGTCATTCTAGTGAGAGCAAACCAAGTCTCTCCAATCTCTCCTCATAGCCCTCCATATCAGACAACATTCTGGTAAATCTTTTCTGTACCCTCTTCAAAGTCTTTACATCCTTCTGGTGGTGTGGTGACCAGGACTGAACACTATATTCCAAGTGCGGCCTAACTAACATTCTATAAAGCTGCAACATGCCTTGCCAATTTTAAACTGAATGCTTCAGTTGATGAAAGCAAGCATGCCATATGCCTTCTTGACTACCTTCTCCACTTGCGTTGCCACCTTCAGTGACCCGTGTAATGTACACCCAGATCCCTCTGCCTATCAACACTGTTAAGGGGTCTTCCATTTACTGTATATTTCCTATCTTCCAAAATGCATTACCTCATAGTTGTCCAGATTAAACTCCATCTGCCAGCTCTCCGCCTAAGCCTCTAACTGATTTATATCCTGCTGTATCCTCTGATGGCCCCATCGCTATCCGCAAATCCACAACCTTTGTGGTCATCCTCAAACTTACTAATCAATCCAGTTACATTTTCCTCCAAATCATTTATATATATTACAAACAGCAAAGGTGCCAGCACTAAGCTCTGAGGAATGCCACTTACCACAGCTCTCCTTTTAGAAATGCACCCTTCCACTGGTACCCTCTATCTTCTATGTCTACTGATCCCATGCAATTTCACCTTCTGCACCAGTCTGCCACGAGGGATCTTGTCAAAGGCCTTACTGAAGTTCATGCAGATAATATCCACTGCCCTATCCTCATCAATCATCTTCATCACTTCCTCAAAAAACTCAATCAGGTTAGTGGCGCATAACCTCCCCTTTGTAAAATCATGTCGCCTCTCGAAAATACGTCCACTTATTTCCAAATGGGAGTAAATCCTATCTTGAAGAATCCTCTCCAATAATTTCCCTACCACTGATGTAAGGCTCACTGGTCTGTAATTACTTGGATTATTCTTGCTACCCTTCTTAAACAATGGAACAACATTGGCTATTCTTCAATCCTCTGGGACCTGCCCTGTAGCTCGTGGGGATGCAGAGATTTCTCTCAAGACCCCAGCAATTTCCTCCCTTGTACTTCTCAGTGTTTGGGGTATATCCCATCATACCCTGGGGACTTGTCTACCTTAACGTTTCTCAAGAACCCCAATACTTCCTCTTTTTTGATCTCAACATGACTCAAACTATCTACATACTCTTTCCCAGACTCATCGTCCACCAAGTCCTTCTCTTTGGTGAATAATGATTCTTAAGGCCTCCCTAAATAAATGCAACATCCCCAGCAACACGTAGGAATTGCTTGTCCAAGAACGCACAAGCTGGAGAAGAAGCATATATGAAAAGGCACCAAACACCTCAAGCATCACGGGGTGGAGCACACAGAGGCCAAGTGTAAGCAGCAGAAAGAGTGCGCAAAATCCAAAGCATCCTGTCCACCCACCTCATCAAACATCAGCTGCCAGCATGTAGCACAGCCTGCAGGTCCAGGATCGGACCATTCAGCCACCACAGAACCCTTTCTCCGGAGTGGAATCAAATCATCCTCAACACTGAGGGACTGCCGAACAAGAAGAATGCACGTGTGAGATTTACACAATGACATAAGCCACCTGTGCAAACCCCTTGTGTTGCTCACTGCCTTAAGCTTACGTTTTCACGTGCTACATCCTGATGCCACACCCCACCTTCACTGACAACGGCACCAGAGGCAGATTGCTGACTCTGCTGTCTTGTTTGCCCCAGTGACTTTAATGGTAATCTCTGGCCAGTGGCACTTGAACAGGCTCTGCCTGAGAGGTGCGCTCAGTGATATAGTTGGGCACTCCACATTGCCGTTTTTGAGGTTGGCACAGTGACTGGCAGAGAAACCTCATCCGAGGTGCTGTGAGAGGAGCCCACTGAAGGTGGCCACAATCAGCCATTGTGAGATATATTTGCTCACCATTGATGGATGGCACCCACCCGAGAGACTGGATGCTGCTTCCATCTCCCACACTCGCTGTAACCTCATGAAGTCATGACCTGTGTGAGGGATTGGAGGTCTGAACGCAACCCAGGAACCCCTGATTCTGTCCTTGGACATGCCCAACCACAAGATTTGCCACTCAGTGGAGAAGGCTGTGCCCTCGTAGCTCAGGGTCAATGCAGCGCTCATGCTGCACATGGACACCTCCATGACTGAGCCCATGACAAGCAGATTCTCAGGGATCTTCACCAAGTCTCCTCACACATCCCATTGGACATCAAGCATTTGTCACCTGATTGATGGCTCCAGAGGCTCATTACTTGCCTTGGACTCAGCATGTTCCTGGTCTCCAGCTGTCCTCCAATTGCCTCCACTATGGGCAATCTCTGCTTCCATCATCTACTCATGGGAGCATGATGTGCCCTCACCACTGTGCACTACCATCTGATCTGACACTTTGTTGCTACTGAAATGCCAGTATTTGCATTGCAGCTTGATGCAAAGAGAGGGTATGACATGGGTGCAGCTGCCATCTGTGCCTGCTTTGATGTTCAGGGAGGGTCATCAGTTTCCAGGCTGGCTGTGGGGATAGCTCACCTGAGGAAGAAAAACAACTGTCAGTTCTATTAGTCACATTACACATTCAATTCCATCATAGCTGGCTGGCTACAAGTGATATCAAAGGCCTTGTGACTTTGTGATTGCTGAACCACTGGATATTTTCTCAGTAATCCTGATGAGGGATCATTCGACCCTAGATCCTTTTCACTCTCTGCCTGATCCGCTTCTGCCCACTGGGCTCCAGCCTCTCCATGGCCTAAGGACCTTCATCCTCACTCACGTTCAATCTCCAGGGCTCCCAGCTCATGTCTGGTGAGGATTGCCAGGTTTGCCACCTCACCACCAGTGGCGGATCTCAGCGTTGCTTTGGTTATGTTTCTCCTGTACGCTCAAAGCTCCATTCTGCACCGACCACTCCCTCTCCAGCACCATTCCATGCTGTCCCCAAATGCTTTGCGCACCTGTCCCTTTAATAAACCCAGGGCTTCTGACCTTTTATCCAGTCTTAGCATGCCCAGGCAAAGGTGTATTCTGAGACTTCCTTATTCCTACACCCACGAGTGTAGCGAAGGATGGGCATCCTTCCGTAGTTCTCCACGCTGGACCATGCCAACTCTGAACTCACCCGAGCACAGAAAATCATGAAATCCTATCCAGCACTGTATCCATGTGTGTGAGACCAGGCCGTGCTTGCTGATTTCACCTCTTCCCAGACCTCTTTGGTGAGATTGGGTGGCCGCCTCTTGCCATCCCACATCACAATGCCCCTCCTGGCAGTCACTGCCTCCACAAGAGCACATAGGCAGAATTGGGGGCTTGCTGTCCACCTGAACTGCCCTCCTACCTGAAGTGGCTGTTGATGGCCCCCCTGATGCAGACCACCCTCTGCCTCTTGCGATAACTTCCGTGACCTCTGGAAGCTGACCATTGGAACATGCCTGCCATGCTCCTGCCCTCACCAGCCTCGCTGATGCTCCCCAATGTATTTCACGTTAGCTGGCACTGAAACTTGGATTCCAGAATTAACTGGACCTTGAGCTAGTTTGTTCCAATACAACTGTAACATCAACAAATTATTAAACTGGCTGGGTCTGACCCCAAAATCAGAACAAACCCAATTTAACCAATTACCACCCTGTCAGTCTTCTCTCAATCATCAGCAAACTGATGAAAGATATTGTCATCAGTGGCACTTACTCAGTAATAATCAGTTAAGTGATCCTCAGATTGTGTTCCACTAGGATCACTCAGTTCCAAACCTCATTGCAGCTTTAGTCCCCAAAGCCTTTCTAGCATCTACAAGCTACAAATCAGGAGTGCAATGGAGTACTCTCTACTTGCTAGGTGAGTGAAGCTCCAATAACACTCAAGAAGCTCAACAAAGCACTTCACATGATTGGGATCCCACACACCACCTAGAACATTCACTCTCTCCACCACTGTCAGCAGTGTGTACCATTACAAAACCCACTGCGGCAACAGCCCAAGATTTCTTCAATGGCATTCCCCAAATCAACAACTTTTACCACTTAAAAGGACAACAGTAACATGTGCTATGGAACACCACACGCTAAGTCACATACCATCATGGTTTATATTACCATACAGTGATAGTCAAACAATGGTAATATAAACCATGATTACCAAGATTATCAAGATTTTTGACAGTGATAGTCAAACAGTCAAAAATCTTGAAATTCCCTATCCAATAGCACTAGGGGAGCAGTTTCACCATATGATCTACAGCAGTTCAAGGCGGTTGCTCACCACCACCTTCTCAAGAGTAATTGGGAATGGGCACTGTTAGTCTTCCCAGTGATACTCACGTTCAGTGTATAATGAGTGTCAAAATCATAAGATACAAACGTCATCACAAAAAGGATAGATGGCTGCAGTCCGAAATGCAGTGCTGAGAAGTATTGAGGATGTGGGTTTTGGATTTCACATATCTCAGGGATCACCCTCAATGCCTGCATGCAGATAGATATTGAGTGGGATTTTATGGCCTCACTCGAGCGAGACCAGAAAATCCCACCCAAGGGGGATTTTCCCCTTGGAAACGGACATAACCATTGTCTATCCCTCGCCAGTTCCGATTCCATGGCAGCAGGGGCTGTAGAATTTAGTCTTCTGCATGCATTTCTTTTTTAATAGCATTATATATGAAATAGAAACATAGAACATTACAGCATAGTACAGGCCCTTCGGCCCTCAATATCGTGCCGAGCTATGCCCAATCCCAAGATCAAGCTATCCCCTCCCTATAATTCTGGAGTGCTCCATGTGCCTATCCAATATAGGATATTGTGTAAATGTGTAAACAGTTTAGCAATGAGCAGCAAACAGTTATATGTAAAAGACATGTTTAGAATAAAAGATGCATTCATGGAAGGTATAATTTCTCTCATTTTTAAGGTGGTTTAACTGTTGCAGTATTGTGTGGCTATGCACCAAATAATGGAGTTGATATTTACTGCCCTTGTCACCTCCTTGCATTCATGTAAAGATCACTCTCCTTGGGGCCCTCACTTCAATTTCTGTATTTGTGATGTGGAGAGCCATATGAATCTCAGAGTTTCAGATGTTCTGATTTGCAGCTGAGAGTATTTTGATGGAGACTCGCCTTCAAGTCCCACAGCAATAAACTGTCTGATGCATTTGCTGGTGCAAGCTTATTTCTGCAGTGTAAAATGGAGACCTAAATATTTGTGAAGCACAGTGGGCTGCATGCCCTCATTTTCACTGGATGGTGTACAATACCACCAGATTAATGAAGGAAGATAAAGAAGCACCCAGGGTCCGTACTTGAAACCGGCATTATCTCTTTGCAATTGCAAATAAGGAGCCTAAATGTGAAGTTCCCAGTTCAAGAGGCAGCTGCCCAAAATGTAACCAACATTGATCGGACAGCTATGTTCAGGAAAGCATGGTCTACATGTGACCTGGCCAGTTCTTGAAGGAATCACTGAAGGTCACTACTGAAGTTTCAGTTTTTTTAAGAAAGTAAGTCCATCTCGGTTTTCCACCACTCTGTGAAACATCGCTCCCTCCTTCCCATCCAATCACCTCTGTTACTCTTTCCTCCCTAAAGCTTCTCCCTCTCTTATGGGAGTGCACCTCTTTTTGGATCAACTTGATGGCCACTGAGGAATTAAAAATTCTGTTTGTAGGTAAGCTGCCATTTGGCATACCAAGCAGGTCGGCAGTTTGCCAACATCATGTGCATTAGGCCCAATATTGCACGCGCCTGTGGTCTGTCTGTTCCAGTGCTGGGTGCAAACCAATTTCTAGACTGCTATCTGCATCCCCTCCGAGACAACTCCACTCTGAAAGAGGAGTCATCAAACACACTACTCCAATTCAGATGCCCTTGGCGAAGTAAGTGCGAAAGAAAACAGGTTGGCAAAAATTCTATCCCGTAATACTGACAGGGATTATGTCACCAAGGAAAAAACAGGTGGAAGTATCATGAAGATTGATGTATTCATGCCAAGATATCATAGTTAGACTACATCCTAAAGTTCTAGTAGCTCTTTGTGTTTGGGCGTGACTAATTTTATGAGATTTTTGTGCAATGGTACTTTGTTTAAATGACAAAATCAAAGGTTGCCCCCAAATGACTTAGTGGTGATCTTGTTTTGTTTGCTATGCCAATTAACTTCCCTCTTCCATTTGAAATATGTCTTCTATGTTTGTGTGCAATGCAGGAAGTAAGTCTGTTCTTGTCATCTCTGTCGGAGCATTGAAAACAGATCTGGAATTTCTTTGAATAGTCTAGCAAGTAGAAATCTTTAACACAATGCTTCTCCTAATAGGCACTCATACATTTCATAGAATCATAGAATAGTGCAGAAGGAGGCCATTCAGCCCATCGAGTCTGCACCAACCACAATCCTACCCAGGCCCTATTCCTGTAACTCCACATATTTCCCCTGATAATCCCTGGATGCTAGGGCCAATGTAGCATGGCAAACAACCTAACCCACACTTTGGACTTTGGGAGGTAACCCACGCAGACATGGGGAGAATGTGCAAGCTCCACACAGACAGTGACCCGAGGTTGGAATTGAACCCTGATTGCAGGTGCTATGAGCTATATATTATACCACCATGCTGTCCCAGAGTTAGTAACTAGAGTTATTTCTAGAGCTAAACTTACACAGGCATCAAACAAAGCAGTTTCCTTGAAAGGAAGGATTTATTTTAATCACGTTTCTCTTAACATTTTTATAAAATTTGCAGTTTCAGTTTTTATGGGATAGACTTCTGTTAAAAAGCACTATATATTGGCTAAAGAGAAAATGCTTAAGACAGCCTCTTAACATGGCATCGCTAAATGTCACTAAACCTTTCACTGCTATGTCACAAGCATTGCTAGGGAGTAGGACAATGATGTCAGTGTATATATAAAAAACAAGTTACTGATCAGATGCAGTGCATATTCAAGAACAAGGTAAGCAGTGAGAAATGGCATATAAAGTGCTTCTTTTCGGTCTAATAAATTCAGCCCAAAAATACCTGACAGGAGAGGTGTTTAATTACAAAGTGAATGCAACAGGTTCCTCACTGAAGAAGAGTCAGATATGGACCATTGAGTTTACTAAGGAGGACTCCCCCATGGTGCATATTAAGAGTTCCTTCAATAGATACATTGCTGCAGACAAGGATGGCAAAATCACATGTGATCAAGAGGCTCCCACTCCAAATTGCGCTTTCCTTATGACACTTCATCCAGACGGAAGAGTCTCCTTCCAATCGGAGTGCTCCAAGCGGTATTTAGGAGGAAACCAGGACAACATCACATGCTTTGCCCAGGCTATCTCCGACAGTGAGAAATGGGTGCCGCACCTGGTCATTCATCCCAGCGTCAACATGTTCAACCCTGGCAGCAAAAATTATGTCCGATTAAATGAGCAAAATGGGAAACTGTACTGTGATAAGAAACAACCCTGGGGTGCTGACTGTGTAATGACACTTTATTTTGACATCAAAGAGAAAAAATATGCCATAAAGACAGGAACTGGTAACTTCATTGCTTTCACTGGGAAGACTGAGCCCGAAGTAACACACAGGACATTATACCGCCTGGAGATCAATAATGGGATGATCTGTCTGAAGGATGTGCATGGAAAATTCCTATCTGTGAAAGACTGCAACGTTAAAACAATCAAAACTTTGACTCCTAGTTCAGATGAACTTTTTATCATAGACCCTTCTCCTGGGCAGATCAGTATCATGTCTTTGGCTAATGAGAAGTATATCTCCTGTAAACCTGGCCCGGATGTCTACTCAAATGTTAATGATGTAAAGGATGCTGGAAACTTCCAAATTATGATGGATTCCACAACAAAGAGAGTCTGCTTCCAAAATATTTCAAAACAGTACCTTGCAGTTGGTGCCAAAGGCGGCATTGAAGTTTCAAAGTATCTAGATTTTCATTGCTGGTTTCAAATTATCTACAACTGGGAAAAGGCAGCCTTAAAAGCATCAGATGGAAGATATGTGACTGTGAATGCAGGTGGCCAACTCTTAGTAGGGCCAATTGCAATTGGGAGACAGGAAGAATTTGTCTTCAAACTTACTAACCGAACTCAGTTAATACTCCAATGTGAATATGGTTTCATTGGCCTTATGCCTGGAAAGAAGATATTAGTTTGCAACAGGCCAATGTACGAGGCAAGCAAAATAATTTCAACTGCTGATGGTTTCTATCAGTTCAAAATAGTATCCCTTGACAAGTACTGGGAGGTGAATGAAGAAGGCTTCGTCACTGTCACAGGAGAAAAGCCTGTTGACTTCACTATTGAAGTGATGAATTCAGACCAATTGATCTTAAGGGGACCCAATGGGAAATATCTTGTAGCAGAATCTGATGGAAGCTTCAAAGCTGTAGGAAAAGATGCTAAGTCTGCCTCATCATTCCGATATTAAGTGACTTTAGCAGATCCAATCGTGGTGAAGGCATATGAAAGTATCTCCAACTCAGGTTCAGTCAGGGTGAATGAATGGAACGAATACCATTTAGTTCAAAAATATTAAACTCTATTCCTGCTATCAACTGTGAGTTTCAAAAAATTTAATATTTAGGAAATAATATATTGCTAACAAATGCAATTTGAAGTTGGTCCTTCCGATAATGTACAGTGTGCACTAATACGAGAGAAGTGGACTGCAGGTTCTCCTTTATGTTTTCCACTGGATGAATTACAAAATTCAGTTTGGGCAGGTGGGACAGAGGCCTGACAAATGAAAAATAATAAGCTAAATCAAATATATTAATCTTGTTTAAAGAGGGAGTAAAGCAGGTGGAGCAAATTAGAAGGTCTGTGATAGCTGTGAGCTAGAAGAGATTTAAAAAATGTTTGGGGCACAAAACAAAGGAAGTGTTAATGGCAGTGTTGAGGGCTAAGGTGCTGAAAGTGACATAAAGGTAAGACAACAGCATATGTTAAAAGCAGAACAAATGTCAGCCTTCATCTCTGTGCTTACTTCTTTGGTCAGGAGTCCTCCTCCATTTAAATTGATCCTTTCACCCCCGCCACCTGCCGATATTCTCCCTCTACCTGGACCCTTTAGCACAAGAAGACACAAAAACACAGAAAAAAAGAAGCAGGAGTAAGTCGGCAGGCCTTTCAAGTCTGCCCCACCATTCAATGTGATCATGTCTAATCAATGCAGGTCTCAACTCCTTTTCTCTGCCATTTCTCCATAGCCCTCTATTCTTCGATCAATCAAATTTTTATCCACCTTTTATCCATCTTTGGGACAAAGAATTGTAGAGATTTACCACCCTCTGCGTGAAGAAATTTCTATGCACCTCAGTTTTAAATGAACGGCCCTTTATCTTGTCCCCTTGTTCAAGACTCTCCAATTAGTGAAGACATCTCCCTTGTCAAGCTCCCTCAGGATCTTATTTTAATAAGGTCACCCCTCCAAGGAATACAGATCCAGACTATTTAGCCTCCCTTGTTGGATATCCCTCTCAACCCAAGTATTAACCTGGTGAATCTCTTTTGATCTGCTCCAAATGTTACTATCTCCTTTTTTAGGTAAGGGGACCCAAACTCTCTGCAGTATTCCAGGTGAAGCCTCACCAATATCCTAAATAATTGCTACAAAAACTCCCTATTTTTAAACTCCAATCCCTTTGCAATAAAGGCCTAAATGCCATCATCCTTCTTAACTACTCTTTGGACCTACCTGCGAGCTTTTTGTGATTTGTGCGCTACAAGACCTAAATCCCTCTATACTTCACTAACCTGCAATCCCTTTCCATTTTGATAATAACCCACCTTTTGATTCCTCACAGTTCCCCACATTAAATGCCATTTGCCAGGTTTTCACCCGTTACCCAATCTATCTATAACACGTTGCAGAATCACAATATTCTCATCACAACTTGACCTTCCACTTATCTTTATATCAACAAATTTGAAAACCTCACATTATGTTCCTTCCTGCAGGTCATTAATGTAAATTAATGGCCTCTAACCTGAACTTGATCTTTTCATTGATAACTGCTGCAGCGATATCAGCCTTCTTAATTTCTCTGCCCCTTTCATATACCACCAGCTTGATTCCATCTGAACTTGCTGCCCTCCATTCTCTCAAGTCCAACCCTTTGTTATCAAACCCGCCAAAAAGGCTGATGCCATTGTTGTCTGGCACACTGACTCCTACATTGCAGAGATTGAGTGCCAACTCTCAGACACTTCCTCCTATCAATCCACGGACCAGGACCCTACCACGGAACATTATGCCATTGTTTCCAAGACTAACTGAGCTCATTCCCTCCACAGCTTCCAACCTCATAATCCCCCAACCCCGCTCAACCCATTTCTACCTCCTTCCCAAAATTCACAAACAGGAGTGTCCTGACAGACCCATTGTTTCAGCTTGTTTCCAACCCAATAAATTATCCTATCTTGACTCCATTCCTTTTCCTTTGGCCAGTCTCTTCCCACCTATATTCACAATTCCTCTGGTATCCTATATCATCTCAATAATTTCCAGTTTCCCGGTCCTCATTGTCTCCTCTTCACTATGAACATCCAATCCCTGTACACTCCTGCCCTCACCAGGATGGTCTGAGGGTTCTCAGCTTCTTCCTTGAACAGAGGTTTGACTAATCCCCATTCATCACTAGTTTCCTTTGGCTAGCTGAACTTATTCTCTTACTCAATAATGTCTCACTTCCTGCAAATAAGATGTGTGGCTATGGGTACCCATGTGATCTCCAGTTACACCTGACTGTGGAGTATGTGGAACGTTCCTCATTCCAGTCCTACTCAGGCCCCATCCTGCAAAACCTCTTCTGTTATAGCGATGACTGTATCAATGCTCTCATCTGGACATGGAAAAGTTTTTTGATTTTTCTTTTCTTCCTTCCAATTTCCACCCTTCTCTTACTTTAAGATGACCCATATCCAATACTTCCTTCGCTTTCTTGACCGCGGTTTCTGCATTTCTGGTGATAACTGACCACCAATATTAATTATAAGCTGTCAAACTCCCACAGCTACCTCAACTACAACTTTCCCTACCTCGCTTCCTGTAAGGACTCCATCCCATCATCCCAGTTTCTCTGCCTTTGTCACATCTGCTCCAATGGTGCCACCTTTCAAAATGGCATTCCAGACATGTCTGCCTTTTTCCTGAACTGAGGGTTACCCCACTGTGGTTGATATGGCACTCAACTGTGTCTGATCCATCTACCGCATCTCTGCCCTTACCCCTTCTCCTTCCTCCCAGAACCATGATAAGTTCCCCTTGTCCCCACTTTCCACCTGGTCAGCCTTGTATTCAAAGGATCATCCTCTCCATTTCCACCAACTCCAGCATGATGCCACCACAAAATGCACTTTCCTCCTCACCTCCCTTCCTCTGTGACATTCTGGTCCACTTCATCATCCCCAACTCTTCATCTCCTTCCCACAGCACCTTCCCGTTTACCTCTTTCCTCCTCACTCCTCACGGCTCTAAACATTCCTTTCGAGTGAAGCAGCAGTTCTCTTGCACTTCCTTCAATTTGATTTGCTGTATTTGCTGCTCCTCTACATTGGGAAGACTAAGAGCAGATTGGGTGACATTCGCTCAGTCCACAATCTTCCTGTCACTTGTCATTTCAACTCATCATCTTGCTCTTACGCCCACATGTCTGTCCTTGGCCTGCTGCAATGTCCCAGTGAAGCCCAATGCAAACGAGTGAAGCAGCACATCATCTTCCAATCAGGCATTTTCAAGCCAACATTGAGTTCAACAACTTCAGACTGTGAACTTCTCCTCTATCTTGACCCCTTTAAAGAGAATGTTTTCATCCCAATGCAACCAAATTCCCCAACTGGGCCATTGGTCACGTATTTTTAACTTGTGCTTTTGCAAAGCGCTGATCTTTATTCTACTGTTAACATTCTGTTTGTCTGACTTTTATGCCACTATCAGTACCTTCTTTAGTCCTCAATTCTGCCATTAACACTTCCTCTGTCACATCTTCTTTCAATCTCTCCTAGCTCACCTCATCCCCGACCGACTATGCTCCACCATCTTTTAAACAGTATAATATCCATTCATTTCTCCCTCTCTTCAGCTCTGAAGAATAGTCAGGTGGACATGAAATGTTAACTCTGTTTTTCTTTCCACAGATGCTGCCAGACCTGCTGAGTTAATCCAGCCTTTTCTGTTTTTATTTCAGATTTTCAGCATCTGCGGTATTTTGCTTTTACATTGATCTTGTTTAGCTACCAGGGGATAGTTCCAAAGTCTCGCACATAGGAGGCAAGAACAGTTGACATACCCTTTCTCTTGAATACCGAAGTGCCAATGCTGTGGATAGTCTCACAGGAATGGAGATAATAAAACATATAAAATAGTTTTAAGTATTCAGCATATGGTAAAACTTCAAATATAGACAGTATCAATTTTATGTGCTTTGAATGCTTGAAATTCAGTGTAAAATTCAGACTTCTGCTAAATGGCTTTATTCATATTTTTCCACACCTCCCTGAGACAAGAAGTTCTGCAAAAAAGTGTCAAAATATTCTTCCTGCTAAAAAATAATCATTGTGAGTTGGAACTGAAATTGACCAGTTGAGCACAATCTTTTAATAATCATTTGAATATAATCAATCTTTTCCAATGCCTTAAATCCTTTACTGATCATAATAAAAGACATCTTGTTTAAAAGGCTAGACCAACCTACTCTTGGAGGGCAAGATGCTGGAAAAAAGCTTCTAAGAGAGACAGTATAAATCATCACTGAGAAAGGCATGGGTTAAACAAAAACAGTCAATGTGAATAGGTTAAGAAAAGGTTGTGCCTGACTAACTTGGTTCGGTTTTTTTGAGGAGGTAACATGAGGGTATCACATTTACAAACATCTAAATTGATTTCAGCGAGACTTTTGAAAATGTCCCACGTGGCAGACTAGTCAGAAAATTAAACACTCATGGAGTGCAATTGATGTGTTTAAAGTTACGAACAACCAAAACAGAGAAGGACCTATTCCCCTTAGAGAGGTCAATAACTTTGGGCATAGATTTATATTGAAAGATTAGAGAGAAGCTGAGCAGAACGTTTTTCACCCAAGGGGTGATAATTGTCAGGGACTCACTGGCTGAAATGATACTAGAGGCAGAAACCACCATTGTCTTTAAAAAGTTCTTGATGTTCACTATAAGTGAAGGGTTGGAAGGTGGGGTTTGGCATGCTAACTCTTTGTTAGTCCTCACAGATAAAACGGTCCAAGTAACCTCCTCCGGTGCCATAGGTTTCTAAGGTTTTTCACGTTTAACACATTTATGTAGCACCGTTATCATAGTAGCATGTCCTAAAACAATTCACAGGAGCATTATCCAGCAAAATTTGGCACCAAGCACAGAAGATGTTAGGACCGATAAGGTACATTTTAAGGAGCTTCATAAAGAAGGAAAAGGGAAGCAGAGAGGTTTATGAGGGAACTCCTGAGCTTAAGGCCTTGGCAGCTGAAGGCCCAGACACCAATGGCACTGCAACTAAAACTGAGAATTCTCATGAAGTGAGAGAAGTGCAGAGGCGTAGATATCTCAAAGGGTTGCGGTGGCGTTTACTACCAATTAAACCTGTTGGACTTTAACCTGGTGTTGTGAGAATTCTTACTGTGTTTACCCCAGTCCAACGCCGGCATCTCCACATTGTGCCAGAAGGGATTGCAGAAATATGAAAAGCCAGAGGATTTGAAAACAATGAGAATTTTAGGGAGCCAATTTAGCACAGTGAGCACAGAGAGGCTGGGTGAATGGGATTTGGTGCAATTTACAATATAGTCAGCAGATCCTTTGATGACTTTCAATTTACAGAGGGTATGATGTCAGAGACTAGCCAGAAGTGCATTAGAATAGAAAAAATCTAGAGATAACAAAGGTATGCATGAGGATAAATTAGATAAGCCAGAGGTGGAAATACATTGTCTTAGTGATAAAGACTTGCATCTGTATAGCGTTTTCATCAAACATCTCAAAGTGCTTTACAACAAATGAAGTCACTGTTGTAATGTAGGAAATATGGCAACTAACTCCAACATTGGCATAATGATGCGATAATTTGCCTTTTTATGACAGTGATTGAGTGACAAGTATTGACCAGCAAACTGGATATACTTCCACTGATCTGCTTCAAAACAGTTCCATGGGATCATTTACATGCACCCAAGTTGGCAGAAGGGACTTCGATGTACCAACTTATCTGGAAGACAACATGTCCAACAGTACAATGCTTCCTCATTACCATACATGTGGTAACTGTGCCTTTGGATCTCAATATGTTGATGAGAAATAGGAGGGGATTCTTGAGGGACACCAGAAGTAACAGTATGAGAGCAGGATGAAAATCCAACATTAATCTAAGTGATGAACTTTGCTGTCGGAAGTGAGAGGGGGAGACAGGAAAGTTTGAGAAGATGGTGTGCAGTAGAAAGAAGAAGAAGTGGGGGAGTGGGAGGGAACATGGGGGGTGGAGGGGGGAATGCGGGGAGTGGGCCATTACCTTTGCATTCCAGAATGATCCTGGAATAGTGACCATTCAAACATAATACGTAATAGTGACTGTGAGGCATAGTACACATACGCACAAAATACATAGGTCACAGACCTTGAACAGCTAATCAAAACTACATTATCATGTCCTCAGCAAAAACATGTACTCTGCCATTGGCAGCCAGCCGTGAATGTAATGACTGCAATAGCTTGTATAGGCCAAAAGCCCCATAGGTAAATTTACACAGACTTCCATAGCATTGATCTGACAGCAGACAAAGGGAAGGTTATTCTCAGGAAAAAGACAGTTCAAGATGTCCTTCAAAAAAATCGTTGGTTGCCAGTTTGGACATTGGTGGTTTTTGATTTGATTTATTGTACCTCTTATAACAATGGTTTCTTTATTTTTCTTTTCTGGGATGGCAAAGTAAAAGCTTTATTTCCCTAAAGTAAGAGATTGACAGGATGCTGAAGCATGGCAGATGCCTGGCTATGAAGTCATCAGCTTCAGAAGGACTTAAATGGAAAGTGTATATAATAAGCGGCAAAGATTTGAGAATTGTGAATGGGCAGAGGAATCTTGGTGTCCATATCAATAAATCCTGAAAGATGGCAGGGTAGGATTAAAACAAAGCAATTTGGTTTACGTAACTTTACATACAGAGGAATAGAATATAAAGGCAAAGAGATTATGTTGTGGGAACTTTATTAATCACTGTTCAGGCTTCAGTTTGAATATTGTGGACAATTCTAGGCACTGCACAACAGGAGAGATATTCAGGCCTTAGCAAGGGTCCATCAGAAGGATGTTACCATGAATGAGGGATTCAGTTATGATGGGATGTTGGGAAGGTTATGAGTGAAACAGGGAAGGTTAAAGCATTTTAAGATGCTGAGAGATTTTGATTGAGCAAATAGAGAAAAACTAATCCCTCTGGTAAAGGGGAGCTGAGGATTTTTTTTCACTCCATAATTGTCAGCATCTGGGGACATTCGACCCAACACGATTGTGCAGGCTGATTGCTAATTAATTTTAAAAGAGATTTGGACAGGTATTTGAGGATGAGGAACTTGCATGGTTACAAACAAAATGCAGAGTGGGAGGAGGGAGTGGTGGGAGCAGGTGGGCAGGCATTAAGTGTGGCTGGTCTTTCAAAGGCAGGATTACAGGTATGGTTACAGACAGCTGAACACTGAGGGATCCCTTTCTGTTGGTGAAGCTCACTAGCTGCTCGAACTGTGCTTTGATAGTCACACTGGTGCAATTGGTGATGCCCTGAATCTGTAGCTATCCATTGATGGAGGTGAATAATTCTGGACAAGGTGTAAAACTGGAGTAGCTGTAGTTTTTCTATCCAGTGAATTTGGAATTATCCTGTCATTTCATAAGGCAAAGAATAAGGAGTGAACAAATATCACTTTTGAAAAAAAACTCACCAATTTTCACAAATCAATTGTGGAAGTGCTTACAAGCCTCTATCTGAAACTGCTTTCACAAACAGGGGAGTGACTTGCAAAATGCCATCAAGGTTCACTACTGATCATTGGAGGGAGCCAAGCAAAGAAGATCAAGACCACAGTGACTCTGATGGTTAGTAGCAGAGCATGCTGAGCAGTGTGCAAACTATTGAGATCTTCTCCTACCACAGCACACGTCTCACTTATGAGATTTGTAAGATTGTTATGTTGTAGGTAAAGTGAAGGTCTTCACATGACATGTTCTGGAGTTTTTTTTCTGATCAGAGTTTATTATTAGCCACTGCTTGAGGAATTTCAATCCCCAAATAGAATCTCCTTTTTAAACCAAAGCGTTTTCCTCCCAGCCCACACACAATGGCATCATACTTTCCTGCCTCAGTGTCACAGGTGACTAGGTCAAAGTATATGGGCAACCAGTGATAGAATACCAGAGAAATCCCACAGATCTATCAAGTGTTGCTGGCATGCAGACTACGAGACTGTACATCACAAAGAAGAAATTAGGAAGGCACCTTGTGGGTTCAATTGGTCACTTTGTCAAAGAGTTTGCATAGGCTGAATGGTTCCCTCTGTGCACCATTTGATTTGTGAAAACTGCTGAGTGTTTTTTTCAAAAGTGATATCTGCTCACTCCTCATTCTTTGCCTTGTGAAATGGCAGGGCAATTCCAAATTCACTGGATTAAAAAACTACAGCTACTCCAGTTTTACACCTCATCCAAGATTATTCAGCTGGCTAGAATACAAAGTAAATTTTATCTGCGTCTAAAATGAGCTTTACATCAAATCTGGTCAGATGAGTTAGGTGAATATTATCCCTGTACTGACTCCAAGCTGTTCCAAGTTCCGTACAAAAGAGAGCCATGAATGTTAATTGTTGTTATTGCTGGGAATGTTCCACTTAAAAGAAAAGTTGACAATAAGCTTTGGTGGTCTATTGATCATTAGAGATCAAAGAAAGTTTTAAATTGTTTTACTGGATTAAGATGTATGGCATTTATGCTTGGAGACAATGGCACATGTCTGTGTGTTGACATTGGGGACTGTGGGTAGGATCTTTTGCTCTTGCTAGTAGCGAGCATGGAAGGCGGGACTAATTAGGTGGCATGGTGGCATACCTGAACTCCACCAACTTCCCATCTCCACCAAAACTCAGTTTTTGGTGGCAAGGCCCATCGTCAATCTTCCAGTCCCGTCACCCAATCCAAGCACTTAATTAAGTGACCAATTAAGGACCCCTTAAGAGTGTCATCTTATCTCTGCTAGCATTAACCCAGATACAAGTGAGCCTGTCTCCACGTGACGTGCTTGACAGGTGCAGACATCTTCACATCGTAAAGATCAGCGCGCTTTCCTAGAAAATCACAGAAAGTGTTTTTAATCCCAGAGAGAGGGAGCAGCTAGAAACCTAAATATTTCTGTGGCCATATCTTCATGCTTCCCACCAGCAGATTTTTGTTTGGGGGGGAGGGAATGGGTGGGAGAGAGGTTCAGTGGAATGAGGGTGATTTTGAAGGAATGGGATTTCATCCATTCTGCCCTGAGCATGCTATGATTTTTATGATGAAGTGAGCGGGGAGCCCATCCTTGACCCAACTGAGGCCCATAAGTGGCTAAATAATGGTCACAGAAGGGCCACTTCCTGCTCAGCCTCAATTTTCAGTCTGGCAGGAGGATTGACCTTCCATGGTGGCAACACAAAAATCAATGGACTTAGATATTAGACAGGAAGTGGAGGGGGTGGGGAGCACTTCTATCAGGTGCCTCCTTTTGAAATTGGGCCTTTGTTTGGATCTGATAGAGGTCGTTTGACCTCCAGACCACTCCCCCATCCCAACATCTGAAAAGGTCAGGCCTTTGGTTAACCATGGAAGAATGTAGGGTGGAGCTCACACTTGGGTGGAAAAGATCAAATTTTTTGGGAGCTAAGATAAGACTGTAAGAGTCACTGAGCTTGGACTAGAGAGAGGATCACTGGGATAAGAGAACCTCACTGTTGAAGGCAGTTCTAAAATTTCATGTTATCAGTCTAAGAAAGCAAAAAATAAACCCTTTGCGAACCAGGAATCATTTTGGATTGATTGTGGGAAAATTGAACATCTACTTAAAGGATTGTGTTAGGTATACCCATACCCATGAAATGTGTTCTTTTGGTTGTCTAAGAATTAAAAGTGGCAGTGGGCAAGGTGGGGGAGGGAGGGGGGGAGGTGGGGGGGATGGCATTTATTGTGGGAAACAGTATCATCCTATCCTGCGGTTTAAAGCATAAGTGGCCGACAAAGATAGTGTTTACTTAATAATGTTTTTAATCATCTGTTACAGTAAGAACATAAGGACTAGGAGTAGAAGTAGGCCATCTGGCCCCTCAAGCCTGCTCCACCATTCAATAAGATCATGGCTGATCTTTTCGTGGACTCAGCTCCACTTACCTGCCCGTTTATCATAACCCTTAATTCCTTTACTGTTCAAAAATTTATCTATCTCTGCCTGAAAAACATTCAATGAGGTCGCCTCAACTGCTTCACTGGGCAGGGAATTCCACAGATTCACAACCCTTTGTGTGAAGAAGTTCCTCCTTAACTCAGGCCTAAATCTGCTCCCCCTTATTTTGAGGCCATGCCCCCTAGTTCTGGTTTCACCTGCCAGTGGAAACAACTTCCCTGCCTCTATCTTATCTATTCCCTTCATAATCTTATAAGTTTCTATAAGATCTCCCCTCATTCTTTTGAATTCCAATGAGTATAGCCCCAGTCTACTCAGTCTCTCCTCATAAGCCAACCCTCTCAGCTCTGGAATCAACCTAGTGAATCTCCTCTGCACCCCCTCCAGTGCCAGTGTATCCTTTCTCAAGTAAGGAGACCAAAACTGTGCACAGTACTCCAGGCATGGCCTCACCAGCACCTTATACAGCTGCAACATAACCTCACTGTTTTTAAACTCTATCCCTTTAGCAATGAAGGACAAAATTCCATTTTCCTTCTTAATTACCTACTATACCTGCAAACCAACTCCTTGAGATTCCTGCACAAGGAGACCCAGGTCCCTCTGCGCAACAGCACGCTGCAATTTTTTTTACCATTTAAATAATAGTCCATTTAGCTGGTATTCCTCCCAAAATGGATGACCTCACATTTATCAACATTGTACTCCATCTGCCAGACCCTCGCCCACTCACTTAGACTGTCTATATCCGTTTGCAGACTTTCAGCATCCTCTGCACACTTTTCTCTACCACTCATCTTAGTGTCATCTGCAAATTTTGACACAATACACTCAGTCCCCAAACTCCAAATCATCTATGTAAATTGTAAACAATTGCGGTCCCAAAACTGATCCCTGAGGCACACAACTAGTCACTGATTGCCAACCAGTATATGTCTTAAAATGTGAATTGATGCATTACTCTTGCTATTAATTTTAGAAGTTAAAGGATAATAGCAGACAGCTTTTGCTGAGTTAGGCACAGACTCCTACAGCACTGGTTCTCAGAAATAACCACTTCAAAGGTATACTCTGTGCTTAGGGTGGCCATTTGGCACCTTCTTTGCCAAAGAAAACAGGCAGAATTTTCTTAAGCTTTCTTCATAACTTAAATAAATTCCTGTAACTATAAACATTGGCCTGAATTTAAAACAATGTTAGGTCCAAAGGTGAGGGGTTACATAGAACATTCTAGCGCAGTAAAGGCTCTTCGGCCCTCGATGTTGTGCAACCTGTAAAACCAATCTAAAGCCCATCAACCTACATTATTCCAATATCACCCTAATGTTTATCCAATGACCATTTAAATGCCCTCAATGCTGGCGAGTCCACTACTGTTGCAAACAGGGCATTCCACGCCCTTACTACTCTCTGAGTAAAGAACCTACCTCTAACATTTGTCCTCTATCTATCACCACTCAACTTAAAGCTATGTCCCCTCGTGCATGCCATCTCTATTCAAGGAAAAAGTCCACCCTATCTAATCCTCTGATCATCTTATATGTCTCTATTAAGTCACCTCTTAACCTTCTTCTCTCTAATAAAAACAGCCTCAAGTCCCTCATAAGACCTTCCCACCATACCAGGGAACATCCTGGTAAACCTCCTCCGCACCCTTTCCATTGCCTCCACATCTTTCTTATAATGCAGCGACCAGAACTATACGCAATACTCCAAGTGCGGCCGCACCAGAGTTTTGTACAGCTGCAACATGATTTCATGGCTCCGAAACTCAATCCCTCTACCAATAAAAGCTAACACACTGTATGCCTTCTTAACAACCTTATCAACCTGGGTGCCAACTTTCAGGGATCTATGCACATGTACACTGACATCTCTCTGCTCATCTACACTACCAAGTATCTTACCATTAGCCCAGTACTCTGTATTCCTGTTACTCCTTCCAAAATGAATCACTTCACACTTCTCCGCATTAAACTCCATTTGTCACCTTTCAGCCCAGCTCTGCAGTTTATCTATGTCCCTTTGTAAATTGTAACATCCTTCCGCACTGTCCACAACTCCACCGACTTCAGTGTCATCCGCAAATTTACTAACCCATCCTTCTACGCCCTCATCCAGGTCATTTATTAAAATGACAAACAGCAGTGGCCCCAAAACAGATCCTTGCGGTACACCACTAGTAACTGAACTCCAGGATGAACATTTCCCATTAACCACCACCCTCTGTCTTCTTACAGCTAGCCAATTTCTGATCCAAATCACTAAATCACCTTCAATCCCATGTCTCCATATCTTCTGCAATATCTTAGCGTGGGGAACCTTATCAAATGCTTTACTGAAATCCATATACACCATATCAACTGCTTTGCCCTTATCCACCTCTTTGGTCACCTTCTCGAAGAATTCAATAAGGTTTGTGAGGCACAACCTATTCTTCACAAAACCGTGTTGACTATCCCTAATCAAATTATTCCTTTCTAGATGATTATAAATCTTATCTTCTATAATCCTTTCCAAAACTTTGCCCACAACAGAAGTAAGGCTCATTGGTCTCTAATTACCAGGGTTGTCTCTACTCCCGTTCTTGAACACGGGGACTTCCATTTGATAAATAGGCAGCTACTGTGTCACTATCCCAAGACATTCCTCTTGGAGAATGCTCACTAATTCTGTAGCAACCATAATGCATTTATTCCTTGCCAGTCGGCCCTAACCTGTATCTTGAGCACTCCAAGATGAACCAAAGGCTGGCTGCTGAGGGAATACAACTGTTACTCTCCTCTTTAGGTGGCCAATGATTCTTTTATGCTTTCCCATCATGCAAGAAATTCTCCAAATGGAGTCATTCAACACTCCGCAAGCAATCAGTCTCCTGAAACAGCACCACTGCTGCCTTGACAACTTGCGGGGAGAACTCCAGTCCAGTGCAGAGAGGGTCTTCTCCAAGTTTGTGGTGATTTCCTGCATCCTCCAGAACCTTTCTCTTTTATTAATTCATGGGACATGGGTGTTGCTAGCTGGCCAACATTTATTGCCCATCTCTAGTTGCCCTTGGAGGGCAGTTGAGAATCAACCATATTGCTGTGGCTCTGGAGTCACATGTAGGCCAGACCAGTAAAGGACGGCAAATTTCCTTCCCTAAAGTGAACCAAATGGGTTTTCCCAACAATCACCAATGGCTTCAAGGTCATCAATAGATTCTTAATTCCAGATACGTTTTCATCCATATGAGGGAAAAGTCATTATTTCCAGAGATCTGGAGACTACTTAGGAAGGGAGAGGAGGAAACAGAGCCATGGCTGTGGGCTTCAAGAGCATGGCCCAGTTACAGAAGCAATTGCAGAGGGGCACCAGAGCTTGGTCCAGGTGTAGAGGTCTATTGCTATCACACCATGGTGCAGGCAATGTTAGGCTTCAGGACTGGCAGCAACACAGAGACTGCCCCTCCTCCCATGGAGTGTCCCGGGGGCCCAAAAGCACCCAAGGGAGGAGGAAGACATCCAGGGGCCTTCCACCCAGGAGACTCTGGCAGCCTCCAGTCCTCCTGAATGCCTCCCTTCCTAACAATACATCTCAAGATCAGCGGGCTGAAAAGGATGGCACTGCTACAACAATGGCACCCAAAAGTCAGCAAGGGCCTTCCTGGTCGTAGCCCTCCAGAGGACACCTGCCAAGGGCATCATAAGCTGTGGGCCATGGGTTACAGTAGGCCAGCTCCACTCCTGATGTGCATCCCAGTGAGTTACCTAGACATAGTGCTAGGTCACACAAAATTAAGTAGATTTATGAGCATCAAGAGGGCACGGGTGAAGAGCAGAGTCTATCATTAGGGACAGGTTAAACAACACTGCAATTAATCAGCATTAAAGAATATTACACCTCAAAACCACAGTTCCTCCATCTTTATCCCATTTCCCACAGGGATTTTATCTCTCCAAAATCTCCTACTGGTCCCCAAGCAATCCTGATAGTGAGAGCCATGGTGACAGACATCCTGGAATGACAGCCTCATCACTCCCTCAATCCTAGGCCTCTTAAGACCCCCTCCCTCCCCCAACCATCCCTGCCAAACCATGGTGCCACTGACCCACACTCAGACATGAGCCTGGAAGTCTGTGTGCAGTCAGAATACAGGAAGGACTCAGTTAGATAGTACCAGAGCAGCATCATAGTTTGCCTCACAGCAAGTGATCATTACCCTGCCGCCTTGACAAGGCTTGCTGACACAGCCAACCCAAGCCCGTCATCCTGGCGAGATGTCAGTGAGCCTCTCGGAAGGAGGAAGGGGGAAGTGCTCTTCTGGAAAATGTGGACAAGGATTCTGGAAGGATAGGTAGGCAAGAGTCTTGGAAGGGTAGAAAGGGTTCTTGTGATGGGGCAGTGGGGTTGCAGGTGCTCCTTGTGATGGGGCTGGGGGGTGGTGCATAGGGACTGGAGCTGCTGGACACCAAGCCTCCTAATCAGACCATCAGGCAGCAATCTGGGCCTCCACAGTGCTCCTTGCATGCTGGACCCTTGCTGCTACCTGTCCTCCATCCTCCAGGTCCTCCTGAGGCTCCACCTCCACTTCTTCCTGGTCCATCTACTCTCCAGGGGAATACGTATGGTCCTCCTCCTCCAGAAGTCATCCCCACTGCTGCGCAAGATAGTGGAGGGCACAGCAGACCACCACAATGTGGGACACCCTCTAGGGGTTGTGTTGAACAGCACTGCCAGAAAGGTCCAGGCAGCAGAACTGCATCTGGAGCATGTTATTGCAATGCTCAATGACAGATCAGTTGGCAGCAAAGACCTCACTGTCCCTGGTCTCTGCCCCACATCAACATCATCAACTATGACCTCAGTCTTGTCCCCCATGAGTCATCTCAGCAGTCAGGGGTGCTGCTTGAAGACACCAGGTATATCTGCATGCCCCAGACTGAAGCTGTGATGCTATCATACTCACCTGGGCAGTCAGTGCATGAACTAAGACTTGTTGCCCAATGGAGAATCAGGTTAGCCCCCTCCCCACCCTCAGGATGTGTGTCCTACCTTCTCTTTCTGAATGACATACCACCAGCCTCTTGTGCTGGCAGGTTTCAATCATAGGAGTCACTCCCGCCCAGATATGGACCCTTTGCAAGTGTTCCCCATTGAGGGCCTTCTCACAATCACCCTGATTGTCTACATGAGAGCTACAGAGCTCAGCCCAAACTACCACATTCTGCTGTCACTGGCCGTCTGACTTCTGGGTGTAGCCAGGTGCAAACAAGCCTCCAGGAATTCAGACAGAACTTCCATGCAATCAGACATTACAGTGCTCATTGAAAGTGCCTCAGAGTTTATGCAGTGTGAAGAGCTGGGCTGACAAGCTCCTTTGGGTGTTAGCGTGGATAGAGGATTGGCTGTCAAATAGGAGGCAGAGAGTGGGGGTTAATGGGTGCTATTCGGACTGGCGGTTGGTGACTAGTGGAGTGCCCCAGGGGTCGGTGCTGGGGCCTCAGCTATGTACCATTTATATAGATGATCTGGAGGAGGGAACCGAGTGTAGGGTGTCGAAATTTGCTGATGACACCAAGATTGATGGAACGGCAAATTGTGCGGAGGGTGTGGAGAGTCTGCAGAAGGATCTAGATAGGCTGGGCGAATGGGCCAGGAACTGGCAAATGGAATTTAATGTTGGCAAGTGCGAGGTGGTCCACTTTGGTAGGAATAATGGTAGGAAGGACTATTACTTACGTGGCGAAAAACTGCAGCAGGCGACGGTGCAGAGGGACCTCGGGGTCCTTGTGCATGAGTCGCAAAAACCCAGCCTGCAGGTGCAGCAGGTGGTCAGGAAGGCTAATGGGATGCTGGCCTTCATAGCGAGGGGGATTGAATATAAAAGTAGGGAGGTCTTGCTGCGGCTGTATAGGGCATTGGCGAGGCCGCAGCTGGAGTACTGTGTGCAGTTTTGGTCGCCGTACTTACGCAAGGATATTTTGGCCTTGGAGGGAGTGCAGAGGAGGTTTACCAGGCTGATACTAGAGTTGAGGGGGTTGAGCTATGAGGAGAGGCTGAATAAATTGGGCTTGTACTCGTTAGAGTTTAGAAGAATGAGGGGAGATCTCATTGAGATGTATAAGATGATGAATGGGATGGATAGGATAGAGGTGGAGAGACTCTTCCCGCTCAGAAAGGACAGTAGGACTAGGGGGCACAGCCTCAAGATAAAGGGGGGGCGGTTTAGAACAGAGTTGAGGAGGAACTTCTTCACTCAAAGGGTGGTGAATCTCTGGAATTCTCTGCCCGTTGAGGTGGTGGAGGCTGCCTCGCTAAATATTTTTAAGACGCGGGTTGATAGGTTTTTGATAGGCAAGGGGATTAAGGGTTATGGGGAGATGGTGGGAATGTGGAACTGAGACACAACAGATCAGCCATGATCTTATTGAATGGCGGGGCAGGCTCGAAGGGCTGGATGGCCTAGTCCTGTTCCTATTTCTTATGTTCTTATGTTTAATTAAGGCAACAGTTGCCAGATCTAGTGCTTGTAAATGTTAATGGGGCCTGGGGTGGAATGTCAAAAATTAACCACAGCCTTTCAAGCAGGGTGACCAGTACAACTTTAGTGGGCTTTCCAATTGGTATCATAGGCAGTCCCTCAAGTGCCTCTCAGCAGCCAATGAGAATACTTGGGACACGAGCCCCAACCTAGCAATGGGACTCACTCATCCTTGCAATCCATGGCACCTTGACCACACTTCAAGGGATCAGTCGGGATTTGTTCCAGTGTGACTTCCTGGTGGTGGTGGTGATGGGATTGGGGGGGGTGGAGGTACATTCCAGGTGGGGCGGGGTGGGGGGGGTTGATTGCCTGCCAAGCTTGCTAATAAGATTGAAATCCTGTCACAGATCTATCTGAAAAAGCACGGTGGCACAATGGTTAGCATTGCTGCCTCACAGCACCAGGGACCCGGGTTCGATTCCTGGCTTGAGTCACTGACTGAGCAGAGTTTGCACGTTGTCCCCATGTCTGTGTGGATTTCCTCCAGGATCCAGTTTCCTCCCACTGTCCAAAAAACGTGCTGGTTAGGTGCATTGGCCATGTTAAATAGTTCCTTAATGTAGCCACTATCATTGTATTAAATGGATAAATTTCAAACAAATCTAACAACTCGAAAATGGGCCTCCATGAGACACTGTGGGCCATGAGCAGAAGCAGAATTATGCACAAATAGAATCTGTAATCTCATGGCCCGATATAAATCCCACTCTACCATTACAATCAGGGGATCAACTTGATTGGAATGGTAGAGTCGGAGATATACCGCAGATGTACCATCTACAGGATATTCTGCAACAACTCACCAAGGCTCTTTAGACTTCTGAGGCTTCCAAACCCACAACCTCTATCTTCTAGAAGGTCAAGAATTGCAAACACTTAGGAACACCACCACCTGGAAATTCCACTTCAAGCCACATACCGTCCTGACTTAGAAATATATCACTGTTCCTTCACTGTCATTGTGTCAAAATCCTAGAACAACCTCCCTAACAGAATTGTGGGTGTACCCACACCTCAGATGTTGCAGTGGTTGAAGAAGGCAGCTCATCACGAACTTCTCAAGAGAAATTAAGGATGGCAATAAATGCTAATCTAGCCAGCGATACCCATAACCATGAATGATTTTTGTTTTAAACTCTCAACATCCTGGGGTTGACCAGAAACTGAAGTGGGTTACAACACAAGGGAAGATAAGAGGCTCAGAATTCTACAGAAAATAACTCACTGCCTGACTCCTCCAAGCCTATGCACTATCTATATGGCAGAATTCAAGAGTGTGATAGAATACTTCCCGTTTGCCTGGATGAATGCAGCTCCAACAACGTTCAGAAAGAACAAAACAGTCCTCTAGATTGGCACCCCATACACCATCTTCAATCTACACTATGACAGCAGTGTGTACCACCTACAAGATGCAAAGCAGCAACTCATCAAGGATCTTCCAACAGCACCTTCCAAACTTACGAGTCCTATCACCTAGAAGGATAAGAGCAGCAGAAACATGGGAGCACTACTACCTACAAGTTCCCCTCAAAGCCACACATCATCCTGATTTGGAAATATATTGCTGTTCCTTTACTGTTGCTGGGCCAAAACCATGGAACTCTCTCCCCAACAGCACTTTGGGTGTACTTAAATGACATGGACTTCAGTGATTCAACAAGGCAATTCACTACCACCTTCTCAAGGACACTTAGGGGATGGGCAACAAAAATGCTGACTAAGCCAATTATAACCATATTCTGCAAAAGAGGATAAACAAAGAATGTTATATATTTCAATATTATTACCTCTCATTCTTCAAAACTGCAGAGAATATGGACCCATTCTATTCAATTTTCTCAAAGAGAGCCCTTTTTCATCCCAAGAATCAATCTGTTTAATCTTCATTGAACCACCTCAAAGGCAAGGTAAGGAGTTCATAAGTATAAAGAATGCTGCAAGTGTCTCACCAAAGAGATGGGGAGATACTAAATGGGTTTTTTGGGTCCGTATTTACTGAGGAAACGGGCATGGAGTCTACGAAAATTGGGCAAACAGGTAGGGAGGTCATGGAACCTTGACAGATTAAAGAGGTGCTGGCTGTCTTGAGGCAAATCAGAGTGGATAAATCCCCAGGACCAGACAGGGTATTCCCACGGACCTTGAGGGAGGCTAGTGTTGAACTTGCAGGGGCCCTGGCAGACATATTTAAAATATCAATATTCACGGGGGAGGTGCCAGATGATTGGAGGGTGGCTCGGGTTGTTCCGTTGTTTAAAAAAGGTTCCAAAAGAAATCTGGGAAATTACAGGCCAGTAAATTTGACGTCGGTGGTTGGCAAGTTACTGGAAAGTATGATAAGGGATAGGATCTACAAACATTTGGATAGACTGGGACTTATTAGGGAGAGTCAACATGGCTTTGTGCGTGGTAGGTCATATTTGCCCAATCTACGAAAGTTTTTCGAGGAGGTTACCAGGAAAGTGGATGAAGGAAAGGCAGCGGATGTTGTCTACCTGGATTTTAGCAAGGCTAATTATTAGCAAGGCTAAGATAAGGTCCCTTATGGGAGTTTAGTTAGGAAGATTCAGTTGCTAGGTATAGATGGGGAGTTAGTAAAATGGATTAGACACTGGCTCAATGGAAGAAGCCAGAGAATGATTGTGGAGGATTGCTTCTCTGAGTGGAGGCCTGTGACTAGTGGAGTGCCGCAAGGATCAGTGTTGGGTCCGTTGTTGTTTGTCATCTATATCAATGATCTGGATGATGATGTGGTAAATTGGATCAGCAAATTTGCTGATGATACAAAGATTGGAGGTGTAGTGGACAATGAGGAAGGTTTTCAAAGCTTGCAGAGGGACTTGGACCAGCTAGAAAAATGGGCTGAAAAATGGCAAAGGGAATTTAACGCAGACAAATGTGAGGTATTGCACTTTGGAAGGACAAACCAAAGTAGAACGTACTGGGTAAATATTAGGACTCTGAAGGGTACAGATGAACAGAGGGATCTGGGAATACAGGTACAGAATTCCCTAAAAGTGACATCACAAGTGGATAGGGTCGTAAAGAGTGCTTTTGGTATATTGGCCTTTATAAATCAGAGTATTGAGTATAAAAGTTGGAGTGTTATGGTAAGGTTATATAAGGCATTGGTGAGGCCGAATTTAGAGTAAAGTATTGTGTACAGTTTTGGTCACCTAGTTACAGGAAGGATGTAAATAAGGTTGAAAGAGAGCAGAGAAGGTTCATGATGATGTTGCCGGGAGTTGAGAAGCTGAGTTACAGAGAGAGATTGAATAGGTTAGGACTTTATTCCCTGGAGCCTAGAAGAATGAGGGGAGATTTGATAGAGGTGTATAAGATTTTGATGGGTATAGATAGAGTAAATGCAAGCAGGCTTTTTGGCTAGGGGAGAAAAAAAACAGAGGGCATGGGTTAAGGGTGAAAGGAGAAAAGTTTAATGGGAATATTAGGGGGGGCTTCTTCACGCAGAGAGTGGTGGGAGTGTGGAATGAGCTGCCGGATAAAGTGGTAAAAGTGGGGTCACTTTTAACATTTAAGAAAAACTTGGACAGGTACATGGATGAGAGGGTTGTGGAGGGATATGGCTCAAGTGCAGGTCAGTGGGACTGGGCAAAAAATGGTTCGGCACAGACAAGAAGGGCCAAAAGGCCTGTTTCTGAGCTGTAATTTTCTATGGTTCTATGGTTCTAAAACACTGTACAATTGCAACAACATTCTCTTCCTCTTATACACCAACAATAAAGATGAACAAACTATATGCCTTCAGAATTGCTTTCTGTACCTGCATGTTAAATTTCTTTACATCTGTACATCTCTCCAGCAACCAGAATCAGATGCAGTACTCAAATTGCACTACCAGACAGCTTGATCATTTGTTCCTCTGAATTATAGTCTACCATGTCAATTTTGGCTTTACTATAGTTTTATCAACTATAGTTTTTAGCAAAGATATTTTGGCCTTAGAGGGAGTGCAGAGGAGGTTTACTAGGCTGATACCAGAGTTGAGGGGGTTGAGCTATGAGGAGAGGCTGAATAAACTAGGCTTGTACTCGTTAGAGTTTAGAAGAATGAGGGGAGATCTCATTGAGACGTATAAGATGATGAATGGGATGGATAGGATAGAGGTGGAGAGACTCTTCCCGCTCGGAAAGGACAGTAGGACTAGGGGGCACAGCCTCAAGATAAAGGGGGGGCGTTTTAGAACGGAGTTGAGGAGGAACTTCTTCACTCAAAGGGTGGTGAATCTCTGGAATTCTCTGCCCGTTGAAGTGGTGGAGGCTGCCTCGCTAAATATTTTTAAGACGCGGGTTGATGGGTTTTTGATAAGAGAGGGGATTAAGGGTTATGGGGAGAGGGCGGGAAAGTGGAACTGAGCCACGACAGATCAGCCATGATCTTATTGAATGGCGGGGCAGGCTCGAAGGGCTAGATGGCCTACTCCTGCTCCTATTTCTTATGTTCTTATGTTCTTATCATAAATGTATTTCACATACAATTATTTTGAAATAATTGCATCTCTGCCAATGCAGAAAGTGTGTCTGGGATGCGATTGCAGGGTTATGGAGACATCCTGCTGCTATGTTCCCATGAATGGGCCCAAGGGCTGTGGGTCCCATTTGTCTAGGCTGGGCCCACTTTTACAGGCGCCTCCAGCAGAGGTGGTCAACCTGTTCATAAAGGGTACTGGGAAAATTGTTGGCAGCACCAACTCTGCCCATTTATAGCTCAAAATTAAAATCAGACTTTTAATGTACATTAAAGAACACCAATTTGAAAATTATTAGTGGCCCAAAACTTTCACCTTCCTTAATCAGGCAGTATCATGCAGAAAGAGTGGTCCACCATTCTATATATACCAATGAATCTCATCACATTACTAAGAGCAAAGTTTGTCACTTTGCCTGTCTGATTTTATTAGGGTAAACAGTTTAATCTACTTGCTCATAATGTTCACTCTAAAGTTAAATACTGCAGTTCTGGTTTTTGTGATTTTTACTGAGTTCACTCTATCTTTACTTTTGCTATATATTCAAAACATGTCTCCTGTAATCTGTCTCTGTATCTGAAATCAATACTTGCCGGTGACGCACCTTCAGTTGTTGACCAATGTCCATTAATCTTAAGTCCAGGTTGTTTCTCATAATGAATTCAGAGTAAATGTTGAAAGGAAGGTTGACATAACCTTTTAGTTTTCCTGCCTGATCTTTGTCCCACAACTTTTCCATCTGTTATCATTTATGCTGACACAGTGCAATACTGATGAAGGAGTGCTGAATTATCAGGAATGCCAGCTTTCAGAAGAGATGATAAATTGGAACCCTGTCTGCCTATACAGGTGGATGTATAGGAACCCAGGACACTTTCCGAGGCAAAGTAAGGAGACTCTTCCTGTGACCTGACCAACACTTATCCTTCAAACAGCACCACATAAAACAGATCAACTAATTATTTGTCTCTTTGCTATTGTTTGTGGCACCTCATTGTGCAATTTGATGCCAATTGCGGCAATGCTAATTGCATTTCCAAAAGCATTTTGGGATACCCCAAAGATATGAAATGCCTATGCATACAAGCTCCAGTTATCTAGTTATTTATCTCATTGCTTTATATAACATCTTCCTATTGTTAAGTTCGTTTTTCGTGATTCTCTTCTGTCCTTGATACAAAGGCAAATACCAACTTGCTGTCCAATCCAAAAGTTCTTTATTCTTCTTACATATGTAAGTTGGCAAACCTTTGCTACGTTAAGTTTGTTTCTTGCGAGACTCTTCCGTCCTTGATACAAAGGCAAACACCAACCATTGTCCAATCTAAAAATTCTTTATTCTTCTTACAAGCAAACCTTTGCTACGTAACTTCCACTCAGTGCTGGGAGTTAGGTAGCAGAGGCGTGCTGAACAATGGGACCGTCCTCATTTATGTAGCTTTTACAAACCTTCAGATCACATATGATCTGATACAATATAGCTAATCACAAGACACCTTTTGTTCTAGTCAGGTTAACCATATCTAAGGTCATAATATCATTATGTTGAAAGAAAGAGAACTGTTAAAGGGTAAATTCGTTAATCATAAATGTCTTAAGCTTGTCATTTTGAAATCAACTCAAAAGTTCTTAGTTGCATGCGATGTTAACCCCTTAACATCTCATTATGTGCAGACTGCATGACCTATTTCCTTCCTAACAATAGTAATTACACTTCAATTTTTGTAATTATGTCAATATTATTAGTTATAATCCATAGAAACCCTACAGTGCAGAACAAGGCCATTTGGACCATTGAGTCTGCACCAACCTTCTGAAAGTGTACCTTATCCAGGCCCGCACCTTCACCCTATCCCCATAACCCCACATATTTACCATGGCTAATCCATCTAGCCTACATATTTTTGGACACTAAAGGGCAATTTAGCATGGCTAATCTACCTAACCTGCTTATATTTGGACTAGGGGAGGAAACCGGAGCACCCGGAGGAAACCCACACAGACATGGGGAGAATATGCAAACTCCACACATTCAGTCACCCAAGGCTGGAATCAATCCTGGGTCCCTGGTACTGTGAGGCAGCTGTGCTAACCACTGTGTCATCTTGTCACCCTAGTTGATAGAACTTTAACATGTCTTGAGAATTTGAAAACTGCTCTATAAATGAAAGTTCATTTTTCTCAAATTACCACTGCTCAGTTGAGTCCTAAAATGGAATCAACTTCCTGCTGATATCATAGGAGTTTAACTTAACTACCTAAATTAGCTAAATTAGCTGTGCACCAAGGACCCTGAGCAAAGGGCTTCAACAGAAACAGTGCAGTGAATTCTTCCTTGCAATCTTTGTGGTATGACCACTGTCACTGTTCGCTGTGCAGGAGACCTTAAATTCTCCAGCATTATTGTTGATCTCAATCTCAACTAAATAAACTTGCATTCATTCACAGTGACTTCATTGATTCTCATGCAAATTTAGACACAGCTACATGCATCTTCATTAAGCCAGTCGACCTATGTTTTAAAAAGGCCATAGCATTCTCCATATTCTCCTTTTCTTCAGTTTAGTATAACAGTTACTATCGATGAACAAGGGAACATCCCCTTGGCCTGATCACAATTCAAAAGCTGAACACATCGGGGATGGTTCCCTTGTTCATCGATAGTAACACCCATTGAAGTTTACCTCCCTCTAAAGGTAGATTGTCAGCGTTCACCAACTATTATTCATCAAGGTCAAGTAAAAATGTTTCCACGAAGGAATAAATCATTACTGCACTGAAATTTTTACCTTACTCATCAGCTAGTACATTAAACTGTAAAACGTGGTCCAGTGCCAGAATTTTCGGAACCTATTAACTAATGGAAAGACACAGAACAATGCCAGGAGAGAACGCAGATAAATATTTGTGTTCTACTGACAGTAAAGGGGGCACGGTTTGGCTGGAATTGTTCACAGCCAAAAGAACTGACAGCTGTCATTTTGAGAGGCAAAATGATAATGTCGCCTGCAGGACCTATTGTGCTACACGTAGAGAAATCTGAACTGTGTTTGAACTCGTTCAGAAAACATATAGTCAAGATCCAACTTAACAGCATGTGCTAATCAATATTTAAATGGTGATAATAATTTCTATCTTTTTTAGATTATCAGAATTCACCAGTACATTGATACTGATATTCCTGAAGCTCCCAAGCGTCACTGGTCTACAAAGTGTGGGTATAGAGTACTCCCAGATCTCTTATCTACAGTTTGCCCTGCCTTTTTGATTCTGTTGCATTGAAAGTGGTGGCTTCCTAATTCTTCACTCTAGTGCACATGTTCTCCAATTCACAAACCATAAATATTTTGGTAAAGGGGGTGCACCTGGTTTTTGCCTGTGCTGGTGCGAGCTTCCTTGCTCAAGCTATCCATTGTTAGTACCATTTCGCCTGCTCTTTTTCCAAGCCTTTAATATCATTCTTGAAGTATTGATTTCATTCACCCTTACATGGCAAAGCTACCAACACTTCTAAAGCTGATCATTGGTCAGAATAATGGTTGGGATCTTCCTTCCAAGACTATTCTTACGGTTATGTCTCTTTGCTAATCAAATTATCAACCAATGATTATGTTTCAATATTTATCCTCTTGAATCTTTCCTCATTTTGAATATTTCTGATCTTTACTTACCCTTCTCTGTTCAACTCGCTCTGATTTTTCAAGATTTGCATCTTTGTTCCAATATTAACCAAATCAATCTACATCGGCTTTCTCTTATTTTGTCCAAAACTGCACGTAGTCTTCAGTGTTTTGCCCAATATTTTGTACAACATTTATCATGTCCTTGTTCATGCTTAATGATGCTATAGATTTAGGATTTGTTTTTTCGGCTCATATTTGCTTCCCAAAATTACTCCTTCATATTTAACTATCTTGACTCCATTTCCAATACACCTGCCCTTGCTGCTACATCTACATTCATCCTCAGTTTGCTAGGCTCCTTAACTTAGGGTCAGTGACAAATTTGGATATAATTCACTCTATGGCTATGTCCAAATGTGAATGGGGAACAAGCAAGGTCCCAACACTGAACCCTGGTCTATGCAACTGCTATTTGCCCCTCAGACAACCCATTCAGCTCCCCTCCTCCCTCATGCCCTCTTGCCCCTCAGACCCCTCCGTTCAGGCTCTTTCCTCCCTCAGCCCCCCTCTCCCCCTCAGACACCCCACTCAGGCCCCCATACAGGCCACGCACTTTGGCAGTGCAAATGGTGCACTGCCCTTTGCCAGCCTGGCTTGGCATCTTTGGCTCAAGGGGTGGGGGGGAGTGTAGTCAAGGAGGTAGGTCTAATGGATATTTGCCCCTCTGCACTGCCAGGCTGAAGTGGTAGGGTTTTTCAGTAATCCTGATGGTTGGCTGGGTTCAGGCTGTGGGCAAGAGGTTGACCACAGCATTCCATCCTGAGATGGGGTCTTGCAGCTGGACTTCCCCTTCTAGCATTGGCAGACCCAAAGATCAGCCCTGGCATGAAGGTTTCAGGCAGCTCTGTGATCAGCAACTTCATTCCTGCCTATCAGCTGGGAAAATTCTGAAGTGGCAAGGTCACTTTAAACCCCATCTCTGGCAGGACTTTAAATCACTGCAGCACTCCATTCTGCAGCAGAGATTTTCCTTTCTCCCTGTCAGAGGCTACAGGTGTGAGCTGACCCCTTTGAAGGGCTGGATGGGGGTTTGAGGAGGGAGGAGGCCTGAATGGGGGATCTGAGGGGGACAGAGCCTGTGTGTGGAATCTGAGGGGGGAGAGGTCTAGAGGGGGTCTGGGGTCGTCACCTGGGTGGTGTTGGGGTGGAGGGGGCGTTGACCTGTTATTTGAATGATGGGGAAAGTATGTCCCTCTTTTCTGCGGGTCTAGTGCTGCTCCCCTGATCCATCAGGGTCCAACACGCCATGTCCCCACAAGTGGTAAGCAAAACCAATGTCTGGCCGGTGCCATTACTGCCAGGGGGCCAAGTGATTGGCGGTTAGCTGGGTGAATGAAGCGGGGCTAGTAAATGAGCTGTCAACTCACTAATTGTATTATAATTAGTGGGTTTGCATAATTATCAGGTTGCCGCCCACTTTGGGCAGGAACCCAATTGGGGTCGCTGACAGGAGTCGGGTGAATCCCGATTTTTGCCTGATGCCCCATTGTGCAGGGCATTGGGATCCCCGCCAGCCATCCCACAAAGCTGGGGAATCCCACCCATTATCGACAAAAACACTCTTGAGTCAGCAATTGACCCCTTGGATTTGAAAAAAAAATCCCATTTCACTCCACTATTTATGAAGGAAGGTGAAATAACTTAGGAAAGTATAATATTAATCTAATAGTCAATTTTAGGAAAGTTATGATTACCTATTACTAGGGACAGAATGAGTGAGTATTTGGAAAAAAAATGAGAGTTCAGAAGGAGCTTCGATAAATTTTAAAGACAAGATATGCCAAATAAATCTAGTTGATTTTTTTGAGGCAGTAACTAAAATGGTAGATAGGAGAATGACTATGGATTTTATTTATATGGACTTCCAGAGAGCATTTGACAAAGTTCTACGTGAGAGACTGCTAACAAAAATGAAAGCGCATGGAATTAGACAACCTCACAGATTAAGAAATGAGTTAGGGGACAGCACAGGGAGAATAGATATGAATTAGTATGATGTGCTTAGATCTATTACTCCAGGGAAAAGCCACAGATTTTCATTATATTTACAAATGACATGACGGATGTCAACTTCAAGTGGTAAAAAAATAAATATTTCTGATTGGATGCAGAAGAAGCGCACAGCTCTCACAGTCAATGTTGTATGCAATCTGCACACACATCACTTCACTTGCCCTTGCTTTACATATGTGCCACATCAGTCATTCTAGTAGGAAAAAAGCCAAAAGGATGGTAAATGGAATGTGACAACACTGCGCTGGACAACAGTCAACAAAATGTCTTGTGGGCAGCACTCAGAACACCGAAGGGCTGAATGTACACAGGTTTCCCACTATTGATTGAGACCAGTATATCTAGCAAATGTATTGCAGGATTTTAAAAAAATGTATTAGAAGGAATTAAGATACAATTTAGCTATGGCCTAATTGAATAGAAGAGTTTGAGAAGTTGAATGCCCTAATCGTGTTCCTATATTTATAACACCTCTGCATTAAAAATGTTTTTGACCAACATTCATTAGCCAACATCTTTCTAAGTGTTAATTTAAATTAGCTGCATCATGATCAGCTTTCCAACTGAGCAATTTTGAGATTTCAACTACCCTTCATCTGAAAAAGTGTTTGTTGATATCATTCATGAATATCTTAGCTCTAACTTTAAGGTTATACCTCCTTATTCTAGAATTTTCAGTCAGGGAAAGAGGCTTTCCCTAACTATCCTACCAACTCTTATAATTATCTTAAAATTAATAGCTCTGTTATGTCATTAAACTTGTCAAATGTTCAATAGCATTGGCCACCAAATTCAAGTGTGATTAAATCCTTTAATACAGTTAATTTTTATTTATATTATTTGTTCTTCCAAATTGTACTCTGGTACTTCTGCGTTCCTCCTTTCACCTTCTTGTGTAAATAAAGCAGCAAGGTATTCGTTAAACATCACTTGCATTGTTTTCTTCTTGACTCTAATATTGCCAAGTATTGAAGCAAAACTGGAGTCAAAGGGAATCAGGGAGCAAGCTCTCCATTTGTTGGAGACATAACTGGCACAAAGAAAGATGGTTGTGGGAGTTGGAGGTCTGTTCCGTTTCATTTCTCGGCCCAACAATCTTCAGCTGCTTCATCAATGACCCTCCCATCATAAGGTCAGAAACGGGGATGTTCATTGAAGGTTGCCTGATGTTCAGCACCATTCGCAACCGATCAGATACTGAAGCAATCTGTGTCCGAATGCAGTAATTGATGCACAGAATCCAGGCTTGAGCTGACAAGTGGCAAGGATTATTTGTGTCACACAGTACCAAGCATTGACCATCTCCAACAAGAAAGAATCTGACTACCTTCCCTTGACATTCGATGGCATTACCATAATTGAAATCCCTACTAACAACATCCTGGCACTTACTATTGGAACTCCTAATACTACTGTGGGTATACAATGCATGTGGATTGCAACAATTCAAGAAGGCATCTCACCACCACCAACTCAAGGCAATTAGGGATAGCAATAAATGTTGACTGAGCCAGTGACATCCACATCTGAATTTTAAAAATATTTTATCCTGTTGCTTGCACACTTTTTCTGGTTATCTTCTTATGGTTGATAAAAGCTCTTGCAATTTTCCCCGTTTTTTCATACTTTTAAACCTCCTCACTTTTTGTTTCTAATATCTACCTTTTCTACTTCATTTGGATCATTAGTTTTAATTTCATTGGATAGCTTCTCATTTTTTTTTTGGATATACCTTCCTTGGAGCTGAAGAGTTTCTGGCAAGGACAGAACAGGAAAGACAGAACAGGACAGATCTGGAGTGCAAATGTTTAGCTGTGGGAAACTTTGCTGTTTCAACTTCACAGAAACCACTGTGGCTTCAAAGCTGTTGGTAGAAAAGCAAGCTGGGCATTGTTGATATAAATATGATGGATAATGTATCTGAGAGTACCTTGAGCCAAACTGCAAATGACTGTGTGATGTCAGAGGAGAGGCCATTACAAGAGATGATTGTGATTATGAATGGTTCTATCTATCAGCAATCACTCATGTTGAGAATTATTCTTTCTTACTGATAGTTGCATGAAAGTACCATGTTAGTGTTGGCTATGGGATCACAGGTGGCTTCTGAGCCATATCTCAGCCTCGCAGGCTCTCCCATCTTATCTCTTTTTCCATGCAGCCACGTTAAGGGTCATTGACTAGGCTGGTCAATACTTGTACAACTGTAACTAGCATGTATAATGCATGCTCCTCTCATTTACACATTACAACTGTAATCAATACCCTTCAAGCAATGTAAGACCCAATATCTGTATTTGAAGAGCTTCTCAGCTATCTACCCATTTAAAAGCCTGCCTAAAAATTGAATCGGACAAATGTGTGTCCTGGTGCCAACCAGATTTTCCTACGTTCCTCTGGTCACCAGCTTTTCAATATTTCATGATGTGATGAAATAAGGTAAACCAAAATCTATTCCCAAATGCAGTTCTAGTCAAGTTATAATGGAATGCAATAGAATAATGTAAAACAAATACCTTGAATTTCCTATGTACAAAGGAGAAATTGTTAGAGACCTGCTGAACGTAGTTACTCCAGGTGTTTTATTGGTAGCTGTCCTGCTGTGAACATGTACTTTCTGGAGCCCAGCCAACACCACAATCTGACAAAGTATTTACTGTAAATGCATTCTTTCTCATACTGTCTCCAAATTAAATCTGGCACATACTGCAATAACCATTAAAGAGTTTAAAATTACATAAAAAATAAAATGCATACAGTGAAGTTTAATTTTTTGGCACTTGAGTCTTCCAGAATTTTTTTCCTGTTTATTACACAATGGAGCTGCTCAGCCAAATCCCTTCGCCACTTGCAATGTCAACGCTCCCCCAATATCAGCCCTACAAATATATTCATTCAATCTTTAGCAATTCCAATTTCCATAATAAGTTTAAAAACCACTGCTAATTTCCCATTCACATCTCCATGCCACTTTATTATGTAATGGAGCCTATGACTACAATGTGTCAGAAACCCAATAAACCCAAAATAAAATCTACATGATAGAAGATTTTGTGGATTATTAGGATTTTATAATACACTGGCAAATCCTCAGCGGTGTCAATCGTGTGTCAAAGGATATTCTATTTTCAAATGCATTGGACTATATAACATCGACCAACTGGAGTGTGCATGAATGATGGAAAGGGAGTTAATGGATCATGGGTTAAAAATTCCAGAATGCAGTGTAATCTGGAACATGGTAAGATTTGGAGGATGGACTGAGCCAAATCAGCATAAGGAGATAGGTGTCTGGGGTATTAGGGGTGGCACTGTGGCACAGTGGTTAGCACAGCTGCCTCACAGCACCAGGGACCCAGGTTCAATTCTAGCCTCAGGTTACTGTGTGGAGTTTCCACATTCTCCCCGTGTCTGCATGGGTTTCCTCTGGCTGCTCTGGTTTTCTCCCATAATCCAAAAATGTCTGGGTTAGGTTGATTGGCCATGATAAATTGACCCTAGTGTCAGGGTAAGATTAGCAGGGTAAATATGTGGGGTTATGGGAATAGGGATTGTGGTTGGTGTAGACTCGATGGGCCAAACGGCCCTCATGCACTGTAGGGCTTCTATGATTCAGGAAGGAAGGCTGAGTTCCAGTAACCATATGTTCTGCTCTTTTGCATTACCACAAGTTAATGAAGGCCTGTCTGACCGTCACTGTATTTGTATTACTGCTTCTGTTTCTCTTTTTAACCTTCTTCTGAGTTTCTAATCTTTAATGTTTTGCTTTGGCCTCTTCTTTTTTCCCTTTCTTCCTTTCCAAATGATGATGCATTGTGATGCTGTCTGAGGTGGGAAAATTAGTGTGTCGCTCTCTAGCTGCACAGCCAAGTTTTCTCTCCAGATTCTCTGGCACTCTGAAAATCTGAGGGCATGGTTTTCATAATTAAGTTGGCGGAATGCAGCCTGATGGAACCGGCTACACCGGCTCCACAAAGATCAGGGTGCCCTTAATCTTAAAAAAAGTAGTCCCTCACCCCCATGCTTATGGGAACTCCCACCCTCCAACAAGTACTGGGGCAACCATCTCATACACATAAGGGAACCAACCCCAATAGAACTTCCCAGTGCATCTGTCTGTGGCACTACCCTAAAGGGAAAATATGTGGGAGAAGCTCTTTAATTGCTTTCACATTTATGGAGATGTATTTTAAAGAGGTTCCCACCCTCACTGCATCACTGACAAGGGTTGAGAAAATTCAGTAAATGAGATCTCGCCTAGAAGAATCTCGTTTTCCAATTCTTGTGAGATTTTGTGCCCACAACATTGTTTGCACTCACGGCAGGTGTGGGTGCAAACTTTTGCCCTATGTTTCTCTTCCCATCCTCACCTAAATACCTGTGCTGTGGTCACCCTTTTGCTTTCACCATGTGCCACCACGTCCCCTATTCCTGCACTTTCCAAGTACCATTTCTCCTAAGGTTTATCCTGTCACTCCAGTCATGATCTAACCTCTTTCCCCATGAATTACCTGCAAGGCATCTCTATAAACCCCTATCCTGATTCCTTTTCTCACCTCACTCCTAATCCTTTATCCACCCCCTTTCCACTTTCTCCCTTTAAGGCAAGTGATGAGACACCAGACTCTTTCCTCCTCCACACACTCCTCCAACCATGGCCCACCTCACACCATACCCTGCTCCAACTCAGCCTGGTCTCAGCACACTACTGCATGCTTCGATTTCGACTTCCTTTGACTCATGTTTCATCGTGATTGTGTAGCTTAACACTCTGTTAGCTTTGCTCATCATACATTCAATGTTCAACCAAAGACTTTGAGATCTTTTAAAATTCCACCCATTGTCATTTCAACACAGATTATGCACGTGTTACTAATTTTCCTTCCAATTTAGAGTACCTTACATTTCTTTATACTTGTTACATTTCCTCTTCAGTGCATTTACATATTTGATCCAGTTCATGAGCTGCTTTGTCCTCATCCCTCTGACCGCCCTGTTTGGAAATTTGACCAATTTGAGGTGCGCTTCTGATTCCAGATCATTAATGTAAATGAGGACAGTGGGTGAGATTGTCCAGCCCTGCTCACCCTGAAACCAGAAAGTCCCTCCCGAGGTCAAGTGACCTTTCCTTGGTCCACCCCTCGACCGCTATGATTCCTGTGGCAAGAGGGAATAAAAAATTCGACCCCTCATCTGGAAACAGAAGATATATTAGACATGTATGCTTATGACTCACAGGGGGCTATTCTCCCAAAAAAAAATTCTAAGTGCCAAATTCGCATGGAAACTGGAGTAATTCCTGTTGATTGTTTTAGTGGAATTTTCAAAATGAATCTCCCACACTCAGATTCAAACCGAAAATCAGGGGGTGGGATCTATTCCATCTGGAGTGGCCGGCAGCGTAGTGCTGAGCGAGCCACTGCGCATGTGCCGATCTGTCAGAACAGAAATTGGCATATGCGCAGTAGCCCCACACTGCAAGCCTCCCAATCGCTGGCCAGCCCTGCAATCCCGCATCGCTGCCCCACCAACTCCACACCCGCTGATCGCATGCCTCCCAGACCTCTCTGGGCAAACCCTGATCTCTCCCCCACCATTGTCAGTCCTGGACTTCCTGATCCTCCCCCATCCCATGCTGGGCACCCCCTCACCACCACCCCAGCAGTCCTGATTCCTCCAACAGTCCTGATCCCCCTTGCGGCTGACCCCACCCTGACCTCCTCTGTCTTTCTGCCACTGATCCCAATGCAGAGTGGCAGCGGGACAACCCACCCCAACCTTTCACCTCCCCCCAATAGGCCTTGCTCCCTTTGCACTGCCTGATGCCTGTTTGGCAGTGCCAAGATGCCCCTTGGGCATCACCATCCCCCCTTACCTCTGACTCCACAGGGGGACCTCCATGGCCTCCCTTAACTCCAGCAGGCTGCCTGTCCCTTATTAATGGGAAACATGAGTAAACCCTACTGGAGTGAACCATTCCTAGCAGAGTGGGGGGGTGGGGATGGTGACACTTGCAGGCTCAGAGACTTCAGTCCCGGGTCCACTAAGTTGAAATTCAAATATTGAATTTTTGGCTGATGACTCCAAAAATTTGTGCAGAGGTCACGGTGCTCAGCGAGGACCCCGCTAGACTGCCTCCTCTAATGTCTCCTGGCCTGCTGCGCTCCTAGAGCAGCACAGCAAGGTGGAAGAATCACCTCCACAGTGTCGCTTCACCACTATCTCTTATGACCACTGATTTGTTAGACCACTTGCCTAACCTCCAATGGCGTAGAAGTAAAAAAATGTTTTCCAATTAAATACTGGGAAGACTGAAGCATGGTCTTCAATCCCCACCACAAACCCAGTACCCTGACTACCGATCCTTCTCCCTGGTCACTGTCTGTGACTGAACCAGCCCATTTGCAAACCTGACATCCTTTTTGACACTAAGATGATCTTTTAACCTCATATCAAGTCCATTAACAAGTCCACCTACTGACGTGTCTGTAACATCACCAATTCTGCCCTGGCACATACAAGAACAGTTAAAAGGTTTTTCCATTTCTTTTATTGATACATTTATTATAATTTAAAAAAATCTTATCCAACAAATACTTAAGTGTTAACTTCTGTCATAAGAACATAAGAAATAGGAGCAGGAGTAGGCCATCTAGCCCTTCGAGCCTGCCCCGCCATTCAATAAGATCATGGCTGATCTGTCGTGGCTCAGTTCCACATTCCCGCCCTCTCCCCATAACCCTTAATCCCCTCTCTTATCAAAAACCCATCAACCCGCGTCTTAAAAATATTTAGCGAGGCAGCCTCCACCACCTCAACGGGCAGAGAATTCCAGAGATTCACCACCCTTTGAGTGAAGAAGTTCCTCCTCAACTCCGTTCTAAACCGCCTCCCCTTTATCTTGAGGCTGTGCCCCCTAGTCCTACTGTCCTTTCTGAGCAGGAAGAGTCTCTCCACCTTTATCCTATCCATCCCATTCATCATCTTATATGTCTCAATGAGATCTCCCCTCATTCTTCTAAACTCTAACGAGTACAAGCCTAGTTTATTCAGCCTCTCCTCATAGCTCAACCCCCTCAACTCCGGCATCAGCCTAGTAAACCTCCTCTGCACTCCCTCCAAGGCCAAAATATCCTTGCGTAAGTACGGCGACCAAAACTGCACACAGTACTCCAGCTGCGGCCTCACCAATGCCCTATACAGCGGCAGCAAGACCTCCCTACTTTTATATTCAATCCCCCTCGCTATGAAGGCCAGCATCCCATTAGCCTTCCTGACCACCAGCTGCACCTGCAGACTGGGTTTTTGCGACTCATGCACAAGGACCCCGAGGTCCCTCTGCACCGCCGCCTGCCGCAGTTTTTCGCCACGTAAGTAATAGTCCTTCCTACCATTTTTCCTACCAAAGTGGACCACCTCACACTTGCCGTAAATAGCTGAGGCCCCAGCACTGACCCCTGGGGCACTCCACTAGTCACCAACTGCCAATCCGAATAGCACCCATTAACCCCCACTCTCTGCCTCCTATTTGACAACCAATCCTCTATCCACGCTAACACCCTACCCCCAACTCCATGCCCCCTTACCTTCTGCAATAACCTCTTGTGAGGTACCTTGTCAAACGCCTTCTGAAAATCAAGAAAGACCACTTCCACCGGCTCTCCTCTATCCACCACCCTAGACACATCCTCATAGAACTCCAGTAAATTTGTCAGACACGACTTCCCTTTAATGAAACCGTGCTGCGTGGAGGCAGTTCCCATGGCCCCCAGCCCCAGACCCCATTCCCACAGACCCCAGCCTCAGTTTCCCACTCCCACGACTGTCAGTCACAAACTTCCACTCCCACATCACCCATCCTTGTACTCCAGGTTTCAATTGCCCCCAGCCTTAGACTCCCACTCTCATGGCTCCCTTGCCTAGGACTTCTACTCACATTGCTTCCTGGTCTCAAGGCCTGCTTCCCACCTCAGATTCTGACTCACCCAGCCTCAGACTCCCTTCCCCGTGACTTGGGCTACCTCGCACTGCCTTATGGTTGTCATCCTTCTCTTTTTGACTTTGCCACAGATGAATTTACATCTATTTCCAGATCGTCCAATCAAAGGCCGCTTCTTAATGCATTGGCCATGATAGGCTAGTGCACCTATCTTAGCCAACAATGTGAAAAAGCCACCTTTGATTGATCAACCTGGAAGGGCAGTTTTTTAAAATTTAAAACGTCCGGACCTACCGTGGAACCCCAGCGTTCCACAGAACCCAGTTCGGGAAGCATTACACCAGTACATGACATGGAAACAATACATATATCCGGCTTTGATTCCTTTCATTTTTAACTTCATCACTCGTTCTGGAAACTCCGACTATATGATCCTAATCCTTTTCCTTCCTATGTATTTGATTCTGACTTCAAAGTTGATTTACAGTCAAAAGAGTGGTAGAGGTTTACAGCATGGAAACAGGTCCTTTGGCCCTACTTGTCCATGCTATCCAGTTATTACCGCTAAGCTAGTCCCAGTTGCCCACATTTGGCCCATAGCCCTCTATACCCATCTTATCCATGTAACTGTCTAAATGCTTTTTCAAAGACAAAATTGTACCTCTCTCTACTACTGCCTCTGGCAGCTCATTCCAGACACTCACCACCCTCTGAGTGGAACATTTGCCCCTCTGGACCCTTTTGTATCTCTCCCCTCTCACCTTAAACCTATGTCCTCTTGTTTTAGACTCCACTGCCTTTGGGAAAAGTTGTTGACTGTCTACCTTATCTATGCCCTTCATTATTTTATAGACCTCTATAAGATCACCACTAAGCCTCCAGGGAAAAAAACTCCCAGTCTATTCAGCCTGTCCTTATAATTCAGACCATCAAGTTCTGTTAGCATCCTAGTAAATCTTTTCTGCACTCTTTCCCAGACCTGTACACAGTATTCCAAATGTGGCCTTATTAATGTTTTGTACAACTTCAACAAGATGTCCAACTCTTGTATTCAATGTTCTGACCATTGAAAACAAGCATGCCGAATGCCTTCTTCACCACCCTGTCCATCGGTAACTCTACTTTCAAGGAGCTATGAACCTGTACCCCTAGATCGCTTTGTTCTATAATTCTTCCCAAAGTCCTACCATTAACTGAGTGGTCCTGCCCAATTCAATCTACCAAAATGCATCACCTCACATTTATCTAAATTGAACTCCATCTACCATTCATTGGCCCACTGGCCGAATTAATCAAGATCCTATTGCAATCCAAGATAACCTTCTCCATTGTCCACTATGCCACCAATCTTGGTGTCACCTGAAAACTTGCTGTATTTCTGGCCAATTGTCTTCCCATCATACGTTCTCAGTGACATCCTTTAGCATGACACCAGAAAAGCAACACCCTATGCAGGACTCAGCTCACTGGTTGCAGAAAAATCCTTTTTGCCCCCTTACTCTCTAATCCCTTATGGCCACAGCATTTATAAACTTTGCAACATCCTGTGTGCCATTTGCACCACAGTGTGCTAGGCTGCACTTCCTCAAGATGTTACACTCTCTTGTATCCAACAATGAAAACAGCTTTATAAAGGAACCTCTCTCTTGTCTAACAACATGAAAACTGGCTTTAAATTGAAGCAAAAAGCTTCCAGTAACATGGTGAATGAATTAAGTTGAGGATTATACTACAACATAAAGTCTGTGATGGTTAGAATTCATTTAATGGTTGTCAAGCTTATGTGTGAAGGTTTGCTCCATCATGCTTGGTTAATTCCCTCAAGGTAAGCCAGTCTCTTTGATAATACCTTTTATATTACTTGACACAATGTCCTATTGCTCAAAGAATAATCTATTTTTTAATTCACAATGAGTCACTCAATATTAAAACCCTTGTATATTTAAATGGAAAACTAGCTTTTCATTCAATGATATTACTCAATTTTTTCCCTGAAAAAACAGAGGTTTCATAAAAGAGTAAGCATAAGGTGCGGTGTTCATTCCCAGAGCAGTGAATTGGAATTGGAATTGAATTATGCATTTTATTGTGTATCCATCCAAGCGCTATTTTATTCTATTTCTCTGCCCCAATACAGCATAACCAACAATGCAGAAAACTGCCAGGTATGTCCTGGTCTACAAAAGCAAAGCAAGTCTAATTTGGCCAATTATTGCCCCATCAGTCTACTTTCAGTCAACAGGAAAGTGATGAAATGTGTCATTGATTGCACTATCAATTAATGGCTCTTACTAAGTAATAACTAGCTTAACCAATGTTTAATTTGGCTTCCATCAGAGCAACACCAATTTCAAACGTCATTATAATCTGAACCCAAACATGGACAAAACAATTGAATTTCAGACTTGAGGAAGTGTAACTGGCTTTGACATCATAAAGAATTTAACAAAGTGTTGCGTCAAGGACGTCTTGCTAAATTAAAGTAATTGAGGATTGGTGGAAATCATCCACTGACTTAAGTCATACCCAGCACAAAGGAAGATGATTATGTTTATGCTTGTTGGAGGCCAAATGTTCAGCTCCAGGATATCCCTGCAGGAGTTCCTCAGGATAGTGTTCTTAGCACAGCCATCTTTAGCTGCTTCATCAATGACTTTCCCTCCATCATAAGGCTGGAAGTAAGGATGCGTGCTAACGATCATACAGTGTTTAGTACCATTCACACCTTCTCAAATACTGAAGGAGTGTGTGCCTGCATGCCGCAAGACTTGGATAGCATTCGGATTTGGGCAGATAAGTGGCAAGCAACATTTTTCAGCACCTTAAAATTCACTGCCTCCACTTTGGGTACACAGCAGGTATAGACTGGACTGTGAACAAACCACGTTTAACAGCACCTTCCAAACCCACAACCTCTACCTAGAAGATTAGAGGCATCAGACACTTAGGAATACCTTCATGTGCAAGTTCCATCCAAATTACAAACCATTCTAACCCAGAGCTTTATTGGCTTTCCTTAACTATTGATGTATGAAAATCCTGGACTTCCTCCCTAATATCACTGTCATTGTACCTGCACTCAGGAGGCAGCTCACCACTATCTTTTCAAGAGCAGCAAGTGCTGGGCAAAGTGATTGCTGACCTTGCCAGAAATGCTCACGTAAAAAACGTTTAGGCACAGACTGAATGCATGTTCATAAGGGGGAAAGGAAGGCATCCAAAATTAGAGATCCTTGGATGACTAAAAATACAGAGATAAATATTGAACTGAAAGAGGTGACTTGTGCTAAATGTTAGATACGTAATTCTGTATAGAGGCATGCTAAATGCAAAAAGTAGAAAAGAAATGAAAAGAATGAGTTAAGAAGGGTGAAGAGACTGTAAGAGAATAAATTAGTTATTAAAAAAAAGAGACACCAAGGATCTGATTTTGCCATTTTGATTCTAAGTGCTGAATCTAGGCACAATTCAGATCCAACTTGGAAACCTGTTCTCAGGCACCTCCGTACACACTTTGGATTGGAACTTTGAACTGCGCATGCGCAATGAGAAAAGAATTTGAAAAACGCGCCTCTCTCACATCGCTCCCGGGCCGCAAAAAGCTGATAAAGCAGCCCAGGAGCGATGGCCTCCACAGATATCACACCACCACCACCACAACATAACTGTTCCTCTTATCCACCCACCCTCTATTCATCCACCCATCCCGCCAACACTCCCCCGCTACCCAGACCGATCACGACCCTCTGCCCTTCTTCCTTCCGACCGATCGCCTGCAGAGTGGCAGCGAATCCTCCCAGATACATCTGACCCGCCTCCCCCTCCCCTCTCACCCCCACCACCAGTCTGAGTCAGAGAGCCATTGGAAGCTCTGAACTTACCACTTCAGAAGCTGGAGTGCCCGTAACAGACCTTTGCCAAGCATTTGCCAAGCCAAATTTGGATGTGCAAACATGTTGGTAAAGGGGGAAATGCTGGTAAAGTTGGGCAGGCAGCCCATTAATTCAATTTAAATGCATGAAAATGTGCCTGTTTCGGGCGCGATTTGGATCGCAACCATTTTCGGGCCTTGATAAAGTGGGCATCTGTGCAGGCACAGATCACGTTAATGGCCTCATGCCTGACTTTGCCAAGTTTTCAAGCCCATAATGGTAAAATTGGGCCCCAAAATTTTTTATGAACATTTGAATCATTAAAGAATAATTAGTTAAAGGGGGAATGGGGTTAATTGATAGTTTTTCTTGAGGTTTTCTTGAGAAGGCAGACGACATGGTTGATCTACTAAATGAGCACTTTGCATCTGTCATCACTAAAAAAAAATCAACGCCATAGAGAGGGAGGAGGTAGTGGAGAAATTGGATTGGATAAAAAAGTTAAAGCTGAGGTACAAAAAGCCAACTCAAAGTAAAAAAAGTCACTTAATCCAGATGGAAATGCATTCTAATTTACTGAAGGAAGTAAGAGAGGAAGTCAGCTTAATGTCAGCAGCGAGGAAACTCATAGAGGCAATAATTCAGGGCAAAATTAATTGGAACAATGCTTATTTTAAGCCAGCACATGCATTATTGGACTGAGTACTTCCACCTGTGTTGCATCATTCTACAATGCTTGACTTAAATCAATATTTATTGAAAGTAGCATCCTCAAATATGAAAATGCACATCCTCCAACAAGATCGATAAGTTTAATTTAACAGTCAAGTTGCTATCAGTTCTTACATCAAAACAAAAATTAATTAGTGTGGAAGGGGATTTCTAACCAGCTACTAAGATTTATAGGCAGAATTCAGACTTTCAAATGACAAAGAATCAGTAAAGAGTTAAATGATTTTCGGGCAAGCTAACACAGACAGCTTACACATATGTGAATGCAATAAATGAGTCCAGACAAATAGTTATGATTTTAAAATATATATGCTGATATTTTAAAAGTATTCCAAATGCATTTTCCACTTTGGTCAAGCTAAGTTACCAAAAGGCATGATGGTAGAAGTCAATAGTTTAAAGCCAAAAATCTGGGAACAAGTTTGTTAGCAAGTCTTATTGGGTGGAATTCCCGAGAGGGTACACATTATGCAACATTATGAATAGATGTATTCATTGCCCAGACTCTGGATAGATGTGAACCTGGACACAGGAACACACGTCTATTCAACTTGTCAGAGAGCATCTCCCCCAACCCCCACCTCCCCTGTCGAACCCCGCCGGGAGTGGTTCACTCCAGCAGAATTTACTTCTGCTTTCCCCTCTCAAGGAACAGATCCCGTTGGAGAGAAGAGAGGGCAATGGTCCCACCAGGAGCTCAGGGTATAGGGAGGGTACACCTTGCGCAGTGTCAGTCTGACACCCTGGCACTGTGGGAACGTCCATTTTGATCTTGCAATAGCATCTGCCATTACCAGGCGATAGGGATGAAGTTAGTGCCAAAAGAAGAGACTTGTCCAGAATCAGTTGAATGAATAAGGTATCACCATGCTATTAAGTAACTTATGGTTGGCTGAGGTATTTGAGAGAGATTTGTATTGATGTATAACTGTTAAATGGAATTGATTTTAAGCTAATGAAAGGGGGAGTTATTGATTATGAAAAAGTATAACTGATTTGTATTTGACTCTGTAATTCATTCTTTCAGAGGGGTTCTATAGCTCTGTCCTAGGAGCTATTTAACCCTTCATGAGACTCTGTTCGGCTGTACAATTGTATTATTTTGTCATGTGTTTCATGTTAAATAGATTTGTTATGTCTTTTGCACAGAGATATTTGCCTTGTGAATTTTAAATTGGCCAATTTCCCCCCAACATTAGTGTGGTATTTTGTATGTCTTTTTTGACTGATTTTCAGCAAATGCATGCAATGTAAACTCCAGCAGGGCCATTTGCTTAAAATTATGTAAAATAAATAGCTTTTAGATGAGATGGGAATCCATCATATATATATCTGCTACCAGTTAGTCCTTAACAGGCTTTGGTAACAAAGGAATCTGTGGCTATCCCATTTCAAATATAAAATTTACATCATGGCTAGGATTCTCCCAGAAAAATTCTATGTTCCCAATGTGCAGAAAAATGGAAGTAACTCCTGCTGGGTTTTTTAGTGCAATTTCCAGAATGAATCTCCCACACTTTGTGCAATGCGGTGTGCCTCAGTGTGATTCACTCTGGAAAGCTGGGAGCAGGGCCCATTCCTGCTGGAGAGACCGGGAGTATAGCACTGAGCGAGTCACTGCACATGCTCTGATCTGTCAGCATGCAAATCAGTGTGTGCACAGTGGCCTATGCCTGCTGGCCAGATCGTTGGCCAGCTCCACAACCCCCCCCATCGCTGGCCTTCTGACCCCATCAATCCCTGACTTCAGGCCTCCCAAACCTCCCCAGACAAGGCCCAATGTTCTCCCACACCCACCCCCATTCCCCCCAGCCAACCCCAATCTCCCAATTCCTTCTCCCCTCTAGGCAGTCCCAATCTCTCGATCCCCCCGCCCCCTCTGATCAGTCTTGATCTCCCAATCGCCCCCCAACAGTCCCAACCCAAATCCTCCGACAGCCCTCACCCTCCCAAGAGCCCCAACCCCCACCCCCTCATCCCCACCCCAATGGCTAGCCCCCGATCATCTCTTCCATCTCTCCCTCATCAATCCTCTTGCAGAGTGGCAGCAGTTCCTCCCACCCCCACCGATCATGCCCCCAATAGGACCTGTCACACTTTGACACCATGCCCTTGGTACTGCCCAATGCCTGGTGGGCAGTGCCAGTTTGTCCCTTAGGCAGTGCCGGGCTGTCAGGCTGACACTGCCCAAGGTGTACCCTCCCTATACCCTGAGCTCCTGGTGGGACCTCATCGCCCTCTCTTCCCTCCAGCGGGATCAGGCCATCTGTTCCTCGAGAGGGGAGAGCAGAAGTAAATTCTGCTGGAGTGAACCACTCCTGGCGGGGTTCGGGAGGGGAAGTGGGGGTTGGGGGAGATGCTAGTCTTGTAAAACCAAAGCCACTCAACCAACTGCTGTGGTTTGTCTGTCAAGAATTTAACACAACAACGTACATGTTAGTAAATGTCAGAAAAACATGGCATTTGGTGATAGTATGATCTTTTTTCTATCCTCTTGGCAGTGACTCTGATCAGTATAGTAAGGCATGATTTGGCTGCCATGGCTAATACTGCAATTCATCAATTCATGGCACTTGCTAATTTGATGCTTATGAACAAATCAGGAGGCAATCTCATAATATCTATGGGATGAGAATATAAATTCTATGATATCTTGACCTCCTGACAGACACAATAGTCCTTTCCTTTTTCAATATTGATGCTAACATCAATTAGCTACAATTTAAATAAAAAGAAATCAGTAAATAAAAACATTTAATGTTATTGTTAAATGGCTCAAATATGTTTTATGGTAAGTGACAGTAAACTTAAAATAAATATTGTGGAGAGAAAATAGTGAAGCTGAGTAAGGAGAAAAGAAAGTAAGTTGTTAAAGTTGAAACTTTATATAGAAATAAAGGTTGGGATTCTCTGGTCCCACACGCCCCATTATCGCTGCCAGTGAGGACAGAGTATTTGGCACTTAACCAAATCTCTGTTCACAGCAGCAGGACCAGAGAATCCCAGCCACCAGCAAGGTTGCAGAAAGAGTCTACATCCCTACAGTATCATTGAGTCTGCACAGACTATCCCAAACAGCATTCCTCCCAGGCCCTCCCCTCTGACCTATTTCCCCCTCTGCTCTATCCCCACAACCCAGTCTATTTACCAATGCTAATGGACCTAACTTACACATCATTGGAATTGGGAGGAAACTTCAGCACCCAGAGGAAACCTGGAGGAGAACTTGCAAACTCCATACAGACAGTAACCCAAGGCCAGAATCAAGCCCGGGTCCACAATACTGTGAGGCAACAGTGCCAACCACTGTGCCATCATGCCCCAAATTGTTAATGTGAAATGGAACTATTGTGGATTTTTAAGTACAGTTAAAAGTTCTTTTCTTATATTTGGAACAACAAGCAAACATAAATTGAAGAACAGCTTGGAAATCAGATAGAACAAAATAAGGTAAATTCTTATTGACAAATCAACTCCTAAGTCAGCCAAAGCACAAAAAAAACCAACAGCATTTAAATTGCATGAAAACTGACCTGAAATTGTTGAACAAATCAATGGAGACAGGATTTATGATTTAACAGCAGAAAAGAAGAACAGATCCAGTTTGACTCCCTCCAGTGATGTTCTGGGCATATTACACATCTTTTGATTTCATTAATTCTCAAGCAGACACACAGCTTCTCCAAGGAGGCAGATGGGTACGATGCTTGAATCATTATGCAGCAAACAAAGATTTTCTGGAACTTGACAATATTTTGTCACAGTTGGGGTGATGCGTGGGGGTTCTGATGATGTCATAAACACTGGTGGTAGTACTCTCTCGTCAGCAGTTTGTAGAACATGCAGATCAGGCCTAATTTCATAACAACAGCTTACACCAGTGCTACCGTGATCCCACACAGATAGAATAAACAGCACATCAAGATATTTGGTCGCAGACAACCTTTAACATTTGACATTTTCTTGCAACCCATTTATTTCATTTCAAAGGAACCAATATTGAAGTTGGGTTAACATGACAACTGTAAGAAATTACTTTACTGGAGGCAGTAAAAAAATGAATAATTAATTGACTTAGTTTGATGCGGAGATGTTCACTTCATAGCCTAAAGGCAGTGAACTCACTTGTAAGTGAAAAATATTGCCTACAATTTAGTGGGAAGCATGAATCATCAGGCTACATATTTCTACAAAGAAGTTAGTATAAACTTTGGCCTGAATTTTCAGGAAGCTGCAGAAGTTTTGCATTTTAGACGAAGTGGCAGCAGAACCCCAATTTGAAAAGTCCTGCTCCTGAACTTGGCACTCACCATTTTTGCCAGGTGCAGAAGGTGGGGCGTCGGGGAGGATTGTAATTTATACATACATGGTTCTTGGAGGCAGCTACACATGTAAAATTGCAGCTGTCTTGAAACTGATGCAGTTTTACTTACTGGAATGCCCAAAAAACAAATTGTGGGCTTCAGGTGTTTGAGATAAAGGGTTAATGCTGATGGAGAGGTGTCATATCCTTTCAGAGATGTCCACACACAGTTTTTGGGAAGCAAGGAATCCTTTTGGGAGAGGTGAGGTGTCCTTTGGAATTGTTAAGAGTAGGCATGAATGTGTGTAAAAAGTGGATAAGTTCATTGGAACTGTCAAGCTGCCAAGCCTTTTAAATTTTTGAACAAAGTCACCCTGCAGTGACTTTCATACAATTTCACTTGTCGTTGGTTGACATAAGTAATGGGACTACCACTGTAGGATGAATGCTGCTTGATCGCTCCCACAACCTATCTTTGTCACAATGGGGGGCCTATAAATTCACAGTTTGACAGCTCAAATTGCTTATAAAGAGATTAGCTGTTTTTGGTTTGAAACAATGAATACAAATGTTTTGATGAGGGATTAGATACTTGAAGGATTTTTTATTAGGATTAGGGCATTTGAAGGAAATGTTTGTTTCAATGAGGGATTAAGTAGTTGAAGGAATTTAAATGTGTTGATTGGATTTTTATGACTGATTTTTTAAAATAAAAATAAAGTCTGCATAATTCACTTAGAGCTGTATTTTACTTCAACTCAATATGGCTTCTAAGGTCTGCCAATGGTGGATATTTGGTGAGTTGGCATTTAGAGTATAAGAGGGTGATTGAAGGGCAATAAGTTGCCATGAATTGCCATAAATTTAGTATGGAAAGTATAAAGGGCCATGGGAGGGCAGATGTTGGCATGACAGTGGCAAGGGAAGTTGTGTAGGATGAGGGGGATGTCGGCTGTTTTCCATTTCATTGTTTTTTTACAACTTGGATGGATTCCTGGAGCCTCTGTCTGCAAGGAGAATGCATAAGTGGCCAACAATTTGGGAAGTTTTTTTTGCCAAATGTATAATAATCTCCTTTGCTCTACTTGACCAAAATTACTGACTAATGTTTGATGGCTTCATGCACCACAAAGTGAAGCCTTAAGTTTGTCATCTTGTGCCCAATGTTTCCTTGCATAATTACATCTGTTCTTCTCCAGTATCTTCATAGCTTTTCTTGAGAAGACTGGGGATTCACCACATAAACTGTGTAGCTCCATTCTATAAACCAATTCAAAGCAATTTTGCTGAGCAAAATCTTCCACGCTATTTCAAGTGATTATTGCAAACAAATCGTAATTCATTGCTGTTAACAGGATTAGCGATTTCCTAATTTCACTGACTGCCCATCAAATGGGAGATAGTGAGTAAACTAAGTAAATTCTCCATGGTCTCTAATAACCCATAACTAACTCCTGTTGAGTATATAAGTAAAATCTGTAGGCAATGAGAAGAATTAAAGAAGATCAAGGTGAGGCTGGTGAATAATATCTTGTACAGAGGAGACAAGACAGTCAGGTCCTGGAACAAGGACAGCACCAGCACCTGTCATTGTGGTTGCAGAAACCCCAGAATCAATGCCTTCTGGTGTTTACCGACCTCCTGCAGCCAAGTCAGGGAGTGTGAGAGGAACACAATCACAAGGACCACAAGAATTTACAACGATGCATCATTTCCATCCCTACAAGGTTCTGCAAAAGAAACCAGAAAAGATAAAGAAATGGAAAGGATCTTTGTGATGATGAAATACAAAAACAGAGACAGAGAGGGTGGTTCTAAAAGTCAATCAAGTTAGCTAGAACTTTTCATTTGATTTGATTATTATTCTTACATGTATTGGGATACAGTGAAAAGTATTGTTTCTCACGTGCAAACAGACGGAACATACTGTTCATAGAGTACATAGGGGAGAAGGAATGGAGAGGCTGCAGAATATAGTATTGCAGTTACAGAAAGGGTGAAGAGAAAGATCAGCTTAATATGTGATAGATCCATTCAAATGTCTGACGGCAGTAGGGAAGAGGCTGGTTTTGAGTCGGTTGGCACTCGTTCTTGGGTGTTTGTATCTTCCCAATTGAATAAGGTGGAAGAGAGTATGTCTGGGGCGCGTGGGGTCCTTGATTATGTTATCTGCTTTTTCTGGGGCAGCAGGAAGTATAGATAGAGTCAATGGATGGGAGGCTGGTTTGTGCGATGGACAGGACTACATTCATAACCCTCGTAGTTTCTTGCAGTCGTGGTCAGAGCAGGAGCCATATCAAGCTGTAGTACATCCAGAAAGGATACTTTCTATGATGAATCTGTAAAAATTGGTGGCAGTCATAGTGGGATGCCAAATTTCCTTAGCCTTCTGAGAAAGTAGAGACTTTGGTAGGCTTTGTTAAATATAGTGTCAGCTCGGGAGTGCTGCCCCTCCACCCCCCCACCCCCTCCCCCACCCCCATGCCCTGATCGCGGCTCTCATGGCCAGCCCTGACACCCCTCCCATCCTGAAGCATCCCAATTCCCCTCCCCTCACCTCCAGCAGTGATGATCCCCCTACCTCCCCCCGTCAAGCAGAACCCCCTTCCCCGCCCAGGGGCAGACCTCCCCTTGGCAGATCCATAAGACCATAAGACATAGGAGCAGAATTAGGCCACTCGACACATCAAGTCTGCACCGTCATTCAATCATGGCTGATACTTCTCTCATCTCCATTCTCCTGTCTTTTCCCCATAACCCTGACCCCCTTATTAATCAAGATCCCATCTATCTCTATCTTAAAGACACTCAGTGACCGGGCCTCCACAGCCTTCTGCGGCAAACAGTTCCACAGATTCACCACTCCCTGGCTGAAGAAATTCCTCTAAAGGATTATCCCTTTAGCCTGAGGTTGTGCCCTCTGGTTCTAGTTTTTCCTACTAGTGGAACCATCCTCTCCAAGTCCACTCTATCCAGGCCTCGCAGTATCCTGTAAGTTTCAATAAGATCCCCCTCTCATCCTTCTAAACTCCAACGACTACAGGCAGACCCAGGGTCCTCAACCATTCCTCATACGACAAGCTCTTCATTCTTGTGAATCTCCTCTGGACCCTTTCCACGGCCAGCACATTCTTACTTAGATATGGGGTCCAAAACTGCTCACGATACTCCAGATGGAGTCTGACCAGCCTCAGAAGTACTTCACTGCTTTTGAATTCTAGCCCTTTCAACATGAATGCTAATATTGCATTTGCTTTCCGAACTGCCAACTGAACCTGCTCGTTAACCCTAAAGTAATCTTGAGCAATGACTCCCAAATCCCAATCTGTTCCTGAGTTCCTAAGCATTTTCCCATTTAGAAAATAGTCTAAACCTCCATTTCTCCTTCCAAACTTTTCCACATTGTATTTCATCTGCCATTTCTTTGCCCACTCTTCTAACCTATTCAAGTCCTTCTGCAGCTCCCCTGCTTCTCAATACTACCTGTCCCTCAACATACCCCCAGCAGACCCTCCAGGTCACCCCAAGTGTTGGCCTCCCTCCAGCCTCTACTAATCCCCATGCAGAGTGGCATCAGGACCTCTCACCCGTACTGATTTCCCCTAGGCACTGTCCTTAGCTAGGCCTGCCCTTAGCTGGGCCTGCCCCTAGGCCCCACCCCTTGGCACTGCCCCATGCTCAGTAAGCAGTGCCAAGGTGCCCCTGGACATGGGCACTTTGCCCCTTGGGCAGTGCCGGGGGCACAGGCTGGCACTGCCAGGGTGCCCATGCCCAGAGGGCACCACTATCCCATCACCCGACCCCCTGAGGGGTCCTGATTGCCCCCCTTTCACTCCAGTAGGTTTGTCCCATTAGTTCCCCGAAAGTGGAGAGCTATAGTAAATCTCGCTGAAGTGAAATACTCCTGGCAGGGTGAGAGATACTAGCGGGCCTGGAGAACTCAGTCTCAACCCTGCAAACTACATTTAAATTGTATTTTAAAGCTATATAAATATTAGATCTGCCTTTAAGCCCATTTCCAGCACTGCACGGACTGTGCCGAAATTCAGGCCTGGGAGGCACAATCGCGGTGAGAACACTCACAGGAATCCTGCGAATTGACCGTGACATGATTCTCCCAGCCAGCCGTGTTAAAATATCAGTGCAGCGGGATGGGAGAATACCGCCCCCTCCACAACCCCATCTCTTTCCTATACTCTGTCTCATCAGTGCTTGTCCACAGTGATGCCATCAACAGACTTGAAAATGGAGTCTGAGAAAATGGAGTTGACAACCACTTTGCTCATGGAGAGCAGACTGGTGCTCCGTATTCACCTGTCGTCACCTCACAAGGTGGAGATGCCGGCGTTGGACTGGGGTAAACACAGTAAGAAGTCTCACAACACCAGGTTAAAGTCCAACGGGTTAATTTGTAGCAAACGCTACTAGCTTTCGGAACCGGCTGTTCCTTCATCAGATGGGTGGGAGCTGTGATCTCAAACAGGACGTATAAAGACACAAACTCAATTTACATGAATAATGATTGGAATGTGAGTCTTTCCAGCTAATCAAGCCTTAAAGGTACAGACATTGTGAGTGGAGAGAGCATTAAGCATAGGTTAAAAAGATGTGTATTGTTTCCAGACAGGAAAGTTAGTGAGATTTTGCAATCTCACGGTTACCCGCACATCACAGTTACCCACAGATCTGACCAAAGAACACACCCGTCAACTCAATACTCTGATCAAGACTTCGTCGTCCAGTACTTCCCCAGAGCAGAAAGGCTATGACATCTTCTCTGGAGCCTTCAATAGGTCATTGATGAAGACGAACATCTTGTCAAGGCCATCCCCACACCCCCACTTCTTGCCTTCAACCGCACAACCTCAAACAGACCATTGTTCGCAGCAAACTACCCAGCCTTCAGGAGAACAATGACCACAACACCACACAACCCTGCCACAGCAACCTCTGCAAGACATGCCAGATCATCGACACGGATGCCATCATCTCAGGTGAGAACACCATCCACCAGGTACACGGTGCATACTCTTGCAACTCAGCCAATGTTGTCCACCTGCAGAAAAGGATGTCCCGAGGCATAGTACATTGGGGAGACCATGCAGATGCTACAACAATGGATAAATGAACACCGCTCAACAGTCACCAGGCAAGATTATTCTCTTCCTTTTGGGGACACTTCAGCGGTCACGGGCATTCGGCCTCTGATCTTCAGGTAAACGTGCTCCAAGGGATCATAAATGTAAATTAGTCAGCACTAAATCCAAAAGGAATCGAGGAGACACCTCTTCATTCTGGGAGTGGTTAGAATGGGGAATTTGCTATCACAGGGAGTAGTTGAAACAAACAACATAAATGCATTAAAGGGAAAGTTACATAAGGCATGAAAAAAGAATAGAAGACAAAGCTAATAGGGTGAAATGATTTAGGGCGAGAGAAGCACTAACATTGCCATATACCTATTAAGCTGAATATCTTGTTTCTGTGTTGTAAATGCCCTGTAATTCTTTACGTCAGTGCTGTATTTCCCAATCTTTATTAGTACCTACTTTTTTATCTCAGTGCTGCCTCCCATTCGTTATTGATGTTCTTTTCTTTATTTGTCTTGCTTCAACCTCCTTTTTCAATCTAGAAGATTTCCTAATCAGGCTTTGTAAAATTGGGCACAAAAAAATGGTATTGTCCATGCTATATATTCACAGGAATTCTTATAGTTCTGCAAATGCCATCAAGACGTCACATCATGCTTCATTGCATTTGATGGAAATAAAGCGATTCGATGAACCATTCACCTTAAACCAAAAGTACAATTGTTTATTTTGTTTAGTTGCATTGTTTTTAATCCACATTTATTCTTTCCATTTTTTTCCAAACTGAACAAATGGCAGTCTGAGTTATAGACCCTCATGACTGTTGCCAGCATTATTTATTGATTGTACTGCAAAAGGATTAAGTTAAATAGTGTCAGATTGTCCTTCTTTGCATTGTGTTTGTTCCAACTGCTTCAAATAAGGGACAAAAATCATTTAAAGCAGGCAAGTATGTCTGTGGGGTAAGTCTCTCCAGGCTGGGACTCATGATTTTCTTGTTAGCTGTTAAGCAATCTTTTCACTGCAGTTACCTTGTTTGCTTTGCTCTGCTGAGTTTTAACAATGTCACAGTCGATGCTGTGTAATAATAGGCCATGAGATATGTTGTTAAAACAGTTCACAAAGTTACCCTTGAATTAAGACTTTTTAGGCAGCAAGATATAAAAACACATGAACGTTGATGCCTCAATGGCAAAACCTTTCACTGCTCTCCACTTGTAGCTAATACTAAATGATTTGCCACTGTTTGATTTGACCTAACAAAAGTTCATAAATTATTGACCTGTCCAAGCCCGTGGTCTTCTCTATTGAACAGAGTAAATTGTTTTGCAATAACTGCACATAGAGAGGGATGAAAGGTCACACTACTAAGCCATCAGTGTTCAGTGTATCACAGTGCCTATAAAAGTCTCAGGGAGCTTGCACATGAACTAATGAGCTGGCTTAGCATGAATAAATCACCAGAAATAAAACTTCATTGATTCTAAAATAATCAGATTAAAAAGTCAAATTTTAATTCTAGGCATAATTATACAGAGCGCAGAGAGGGAGCAGCTGCTGTTGATGGAAGCCGTAGCCCTGACAGCGGCAACTGAATTAATGTTTGTATATCAGTGTCAGTGATCTAATTGTGTGGAAGAGAGCATCTTGTTTTCTACTTGCTTGCTGACATTATTTGCAGTTTTCCAATTTTACAGTTGTGAAAAAGCCATGTTCCTTGTGATATAGGAAAGTATGTCTTATATTGTATGGTCTTGGCTTATGAACTGTCCTATTTGCAATGAAGTTTGACAATGAGTTTTATGTAATTTAGTGAATGGAAATACCAATGTTATTCCCCAGACTTAACTGTTTCGCAATTATAACCATGTAAATTGGGCACCAGAGTTGCTGAGTTGTGCCTTTGAATGTTTTTTGGAGGGACAGTCATCAGCTCTCCTTTTCTGGAGATTTTGATGGGCTTTCATGTTATTTTATTTTCTGTGGCTAATGCTGGTTGAAGGAGTAGAATGAGTCTTAGCCCACCAATAGTTTGATATTAATGTGTGATTATATCAGTGGATATTCTGATAGGAATTTCTCTTTATGCTATTTGGAAGAAGGTGAGAATGAATGGAGGGAAGCCAGATATTTCTAATTATTCAGAGGAACACAACCACCTTCTTATGTTCACAATCCCATATATAGGGAAAGAGAACTTTGCTTCAAATTATCCATGTGAAAACTGAGATTTCAGTGGAGGCTATGCAAGGTATGCTGCATTTTGCAGGGAAACCTGGGTAATTTTTCACATTTTAGATAATGTTGTAGCAATTTTGGAACAGTTTGATGAATGATGCAGCTATTTCTGGGGCACAAATCTTCAGTATTAATACCAGGATGTTGTCAGAGCCCATAGCCTTTGCAGTACCCAATGTCTTCAGCAGATTTTTGATAACAGGTTGAGTGAATCAAATTGGCTGAAGACTATCATCTGCGATGCTGGAAACCTCAGGAGGAGTTTGAGATGGATCATCCATTCAGCACATCTGGCTGAAGATAGATGCAAACGTTTCAATCTCGTCTCTTGCACTGACATGTGGGGCTTGCCACTCAGATGGGAATATTTGTCATTTTTTCTCCTCTGTTTAATTATTTAGTTGTCTACCATTATTCACAATTGGATGTGACAGTACTGTAGAACTTAGATTAGACCCAATAATTGTGAAATTGCTTAGCTCTGTCCATTGCATATTTGCTTCATTTGTTTGCTAGACTCGTAGACATACAATCATAAAATTGCTAAGGTGCAGAGGGAGGCCATATAATCCATAGGATATGCACTGGCTCTCCAAATAAGCATTAAAACTTAGTGCCATTCCCCTTCCTTTTCGCCATACCAACGCATATTGTTTCTATTCAAGTAATCATCTATTGCCCTAATTAATGCCACAATTGAACCTATCTCCATCATACTTCCAAGGAATGCATTCCAGATCCAAAGTATTCAATTTCATGGAGAAGTTTTTCTTCATATCAGTTGCTCCTTTGCAAATCATCTTAAATCTGTGCTCTCTTCTATAATGTGGTCCCAGAACTGTATGCAATATTGAAATTGAGGTCTAACTGGTGTCTTGTATAAGTTCAGCAAAACCTCCTTGCTCCTGTAATCTATGCCCCTATTAATACATCCCATAATAGTATATCCTTAGTATTGTTCTCACCATCTGTCCTGCTATCTTCAATGAATTATCCATATATGTACCCAGATCCCTCTGCTCCTGCTCCCTTTTTAGATTTTACCCCTTATTCGAAATTATTTCTCCATTTTATTTGTACTTTATTTTCAGTAAGCATGGTACTGAAGAATATTCTTCACATTCCAATCTATAATTATCTTGCAGTTGTGTCTTTGGCTATATGTACCGTGTTTGTGAATCTACCTCTCCACTCACCTGATGAAGGAACAGCGCTCCAAAGGCTTGTGATTCCAAATAAACCTGTTGGACTTTAACCTGGTGTTGCAAAACTTCTTACTGTGCCCATCCCAACACCGGCATCTCCACACCCTTTCAGAGTGCAGTTAAGAGTTTTAATTGAGTACATTTAAGGCTGGGAATAGACAAAGTTTTGGTCTTTCAGACCATTCAGGGAATCAAGTGATATAGGGAGTGGAAGAAAATGGAATTGAAGCCCAAGGTCAGCCATGATCACATTGAATGGACCAGCAGGCTCAACAGGCCACATGGTCCAGTCTTGCTCCTAACTGTAGTTTACTTGTGTCCTACCATTGCTGTGATTCTGGAGTCATATGTAGGCTGCACAAGTTAAAGATGACAGATTGCCTTATTTAAAAAAACATTAGTTAGGTAGAGTTCCAAGTTGTGACTTAACCTACCCCACATACACAATGATTTAAAGTTGCAGCTGAAGAGACACAGAAGTTGGAATGAAATATACATAAACTACCTGACCTAAATTTGCTTCCCACCATTTGATAGTAACTTAACCCGTAGCACTGACTCACAAATATCTGGTTCATTAAAAATTGTGAATGTGAACATTTGGAGATGAAAACTAAGAGCTTTACCACAATTGCTTTGCATGAGTCATTGTTTGTGCATGGAAAGGGAAACACTTGAGATCTTTCAGAACAAATGAATCTGACACCACAGCAGGGAATTTTACAAGTTTAGTGGTTCATTCTGAATCTGAATTCTGGGATTAGCCAAAAACAAAAATTCATACCATTCAACTTACAATATGTATGTCACAATCTAATTCTACTCAACATTAAAACAGATTTGGGGCAGAATATTGGGTTCTGCATCAGGACCTCGAATGTAGTATTCAGCTGCTCAGTGCCTATTCACTGATTCATGTGCAGTTAGTCAAGCCTGTGGGTGTGGTTAGAGAAACAGAAACTAAAATGAAGCAATAAGCAATAAGGCATGACAGCAGACATTTTAAAAGCACTTGTAAACAAAGCTCCTATTCAGGGATGGAAGCCGGTGTGTATGGATCTCTGAGGCATATAACACATCGACAACAGGATCAAATGGGGTTTGAACCTGTATTGTGTATGAAATAGCCACTCAGCAGTGATTTTCCATAATTGGATATATATGCTATGTTTGTGAAAGCCCACCTCAGGATCTCGAATGCAAGGTGCAGTTCCCTCTGTGCTGGAGCACAACCTATTGGCTGTCTAGATTTTGAAAGCCCACCTCCACCCTTAATTGGATGCTGAGTGCACCCTTGGCCTGCCATTTCAGATGAGAGAGAGAACAAGTGAAAGGACAATCCTGTACAAGATGGTAATGAACAAGGAAAACAAATGCACATCAAGTTACTCATATATCACTGTTGCTTCATCATCACTATGTCAAAATTCTGGAACAACATTGTGGCAGTACTTTCACCACATAGCCTGCAGAAGTTCAACAAGGGCCAACACCACCGTCTCAGAGTAATTAGGGTCAGACAATAAATATCTGTCTGGTTAGCAACAGCCAGTGCTAAGACCTTGAGGTTATACTTGAGACACAAGTATAGGGGGCAGGTAAAAATATTTATAACAATGGCAGATGAATAGGCCATTGAAAGAAGCACATTTGCCTGTTTTGTTGAGCAGAGACCAAAGCCCCTTGGCTTTAACTGCTGCATATAATTTCAGATTGAATCTTTTGCATGTTCTTCCATCTTTGATAAACCAATAGCATGTTACTTTGAATAGCCTGACTATGGTTTGTGGCCTGCAGAGATTTTCATTTCCTCTTATCCATTTGATGCATTGAATTAGTAGCTGCAAGGATCTTAACTCAGTTTCTAAACTGCTGTCACCTTTCTTCTGGTGAAGCATTGGTCCATGAATTGCCAAATATTTAAAGAATTATTTTCCCCATAACTGCATTGAGGTAGAGTAGAAAAGTTGTTGCAAAATTGCATATGGCACATTGAATCAAGTAAATGGTTTATCCAACTTTGAGTTGTGTTGATAGCACAGAATTCACAATTTCACAACGTGAAGATTAGTAACAGATGTTTATATGAAATTTACCACAAACTATTTGCATCAACTGTGTTAATACATTCATTACTAATCTTACACAGCATTAATCCATCAATTCCAAATGGTGGGTCTTTGCTGAAACTGCAAGGTTTACATGATTATACACAAGAGTAAATTTTGACTTTATGTACTTGTATAAAATGGGTGATAGAAAATTGGCAGTTCATTTCATATCTTTTCCAATTTTTATTTCCAATGATTTCAATTAAAATTGTGAGATGTAAAACAGGTCCCATTTTAAATCAAGACCTACCTCACTTACTTCATAAGATGGTCCTTAAGGCAATTCTGACAGCTATTTTTATTGTAGATTGTTGCCCGGAAGTGTTGCTCTGCATGGAATATAAGTGCTGAACAGATTTTCAACACATTTGCTGTTGAAATATGTGACATCTGTTTTACTGTTGGAGCCAAGTTAATGATTTTGATTCATTAGAGTTCTGATGCTGTGTAATAACTCAATTGTGATACAGTTTCCTTTCCTTCTGGCCAGGTATGTTATATATGTTGAAAGTGCAATATTGCGTGGTTTCAAGCCTGATAGATTTGGGTCCCACTGACATGGAAAGATGTTAGCATTTTCATGTAATGATGTGTATTTTTATTTCAGCTTGCTACATGCAAATGTGACAAATGTGAGGTAATGCATTTTGGAACATCTAATACAGATAGGAAATACACTGTAAATAGCAGAACCATTAAGAGTATTGCTAGGCAGAGAGATCTGGGTGAACAGGTAAACAGATCACTGAAAGTGGCAACGCAGGAGAAGGTAGTCAAGAAGGCATACAGCATGCTTGCCTTCATCGGCCAGGGCATTGAGTTTAAAAATTGGCAAGTCATGTTGCAGATTTATAGAATCTTAGTTAGGGTGCACTTGGAACCTTAGTTAGAGCGCACTTCTTGTTCTTTGTTCATTCACATTGAGTAAAGTTTAATTCTGTGTTCAATTCTGGTCCCCACACTACCAGAAGAATGTGGAGGCTTTGCAAAGGGTACAGAAAAGATTTACCAGGATGTTGTTTGGTATGGAGGGCACTAGCTATGAGGAGAGGTTGGAGAAATTGGTTTGTTCTCACTGGAATGATGGAGATTGAAGTCTACAAGATTATGAGGGGCATGGACAGAGTGGATAGTTAGAAGCTTTTTCCCAGGGTGGAAGAGTCAATTACTCGGGGGCATAGGTTTAAGTGGGATGGGCAAGGTTTAAAGGAGATGTACGATGCAAGTTTTTTACAAAGGGGGTAGTGGGTCCCTGGAACTTGCTGCCGGGGAAGGTAGTGGAAGCAGATACGATAGTGACTTTTAAGGGGCATCTTGACAAATACATGAATAGGATGGGAATAGAGGGATGTAGTACCCGGAAGGGTAGGGGACTTCAGTTCAGTCAGGCAGCATGGTCGGTGCAGGCTTGGAAGGCTGAAGGGCCTGTTCCTGTGCTGTAATTTTTTTTGTTCTTTGTTCACTCACATTGAGTAAAGTTTATACTTGCTCTGTTGATTTTCTAGCATGCGTCTGTGCTGATTTTACCTATCCTGATAGCATGAGTCCTACAATTGACTGCTGGATGAGGAAAGAGAAATCGGCCAGACTCAATGCCCCATACTCCATTCTATGTGTGTGTATGTGTGTGTGTGTGTGTGTGTCAGAGAGTGTGTGGCTGTGTCAGAGTGTGTCTGTGTATGTGTCAGATCACGCTTTACTGTAAAACCTGATGTGGTCGCCCATCCTGCAAATATACATAGCTGAGACATGCAGGTAGGTAAAATATAAGGAGGGGATGGCAACCAAAACTGTGCAATTGTACTGCTCAGCCTTCTGGAGAGTGGACGAGAAAAGGCAAATGTGGCTTAGAAACATAGACATTTAGCTTCAAGAAAATGTTACCTTTAGTCTCAGTGTATTTGAAAAAATATCAAACCAATTATAGGCATTGTGCACAAATATGCCTTCTCTCCATTACTTATGTAATCGTCAACAATATACTGTGCAACTCAGAATTCCATTATGATTATACCTCCTAATCAGGATTTTTTTCTGATATTGAATTGATGACAAACATCCTTGTTGGAGAACAAGAATACCTTTAAAATAGAGAAACAGTGAACTAGAGGATGGTTGCACAATAAACATAGACCCAATAATTTTTTTTATTATCTTGTGCCTAAAATAGGCAATAAAAGTAAGTGCAAATGACGATTTGCATATCTCAAATCATGAACATCAACCAAAACAATGCAAAAAAGGTGCAAACCACTATTAAGCTAAAATCTACCAACATATAGACATCAAGTTCTATATTGGTTCTCAAAGTTATTGGACTTGCCTCTATTAATTTTGCACCCAGATTCCTTGACAATTGGTGAACCAATGCAAAAGCTTTGAGATTTACTTTTTACTTTAGAGAAATCAGCCATGGCTGAAGTTGCTAGGAAAATGGGAGAAAAAAACACAAGGCTGAGAGGTCAAATTTCAGCCAGTGGTTAGAACAGACAGGACTCTTGGAGTCCAGTTTTTCAGCACACAAAATGGAAGCAGGAGTAGTGAATCACCAAGCCTATCAATATGATCATAGCTGATCTATGCCAGCCTCAGATACTTTTCTGTGCCATTGTCCCATAGCCCTCTATTCCTCAATCTATCAAATATTTATCCATCTCCACTTTTAAATACTTCTAAAGATCCAGCTTCCATTACCCTTTGGAGCAGAGAATTTCAGAGATTCACCGCTCTTTATAGGAAGAAATTTCTATGCACCTCAGTTCTAAATGAACGGCCCTTTATCTTGTAGCTCTGTCCCTTTGTTTGAAATTTTCACGCTAGTGAAAACATCTCACCATCAACCCTGTCAAGCCCCCTCAGAACCTTATATTTTTGAATAAGGTCACCCTTCACTCTTCTAAACTCCAAGGACCCAGACTAATTAATCTATCTTGATAGGATGGCCCTCTCGTCCCAGTATTAGCCTGGTGAATCTCCTTTGGACTCCAATATTACTGTAACCTTTTTCAGGTAAGGGGATCAAAATTGTATGCAGTACTCCTGGTGAGGCCTCACAGATACCCTGTACAATTGCTACAAAACCTCCCTAATTTTTAAACACCAACTCCTTTAAAATAAAGGCCAAAATGCTGTCTGCCTTCTTAGCTACTTGTTGGATCTGCCAGCTAGCTTTTTGTGATTCATGCGCTAGAAGACCTAGATCCCTTTCTGCTTCACTCACCTGCAATCTCTTTCTATTTAGATAATAATTGGTCTTTTGATTCTGCCTATCAAAGTGCATTACTTCACAGTTCCTCACATTAAACTCCGTTTGCTAGGTTTTTGCCCAGTTACCCAATCTATCTATATCCTCATCACAATCTGACCTTCATCTATCTTCATATCATCAGCAAATTTAGAAACCTTACATTCTGTTCACTCTCCAGGTCACTGATGTAAATATTGAACAATTGCAGGTCAAGAACCGATCCCTAGTTACATCTTGCCATCTAAAAAGGATCCATTCATTCAACTCTGTTTTCTATGTGGTGAACACTTTTCAATCTATACTTCTTCCAATTCCATGGGCTTTTTCTTCATGCACCAGCCTCTTATGTGGTACCTTGCCAAATGTCTTTCAGAAATCTAAATATACTACATCTACAGGTTCCCCTCTATCTACTTTCCCTGTTACATCGTCAAAGAATTTGAGAAAATTTGTCAAACATGATTTACCTTTCAGAAAACCATGCTGAATAGATTTGATGATATTCAGCTTTCCTAAATGATTAGCTATTTCCTCTATGATTATCAACTCCAGCATCTTATTCATAATAGATATTAAACTAATTGGCCTATAATTCCCTGCCTAATGTCTTTCTCCTTTATAAACAAGGGTCACATCAACTGTTTTCTATAATTTGGTACCATCCTGAAATTTAGCGACTGATGAAAATTTTCAACCAATAGCTCCACTATCTCTGCAGCCATTTCCATTAAAATCCTTGCATGCAGTTCATCGGGACCTGGCGACTTGTCTATTTTCACTAATACCCTTGTGATTGGGATTTTTGTCATTTCTGCCATGTAATTTGAAATAAGATCACCTGATATCTTAGGGATATTTGCAATGCCTTCCACAGACTGATGCACAAAATTTATTTAGTCATATCCACCATTTCATTGTTTGCAGTTATCAATTCACTAACCTTGTTCTGTCAAGGTCCCACATTTATCTTTGCTGCTTGCTTCCTATTTAAAACCCTACGGTGCAGAAGGAGGCCATTTGGCCCATCACATCTTCACCAACAACAATCTACCCAGGCCCTACCCCCAAAACTCCACATACTTACCCTGCTAATCCATTTAAACTACACTTCCTGGAATACTAAGGAGCAATTTAGCCTGGCCAATCAACCTAATCTGTACATCTTTGGACTGTGGGTGGAAACCAGGGCACCCGGAGGAAATCCACGCAGACATGGGGAGAATGTGCAAACTCCACACAGACAGTGATCCAAGCTGGGAATCGAACCCAGGTCCCTGGAGCTGTGAGGCAGCAGTGTTAACCACTGTGTCATCTTGCCACCCACATGTCAACAGAAATTATTACTGTTTATTTTTATGCTGCATGCAAGTTTTCCTTGTGCAGACGTTGTGTGAAAGAGCTCAGCAAGGAAGTGGAGGTGCAGCTGGAAAAGAAAACCAGAAAGCTAGTTCCTTGAGCAGAGCTGCAAAATCTGAAAAGATGTTTCTTTGGTGGACATTGTACACGGGGAATTTGGGAGTGGTAAAGCTGATGTCAGATGGGCCTTCATATTTAATTCCTGTCTGAATTGGGGGACTGAAAATCTACCTATGAAGATTAATGCTCTATACACCAAAGAAGTTGCCAGGAAATTAATAAGACCTATCTTTATTGCATTTGACATTTAAAGTGCAATTTACAGTTTCTACTGACTACAATTTGCCCGTTAACTCATATTTAATTTATGTTGATCTTGGTTTGATTGCTACAGTAAAAGTTTTAAAAATGTGAAAATGGTTTTGTCCATTGGGGTTGTTTGGGAAATTTTGTTCTTCTGCTATTGGTCTCCTTGAGGATTGTAACAAATATTTGTGATTATGCAAATGAATTTTAGTGGAAATTTAACTCCTATTTAGCCAGCACGATTTTAAGAACATTTTGGGAACAATTTACCAATCACACCCAATGTGGAATCTCTGTCCCAATATGTTGAAAAGTCTTACCATGTAGTCTCAAGCACTGAATTTTAGCACAGAAACTAATTCACAGCTGTGCCACCGACCACTATCAGATGATGCCTAAAAATAATTGCACTGATCATCACACAAATCAAAACACCTGCTCTTTCATTAAGCAATAGCCCTTAACAAATCTCTCCTTACGAGTCCCTGCTTTATTCGATTGGTCAGTCTAAGGAAAACAGCAGAAAGCATGCCAAGACATTTCTGCTCTCTTACCTAATTAGGAAATAATTATAAGAAAGGCCTTTGGTTGTGTTATACTTCAACGCTAATGTACAATGACAAACCATTGAGTTTGCTATCAGTGATGCTGCCAACAGCAAGCTGACAGATATATGGCTGGTATCAACCTCTGGTCCAATAAACAGAGTTGCTTTTCATCTGTTGGCAGGTTTTAGACACCTACCCAAGCAAAGAAACAGCCTTGTTCTGTTTTTGCGTCATTTGTGGCTGATGTTGTTGATGAGCTAATTTAGGTTCCAATGATAGGTTTACAAGATGTTATTTATAGGAGAATGGTATTTTTGCTAGAGTTATAGTCAATGAAGCAAAGCTGTACTCCTTAAAATAATGTGCATAAACTAAATGGTAGAGGAAACAGTCCTTTGACTAATCAATGCTTAGGACTAGTCTTTCACAAAAGAAATCTCCATTGCACTGCCTACATTTGAGTTATATTTGTTAAGCAGCCAATAGTAATGGTTCAATTTTTAACAACTTTACTGTTCAAGGATTGCATATTAAATGACAAAATATGCAAAAAGAGATAATTGATTCAAATGAATGCCTTTTGTATAATTGCCAGTACAATTAGAAAACCTACTTCTAAGCCAGTTACTGTTGTAAACCATTTACAGATATTTCAGCCCCATATTGCCAGAAAGATATAGACCAAAGATACAGACAACATTTAAATCTGTAACTGGAAAAAAACATCTATTGGTCTAGCTATGTTTGTTCAAATTAACTGCAATGAATGTCATTTCATATTTCATTTAAAGTTTTGCTTACTTTTGAATCCATTAAAACAACTTGTGTATTGACACAGCAATAAAGTAATTAATGTGATGCTGTGATCTTTTGAAAATGAGCGTCTATAATGATTTAAAAGAAAAACGCAATAAATTGCATGTGCTGAATACCATTTTATGAAAATATTGTCTGCAGTTTGCTCTTTCTTTAACCTCGGCCCAGCTAGCTGGCTATATACTTGCCACAGAGCAACAGGATAAGAATTCATGTTTGTAATTCCTCAAATGGTGAGTTACTAATCTCAGCTGTGTCATTGAGTAAACCAGCATCTAGAAGTCAGTTTACATTAAACCATCTGCCTGCCCTCCCACTCAAGCATGAATAACTTGTAAGGAGATTCCTCAGTTTCATGATCTCTGCAAAATGAACATATGTGAACAGGATTGTGCTTAGCTGGGTTTGATACTGAGTCATTCAGATCAGCAAGATTTCATGCACGGTTTCTACTCTACAGTGACTAATGAATTTCCTCTAGAGCAACATTGGTGAACCGAATTGAAGAGAGAAATCTGTCAGATTCTGATCCCGTTCATTGACTCTTATTGCACAATGCACGTGTGTAGACAAGATTATGTTTAGCCATGCTAAATTCTCCATTAGTATACCTGAATAGGCACAGGAGTGTGATAACTAGGGGATTTTCACAGCAACTTCAATGCAGTGTTAACGTAAACCTACTTGTGACACTAATAAATTAACTTAAACTTTAACTCAAAAAGTTAACTCTGTTTTTCTCACCACAGATGTTGCCAGATCTGCTAAGTTTTCCAGCACTGTCTTTATTTCAGGTCTCCAGCATCTGCACTATTTTGCATTTATTTCAGCCTTAGTACTATTAGTTTTCCTTTAAATTCTTGTCTAGTGATCCTTGTTGTTTTAAGTTTCTCTCATGGTTTTACCTCCTGCTTTTCTATTACACTTGGGTTTTTTTATCTTTTACAGTGAAGACAGATACAACATACTTGTGCAAAGGCTTTGCTGCTTCCTTGTTTCACATTCTTAATTCCCAGTCTCACCCACATTCACTGTTGCTACTCTTTTCCTTCCTACCATTTATTGTCTATTTTTATATTTCTTGCTAGTTTTTCTCATATTCCAATTTCTCCATTTTTTTTTACTCATCCTTTACTGGTTTCCAATTTTTTCCCAAACCTCCGGCCTACCACTAATATTTTCAGCATTGTACATATTTTTCAATTTGACACAATCCTTAACTTCCTCAATCAGCCACTGATGGCACAACCTTATCATGCAGTCTTCATTTCTCAATGGAATATATCTTTATTGAGAGTTATAAAATATCTGCTTAAATGTCTGCTTCTTCACCATCCTCCATTTAACTTGTCACATCATTATGTGGTGACATCATTAGAGGCATTTGGGAGATTCTTCTTTCTTCAACTGCAAGCAAGCAACACCGAATGAAGCTCCAGTAACTGGTTAACTAACCCACCACGCGCCAACCTTTTCATTCTTTTATCTTTGCTGTTAAAGCGACTTGGCCAACATCATCACACTTGAGCCAAAACTTTCTTTGCATCCCTGTAATTGTTTTTAGTTAAGCTTAAGACACTAGTTTCCGACCTAAATTTCTCACCCTCAAACTGAATATGAAATTCTATCATGTTATGATCACTCCTAATTAGAGCATTCTTACTATGAGATCATAAATTAATTCTATTTCATTGTACATTATCAGGTCGAAAATAGCCTGTCCCTGGTAAGTTCCAAAATATACTATTCTAAGAAACTGTCTCAAAAATACACTCCAAGAATCTAACCTCCAGGAAACCTTTGCCAATTTGATTCATTCAAACTATATGGAGATTAAAATTGTCCACAATTTTTTACAAGTCCCCATTATTTCTTGATTTATACAATGTCCCACAGTATAGCTACTGTCAACTGAGCATAATTCACTCCCCCCAGTGGCTTATTCCTTTGCTGTTTCTTATCTCCACCCAAAGAGATTCTGCATTCAATACTTCAAGCCAAGATCATTCCTCACTATTGCACTTACCTCATCCTTTATTAATGGAGCAACACCATCTCCTGCCCTTTCTTCCTATCCTTCCAAAATGTTGAATACCTTTCCCAGCTTTGTCACTTTACAACCATGTCTCTGTAATGGTTATATTGTATATCAATTCACACACCTTGTTCTGACTGCTGCATGCATTCAGGTAAAGAACCTCCGAATCTGCCTTTTTACCATTTTTCCATACTCTGACCTTATTTGCTGGTGCTCTCCTAAGTTGTACACTCTGTCTTTTCATGTCACTCTGGTTTTCATTACCCGTGTCATAACCCTCACTGTTGCTTTGACCTTTAACTTTAAAAATCTCCCCCAGGTGAAATGTCCCACACTTCAGCCAGTTAAACAAAAGAGCTGATTTCAAAATGCTGAGATGAAAGTCATTGCATTTGATATCATGGCATCATGGATCACTGTCTATGTAGAGTTTGCATGCTCTATTCATGTCTGCATGGATTTCCTCCTGGTGCTCTGGTTTCCTCCCCACTGTCAAAAGATATGCGGGTTAAGTGGATTGTTCAGGCTAAATTGCCCCTTTGTGTCAAGGAGGTTATTAGGGTAAATATGTGAGGTTACAGGAATAGGGCCTGAGCTGGATTATTGTTGTATGATGAGCCAAATGGCCTCCTCCTGTACTATAGGGATCCTATATAACTGCATGAGACATCACGGACCCCCAGCAAAATTGGAATCAATGTGAGTCAAGGGAAAACTCTCCATGTTTGGAATCATACTTGAAGAAAGATGGCTGTCATTTCTTCAGACCTATCACCACAGTCCTGGGACATGAAGCATTCAGCTGCTTCATAAGCAACCTGTCCGCAATCATAGAGTCAAAAATGAGAATGTTTGTTCATTACACAGTTGTCAATGCCAGTTGTGATTCATCATATACTGAAACAGTTTCTTGCCCATATGGAGCTATTTCTGGACAATATTCCTGCCCTTTAACTCTATGAAAAAACTTTTGGGAGTATTGGGAGTAAATGTACTTCCTATTCACATGAATCTTAGGGTTACCATTATTGGATCAATGCTGCATGAATGATTTCACAACCATCTATTATCACTGCAGGTTGCCTGCCAATTTACAGTTTGAATGACAGCTCCAAGTGGTTAATGGACTCTTGAAGTGGATTCAATGCTTGCTTTTACAAGGGATTAGGCAATTGAATGAAATTGTTATAAGGGTAATATAGTTGAAAAATGTCTGCATAATAAATGGGTTTTAATGAATGAGGTTTTTTTTAAATAACTCAATTGTATTTAATCTCAGCATGAGGCCTGTGGTCTGCCCATGGTGGATACTGGTTGAGCTGGTATAGCGGGTGTAAGGGAAAACGGTGGTGGATCATGCGATGGCAGGGTTGGCACTTAATGGCCATAAAGGGCCATGGACATGGGTGAGGAGGGAAAAGGTGACATGGATTGGCATGAAGAGTGTACGCGGGTAGGAGGAGTGAGAGTAGTTTTATGTTCTTTTTTTTCAAAACTTCAATACAGTGCAGTTGGGGAGGAGGGGCAATTGGGCACCTGCCTCTGCAACCAATATTCTCTACACCTACTCCAGCCCAAACTGTAGAAAACCTCCAAATCTGTCTTTTTACCAGAAAATGCTGCTGCCTCAGAACAAGAACTGCAACTTTCAGGCCACTTTCTTCCAGGTTGGGTTCCAGTGCCAGGAAACATGCTGACTCTGCACCCCAGAGGCAAAAATCCAGGCCTCTGTCTTGCTGACAAAAACTTCCATCTTCAAGTTCCACAGGTATATTCTTCATCAAAATAACACACAACTGAAGAACCTCCTCAAATCTGCTTCCTACAGTCTTGATACCGAAGATCCACTACTGTTAAATGAACAGTTGCAGCCTATTTGCATTTGCTTATCTTCAACTCCTGGATCCAGCATCCTGCTTCTTCAGCCTACCTATACTGCACCACTGGGATCATCCTCTCAGCTCTGATGGATCTGTGTCTTCTTAATTGATTTTAGCCAGTTTCAGTTTCTCAGATGTTGTGGTTTCTGATCTCTATTTCAGTCTTAGTTTCTCTAGAAAGGTTCAGTCTCGCTTTTCAATTACAATCTATCTGAAACAATACAAGGTTTGGAATCATAGATTCCATCATACCACTGAGGAATTAATGATCCAGAGAGAAAAAAGGTCTAATTATAATAGACTGTTAAAATGATTTCACTCTTGAAAGATTTTCTGCTAATAATTCTGGGCTGAATTTAACTGTAATTTTTGGGACTCTATCATCAAGACCAAATTAAGGTCCTGATTAGCTCACACTTGCTAGTAGTGGGACCAGCTCAGTTCCCAGAGATGGACTCCTAATTGCCCACCTCCCACTGTGCAATTAATGATGCTGAATAATCTGCTGATACAGCTGATCCAATCTGGGTTTGGGCAGCTCTGGAGCCTCAGCAATGCCACTGGGTGAGATGAGTGCTGTTGAGATTAGTTGGAAAACCTTAGGGATAACATATGATTTTAACTTCAGGATGGCGGACAATCAGCTGAAGGTCATGTCAATTAGAAGGGAAAGTGGCCAAGGGGCTAAAAAATGGGGCCATGGGGGAATGCCTTTCCTGCATCCGACACCCCTGCTGTAAGGAATGGAGCCGCATGTTTTGCTGGTCCCCAGACTGCGGCAGGGAGATCACTTCAGTAAGGTGACAACTCTCCAAAGCCAGGGGACTGACCCACTGGTGGAAGGATGCCCTCAGTTAGTTAAATAGGCTGCTCAGCGCCATTCGCCAGGCAACCAATCACTGCTCGGAAAGTTCCCCAACAACGAGACTGCATGGTGGAACCATCCTATTAAGGGGCCCTGTTATTTTCCCAACCCGGCTGCCTGCCACCCAAGGGTTAGATAAATCAAATGCCATATCTTTCCTGACGTTAGTTCAGTGCCAAGCTCATTAATTCTGTTCTGATGCAAGGTCATCGTCCTGAAACATTAACTCTATTTCTCAGTCTCCCTGATGCTGCCAGATGAGTGGAGTATTTCCAGCATTTTTTGTTTTTATTTCATTAACACTCCAAACCAGTTTATCAATGATTGCATAAGCCAGTGAACTGAAAAAAAACGCAAGGATATGAAGGAAACACTGATGTTAAAAGAACAGATGAAGAATTTGATGCAGTAAGAGAAAATACAAAAATGGTGTCAACCACTAAGCAGATGGCATTTATATTGCACATCCAATGTTGGCTGCAGTTCCAGTCCTATAGACACTGCCATTTGTATATTACTGATTCAGGTCCGCCTTTAAGTCACTATTTGTGGCTCTTTAGCAACCTGTGATACTTGCTCCTAGAGATGAAATAATACATACAGAACAGTGAGGAAAAAACTGTTTAATGGCTGGACATGGTGCATGGGGGCACATCAGGTGCCCACACTACTGGAACTACACAGCATGGCAGCTTCTAATTAGAAATCTGCGTAAACACTGCATAATGACCATAGACAAATATTGAGGCAGCAATCTAATTAGGGTTGCAGATGACACCATAAATCAAGCTAAGATAGCATATGAATGTCAAATGGACCCCAGGATTACTGGTTTAGCTTTTATGGCTGGATTTAAGGATGGGGCAGTTGGGATATGACCCTAGACCCAATATTGGTGATGAGACAATTACATCATGATAACTATATGTATTAGTTTCATGTATTGTGTTGATTGGCAGAGAAAACACTTTCTGAAGTTTGCCACACACTACCAGACATATCCTGATAACATATAACATGCCCTGGGATGACGAGATTGTCTTACGAGGGGAGAGTGAGGAGACTAGGTCTATATTCCCTCGAGTTTCAAAGAATGAGGAGTGACCTCATTGAAACTAACAAAAGTCTTACTGACTAAGATGCAGGTAAGATAGTTCCTGTGGCAGGTAAGTCTAAAATCAGGAGAATAATCTCAGGAACAGACTCAAGCCACTTGAGACTGAGATGAAGAGGAATTTCTTCACCCAGAGGGAAGTGAATCTTCAGACAAAAGTAAATTACTGTGGATGCTGGAATCTGAAACAAAAACAGAAAATGCCAGAAAACCTCAACAGGTCTGACAGCATCTGTGGGGATACAATAGAGATAATGTTTCAAGTCTCGATGTCCAGAAAAGAAGACATCAGACATGTTCAGGTAATTTGAAATTGGTCCACTCAAGGATAGATATGTCACAATTTATAATATAGATATCAAGGCACTCCACTCAATTAGTTACAGAATAAGATAATATACCACAAGGAGGCCATTTGGCTTATAGAACCATAGAAAATTACAGCTCAGAAACAGGCCTTTTGGCCCTTCTTGTCTGTGCCAAACCATTTTTTGCCTAGTCCCACTGACCTGCACTTGAGCCATATCCCTCCACACCCCTCTCATCCATGAACCCGTCCAAGTTTTTCTGAAATGTTAAAAGTGACCCCGCATTTACCACTTTATCCGGCAGCTCATTCCACACTCCCACCACTCTCTGTGTGAAGAAGCCCCCCCTAATATTCCCTTTAAACTTTTCTCCTTTCACCCTTAACCCATGCCCTCTGTTTTTTTTTTCTCCCCTAGCCTCAGTGGAAAAAGCCTGCTTGCATTCACTCTATCTGTACCCATCAAAATCTTATACACCTCAAACAAATCTCCCCTCATTCTTCTAGGGTCCAGGGAATAAAGTCCTAACCTATTCAATCTCTCTCTGTAACTCAGCTTCTCAAGTCCTGGCAACATCCTCATGAACCTTCTCTGCTCTCTTTCAACCTTATTTACATCCTTCCTGTAACTAGGTGCCAAAACTGCACACAATACTCTAAATTCGGCCTCACCAATGCCTTATATAACCTTACCATAACACTCCAACTTTTATACTCAATACTCTGATTTATAAAGGCCAATTCACCAAAAGCACTTTTTACGACTCTATCCACCTGTGACGTCACTTTTAGGGAATTCTGTACCTGTATTTCCAGATCCCTCTGTTCAACTGCACTCTTCAGAGTCCTACCATTTAGCCTGCACATTCTACTTTGGTATTCCTTCCAAAGTGCAATACCTCACACTTGTCTGCATTAAATTCCATTTGCCATTTTTCCAGTTGGTCCAAGTCCCTCAGTAAGCTTTGAAAACTTTCCCCACTGTGCACTACACCTCCAACCTTTGTATCATCAGCAAATTTGCTAATCCAATTTACCACATTATCATCCAGATCATTGATATAGATGACAAACAACAATGGATCCAACACCGATCCTTGCGGCACTCCACTAGTCACAGGCCTCCACTCAGAGAAGCAACCATTCTCTGGCTTCTTCCATTGAGCCAGTGTCTAATCCAATTTACAACCTCTCCATCTATACATAGCGACTGAACCTTCCTAACTAACCCCCCATGAGGGACCTTGTCAAAGGCCTTGCTGAAATCCAGGTAGACAACATCCACCGCCTTCCCTTCATCCACTTTCCTAATGACCTCCTCGAAAAACTCCAATAGATTGGTCAACATGACCTACCACGCACAAAGCCATGTTGTCTCTCCCTAATAAGGCCCTGTTTATCCAAATATTTGTAGATCCTATCCATTATCACACCTTCCAATAACTTGCCAACCACCGACGTCAAACTTACTGGCCTGTAATTTCCCAGATTTCTTTTGGAACCTTTTTTACACAACGGAACAACATAAGAACATAAGAACATAAGAAATAGGAGCAGGAGTAGGCCATCTGGCCCTTCGAGCCTGCCCCGCCATTCAATAAGATCATGGCTGATCTGTCGTGGCTCAGTTCCACTTTCCCGCCCTCTCCCCATAACCCTTAATCCCCTCTCTTATCAAGAACCCATCAACCTGCTTCTTAAAAATATTTAGCGAGGCAGCCTCCACCACTTCAACGGGCAGAGAATTCCAGAGATTCACCACCCTTTGAGTGAAGAAGTTCCTCCTCAACTCCGTTCTAAACCGCCTCCCCTTTATCTTGAGGCTGTGCCCCCTAGTCCTACTGCACCTCCCCCGTGAATATTGATATTTTAAATATGTCTGCCAGGGCCCCTGCAAGTTCAACACTAGCCTCCCTCAAGGTCTGTGGGACTACCCTGTCCGATCCTGGGGATTTATCCACTCTGATTTGCCTCAAGACAGTCGGCACCTTTTTAATCTGTAAAGGTTCCATGACCTCCCTACCTGTTTGTCCAACTTCTGTAGACTCCATGCCTGTTCCCTCAGTAAATACGGCTGCAAAAAGCCCATTTAGTATCTTCCCCCATCTCTTTTGGTTCCATGCACAGTCTACCACTCTGGTCTTCAAGAGGACCAATTTTATCCCTCACTATCCTTTTGCTCCTAACATACCTATAGAAGCTCTTTGGATTTTCCTTCACTCTGTCTGCCAAGGCAACCTCATTCTTTCTTTTAGCCCTCCTGATTTCCCTCTTAAGTAGCTTCTTGCAGTTTTTATACTCTTCGAGCATCTGATCTGTTCCTTGCTGCCTGTACGTTTCATACAACTCTCTCTTCCTCTTAATCAGTGTTACAATCTCCCTCGAGAACCAAGGTTCCTTATCCCTATTTACTTTGCCTTTAATCCTGACAGGAACATACAAACTCTGCACTCTCAAAATTTCTCCTTCAAAGACCTCCCACTTTCCATTTACATTCTTACCAGAGAACAGCCTGTGCCAATCCACACTTCCCAGATCCCTTCTCATTTCATCAAATTTGGCCTTTTTCCAGTTCAGAGCTTCAACCTGAGGACCTGATCTATCCTTATCCATGATCAGGTTGAAACTAATGGCATTATGATCACTGGATCCAAAGTGTTCCCTCACACTCACATCCATCACCTGCCCTAACTCACTTCCCAATAGGAGATCCAGTATCACATCCTCTCTAGTTGGAACCTCTATATACTGATGTAGAAAATTCTCCTGAACACCTTTAACAAACTCTACCCTGTCTAAACCTTTAACAGTATGTGAGTCCCAATCTATATGTGGAAAATTAAAATCCCCTATTTATCAAGACTATACCAGCGTGTTTCTTCGCATGAACCACCTGGTCCAATTTCACTCTTGTTTAGGTTTCCTGAGTGTTAGTATTCCTTCTTGCAAACAACTCTAACTTACAGACTCTACTTCAATCACAATATCGCAAGAAATTCTAATTCTTCCCTTTAATCTCCCCAGTATTTCTTTTTAACCACCATCTTAAATTGTGCCCTCTGTCTCCATCGGTTACCAATCTCTTTTAATTAACCCTAGAATTGTCTTGAGAGCCTCTATCAGGCCACCCGTCAACCTTAAGTGCACCATCAGGGGTATGCTTCATCAGTGAACACCCAAAGGCAGGGGAGGCACCTTTTGCAATTCATTCACTGACAATCCTTGATGCACTATTCACTGATATATGTACACAAGGCAATATCCCAGCTTCCCCCATCCACTGTCAATCCCATCACTGTCAAAAAATGAGCAATGAATGCATCAAGGAAGAATGACTTCCCAGACAAGCTGGCCAGTAATGAGGAATAATAAACATTTGATGTCAAAGGTGCAAAAGAACAAGGAATGTCACTCTGGCAGTTGCAAGATTTACAGAAGGAATAACCTACAGATTTGAATGTATGGCCACATTGAGGCATAACTGTCACAGCACAGAGCCTGAATGAATTATTACTAATATAAATAACCCTGGGATTCAATCGATACCTGCAAAATAATACACATTGTTTCCTCCATTCATTGGACGGTATTATTCTGTAGCGATAGAGTCACCCCCATTCTTCAACAACATCATTTCATTGCTTTCAATTTTTTAAAATAACATGTAACTGATTATTAGTAATGGAAATCTCTCCCCTCGCGTCTTAATAAGGAAAGGCATCGCATTGTGTGTCGCTGAACACTGTAGACTTGAACGATTGGTAGACTTAATCTCCAATGTGCTTTGAATTGGCTAGTCTCAGACCAGACCAGCAGTTAGGGGCACTGTTGTTGACCCCAGTGTTCCCGGCTACAGACCAGAGAGGTGGGGCGGAGTAAGAGAGAGGGGGCGGGGGGGGGGAGCGGCGTTTCCTGCTTGTTATTCGGTGAGGCTCGCTGGAAGTGCATGAGTATGGATGTCAGTTGAGGAAGAATTGGGCGAAGCTGTAATGCCTGATGATACTCGCTGTCTTACCTTACGCGCAGAGGAGGGTCAGGCAGTAGGACAAGTTTGCCTAGGGTACCCAGCCCCAGAACATACACATATCCCAAACATGAGAGGAGAGGAGGGAAGAATTTTTTTTCGGGGTTAAGAAGAAGGACAGTAGTGGGTAGGGTTCTTGGAGACACTTTCACGATGTGATGTGGAGTGTGCTCTGTGTAAAGAATGAAATTAACTTCCCAATATTATCATTGTGAACCAGGAGGACAATTAGGTTGAAAATCTGAGGGTTGCAACTGGGGAGGGAGAAAGAGAAAAGGCATGGTGTGAAATGAAGCAAATTGTCTCAGGCTCATCCTCAGTTGCTGTCGGTTTTCTGAATGTGGAGCAGCAATGAGTTATGTAGATTTCTCACAGGGGAGGGGTTGGGTTCATACTGAAACTTGTCATTACCAACCTCTGCCCCTCGTTTCCATAGCAATAAACGTAGCCCTTTGTCTTCCTGACTCGATTTCGGACAGCTGGACATCAGCTTTATTCCCCCATTCCCCATTCCTTCCCAAAATATGAACAGATTGCAATGCAAGACCCCCGCCCCACCCCCCCCCCCCCCAAAACACGCCCTACATTGAACCAACTCTACTATTAATTGCATAAAAGACCAATCTCATCGCACCTACTACTCAACTGCCCAATATCGAAGTCACAGTGTAATCCTTATTATTTATAGTAAAAAAAAACAGAACAATCATCCCTTCTGCATATGAAACGGTATCCCTCCCCACGAACCCGCTGGAAATTCTGTTGCAATTTGCACAGAAAATGTTATTTCCCGGGTAGAGTTTACCCTAGCGACGTTTGTCAATTCATTACAAGGACAATCTACTCGTTTCATTTTCTGTCTTGTGTCCGCTATCATTCTCACCTCACCTGCCGATGTGCCAGTCCCGGGGTTCAGATGAAGTGTCGGCCGCAGGAAGAGCGCTGGAGCCCGGCGTCAGGATTCACGGTGATCGCTGGCTACCGGGCAGCAGGCATTTCACCGAGTGCGGGGCAAAACGCGGGTGGCCAGTGAAGGGAACACGGCACAAAACAAAAGAGCCCGGGGTGCAGGCGGGCAGAGGGGCGGCCATGCAGGTAAGCCGCTGGCGAAACTGCTACATTTCAGCGTGGAGATCAGGTAGAAAGTGCAAGAGACAACAGGAAATCGACTGTCTGGAGCGTGTGGAAAAGAGCAATGGGAATCGCTAATCAAACATCCCGCTCACAGCGCTCCACAATAAGCAGTGCTCCACACAAACAGCAGCCCCAATGACAAGCACCCCTTACAAATAGGCTCCCTAATACAAGCATCACACACAAAGACGATCCCAATATCATTGACCAGGAATTCAACATCAAACACACTGGACAAGCAGATCCCAATATCAAATACACTGGACAAACAAATCCCAATATCAAACACACTGGACAAATAGATCCCAATTTCAAACACACTGGACAAATAGATCCCAATATCAAACATACTGTTCAAACAGATCCCAATATCAAACACACTGGACAAATAGATCCCAATATCAAACATACTGTTCAAACAGATCCCAATATCAAACACACTGGACAAATAAATCCCAATTTCAAACACACTGGACAAATAGATCCCAATATCAAACATACTCAACAAACAGATCTCAATGTCAAACACGCTAGACAAACAGATCACCATATCAAGTATACTGTCAAACAGATCCCAATGTCAAACATACTGGACAAACAGGTCCCAATATCAAACACACTGACAAAACAGATCCCAATATCAAACACTCTGGACAAATAGATCCCAATATCAAATACACTGGGCAGATAGATCAAAATGTCAAACACACTGGACAAATAGATCCCAATGTTAAATACAGGGGACAAACAAATTCCAATATCAAACACACTGGACAAGAATGATCCCAATATCAAACACACTGGACAAACAGATCACAATACCAAACATACCAGGTGACCAGATCCCAACTTCACACATACTGGACAAACAGATCCCAATGTTAAACACACTAGACAAAGACAGTGCTATATCAAACACACTGGACAAACAGATCCCCATATCAAACACACTGGCTAATCTGATCCCAATATCAAACACATTGGCTAAACAGTTCTCAATATCAAACATACTGGACAAATAGATATGAATATCTGACACCATGAACAAATAGATCCCAATATTAAACACACTGGACAAATAGATATGAATATCTAACACAGTGGACAAATAAATCCCAATATCATAGAATCATAGAAACCCTACTGTGCAGAAAGAGGCCATTTGGCCCATCACGTCTACATTGACCACAACCCCGCCCAGGCCCTACCCCTATGTCCCTACATATTCACCTGCTCATCCCTCTAATCTACACATCTCAGGACACTAAGGGGCAATTTTAGCATGGCCAATCAACCTAACCCGCACATCTTTGTACTGCAGGAGGAAACCCACGCAGACACGAAGAGAATGTGCAAATTCCACACAGACAGTGACCGAAGCTGGGAATCAAAGCCAGATTCCTGGAGCTGGGAAGAAGCAGTGCTAACCACTGTGCTACCATGCTGCCCATTAGTATCAAACACACTGGCAAACAGATCCCAATATCAAACATACTGGACAAATAGATCTCAACATCAAACACACTGGACAAATAGATCCCAAAATCAAACATGCTGGACAAACAGATTCCAATATCGAACACACTGGACAAATAGATCTCAACATCAAACACACTGGACAAGTAGATCCCTAAATCAAACACACTGGACAAAAAAATCCCAATATCAAACACACTGGACAAAAAAATCCCAATATTAAACATGCTGGACAAATAGATCCCAAAATCGAACACACTGGCAAACAGATCCAAATGTCAAACATACTGGACAAATAGATCAAAATATCAAACATACTGGACAAATAGATCTCAACATCAAACACACTGGACAAATAGATCTCAACATCAAACACACTGGACAAGTAGATCCCCGTATCAAACACACTGGACAAATGGATCTCAACACATTAATGGGGTTGTATTATAAACCACCCAATAATCAACAAGAATTGGAGGAGCAAATCTACAGAGAGATAGCAGACAACTGCCGTAAACATAAAGTTGTGATAGTAGGGGATTTTAATTTTCCACACATAGATTGGGACTCCCATTCCGTTAAAGATCTAGACAGGGTGGAGTTTGTAAAATGTGTTCAGAAAATTTTCTGAATCAATATATAGAAGTACTAACTAAAGGATGCAATATTAGATCTCCTATTAGGAAATGAGTTAGGGCAAGTGACAGAAGTGTGTGTAGGGGAACACTTTGGTTCCAGTGATCATAACACCATTAGTTTCAACTTGATCATGGATAAAGATAGATCTGATCCTCAGGCTGAGGTTCTGAACTGGAAAAAGGCCAAATTTGAAGAAATGAGGAACAATCTAAAAAGCGTGGATTAGGACAGGCTGTTCTCTGGCAAGGATGTGGTTGGTAAGTGGGAGGCCTTCAAAGGAGAAATTTTGGGAGTGCAGAGTTTGTATGTTACTGTCAGGATTAAAGGCAAAGTAATTAAGAATAAGGAACCTTGGTTCTCGAGAGATATTGCACATCTTGCAAAGAAGAAGAGAGAGATATATGACATGTATAGGCAACAGGGAACAAATAAGATGCTTGAGGAGTATAAGAAGCGCAAGAAACTTCTTAAGAAGGAAATCAGGGGGGCTGAAAGAAGGCATGAGGTTGCTTTGGCAGTCAAGATGAAGGATAATCCTAAGAGCTTCTACAGGTATATTAAGAGCAAAAGGATAGTAAGGGATAAAATTGGTCCTCTTGAAGATCAGAGTGGTCAGCTTTGTATGGAACAAAAAGAAATGGGGGAGATATTAAATGGGTTTTTTGCATCTGTATTTACTAAGGAAACTGGCATGGAGTCTACAGAAATAAGGCAAACAAGTAGGGAGGTCATGGAACCTATACAGATTAAAGGGGAGGAGGTGCTTGCTGTGTTGAGGCAAATCAGAGTAGATAAATCCCCAGGACTGGACAGGGTATTTCCTCGGACCTTGAAGGAGACTAGTGTTGAAATTTTATGAGCCCTGGCAGATATACTTAAAACATCGGTATCCATGGTTGAAGTGCCGGTTGATTGGAGGATAGCTCATGTTGTTCCGTTGTTTAAAAAAGTCTCAACAAGTAAATCGGGAAATTATAGGCCGGTAAGCCTGACATCAGTGGTAGGTAAATTATTGGAAGGAGTACTAAAAGCTAGGCTCTACAAATATTTGAATAGACAGGGACTTATTAGAGAGAGTCAACATGGCTTTGTGCATGGTAGGTCATGTTTAACCAATCTATTAGAGTTTTTCGAGGAGGTTACCAGGAAAGTGGATGAAGGGAAGGCAGTGGATGTTGTCTACATGGACTTCAGTAAGGTCTTTGACAAGGTCCCGCATGGGAGGTTAGTTAGGAAGGTTCAGTCGCTAGGTATACATGGAGAGGTAGTAAATTGGATTAGACACTGGCTCAATGGAAGAAGACAGAGAGTGGTAGTGGAGGATTGCTTCTCTGAGTGGAGGCCTGTGACTAGTGGTGTGCCACAGGGATCAGTGCTGGGTCCATTGTTGTTTGTCATCTATATCAGTGATCTGGATGATAATGTGGTAAACTGGATCAGCAAATTTGCTGATGATGCAAAGATTGGAGGTGTAGTGGACAGTGAGGAAGGTTTTCAAAGCTTACAAAGGGATTTGGACCAGCTAGAAAAATGGGCTGAAAAATGGCAGATGGAGTTTAATGCAGACAAGTGTAAGGTATTGCACTTTGGAAGGACAAACCAAGGTAGAACATACATGGTAAATGGTAGGAAGAATGTAGTAGAAAAGAGGGATCTGGGAATACAGATACATAATTCCCTAAAAGTGGCATCACAGGTAGATAGGGTCGTAAAAAGTGCTTTTGGTACACTGGCCTTTATAAATCAAAGTACTGAGTATAAGAGTTGGAATGTTATGGTGAGGTTGTATAAGGCATTGGTGAGGCCAAATTTAGAGTATTGTGCGCAGTTTTGGTCACCTAATCACAAGAAGGATATTAATAAGGTTGAAAAAGTACAAAGAAGGTTTACAAGGATGTTGCCGGGACTTGAGAAACTGAGTTACAGAGAAAGGTTGAATAGGTTAGGATTTTATTCCCTGGAGCGTAGAAGACTGAGGGGAGATTTAATAGAGGTGTATAAAATTATGATGGGTATAGATAGAGTGAATGCAAGCAGGCTTTTTCCACTGAGGCTAGGGGAAAGAAAAAACTAGAGGACCTGGGTTAATGGTGAAGGGGGAAAAGTTTAAAGGGAATATTAGGAGGAGATTCTTCACACAGAGAGTGGTGGGAGTGTGGAATGAGCTGCCAGATGAAGTGGTGAATGCAGGCTCACTTTTAATATTTAAGAAAAACTTTGACAGGTATATGGATGAGAGGGATGTGGAGGGATATGGTTCAGGCACAGGTCAGTGGGACTAGGCAGAAAAATGATTTGGTACAGCCAAGAAGGGCCAAAGGGCCTGTTTCTGTACTGTGGTGTTCTATGGTTTTATGGTTCTAACATCAAACACACTGAACAATCAGATCCCAATATCAATAACACTGGACAAACAGATCCCAATATCAAACACACTGGACAATCAGATCCCAATATCAAACACACTGGACAAACAGATCCCAATATCAAACACACTGGACAAACAGATCCCAATATCAAACACACTGGACAAACAGATCCCAACATCAAACACAACCGGACAAATAGAAATCAACATCAAGCACACTGGACAAACAGATCCCAATATCAAACACAACCGGACAAACAGATTATGCTATCGAACACACTGGACAAACAGATTATGCTATCAAACACACTGAACAAACAGATCCCAACATCAAACACTCTGGACAAACAGATCCCAATATCAAACACACTGGACAAACAGGTCCCAATATCAAATACATTGGACAAACAGATCCCAATATCAAACACAACCGGACAAATAGAAATCAATATCAAACACAACTGGACAAATAGAAACCAACATCAAGCACACTGGACAAACAGATTATGCTATCAAACACACTGGACAAACAGATTATGCTATCAAACACACTAGACAATCAGATCCCAACATCAAACACGCTGGACAAACAGATCCCAATATCAAACACACTGGACAAACAGACCCCAACATCAAACACACTGGACAAACAGATTATGCTAAGAAACACACTAGACAATCAGATCCCAACATCAAACACACTGGACAAACAGATCCCAACATCAAACACACTGGACAAACAGATCCCAACATCAAACACACTGGACAAACAGATCCCAACATCAAACACACTGGACAAACAGATCCCAACATCAAACACACTGGACAAACAGATCCCAACATCAAACACACTGGACAAACAGATCCCAACATCAAACACACTGGACAAACAGATCCCAACATCAAACACACTGGACAAACAGATCCCAATATCAAACATAACCGGACAAATAGAAATCAATATCAAACACACTGGACAAACAGATTATGCTATCAAACACACTGGACAAGAAGATTATGATATCAAACGTACTGGACAAATAAATCTCAATATCAAGCACACTGGACAAACAGATCCCACCATTAAATACACTGGACAAACAGATCACAATAGTAAACACACTGGACAAATAGATTCCAGTGTCAAACACAATGAACAAAGATTACGATATCAAACACAGTAGACAAACAGATCATAATATTAAATACACTGTACAATTAGATCCCAATATCAAATACACTGGACAATTTGATCCCAATATCAAACACACTGGACAAAGAGATTACAATATAAAATACAATGGATAAATAGATCCCAATATCAAACACACTGGACAAATAGATCCTAATATTAAATACGCTGGCTAAACGGATCCAAATATCACGCATGGACAAACAGATCCCAATAGTAAACACACTGGACTAGTAAACAAAATAGATCCAAGGATCAAACACACTGGACAAATCAATCCCAGTATCAAACACACTGAACAAACAGATTCCAACAGTAAACACACTGGACAAATAGATCCCAATATCAAAAACACTGGACAACTAGATCCCAATATCAAACACACTGGACAAACGGATCCCAATAATAAACACACTGGACAAATTGATTCCAATATCAAGCACAACACACGAAGAGATCCCAATATCACACATACTTGGCAAGCAGATCCCAATATCAAACATGCTGGACAAAGAGATTCTGATATCAAACACATAGGACAAATGGATCCCAACATCAAATACACTGGCTAAACAGATCTCAGTATCAAATACATTGGACAAATACATCCCAACATTCAACACACTGGACAAATAATTCCTGAAAGCAAGCACACTATACAAATAGATCCCAACATCAAACACACTGGACAAATAGATCCCAATATCTGAGACAAACAGACCTTAATATCAAACAATGTGGACAAACATATTCCAATATCAAATGGTAGGATCCCAATATCTAATACTTTGAACAAACAGATCCCAATATCTAAAATTTGGGAAATAGACCCCAATATCAAACACACTAGACAAACAGATCCCAATATTAAATATCTGGGATAAAAAGGTCCCAATATCAAATGCCTACCATAGAGACAATGTCTACATCAAACAATCAAGACAAAGATGACATCCACCCACATCATCCCCTCCCAGGAAAATGCAGTCCACTATCTCCCAACACGTGCTTATTTGCTTATGGAAGTTAAAATCTCCAATTAAGATCACTCTGTCTTTCCTATATGTTTGTCTAATCTCTGTATTTATACACTCTATTACTTCACAGCTGTTACCAAGGTGCCTAAACACAGCTTCCATTACAATCATAAATCTTTTTCTATTTGTTAATTCTACAAATAAAGTTTCACTGCCTGTTTACCTCTCATTACATTCTTCAATGATATGATAGGATGTAAACCTTAAACACTAAGGCTACCCCTCTGCTAAACCACCTTCCCTGCCTTTCCTGTAGACCTTATAACCTGTTCCCAGGTTACTTAGTTCCCAGTCTTGACCATGTAGCAGGCATTTCTCAGTAGGAGCTACCAGAGTATATCCTTCAAATTGAATTTGCGCCTGCAATTTATTGACTTTTGTCCTATGCCATATACGCTTGCGAAATGAATGTTCATTTAGGCTGTAAGAAGAATTTTGCTTTGGACACCATGAAGTGGTGGCGCAGTGGCACAGCACTGCTGTCTCATAATACTAGGGACCCAGATTCAATTCTGGGCTCGGTCACTGTGTGGTGTTTGCACATTCTCCATGTGTCTGCGGGATTTTCCTCTGGGTTTTCCAGTTTCTTCCCACAGTCCAAAGATGTGCCGGTTAGGTTAATTGACCATGTTAAATTGACCCTAGTGTCAGGGGGATTAGCAGAGTAAATTTGTGGAGTTACAGAAATAGAGCCTGGGTGGGATTGCGTTCGTTGAAGACTTAATGGGCTGAATGGCTTCCTTCTGTATTTCAGGGATTCTAAATAGGCTTCTAGTCTGGTGTATGTTAACAATAACTCTTCGTTAACCAGGTACATATTTATGGTGGAAGATACAGATATGGAGCTGACTCCATTCTAGGTCTCGACCAACAGTGCACATGTCCAGACTGACCCTGGCTCTTGGGGGGCAGTGGGGGAACCAGGTGTCTCATGTCACTGTATAGATGGCACTGTACTCAGTCCCACATTAACTCTTTGTGTACCAGACCCTTCTACTATTCTTTACCTTAAACTGTCCTGCGCTAATGTTTTACTCACAGGTTTCCTACTTTGCCCTCTGCTAAAACTAAAACTACTTTTAGTTTTAGTAAATTACTTTACATCTTTTAGTTCTCCCTTTACCTACAGTGCTTAAAGCACAATTTATGAGTGTTACTCTACACTTTTTCCTTTCATTTATTTTCAAATTATTATTTGTATCTTTTCCACCTGAGCACTCCTATCTGTCTACTACTGCCACCCCACCTCAGCCAATTACCACTACTCCACCCTCCCCAACCACCCTCCTACCCAATGTACTAGTGTAAATTTCTTGTAGCAGCCCTTTCTGCCGGTAGTATGGTGCCAGACCAGTGATGATGTAACACCTCCCAATGGTACAGTTTTTCCTGCCTCAGTATTGGTGCTAGAGTCCCACTAAAGGAAGCCTCTCTTTCCCACACCACTCCTTGACTTCCCTTGTCTGGTAACCCCCACCCCAATTGCACGTGGCTTCAATAATGATGTAGACTCAGAGATTATAATCTTTGAGGACCTGCTCTTTCATGTGGTTCCTAACTTCTGGTACTCATCAAACAGGTCTTATAATCTACTCTTCCCTATCTTGTTAGTCTCAACACAGATCATAAAGACTGAAATCTCTCTCTTGGTGAGGTGTTGGTCACAGAACGTATCTATTAGAGTAGTCTTTGTGATATTCAGTATGTTCACAGCAAGTCTTTATTAGCTGCTTGTAATTACACACAGATATAAAATAAAGGGTGCAGACACGGAGCTAGCTCCATCTCTAGGTATTAACAGGTCCCTGGCCAACACATATTCACCCTAGTCCCAGGTTGCGTAACTTCCTACATCACAGCGCTCTACTCAGTCCCACAATAACCCTGTATGTATCAAACCCTGATATTACACTCCCCAGTTCCTCCAAAACATTTCCAAGCCAGTTGAAGTTGTCCCTCACCCTGGCAGGCACTAGGTAGACAATATAGCATGGAAACTCACAGGATCGAGATATCTGCATTGAATGTCTATGCACTAGTATCTTATTCATCATCCTGCACAAATGGCATCTTCAAAACTTCCTGGGTACGCATACATGTTTCTCAATCTCTGTTCCATCCCTTCACATCAAATACCATCAGTTTATCTTCATGCATGCCAAGCTTGGCCATAATGAGAGGGAGTGTTTCCAGACCGGAGGAGGAATGGCCATCATCAGGAGCTCTCCATAATTTGAAGAGAATGCCACTGAGTTGTAGCAGGTAACAGAGGTTGATCATGTTGTGAGGATGAAAACAACCTCTCCCAGCAAGCCAATACTGGAGACCTCCTTGAGTTGATCATATCCTGACGTGGATAGTGAGTGACATGCAAAGTTGTATTTTGTTTGTTCATGAACTAAATCTAATTTCTCTTTCTTTCAGGGATCAGCAAGTCCAGTCAAACCAGCACATCCAACTTAAACCCCATCTCCCAGACCACCTCAGAGAAGGATGATAAGGATTCATTTGAAGAAGGCACATTGCAACATTCACCTGTACCCTCCAACAGTGGAGAGCCACTCGCCCTAGTAGATCATAGATCTAGATTAGGCATGGGTTCACATTCTAGTGAACACCTCACTGTCACATCTCCAAAGCAGTCATAAAATTGTAGTGTCATAGAGCAGTATAGCACGGAACTAGGCCCTCCGGTTCACCTGGTCCATGCCAACCATAGTACCCTCCCAGCCATTCCCACATTTGGCCCATATCCCTTTAATCCTTTCCTATCCATGTATTTATCCAAATCCTTTTTAAATGTTGCTATTGTTCTTGCCTCAACCACTTTTTCTGGCAGCTCATTCCATAGATGCACCATCCACTGCATGAGGAAGTTGTCCTTCAGGTGCCTTTTAAATCTTTCCCCTCTCACCTTAAACCTATGCCCTCTCGTTTTCAATTCCCCTTTCCTGGGAAAAAGATGATGTGTGTTCATCCTATCAGTATCCTTCACAATGTTATACACCTCAATAAGATCACCATTTGTTCTCCTATGTTCAAAGAAATGAAGTCCTAGCTTGGCCAACCTTTCCCTATAACTCAGGCCCACTAATCCTGACAACATCCTTGTGAATCTTCTTTGCACTCTTTCCAGTTTATCAATGTCTTTCCTATAACAGGGTGGCCAAATTGTTACACAATACTCCAAGTGCGGCTTCACCAACGACTTATACAACTGTAACATAGTGTCCCAACTCCTATACTCACAGTGCCCTGACTGATAAACGCCAGTGTGCTAAACGCCTTTTTCACTCTACCTGTGATGCTGCTTTCAACCAGTTAGAGGTAGTGACAACCCAGATCCCTGGCATCGGAGGACACCTGGAGCACAGCCGCCTGCTGAGCCTCTGGGAACAGCTATCGCAAACATGCTGGAGATGCAAAGACAGATGGCGGGACATCAGGAAGAGTTGCAAGAGGCTGTCAAAAGAGTAGAATTAATGAAGGAAGAGTATCCCTGTGTTTTGTCTAATGTCATGTCTCTGACATGCGAGCACTCAGCGTCCCCAAGGGAAGGGTGGCCTTGGAGCCTTATCCAGCAGGTTGGCAGGTTCTGCCAAATTTGCTCTCTTCCCTGCACTCCATCAATCTAAGCATTCATGGCAACTATCACTGGTTAGGCAAGAGATGGGCTGAGTATGTCAACCTCACTCCCAATGCCCCCGCTCCTCAAGGGGTCAGGCAGTGGCCCTCAGGCACCTACTGAGAGGAACACCATCAGCTGGGCACTACGGTGTCCAAGAGTGTCAAGTTAATTCCAATCCCGTCTGCCAGGGACCTTCAGCTCCACAAACCAAAGTGTGTGGCCTGCCTCAGAGCAGGAGATCCAAAGCAAGTCAGATCCCTCCAGGCCTCTGGAGGATGCCCATGAAAGACATCACAGGCAATAAGGCATTTCAGTAAGCAAGATGCATCCATTTCTGCTTCGGATATTGGAAATGCACTTAGACATGACACTAGGGTTAAAAAAATTACGGAACATTGATCTCACTATAGTGGCATAGGTATTCACTCATTGTATATTTAATGCATCTTTGTAAGTACATTTACTGCTCAAGACAATGTTTTCATCATTTGAATGTGGCTTGCATATGCCCATATGTGCCCTCTTATTTATAGGGTGACTCAAACTCCTATCATGAATAGTTGCCTTTGTGAGCCCTAGATTTACGTGATGTTTATTAAGCTCATGTTCATCACTCACCCCTTGTCTAATATCAGAGAGATATGTCCTGCTCTTTCCTGAAAATGTTTGCACTTTGAGTGAGGAACCTCTATGCCTCACAATACATCATGAAGTTATGCATGTGTATGTGCCTTGGAGGGTTACCAGTGATGGTATCACTTCAATGATGAGCTGTGATAATTGTTTGTGCCAAAGCATAAGACCTGCAGCTATGATGGTATCTCCAATTATGTGCACATTTCTATCACCAAAAGGAGTGACTCATTCAAGTGGCCATGAGTGCATCATGTCTCGTAGACCCAGGGTTTGTGCCGGAGAGCTACCTCCCACTTTCCAGAAGAACAACATGCAGCTTTGGCTGCTGACCTTTCCAAAGAGTGATACTGTAGGTTTCCTGGTGATACTGTAGGTTGTATGCAGGCCTGTAACTGCCTTTCTGAGCACTGGCATGGCACTAAGGGACACCCTTGCTTGGACTTTAACCTTATTGAATGATGAAGCAAGTTCTTAGTCCTGTGCTGCTGTTTTCCTAATAAAGGTGATTATTTTAGATTTCTTTTATTTTGGACAGAATGCAGACACTGACAGATCTAACAATAGGATGAGGAATGATAAATTGCCCACATGTTAATACAGTAAGAAAACTAAAACAAGCAACTATAATTTTAAGACATATAAGTTGATATTTTAAGTGCATTTCAAAGTATTTTATTGTGATTAACATTTCGGTCAATGCCAGGTACTGAAAGGTATAATGGAAAGTTCAATGGTTTAGAGACAAAGATATGGGAAGCTTTGGTTAGCAGATTCATACCTGGGAGATAATTATAAGGCAACACATTTTGCAATTATTTAAATAGTTGGTTTGCAGCCCAGACTTATATTAGGCGTGACCCTGGACGCAGGAACACAGGTCTACTCAACTTGCCGGTGAGCCGGTGGGAACCTCAACTTTAACATTTATGGTGGTGTTTACCATATCCAAGCAATGGGAAAGTAACTTTAGCCAAAAAGGGTGTAACATCCGGTCAGTAATGGACAAATGAGGAACCATTATGCTGGGAAGTACTAAGCAATTGGCTGAAATATCTGACAAAGATTTATATTGATGTATGGACATTAAATGAAATTACTTTTAAACTAATGAAAGATGGAGAATCAGATTAAGAAAATATATAACTGTCCTGTTTTTTACTGATAACATTCAAACTTATTTGAGTAGTCCAGGTTTTCTGTATCTGAGACCATCAATACATCTTCTCCCATTGATCACTGGTTTTTTAATAAAATGTTACCTTTATACTGTGATATTGGCCTCTTTTAGGTCACAGTTGTTGGCCTCTTTTAGATACTGTGACATTGGTTTCCTGAATATATTTGCCACCTCGTCAGAAAACCCCTCTAACACCTATTATTTCATTTTTGGAACGTATGCTTACTGTGGTTCAAACAACAAATAATTCTTGTATTTATACTGCATTCAAATATATCAAAACTTAGATCTGTGCGTGTCTTACAACCATAGACGACACTTGTCTGCTTTGGAGTCATCTTAACATGTTAGGAGATGGAGCTTGCAACTGGCAAATGACATACATCTTGAATAAAGGTGTTGTTACGCATGGGGTAAATGCTAAACATTGATATATTGAGAAGAATGAGAGGCGTCCTTATTGAGAGATACAGGATGCTCAGGTGGCTTGACAGGGTAGATGCTGAGAGATTGTTTCCCTTTGTGGGACAGTCCAAGGCCAGAGGGCGTAATCCCACAGTAACAGGTCACTGATTTAAGACAGAGATGAGGAGAGACGAGTTCTTTCAGAATGTAGTGAATCTGTGCAATTCTTTACTGCAGAGGCCGGATCATTAAGTACGTTCAAAGCAGATGGTTGACATTTTTAATAAGTAAGTGAGTCAAAGGTTATGAGGATAAGGCGGGAAATAGAGTTGAAGATCATCATACCAGATTAATCATGATCTCATTGAATGGCGATGCAGATTCGATGGGCCGAATGGCCTACTTCTGCCCCCATGTCTTATGGTCTTATATAATTTATTGGGGAATAAGAAAGGGATTTGGTCATTCCAGTGCCATATCGCTAAAGGTTCATGTGTAATAGTGTGAAATGCTGGCTCAAGCAACTAATGTGTTATTTATAAGACACTTGAGTATTCAACAAGTTATGTTATTTTATCGTTGTATAAAAACTTGGCAAGGCCTGGTTTCATGCTTCTCACTTTGTGGGTGATATTGAGGCTTTGTAAAGTTGCAGATTTGGGATTCTGTAGATTTAAGTAGGGATCTGATTGAGGTTTATAAGATAATGACAGAAATAAATTGTTTTAGAATTGACAGTTCATGGATTATTGAGGACAAGGAGTCACAATTTTATGTTGTATAGGGTTTGATTTAGGTTTGATAGTTCAGTTCCCATTCCAATTCTCTTTTCACACTCAGTCATTCACTAAGGCAGACTTTTGTCTGTTTCCATTGATAGTAATTCCCACAACATGTTACTTGTCTGTTGCCAGGGGCTTATATAGCCATGCACATCAAACATGGCTGACCAGGTGTCTCTTCCACTATTACTGCCAGCCTTTGGCATGTTTGGAAGATTTTCAGGTTGACATACTCAACTGTTTGACTGCATTATGAACACACCAGTCTTGGCCGTCAAGCCCTGGGATGGGACTCAAAGCCAGATCTTTTGACTCAGAGGTGGGGACGCTATGCATTGTTCCATGAGACCTCTGATTTTAGATAGTAGTGGGTGGTTAGTTTCTTAAAAAACAGTGGACCTCCAGAACAGGTCATCCTCTCATGAAGTGGACGCTGATTCACTGAATCCTTCAAGAAACATGTGATCTTGTCTCTGGTTAAAGTGAGCATCACCTATGCAATAGACAGGTGTTCAAGAAATTCAGGGCCAGGCTGATCTTCTAGATTAATTTTGACTGCTTGGCTGGATTCAAAGATATTTACCCCCCCAAAATTGGCTTGGGTTTTGACTCTCTCGAGAGATTGCATGGTTTCTTGTCTGTGGGGAGTGTATATTTTGTGATTCACAAAGTATCAAAGTTGTGTGAGACCAAAAGGTATTCTCCTGTATGTCATCGTTTGTACATGTAGGTACCACACATAATAAAAACATTAATTGCTAATTATGGCAAGTACAGTGCATTGTGGTATCACTGTAAATTCTGTTGATTTGTAGTGTTATATGCAACAGACTCTCTGAGCAACTTCATATTTTAGTACATTGATCCAAATGTCCGTCAGTAAAAGAAAAATTCAGTTTAATATTTCATCTGAAAGGTAGTGCCTGCAACTGTGCAGTACTCACTCAGCATTGCTCTGAAGTGCCAACGTAGATTATGTGCCAAGTCCCTGGAGTGGGACTTAAATTCAACATTTCCTATGCTGAGCCTTTGCCAATCCCACCACTATGTTACGGACCGGAAAGAGATGAACAAACTGCACCGATTTCCTCTTACCACCTGTCCATTAGCAGAAGGTGTTTTTAATTAGTTTTGAATAATAGGCTGTGTTGTGTGTTCCAAATCCTGAGGATTTTGTGATCCAATTTAGTAATAATCTGCAGCAAATCTGAGGTAGGATTAACTCAGAGGGTTGGTTTATCTTTACATTCAAAACCCGGGGAAGAAATGTTAGCAAAGACCCATTCCAAACATATAATCAGTAGATGGGAGGATAGAGATAAATCGTTTTAAAGTACAAGAAACCACAAATAAATATTAGTTTGTGGATTCCCAGCATCCAAAGTCAGAGTCCAAGGAGGAATCCTTTCACAAAGGTAATCAAGTTAAGCTGGCTGAATCCTAGAGTTCTTTAGGCAATGGTACAACATTTTCCAGCAGAGACAGACTTAATCAGCAGGTGATTGTTCCTCCTAAAAGAGCCTGCATTGGGTCAGCAGTTGAATGTTAAAAGAGCTGATTAACTATTTCCCATTTCTCAAAGGCATATAGAAATTTAAAAATAGTCACTTGAGTCACGTGACCTCCCTTTGTCACAATGATTTTAAAGGGGAGATTTATCTAGCATCTGGAATTGATTGTGAGTCATAACAAATATGGGTATGTGAGCCTCTAGTCATTTGTGCTTACAAAGGGTCTGCACAATGAAGTGTGAGATTCCAGAATTTGACACTATCCTTATTTTGTTCTTGAAACACCGAGTGGTGGTTTTCAGGCGATGGACCAACTCAATAATCAGGTGATTTGTAGCAGCCGTCTTTTCTTTGTTCAGCAGAAAAGTCAATTTTTAAAAAGTAGCAATAAAAATAATGTTTTTAAACAAAGAGACTGGAATTTTACCACCCCACAGGAATCGGAGCAGATGAGGGCTCATGGAAAGATCCATTGACCTCAGGCGGGATTTTACGGTTTTTAGACGAGCGAGGCTGTAAAATCCCGTTCACAGTGCTTTCACGTCATAAGAACCTAACAACTGCCTTTATGCTACCATTAGAGTTTGTGCCCAAAATGCAATGTTACCTGGAAGACAAACATGAGCAAATTTGCATTTGTGTTTTTAATTAGTGTTTAACAATATCTGAATAAATTAGAAAAACTTAATGCCAAACTGCATTGATTTTCAGTAATCCAGCTGAGTTCTGCAAATAATTTTAAGAGTTGAACACAAATCAGCTCTAAAGCACAGATTCTGATATTTACACATTGATTAAAACAAACACACAAACAAATGTACTGGATTAAGTTATCTTAATCCTGATTTAAGGTCACTAGCAATTTAAAATTGACCAAACATGTTTCATGCAGCACCTTTACAGCCAGCAGATAGCCTGGGCTGAATTCAGAACAGATTCCAGTGTCTAGCCTATTGCAACACACAGTTACACTGAGAAGCAAACACTATAAAAAGACTGATACCTCCAGAGTAATTTCAAAGCATTAATCTAATCTCAGGGTTGAAATGGCAGTGCTGAATCATTTGAGCTACGCTTCGATATTGTTTAAATCTCTCAATGAGATTGCTGTCTTCTGAGCATTCCAACTTTTCCATTATTCTCTATTTAATTATACACACACTTCCTGAGGTATACTGTGAATGAATATTGATTCACTTCTTTTCAAATTACTAAACATTATGTTTTTCTAGCTAGAATTAATGCTGTCTGCTTTATTTTTAAAAATTAACTCAATATTGCATTACAAATTGTAAACATCTTAAAAACATGTAATATAGTTCGCTATCATTTTTCTGATACTAAGAAAACAAGGTGAAGACTTAAGGCCTTTAGTGCATCAAGACACACATGGGTAAAAGAGAAAACTGAGCAAATTAGTAGGCGTTAGTTGCTGCTGAGTGTGGATCTTAAATGAATAATTTAGACATTAGGCATGTAGTTCGTAAATGGCTTTCAATATAGATACTGTGGAGTGGGCACGTTTTACTGGGAAGAGTAGTGAAGCCATATACACCTTGAAAAAATAACGCAGAAAACCGAAGGAACCTAGGGGTCCAGGTAAGTAATAGTGACTAAAGGTAAACACCCAGGTTAATAAGGCCATTAAGAAAACAACCAAAACATAGTGGTTCATTTTTAGAGAGAGATACTTAAAAAGTAGATAAGTTATGTTAAACATATGTAGAACCTTGGTTAGATGATCCTGGAAGACTGTAAAAAGGTCTGGTCTCCAATTTTATAAATAAAGTTATAGTGGCTTTGGAGAAGGTGCAAGAAAAGATTTACAGGCTGACATTAGAGCTCAGAATGTATACATTTTAGAAAAGATTAAACAGAGTGGGACTCTTTTCCCCAGAACAAATGCAGGCTAAGTTAAAGCTTATTTATTAATCACAAGTAAGGCTTACATTAACATGCAATGAAACTCTTACTGTGAAATTCCCCTAGTCACCACAGTCCGGTGCCTGTTCAGGTCAATTCACCCAACCAACGCATCTTTCAGAATGTGGGAGGAAACTGGAGCACCTGGAGGAAACCCACACAGACACGGGGAGAACATGCAAACTCACACAGATAGTGATCCAAGCTGGGAATCGGACCCAGGTCTCTGATGCTGTGAAGCAGCACTGCTAACCACTGTGCTACCATGTCACTCAAGAAAAGAAAATTTCTTTAAAATTATGAAAGGGTTTGATAGGGTGAAAGTAAAGAGGAGGAAAAAATTTATCAGGATGGCTGAGGTCCCATTGTTGGGGGCTGGAGACAACCTCACTTAGATTGGTGATGGGATCCAGAATGGTTTCTCCCTGGTGATGGACAAAATCTGGCTGCTGCTGGGACTGCTGTCCCTATTAAGGTCATAAGATCACAAAATATAGGTACAGGAGTAGGCCATTCAGCCCCTAGAGCCTGATCTATCATTCAATAGGATCATAGCTGATCCAATGTTCCTCACATCCACTTTTCTGCCTTTCTCCATAACCCTTGATTCTCTTACTGATCAAAAATCTATCCATCTCAACCTTAAATAGGCACAAGGACTCTACCTCTGCAGCTCTCTCTGTGGCAAGGAATTCTAAAGACTCAACTCTCTGAGAGAATTCCTCTTCTTTTCAGTCTTAAATTGGTGCCTCTTTATTCGGAGATTATGCCCTCAGGTCCTCGACTCTCCCATGGGGGGAAACCATCCTAAAAAGTCTGACAACACCAGGTTTAAGTCCAACCGATTTATTTGATAGTAAACTCACTAGCTTTCGAGGTTTCCCTCTTTGTCAGGTGAATGGAGAGTTCTGGCCTCAGAGCGTATAAAGCACAGACAGTTTACAGATTACTGATTAGAATGCAAATCTTTACACCTAACCTGCTGTTCAAGTCCTAAAGTGGCCAACAATGTGAGTGGAAGGAGCACTGATCACAGGTTAAAGAGATGTGTATTGTCTCCAGACAGTACAGTAAGTGAGGTTTTGCAAACCCAGGCAAGTCACGGGGGTTACAGATAGTGCAACATGAACCCCTGTTGAGACCGTCCTCATGTGTGTGGAACTTGGCTATCAGTCTCTGCTCAGCGACTCTGCGCTGTTGTGTGTTGTGAAGGCCACCTTGGAGAATGGTCTCATTACCCTCCGTGCTCTCATTCCACATACTCCCCGCATTGGAGATCTCTACTGCCTCCCAAAGATACACAAGGCAAACACACCTGGCCGTCCCATCGTATTGGGCAATTGGACTCTGTGTGAGAACCTCTCCGGCTACGTCGAGGGCACCCTGAAACCCATTGTACAAAGAACCCCCAGCTTTTGTCGTGACACTACGGACTTCCTACTGAAACTCAGCACACGTGGAGCAGTTGAACCAGGGACACTCCTCATCACAATGGATGTCTCGGCACTCTACACCAACATCCCCCACAACGATGGCATTGCTGCGACTGCCTCAGTACTCAATGCCGACAATTGCCAGTTTCCAGATGCAATTTTACAACTCATCCACTTTATCCTGGACCACAATGTCTTCACCTTCAACAACCAGTTTTTCGTCCAGACACACAGAACAGCCATGGGGACCAAATTTGCACCTCAATATGCCAACATCTTCATGCACAGGTTCGAACAAGACTTCTTCACTGTACAGAATCTTCAACCGATGCTATACACCAGATACGTCAATGACATTTTTTCCCTTTGGCCTCATGGTGAACAATCACTGAAACAACTATATGATGATATCAACCGATTCCACCCCACCATCAGACTCACCATGGACTATTCCCCAGAATCAGTTGCATTCTTGGACACATGCATCTCCATCAAGGACGGTCACCTCAGCATCTCACTGTACCACAAGCCCACAGACAATCTCACAATGCTCCACTTCTCCAGCTTCCACCCTAAATATGTTAAAGAAGCCATTCCCTATAGACAAGCCCTCCTTATACACAGGATTTGCTCAGATGAGGAGGATCATGGCAGACACCTCCAGACGCTGAAAGATGCCCTCATAAGAACAGGATATGGTGCTCGACTCATAGATCGACAGTTCCGATACGCCACAGCGAAAAACCGCACCGATCTCCTCAGAAGACAAACACGGGACACAATGGACAGAGTACCCTTCGTCGTCCAGTACTTCCCCAGAGCGGAGAAGCTATGACATCTTCTCCGGAGTCTTCAACATATCATTGATGAACTCGAACATCTCACCAGGGCCATCCCCACACCCCCACTTCTTGCCTTCAGACAACCACGCAACCTCAAACAGACCATTGTTCACAGCAAACTACCCAGTCTTCAGGAGAACAGTGACCACAATACCACACAACCCTGCCACAGCAACCTCTGCAAGACATGCCGGATCATCGACATGGATACCATCATCACACGTGAGAATACCATCCACCAGGTACACGGTAAATACTCTTGCAACTCGGCCAACGTTGTCTACCTGATACGTTGCAGGAAAGGATGTCCCGAGGCATGGTACATTGGGGAAACCATGCAGACGCTACGACAACGGATGAATGAACATCGCTCTACAATCACCAGGCAAGACTGTTCCCTTCCTGTTGGCGAACACTTCAGTGGTCACGGGCATTCAGCCTCTGACCTTCAGGTAAGCATTCTCCAAGGCGGCCTTCACAACACACGACAGTGTGGGGGATGTTGGAGGTAATGTATTGAAATGGATAGCGAACTGGTTGGCAGACAGGAAGCAGAGAGTGGAAATAAATAGGTCCTTTTCAAAGTGACAGGTAGTGACTAGTGGGGTACTGCAGGGTTCAGTGCAGGAACCCCAGCTGTTCACAATACACATTAATGATTTGGACGAAGGAATTGAATGCAATATCTTCAAATTTGCAGATGACACTAGGCTGGATGGCAATGTGTGCTGAAAGGAGGATGCTAAGAGGCCACACAGTGATTTGGACAGGTTGGCTAAGTGGGCAAATACTTGGCCCACTTTGTGACAAAAGCAGGAAGGAAGATTATTATCTGAATGGTGGCCGTTTAGGAAAAGGGGAAGTGCGATGTGAGCTGGGTGTCATGGTGGAACGACTGCTGAAGGTTGGCATGCAGGTGGTGAGGAAAGCTAATGGCATGCTGGCCTTCATAGCAAGAGGGTTTGAGTATAGGAGTAGGGATGTCTTGCTGTTGTTATACAGCAAGATGTGATGAGGCCACACCTTGAGTATTGTATGCAGTTTTGGCCTTCTAGTCTGAGGAAAGACATTCTTGCTATTGAGGGAGTCCAGCTATTGGAATAGCAGGACTGATGTATGAGGAAAGACTGATCAACTGGACTTGTACTCACTGGAATTTAGAAGAATGAGGGTGGATCTTATAAAAACATATAAAACCTTGATGGGACTGGACAGATTAGATGTGGGAAAAATGTCAGTCAGGGCAGGACTTACTCAGTTAATGGTAGGGTACTGGGGAGAGTTACAGAACAAAGAGATCTAGGGGTACACGTTCATAGCTCCTTGAAAGTGGAGTCACAAATGAGGACAGAATGGTGAAGAAGGCATTCATAAGAACATAAGAACATAAGAAATAGGAGCAGGAGTAGGCCATCTGGCCCTTCGAGCCTGCCCCGCCATTCAATAAGATCATGGCTGATCTGTCGTGGCTCAGTTCCACTTTCCCGCCCTCTCCCCATAACCCTTAATCCCTTCTCTTATCAAAAACCCATCAACCCGCTTCTTAAAAATATTTAGCGAGGCAGCCTCCACCACTTCAACGGGCAGAGAATTCCAGAGATTCACCACCCTTTGAGTGAAGAAGTTCCTCCTCAACTCCGTTCTGAACCGCCCCCCCTTTATCTTGAGGCTGTGCCCCCTAGTCCTACTGTCTTTTTTGAGCGGGAAGAGTCTTTCCACCTCTATCCTATCCATCCCATTCATCATCTTATACGTCTCAATGAGATCTCCCCTCATTCTTCTAAACTCTAACGAGTACAAGCCTAGTTTATTCAGCCTCTCCTCATAGCTCAACCCCCTCAACTCCGGTATCAGCCTAGTAAACCTCCTCTGCACTCCCTCCAAGGCCAAAATATCCTTGCGCAGGTGCGGCGCCCAAAACTGCACACAGTACTCCAGCTGCGGCCTCACCAATGCCCTATACAGCTGCAGCAAGACCTCCCTACTTTTATATTCAATCCCCCTCGCTATGAAGGCCAGCATCCCATTCGCCTTCCTGACCACCTGCTGCACCTGCAGGCTGGGTTTTTGCGACTCATGCACAAGGACCCCGAGGTCCCTCTGCACCGTCGCCTGCTGCAGTTTTTCGCCACGTAAGTAATAGTCCTTCCTACCATTCTTCCTACCAAAGTGGACCACCTCACACTTGCCAACATTAAATTCCATTTGCCATTTCCTGGCCCATTCGCCCAGCCTATCTAGATCCTTCTGCAGACTCTCCACACCCTCCGCACAATTTGCCTTTCCCCCAATCTTGGTGTCATCAGCAAATTTCGACACCCTACACTCGGTTCCCTCCTCCAGATCATCTATATAAATGGTAAATAGCTGAGGCCCCAGCACTGACCCCTGGGGCACCCCACTAGTCACCAACCGCCAATCCGAATAGCACCCATTGACCCCCACTCTCTGCCTCCTATTTGACAACCAATCCTCTATCCACGCTAACACCCTACCCCCAACTCCATGTCCTCTGACCTTCTGCAGTAACCTCTTGTGAGGTACCTTATCAAACGCCTTCTGAAAATCCAGAAAGACCACATCCACCGGCTCTCCTCTATCCACCGCCCTAGACACATCCTCATAGAACTCCAGTAAATTTGTCAGACACGACTTCCCTTTAATGAAACCGTGTTGCGTCTGCCCTATCAAGCAATTCCCTTCAAGATGCCTCGCAATTTCCTCCTTAATGACGGATTCTAACATTTTACCTACCACAGACGTTAAACTAACCGGCCTGTAATTCCCCGCCTTTTGCCTGGCACCCTTCTTAAACAACGGCGTAACATTAGCCGTTTTCCAATCCTCCGGCACTTCCCCAGAATCCAGCGACGTCTGGAAAATAACCACCAAGGCATCCACTATCACCTCCGCCATTTCTTTCAGAACCCTCGGATGCATTCCATCCGGTCCTGGGGACTTGTCCACAATCAGCCCCTCCAGTCTGTTGCGCACCACCTCTCTAGTAACAGTAATGTCATTAAGACCCTCCAGTCCTACCACCTTTCCATCGCTAACACCCGGCAAATTATTCACGTCCTCTTCCGTGAAGACAGAAACAAAAAAGTTATTCAAGACCTTAGCCATATCCCCATCCCCTACCACTAGGTCCCCTTTCTCATCCGCTAAGGGACCAACGTTCACCCTAGCCAGCCTCTTCCTTTTTATATATTTATAAAAACTCTTGCTATCCTTTTTTATATTAAGCGCTAGCCCAGCTTCATAGCTTCTTCTACCCTCCTTTATCAACTTTTTTGTCAATCTTTGTTGACATTTAAACCTCTCCCAATCCTCTTCTCGCCCACTGCTCTTAGCTACTCTAAATTCCTCCGCTTTTAATTTAACACTTTCCTTCACCTCCTTCGTTATCCACGGCTTATTACCTCTCTTCCTACTGTCCTTTTTAACCATCGGAATAAATTTCTGCTGAGCACCAAGAAAGATCTCCTTAAAGATCCTCCACTGCTCCTCAGCAGACCTACCTTCCAACGCGCTCCCCCAGTCCACATTCGCCAATTCTTCTCTCATCCTACCATACTCCCCTCTATTCAAACAAAGGACACGTGTCCGGGAACCCACTTTCTCCTCCTCCATCTGCAACAGAAACTCCACCATACAATGATCACTCTCTCCAAGAGGATCCTTCACCTCAAGGTCCCTAATTCTACCCGCCTCATTACATAGCACCAGATCCAAGATAGCTCGCTCCCTCGTTGGCTCCAACACACACTGTTCCAGGAAACTATCCCGGCAGCATTCCAAGAACTCCTCCTCGAGCCCACCTCGTCCAACATGGGTCGACCAATCAATATGCAGATTGAAATCCCCCATAACTACTGCCGTCCCATTCCTGCACGCCGCACTTATTTGCGCGTTAACAGCCCGCCCCACCTCCAGATCATTATTCGGGGGCCTATAGACGACACCCACCAGCGTCTTCCTCCCTTTGCTGTTCCTAATCTCCACCCACAACGATTCCACTTTCTGCTCTTTGGCTCCGATATCATCCCTTGCTACCACCTTGATGCTGTCCTTAATCAGCAGAGCTACGCCACCCCCTCTTTCCTCCTGCCTATCCTTCCTAAACACTTGATAGCCCTGTACATTCATCTCCCAGTCCCTGTCACCTTGCAGCCACGTCTCTGTAATGGCCACCAGATCGTATCCATTTGTGTCGATCTGCGCCACCAGCTCATCCACTTTATTCCGAATGCTTCGTGCATTCAGATAAAGCGCTTTCATCCCAGCCTTCTTCTGGACCCTATTTGCCGTAACGCCACCACTTGGGACATCCTCAGCCTCTTCCCTTACCTGTACCCTATCCTTAACTGTAGACCTCCTAACATCACCTACCCTCGCACCCTCCCCCCCCCTAATTAGTTTAAAGCCCTGTCTACAGTCCTCTTTACTCGATTCGCCAGCACTCTGGTCCCAGCACGATTCAGACCAACCCCATCCCGCCCGAACAAGTCCCACCTACCCCAATACTGGTGCCAATGCCCCATAAATTCGAACCCATTCCTCCCACACCAATCTCTGAGCCACCCATTCACTTCCTTTATCCTGTCAACCCTACGCCCGTCTGCACTCAGTTCAGGCAGTAGCCCAGAGAAGACCACCTTGTCGGTTTCATAGGCCAGAACATTGAATACAGAAGTTGAAATGTCTTGTTAAAATTGTACAAGACATTGGTAAGGCCACACTTGGAATACTGTGTGCAATTCTGGTCACTCTAATATAGAAAGGATATTATTAAACTAGGAAGAGTGCAGGAAAGATTTACTAGAATGCTACCGGGACTTGATGGATTAAGTTATAAGGAGAGGCTGGATAGACTGGGACTTTTTTCTCTGGAGCATAGAGGTCTATAGAATAATGAGGGACAGAGATCAGCTTGATAGTCAATATCTTTTCCCAAAGGTAGGGGATTCTAAAATTAGGGGGCATAGGTTTAAGGTGAGAAGGGAGAGATACAAAAGTGCCCAGGGGAGCAATTTTTTCACACAAAGGGTGGTGCATCTGGAACAAGCTGCCAGAGGTAGTAGTAGACTCAGGTACTGTTTTGTCTTTTAGAAAGCATTTAGATAGTTACATGGGTAAGATAGGTATAGAGAGATATGGGCCAAATGCGGGCAGGTGGGATTAGCTTACGGGTTTAAAAAAAAAGCAGCATGAACAAGTTGGGCCAAAGGGCCTGCTTCCATGCTGTAAACCTTTATGACTCTATGATGTTTGGGAAGTCCAGAACCAAGGGTCACAGTCTAAGAATAAGGGGTAAGCCATTCCGGTCTGAGGTGAGGAAGAACTTTTTCAATCAGAGTTGTGAACCTGTGGAATTCTCTAGCACAGAAAGCTGTTTGGGGCCAGTTCATTAGATATGTTCAAGAGGGAGCTGGATGTGGCCCTTGTGGCTAAAGGGATCAAGGGGTATGGAGAGAAAGCAGTGGGATATTGGAAGTGCATGATCAGCCATCATATTGAATGGTGGTGCAGGCTTGAAGGGCCAAATGGCCTACTCTGGACCTATTTTCTATATTTCTATCATCCCATGTTAACTGTAGACAGGAGCTTAGCAAAACTGAGGAAGAGATCAATCTCTACTGAAGTGGGATAACCAAAATTATTTCATACTTCTTGATATTAAAACATGCATTAATAGCTTTAGAATAGACAAATATAGTTATGAGAGCTCTTTTTAAGTGTTTCATCTAGGAGACAGAAAGGAAAATATGTCTACCTAGCTACTTTATAAAATGATTAGATTTTTAATTGACGAAGGCTTACCCTAGCACAGATGACTAGCAATGACTTAGACCAAAGGAATTTCTAACCTTTAGAAATCAGCAAGGACCTTGTTACCTTTAAAGATTGGAGTCAATAAGAATCAAAGAGAAATCCCTTGGCTGGTTAGAGTCAAAACTAGCCCAAAGGAAGAAGGTTGTGGTGATTCGAGGGAAAACATCTCAGCTCAAGGACATTCCTGCAGGAGTTCTTTAAGCTAGTGTCCTAGGCCTAAATATCTTCAGCTGCTTTATCAATGACTTTCCTTCCATTATAAGGTCAGATGTGGGGATGTTCATTGATGATTGCACAATGTTCAGTACCATTCACACCCCCTCAGACACTGACACAATCCATGTCCAAAAAGATCTGGACAATATCCTGACAAATGGCAAGTAACATTTGTGCCACACAAGTGCCAGTTAATGATCATATCCAACAAGAGTATCTGGCCATTGCCCTTGACATTCAATGGCATTACCATCGCTGAATCTCCCACTATCAATATCGTTGGAGTTATCATTGACCAGAAACTGAACTGGATGAGCTATATTAATACTGTGGCTACCACAGCAGGTCAAAGGCTAGGAATCCTGTGGCCAGTAACTCACCTCCTGACTCCCCAAAGCCTGTCTACCATCTACAAGGCACAAGTCAGGAGTGTGATGGAATATTTTCTATTTGCCTGGATATGTGGAGCTCCAACAACATTCAAGAAGCCATTCTTCCAGGACAAAGTAGCATACTTGAGTTATTCCCTTTCCATCAATATTCACTCCCTCCAACACCGATGAACAGTGGCAGCAGTGTGTACTGTCTACAAAATGAATTGCAAGGAACTCACCAAGATTCCTTAGGTGGCACCTTCCAAACCCAAAATCATTACCCAACCAGAAGGACAAGAGTCGCAGATAATGGAAATGAACTCAGGCAGTCTACCATTTTACCACCTAACAGGTGTGGCACAAAGAGCACTATCCAGATAAATTGCCTGGTCTTCATCTATACCGTGTACTTCAGGAACATCAGAACTCCTATATCTATGCCAATCAGACTAATTCTGAACTGATGGATGACTCAGGCTTCTCAGTCAATTTGTCATCTGGCTTGGTGAATCAATGCAGCATCTATGACCAAATTGATTGTGTTATTGTCTGTGTCAATATTGTGGATGCAACTGGTGTCAGATTTGATCCAGAGAAGGCAAGATTAATTAAGGAGTTTCCAGCTTCCCATAACATGACTGAGCTCCAAATATTCATGGGTATGGCAAACCAAATCAGAAAGTTCCTGCCAATCTATCAGTTGTCAATCAGGTAGGAGGCTACTTGCTCTGTATGGCAACCAATGCACATCTGTTCTGGCTTATTGGACTGTGCTCTATTTGGATGAGATAGGACTATGGTTGTGGCATCAGTTCAACCACCTATCCACTGAACTGCAAATATGATCTATGGGCATGGGGTGGACTTACTCACCTGATGAAGAAGCAGCACTCTGAAAGCTCATGCTACCAAATAAACCTGTTGGTCTTTAACCTGGTGTTGTGAGACTACTTAATGGGCATAAGAGCTTAGAATGATATCATAGGCATGACTCAGAAGATTGTAATCCCAAACTCCACTCCAGAGAATGGAATGCATAGCCATGCTGGACACTTCAAAGTAATACTTACTACTGAGTCAATGTTGCATCGTTGAAGGTACCATCTTTAAATAGGATGTAAAAAATACATGACACCATTTGAAGAAAAACAGGATAGTTCTGATGACCTGGTCAATATTTATTCCTCAATCAAAATCACTAAATCATTGCTTTTTGTGGGACATTGCCATATGCAAATGGGCTGCTGTGTTTTTTACATTGTAATGGTGATTACATTTCAAAAATATTTTATCGGTTGCAAAGCACCTTTTGATATCCTGAGTGTGAAAGGTGTTACGTAAATGCAGGTTCCTGTCTTATTTCTTTAGAAAGGGCCATGAGAAATATGTCATCCACTTTAGCAACCATGGGATTGTGGACTGAGTGCTTGATTGCACCTTGGTTTTTCCCTACACCTGAGTTTCTTTTCACTTCATTTATGTTTCAGCCTAGCCCCCTCCTATTGCAGCCTTAACAAACCCTGCCAATAAGTTGAAATATCTTCAGAGCTTTCACTCTGTCATTCTTCCTCATATTGAAAATCTTCTTTAGTTGTCAGCATCACCTTAAATTTCAATTGCACTTTAATTTGTCACACCCACTATTTGTGTACCCATTGCAAATGTCCAAAGATGTGCAGGGTAGGTGGATTGGCAATGTTAAATTGTCTCTTAGTGTTCAAATATGTATAGGATAAGTGGATTGCAGGGTTATTGGGATCAGGCGGAGAGGAGGGCCTAGGTGGAATGCTGTTTTGGAGAGTCAGTGCAGACTCGATGGGCCAAATAAGCTCTTTCTAAACTATAGGGATTCTATTAGTTCTATGGCTCTACGGCCGAACATTTTAAGTTATATGTAAATGAACTGACCATGAGAGGTCGAGTGAAAGCAACAGACTTCACTTCATGCGATGGCAACCTTTGGAATTAGCTTCATCAACATTGAAGAGGTTGAGAATCTGCCCATTATATATATTGCATTTCAAAATGTGCTTTATTCTGTATGCAATATTTTTGTACTCTGAACTATCTGTACCTTTGTACTATTCTCAAACCCCAGACTGTATGCTAACCTTTGTGTAACCAACTCCAACTAAACAATTATCCCAGAAATGCCATTCACTCAGACATCGGTTACTAAATATATATTGAATCATGTATACTATAGGAATAACATTTAGAGCTTATAATGAAGTATTTCACAGGTTATGCATTTGCTATAGAATAGAAATGTTAGAAACAAATTAAAAAGTATTGAATTTTTTTCTGTTTTTTGTTTCTCTGAAACATTTATGAAATTTGAAATAATGAGAAAAAAGTGTCCTGAAGCCCATTTATCTGCTGTCAGCAATGTCTCTACCTTGCACCTTAAAATCCAGCAGCTTGGTTACCTAGCAACCCATTTCTTATTTACATGCGAAGCAAATCCTCTCTCATACAATGAGAGTTCACATTTTCTGCAAATTAAGTGTCTTTCTCGCACCAACCCTTTTTTTTTGCAAAATCATTTATAAATAGAGAGAAGTTATTTTAAAAAAATTCCCATTAGTCGATGCGTTTTGATGGAGTAAATTTTGTCTCTAGCTTGTGGAAAGCTCAGTGTATGTGTACAATTAAACGAAGGATCCTGCTGGCATTGAAAACATTTAAATCAGAAGATACAATCTGTTAATGTGAGGCAAATCGATAGTGAGTGATTTAAAGCACATTATGTATACAGTGTATGTATATTACACAGCATGGTGAGCAAACATTGTAATTTACAGGGACAATTTTGTCACGCAATCCCATTAATTGATAAGTATCCACAGTTATGTTCCAAGAACATTTTGCAGTCATTTGAAAACTGGGGCATTACAAGAGGAAAAAAACCTGGGTGGTTCAGAGATAAGGCTACTCTCAACCCCTAGGGTACAAATCCAGCCCAGACTAATAGGACAGAAATGTGCTCTGCTGGCTGCAAAGGTCTTATGTGAAATGAGTTAAAGCAATGCATTTCCAAGTGGGCATGACCCGCAGCACAGAGCTGCTTGTAATTTGGCAATAATTAGCAATTTCATTCAAAGGCCACGGGCTCTCTACTGTGGAAGATGGAAAATGATACACTAATGCAATAGCGTAGCTTGAGCTTAATATTGACATTATTAAAATGAAAAGCATTCTATGCCTCAAGGATGAATGAAACATGTCACCTCCCTGAACACAAGCAAGTACATTGATAGAAAAAGGCACAGAATATTACAGGTGTGAAAGAAGAATTTCAAAATTAGTGCTTTTCAATGTCCAAGGAAGTTAATGTCATATATTCATCTCTCATGAGGTGTAACCATTACATTGCTGTCCTAATTAGCAAAATATTGTCAGTATGTTTATTTTGGTTTTCTGCCCCTCACTGTTATAACCCTTAAGCCTTGGAAAAACTGCCTAGTTCCTTCACAATGCCATCTCAAACTCACATTTCTTTGTCCTCTTGTTCCTTATAAACACTAATTTTGACTTTTGCCTCTTTCTTTTCAATAATTATTTTCCCTCTACAACGTCATATTCCTTAGCAGATGCCATTCCCCGGTATAAAAACTAACTCTGAGATCTCATGTGTTGGTCACTAATAAGATTTGACATTTGGGGGAGACAGTAGCATAGTGGTAATATTGCTGGACCGGTAATCCAGAGGCACAGGCTAATGTTCTGGGGAAATGGATTCAAATCTCATCAGGCAGCTGTTAAAGTCTGAATTCAATTAATAAAATCTGAAATTGAAAGCGAGCCTCAGTAATGGTGACCATGAAACTATCAATTGTCATAAGAATGCAGCTGGTTCACTAGTGTTCCTTAGGGAATGAAATCTGCCATCTTTAACTGGCCTGGCCTACATTTAACTTCAGACCCACAGCAGTATAGTTGACACTTGACTGCCCTCTGTAGTGCCTAACAAACCACTACCAGTTCAAGGGGAGTTGGGAGTTGGACAACAAATACTGATCTTCTCAGTGACAGCAACATCTCACAAAATTAAAAATAAGATATGCTGCCCGGGCTTCTTCTCTTACAAGCTGGCTCAAAATAGGGGCATCTTCTCTGCCACTTGTCTTTTCTTCTACAAATTCCACATCTTCTAAGCTCCTCTTCCATTCCAGCCTCTGCCACACAGTGATTTGTCCACTTTGTCCTTCTAACCAAGATCCTAATCATCCACTTTCTGTAATTTGGCTCTGTGCACAATGATATGGTCAACTCTGCTGCTTGTTAAGATAGTTTTCCTAAACATTTTAAAAACATCTTTTTCTTCTCTTTAAAAAGCTCATCTTTGAGCCCTTAGGTCCGACTGGTTACCAGTCTTTCTCTCCAAAATGCATGATCACATCTTGGCAACGCAGCTCCTTGCTTGTGACAGAAATATATTTTGGTCTATCAAGTTTGTTTTAGTGGCTGTCACCTTAAATCATTGTAATATGATCATTTTAAAAACATTTTGAAGTACTGATTTATGTGCTCAGCGTAACTTGCTATATTTCAAACCTTCTTGGTTATAAGGTTATACAATTGGTTTGGTTTGGAACAGTTGACAGTCCTTTATAAATTTGATTGATCTATTATTCAAAATCCTAGAAGTCTCAGTAATTTCTAGCTGGAATACAAAAAGAGCTGTTCACTATTTGAATTTGAGTCAATTTTAAAATCTCTTCAGAACCTCTGCAAATGAATTTGAAAAATCTCTGTGAGAAAGAACAATGTTGAAATCAATGCAGAGAAAATGGTTATTTTAGTAAAAGGCAGCATGAGCAGAAAGCATCATGGTTAAATTAACAAAGAACATAAGAACATAAGAAATAGGAGCAGGAGTAGGCCATTCAGCCTTTCAAGTTTGCTCTGTCCTTCATTGAGATCATGGCTGATCTTCTATTTCCATGTTCCTACACTATCCCTATATCCCTACAAGGACATAAGACAGGAATTAAGTTAGCCTAAGTGAATAAACACCACTTTCTCTATTCAACAGATTTCTACTGACACAGGAATAGAAATCTTTGCGTATTCAGCTTTAGTGAGATAATAAAGAGCATCAAAGAACGAGAGATCCTCTGAAGATGCAAGTCCAGCAGCTAAAAATAATTACCAAGCAGTGCCTTCTGTTTTGTTGTCACTGTATTATTGAATGCTTACTAAGGTCTCAAACCAAGGACAAAAACGCACTAAGGTATGGTGTGTTAAATGAAAGCAAATGAAGCACCAACAGCAGAGGTAGTCTATTTAGGCCTCCCTCCCCCCCGCCTATTCTGTAAGTGAATATGATTGTGGCTAATCTATCTCACCTCCACCTACCTACCCATCACTCAATAGGGCAGCACCTTGGGCATGGCGCCCTATCACCCAGCATTGAACAGCAGACAGAGCTGTCCAGACATTCAAGGTAGCAAAGAAAATCAGCCGACCAAGGCCTTACAATTGAAACTTGCTAGATTCCTTCTGTGCACAGAATGACACCACATGTTACCACGAGGTATTCCTTGTGGAGCTGCTGTTGGGGATCCACCTCTGGACCAGACTTGACCTCGTGTTTTCCAATTTAATGGGGCAGGTGGCAGTGAAACAAGGTGCACAAAAGAGGTATCACAATTCTGTTAAAGGTGATATGTGTCCCTTCAGGGGAAATGACTTAATATTCATCCGAATACTAAGGGGGGGGGATGCTGGTGGGGGAAATGGGAGTGAATGAGAGAGGGGACAAGAGAGTGTCGGTGGGATGAGAGAGTGTGGGTGGGGATGAGAGTGTGGGAGCAAAATATGCCCACAGGTCAGGCTCACTCTCAGTATGAGTTCTCTTGCAACCTCACCTACACATACCATCATGACCGTGGGTGAGGGTAAGTAAGTGAGAACCTTGAGACTGGAAATAAGCCAGAAACTCTCACTCTCACCCTATTATACTCTATTACTCATTTTTATTTATTACTGTTTAATTTGCTCAGTAAGATGCTTTTTCTCATACCTCTAAAAAAAATCATGTTCAATATTGTGCCAAACTATATCTTTCTGAAAATTGATCATTGGCCCTTTGCATGAGAAACATTTTGAAATGTGACTCCCCCACATGGAAAGGTTGGACAAGTCTGCAATGAAACACTACAAGTAAGAAAGAACTTGCACGTCATGGCCTCAGGACATCCATATGTACTTCACAGCCAATGAAGTATTTTTGAAGAATAATCAGTGTTGTAGTAAAACACACCTGCTAACTCATGAGCAGCCAGATCCCACAAACTATCTTATGGTAAACAAGCAGTTAAACAGTTTTAATAGAATTGAATGCATGTTGATTAGAGCTTCAGGAAGGGCTCCCCTACTTTTCTTCAGATAATTCCATGGGATTTTTTTACATCCATCTAAAGGGGCAGACTCAGTTTAATATCTGCTCCAAATGACAGCATCCTGAACTCTTGGGTCCTGTATGCCCTGCCACCACTGCCAGAGAGAACACAGAATTTGGCGCTCAGTCATTTTGCCAAAAGGTAATGGTCTGTGTTTGAATCTGTCCTTGAAGGACATGTACCTGCTCTGTTTATTTCCTTGTTTTTCCTCTTACCTTCTTGAGCTGTGCATCTGTGTGTATCATTTGTCATTGCTGACAGCCCCAATGCAGATTTCCCTGAAGTAGCCTTCAAGGTCTTTGCCAACTCATGCTTTTCAAGGGATAAGCATAAGTCGGTCAAAGAAACTTTCAAGGCTCCGAGCTCAGTGAGCACCTTTCTTGTTTGCTTCATGCTGGGCTGTACTTCATGTTGAGATCTTCCAGCTCGGCTTTGAGACAAATGTTTGTGGCTTATGTTTATGCTTTCTCTTGGTCTGCCTGGCACAGGGCTTTTTCATTGTCATGACCCTTCAGGAAACGTGTTTAGGTCGTAGAGAAATAATCTATATCTTCAGGCCCAAGGTCTCCATACAGATAACTCGACTGGGGTTTTGAACCAGTGGTGTATCTCTTTGGTACTCTTGCATGGTTTGTTCAGTTTTCATCTTTTGCTTTCTTTCATTTTGCTGGGAGTTTTTATGGGAGTTTTCAAGCTCTGCTTTCCTCAGCTTGAAGATTAAATTATCCAAAAAAAAGACTGTTAACAGTTCCCGGAGACTGGTGTTAGATTCACCAATGCCCTGCATCAGGGCTACTCGATTCACAATGTCACCAGGCCAGTAAAAGAAAAGCATTATCTGGCGTTACTCTGATTTTTTGCTGATGCCAGACACAATCAAGTAATGTGAAAAATTGCTGCTCAGGGGTATCAAACATCCTGTGGGATTTGGTGAAATGGAGTTGTGATGCATGGTTAAAAATATTTCATAAAGTGTAGACATCCCTTTAAAAGATGAGAATAATTCGAAATCTTGCTGCCAATGTTGCTGAAATTTTTGTGTGCTTTTGATCTTTAGGATGACTTTTAAAATAGCAGAGGCAGGCCAGGAAGAGGAAGAAGTTGAAAAATGGCCGCAGTTCAAGTTGAAACTGTTGGCCACTGGAATAGCATTGGCTTGCTGTGGATTGAGTCCGCGACAGGAGGGTGGAGGGCTCACTGGTTTGAAGGCCAATTATTTTGCCCCCCTCCCACAATATTTGTCTAAACAGAGATGTCTGCATTTTTGATGTTTTTGTTTTGTTGCATTCCAGACTCAGAGACTACATGGATAGGGCATCAAGTCGAAGATTGGGCCAGCGGCAAATGTGCAACTGAATTTTCTGCCTGATTTTTTTAAATAAATAGTTCACAGAAATGACTTCTGTTGAACATTAAAAAGGCTACTGGCCCTGCATTGTTGTACTTGCTTCCATAGGAATCCAGTGGAGACTTTAACTTAAGTCTGTGTGGAGTTTGCACATTCTCCTTGTGTCTGTGTGGGTTTCCTCTGGGTGCTCCAGTTTCCTCCCACAGTCCAAAGATGTGTGGGTTAGGTTGATTGGCCATGTTAAAAAAAAATCTGGAGATGTGTAGGTTAGAGGGATTAGTGGGTAAATATGTAGGGATATGGGGGTAGGGCCTGGGTGGGATTGTGGTCGGTGCAGACTAGATGGGCTGAATGGCCGCTTTCTGTACTGTAGGGATTCTATGATTTCTATGATTAACTTCAACCTTTCTTTTCTGTTGCCATGGTCTTCTGTCTCTGGAGCTTTTCCGGTGTGTTTTCTCTGCTTCTTGAATGAAGTTTATTTTTCAAACAACAAATTTGTTTCTGGCGACCTTCTCTTGATTTGTTTGGTCTTTTTATGGAGGATCTGGATTTTAATCTCCAGCTGTCACCATGTTTCATTGGGTTGGCACTACTGTGTTGAGACATTATTGAGCAGTCTTGTAGAAATCACCAAGAAGAATTCATTATTGTTGCTGAACTATGTACATATTTATAGTAGAGAGTACAGGTATGAAGAGGACACCATGGCATATCATTACATGTAGCTATCTAGCTCTACACTGACCTACACACTAGTTCAGGTGCCAGTGTACCAGACTGTACACAGTCCCAGGTTACCCCTAAATATACCTGATCCTTTACTATAATTAGGGCTGGAAAATTGGAAATGTTTAAAGTGGTAGAGGACATCAGAGTAATGTCCATTGTAAGCAGGGAGAAACTGGACCATGGGAGAAAGAATAGAGTCAAGAGAAGAAGAGGTCAGTTTAATAAGGGCACAACAGGTGGAAATAATGGATTTACCAGAGCAATCATGTTGTGGATGGATAGTGAGGAGGAGATGGAAGTGGGCTGTTTGAGGTTGCGGACTATGAGTTTGTAGACCACGAAGGGAGGATCTTCAGAGGAGATGAAGTCAGCCTTGGAAATGGTGATGATTTATGGTCCGGGGAGGTAGCAGGAAATATCAGATAGTTGGTATACTTTCTCAGCTAGAGAGAGGTTTGTATGATGAGGACAGGACAGTAGCAGCAGCAATTTGTCAACAGGTTTCATAATAACGTGAGTGTTGCTAGTTCACTGGGAGATAGGTTAGAGTGACTGAAGGGAACAGAGAATTTGATCAGGCAGTGTCAAGCAAAAGTGAATGCATTGTGGTGGGGAAGTGGAGGGGTTGGTGAGTCAAAACAAAACAAAACAAATTAATGCACTTACAGGGTGAAATTTGGAAGATGGTTGAATGAATACTCTGGCAATCTGGAGAGATTAATATAAAATTTGATCCCTGGGTGCATCTGTCTCAGCCGCAGGACTTTTTCTCATCTTCAAGAGAAGATTTAAAACTGTCATTTCTCTGCTTCAATCAACTGCCTGTCTCTCCCTTTCCCTAGACTCCTTGCAGGCTTTATTACAGCTGCCTTTCTTTCAAACATTACACACATGCCCATCCCTCATCACAACTATTTCATGACCGTGCACATATATGTGATACCTTTTGGCAAAATTATTCATAACAGGAAGCACAGATTTAAGTTAATAAAATAGAATATGTTGGATGAATTCAGCAGATCTGGCAGCACCTATGGAGAGAGAGAGAAACAGAGTTAAAGCTACGACTCCAAATGTTAAATCTTTCCTTTTATCTCTCATAGCCATCTCCATTTCGTCTGTTTATCCCTTCACCAGTTGCCCAATTCAGCTGACCAGCCAACAGCATGCCTCCCAATTATGCAGTCCTGTTCTCACAGCCTCACAGCCAGCACTGCTCTCAGCTGCTTATTTCACATCTCTTTATTTAGTGTGTTACCCAGAATGCTGAATTGTAATCCAGTATTTCAGCTGCCCGCTTGGTTTATAACTGCACAAGATAGGTCTTTGTAATCCCCCTCCTGCTGCTAATCAAATTAATAAATACAAAGCTTTATTTTTAACAACACAATATGCTTCCATGCTCAAGGAGGTAGTAGTAAGTTAGTCAGGATTGTGGAGAGGGTGTGTGATGTGTTCCTGTATGAATGGAGAATTCTTTGCTAATCAACCTATTTATGATAACATTGTGTGTCAAAGTTTCTGCATGTGTCAGTAACATAAGTCAAAAAGTTATCACAAAAACTTTGGGCTAATTAGCTAGTATTTCATTATTTCATTATTTAACCTTTTGTCTCTTTTCTCTTTATGCCAATCCTCCTGGGGTACAATTCCAGACTCCATTCACCAGTTGGTTACAGACCCATGTGGCAATTTGTGAGCCCAGATGCAGTGTCCTACATTTCCAATTGTCATTCATTTACCATTGTCTCTAACTTATTTAAGATAAATTATTAACAATTTATTAACATAATGCCAAAGTTTGAGAATCCCTATGGTGCAGGAGGCCGCTTTTTGGCCCACTGAGTCAGCACCGACCACAATCCCACCCAAGCCCCATCCATGTAACACCACATATTTACCCAATTAATCCTCCTAACCTGTGCATCCCAGGACACTAAGGGCCAATTTAGCATCTCCAATGCACCTAACTCGTACATCTTTGGACTGTGGGAGGAAACCAAAGGAAACCCATGCAGACACGGGGAGAATGTGCAAACTCTGCATAGACAGTGACCCAAGCAGGGAATTGAATCTGGGTCTCAGGAGCTGTGAGGCTGCAGAGCTAACCACCGTGCCCCATGTCACCAGAATACTCAACTATATAGATCATGGGGGCGATCTTTAAGTTCTAAGTGCCAAACAGGTGTGAAAATGAGAGAGAATCGCATTGATTTTTTGGGCGAGTTATAAATCCAATCTTACCATACTCTGAACAAAAATGAATCAAGATCTGATTCCTGCCAGCAGGGGGAGGAGACAGGGCCAAAGTTCACCCGAAAGCTGGCAGCTTAGGGATTGCACAGAATGGAGAGATCGGACTGCCCCCCCACCCCCTCCAGATATGGTCTCCAGGGCTGCCCCCACCCCCCTCACATGGACTAGCAATCTCCCCCACATGGGCCAGCCGATCATTGCCAATACCTGCACCTCACCGTCCCCCCCCCCCCCCCCCCCCCACCCCCCACTATTAATTGCTGGTTGCAGATTTTGCAGTGTGTCCCCCACCCAATCCAGTTGCAGAGTGTGCTACGTCCCCGTTCCCTTATGCCCCACTCCCTCAGGCCCTGTTCCCTTGGCAGGTCAATTGGCATTTAGAATGGGAACATCTCTGGTCTCCGTGACTCAACTCCATACTCTCTGTGCCAATTGAGCTATTTGGGGGCTTTCAATTATACTTCTATAATGACATAAGCAGTTTAACATCACTTTTTACAGAAATAACTGTAAAGGCTCTAGTTACCAGACACTATAAGCTAATTATTGATGTTGATCTGAACAGTGTATTGTTTCACAGTTTTCCATTCCTATACTCCAGAGTTTATATATTTGCTTGACATTTTTTCCCCTCCACATGACCTCTCTTGTTCGTCCTGAACACAAACCATCATCGGTTGCAGGGCTAAACATGCGTCTTGCTCTATTTGTTTGCCCGCATCACTCTATATCTGACTACTGGGAAGTATTTTAAAGAAGTAGAAAGGTTTAGTCAAGGAATTACAGAACTTCAGTGATAGGCAGCTGAACGCTTGGTTGCCAGTGGTGAAGAGAACTCGTGCAATGTCCTCTTCAGTTTCTCCTCCCCTGTCTGTAGTGAAATGGCTGGCTTTGATGTGGCATCTCCCGCAATGTTACAATCGATGTTCATGAGATCACATTGTGATACATCATTCCTGCCATGCCATTGGAGAGAAATAATACACCAAGGAACATGTATGCCCTCCATGTTTACAACCCGCTCCAGCCCTCTGAGATCTCTATGCTCCTTCAATTCTGGCCACTTGCATTGATATTTATCACTTCACCACTGGCAACCAAGTGTTCAGCTGACTATCACTGAAGTTCTGTAATTCCTTGACTAAACCTTTCTACTTCTTTAAAATGCTCATTAAAGCCTATCTCATTGGCCAAGATTTTGATAACCTGTCTTTTTTCTGATGATGTCCAGTGAAATGCTTTGGGATGTTGTATGACACTGAAGGTCTTATCTAAGTGCAAATTGTTGTTGTTGGACAGCAGTTTATTATTAACTTTTCTTTTGTGGATGAATTGCATAATGTTCCTGTTTTGATTTTGTTCTTTGTTGCCTGGTCTGACCCCTACAACCATGAGAGCAGGCAGACATGCTGCTGCACAATGTCACCCACTTTCTTTAGAAAAAGTACTCCATTCTTGAAGTTACAATGCCAAGATGCAGAGTGGACCGGGAAGACTCGAATCCATCCCCTTGTTTGCTCTAAAATCCAAATTCAAATTGAATCCAATTCATGGCCCTCACAAGACAGATATACAAGATCCAAGCTGACAGGATAAGGCACTGCACCCCATCTTGAGCTTGACCTGACACATGACTTCATCCACAGCTCACCAACAGGTGGTGATAAGCAGATCCCTTCTCCATTCTTCCTTGCTGCAAAACTCCTGTTTCATCCCCGCTTGCCACCTCACACTCAGCATGATTCAGCTCAGGAGCTGTGAAAACTTAAACCAGTAAGTAGCCTGCTCTATTCTACAGCATGAATATTAATGCATCATGCTCAGAACCACTGCTGTAGGTTTAGTTATAAGTATTGTATGCTTTACTTGCTCGCGCCCCACCCCACACTCAGTTATGCCCATCTGTCACACCTGTGTTCACTTCCTTGGCTCCCAGACCCCAAAACCTTGAATTAAAAATTCTCATTATTGTGTTTAATTACTGTCATGATCTCTACTCCTCCAGCTTTTCCTCTCACTGTCATCCTCCAGTTGAATCAATGGACTCACACTTCCCAGTGGGGATATGTGGCATCTCTCAAGGATACAGGGAATGCTGAATTTAATCATGGGTCTTAAGGCAACACCAACCTCTCCGTTAGAGATGAAAAGTATGCGGGGTCTCTGGCTCATTTGCAGGGCAAGCACATTTCAATTCATGGCAGACCTTGTCATTGGTGTCCTGCTTATCCACATTTACAGCCAAACTGAGAAGCTTCAAATTTTGTGAGATATGGCATTGGTTTGCAACACCAAGTGAATTTTGAATCCAGTGGTTTTAATCTGCACGTGTTTTTCTGCAGGACCGGGCTGTGTTCATTTTGTCTCAGTTTTACTCCCACCTGTAATTTGTGCAATTTGGAGTCTGTAGGCCTATATATTCAAAAGTAGCATTAGTAGAGGCATGGCACTCCAACAGCAGCCAGTAAATAAAGTACTGTATGGCCAGGATTTTACGGCTGCTCCCACCCAGAGGAATATTACGGTCCCGCCAAAGGGAAGGTGGGGAGGAGGGTGGACATGCCTTGCTGGAGCCCTAACATCCTAGCCTATGTTGCCTAGGTTATTTGAAACAAAGATCAATCAGAAATAAGAGAGGCAAAAAGTTCACTGAGAAACTGATTGCTATCATTCCACTTAACCTGGCTGATTCAACTGATCTCAGTGGAATTCTGAGTTCTAATTAGTTTCAGGCTACGGAGGGAAATGTTAGAAAACATCCAAGATTTTCTCCCTATTGTTAACCAGTGACTCTCATTAGAAAGGTTGTGTATAAATGTTGGGCAAAACAAGGCCCAGCATGATCTTGATCTTCTCCTGTCCAGTCCTGCAAAGTCCTGTCTTCTGCAAGAAATCACTACCTAAGCACCCAACATATTTGTTATTGCACTGAATTGGTGTCTTTGCATATGAAGAAATCAAGGCTGGAGAAAGAAAGCGCTCACAAACTTTTGGGTGCCAAAGGGCCACTGTCTATCGAGAATAGATAAGCAAGCACAAATAAAGTAGCTCATCCTAACTGCAACTCGTCAGAGTGTGAACTTGAAAACTTGATGAATAAAGGAATATTGAGGGCACAGGGAAACATGTAGGTGATCAATGAGTATCTTGCTCGTTTATCTTTCCAAACTTAGATAATTTGGTAGTAATTCTTGGGTTTTATTAGTATTAGTAATGTTTACTAGCAATGGTAAAGGTTATTAGGAGTTCATTCATTTGTTTCTCTTCCTGCGCCTAGTCATGCACAAGGCAGAGATATGTCTGTTGCCGTAGTTGTTTTTTTGCCCTCTGTTACAGGTTACAGTCTCTCCTGTTCTTATCACCTGCCATTGAGTATTGGAAGGATTTTTCAGCTTGGTACTCAACCTGGTTGGCTGTGTAATGAAGACACCTTCCATGACCATCAAAACTTGGGGTGGAACTTGAACTCAGACAAGACCTCCATTGGGGGGAGAAGGGTTTATTATTAAGTTTAGCTTTATTTATTATTGTCATGATAGGCTTAACATTAACACTGCAATGAAGTTACTGTGAAAATCCCCTACTTGCCACACTCCAATGCCTGTTCGGATACACAGGAGAATTTTAGCATGGTCAATGCACCAAATCAGTATGTCTTTCAGACTGTGGGAGGAAATCAGAGCACCTGGAGGAAATCCACACAGACACAGGGAGAACATGCAGACTCGGCACAGACAGTGACCCAAGCTGGGAATCAAACATGGGTCCTTAGAATAGGGGCAACAGTGCTAACCACTGCTATTTCTAAATTAAGAAAATAATAATTAACATGGAATAAAGATGGCAGGGCAGGTAATGTGTTGCAACTGCAGAATGTGGGTGTTCCAGTGTGTCAGCAATTTGAGGAACTTTGGCTCAGATTCATGAAACTGAGGGCCAAGTTGCAGCATTGCAATGCATCACTGAAGGGTAAAGTTACCAAGTCATTTAGCCCCAGGAAATGGTCACAATCCTTACATTAAGGCCTTCTGGTTTGGTCAATGTCAGGACTGGAGGATCTGACTGTGATTGAGGCAGGTAAGGAGATTAAAAAGGCAGATATAAAGGAGCCTCAGCCCTTGCAATTATCCAATACGTTCAAGGCTCTTGTAGCTTCTGGGGACAAAAGTATGGGCTGCAGGCTGGCTGGTTGAAATGATTAAGCCACCATGGTAGAGGAAACCATTCAAGTGAGCGATCAGTAATAGGAATGTAGCCATAGTATGGTGACAGTGTAGTCAAGGGGATAGACACAGTTCTCTGCAACCGAGGGCATGAGTCCAGATGGCTGTGTTGCCTGCCCAGTGCCAGGGTTCAGTACATCTGCTCAGAACTTGAAGGATCCAGGAGAGGATTCAGATCTCATGGCCCACGTTGGTACCAATGACATAGAATGGACCCAGAAGGAGGTTCTACTTCAGGAGTTAGAGCAGCTACAGGCAAAATTAAAAAGTAGAACCATAAAGCTAATAATATCTGGATTATTATCTTAGCCACAAGAAATTGGTTTAAGGTAAATAAGATTAGAGATGAATGCATGTCCAAATGGGTTTTGATTCATGGGGCACTGGCATCAGCATTGTGAAAAATAGGAACTGTACCTTAGGGACATGTTTCACCCAAATCATGCTGGGATCAGTGTTCTGCTAAGTTGTATCACTAGAGCAGCAGAGAAGACTAAACTAAACAGCGTTGAGATGGGACTGAGTGTGAGGAGATGTAGTAAATGAAAGATAAACAACAAAGTACTAGAGCAGGGTAGTGATTTTGGTAATGATTATGAGAGCGTGACAGGAAGAATCAGAGAATACAAATTTAAGAATACTTGAAATTCAGAATTTCAAATTCTAAAGAAACATAGAAAATAGGAGCAGGAGAAAGTCATTTGGCCCTTATGAGCCTGCTCCACCATTCATTATTATCATAGCTGATCATCCAACTCAAAAGCCTGATCCCATCTTTCCCCCATACACTATCATTTTAGCTCAGTTTCTCTCTCCACAGTTGGTGGCTAAGGTTTGTGGCATTTATTGTTTTTTATTTATTGTAATAGGTTGCTTATGGGAGTAGTTTGTATGCTGCCTAACAGTAGTTACACTATAGGACAAAGTAGTTAAGAAAAAGTAAATAAGAGTTTAAGAATTGTACTGCAATCGTTATAGGCAATTTTAATCTACATGTGGATTGGAAATTGACAAAGATAGAGGAGTTCAAAAAGTATATGTGGGACAATTTCTAACAGCAGTATGTTTTAGAGCAGACAAGGGAGCCAGCTATTCAATTTTTTAAAATTTGATTTATTGTCACATGTATTAGTATACAATGAAAAGTATTGTTTCTTGCATGATATACAGACAAAGCATACTGTACATAGGGAAGGTAAGGAGAGAGTGCATGTATGTAGTGTTATTCTAGACCTGAGATGGAGCAATGAGACAGGATTAGTCAATAACCTCATGATAAAGGAGCATTTAGGTGATAGCAATCATAACGTGATAGAATTTCATGCTCACTTTGAAGATGAGAAGTGTGAAACCAAGACTGTCCTTTTTAACTGAATAATGGTAATTATAAGGGTATGAAAGCAGAGCTAGGTAAAGTGACCTGGGAAAATATGTTAAAAGGCAAGACAATAAAGGGGTTTAGGGGCAGATTTTGAAGAAGTATTTAATAACTTTCAGCAAATGTTTCTCTCAGTAAAATGAGAGGATTTCACCTTCCATGGCTCAATAAGTGAGTGAAGAATAGTACCAAATTGAAAGAAACATTGTACAAATCTGCAAAGATTCACGTTAGGTCAGAAGATTGGTCAGATTTTAAGAACCAGCAAATAATAACAAAAAAAGGGGAGAAAGTTGAATATGAGAGAAAGCTGGCTAAAAATTTAAAAACAGATAGTAAGAGTTACTACAAGTATTTAAATAGGAAATAACCAAAGTTAGTGTTGGTCCTTATAAGAGTGAATGTGGAAGATTGATAATGGGAAAAAAAGGAAGTGGCAGAAGCATTGAACACATATTTTGTTTCTGTCTTCATTGCAGAAATTTTAAAAAACTTCCCAAAGAAATGTGAAAATCAAGAGGGAAGCAGGAGGGAAAAACTTAAAACAATCTCCAACACTTGAGAAAAGGTGCTTGGAAAACTATGAAATCTGCAGTCTAACAAGTTCGTTGGATTTTATGGCCTGCATCCTGAAGTCTTAAAAGCTTTGCTGCAGAGATACAGGGTGAGATTTTTCAGCCACGTTCACCCCAAAACTGGAAAATCCTGTCCAAGGTCAATTTACCTTTGCATGGCCCCCCTCACCTGCTACGATTCCTGTGGTGGTAGGGATGGGAGAACCCCCTCCCATAATCTTGCAAAATTCCTTACAATTTGGAAGGGTGCCAGTGGATTGGAATGTAACTCATTATTTAAGAAAGGAAGGGGACAGAAAACAGGAGATTTTAGGCCAGTCAGCCTCACATTTATCATTGAGAAAATGCTAAAATCCATTATAAGGGAGATTAAAGCAAAATACTTCAAAAATTGTTGTGTGATCAGGCAGAGTCTGATTTGGATGAAGGGACTGAATATAATGTAGCTAAATTTCCAATGACACCAAAAAAGGTGGGAAAGCAAGTTGTCAAGAGAAGGTAGAGAATCTGCAAAGAGGTATAATCAAGTTACTAAAAGAGAAAATGCTGGAAAATCTTAGCAGGTCTGGCAGCATCTGTTGGAGAAAAAAGAGCTGATGTTTTGAGTCCAGATGACCCTGAAGCTGAAGCAGCTTTGACAAAGGATCATCTGGACTCAAAACATCAGCTATTTTCTCTCTTTACAGATGCTGCCAAACCTGCTGAGATTTTCTAGCCTTTTGTCTCTTGATTTCAGATTCCAGCATCTGGAATAATTTGTTTTATATAAACAGGTTAAGTGAGTAGGCAAAACCTGATCGTTAAAAGGGTTAACTCTACATCAGGCTAAGGACTGTGGGAACAGCAAAGAATGGGATGTGTGACAATGGAACAAATTTGGGAATTGATTTGACACTGGCTAATGCTATGCCTTGAACAGACAGTGATTGAACACAGATTCCTTTGTGTCATGTTCCTGAGAGAATTAAGACCTCTTCAGTATTCGTGACCAAAAAGACAGCGATTAATTAGTGCCTGCCTGTGACTAGAAACATTATCAGTGCCAGCAGGCTCTCTATCAGAAGAGACAAAGAGACACTGGCAGCAGTAACCCAGGATCAACTACTGTATAGAAGGAGCAAGACCTTGGGACTTGGTGACATTAGGACAGAATTCATCAGGGGGGAATCTGTTCAGTTTGCCTTACCATAAGTTGGTATCTCTAAGTTGAAGTCATGAGTTTGGATAAAAGTAGGTCAGAGATTACTTTGTGTGTAACAAAGTCAGAGGTTAAGTACTCGGTATGTAACAAAGTTGATGCTAACATTTTGTAGTAGAATTTAGTTCTTTTGTGAAAACATAGTAGAGTGCAACAAAATAGATTTGTTGTATAATAACTCAAAAGTTTGGGTGTCATTGTCCATGACATCAGTTAACCTGTGTGAGGGCAACAGAGGATTTTGGTGCCTTGGTACAAGAGTCACATAAATCTAGTAATGCAAATGGAATAAATGCAGAATACTGCATATTCTGGAAATCTGAAATTAACTGAATGTTGTTTATTTCAAGGGAAATGGAATATAAAATTTAGGAAGTTTTACTGCAGCTATACAGGATATTGGTGAGGACACATCTGGAATACTGGGTAGTTTTGCTTTCCTTATTTGGAAAAGGGCATCATTGTGTTAGAAGTGGTACAGAGTAGATTCACTCCACTCATTCCTAGGATGAAGAGCTTTTCTTATGAAGAAAGGTTGAATGGGTTAGGCCTATATCTACTAGAGTTTAGAATAATGAAAAGTGATCTTATTGAAACATATAAGACCCTGAGGGAATGAAAACAGAAAATGCTGGAAAAGATTAGCAGGTTTAGCAGCATCGGAAGAGAGAGAAAGAGAGTTAACATTTTGAATCCGTACAACTGCTTCAGAGCTGAAAAATAGTAAAAATGTGATTGGTTTTATACAGTTGACAAGTTCGGCGGGGAGGTAGAGCAGTTGCTCCACATGGTCCCACCAGCCCTTGTCAACAGAATAAAACTCGTCACACTGGGGAGGCATTGGTATAGTGGCATTGTCACTGGACTAGTAATTCAGTGACTCAGGGCAAGATCTGCAGTCCCAGGTTCAAATCCCACCATGACATGTAGTGAAATTTAAATCAAATAAAAATTTGAAATTAAAAGTCTTATGTCTTGATTGTCATTAGAAACCCAGCTGGTTCACTAATGCTCTTTAGGGAATCCTTACCTGATCTGGGCTACTTATGACTCTAAACCCAAGGCATTGACACTTGGCATGCCCTCTGAATGGCATCTATATCCCATGAATAAATTACAAAAAAACCTTCTCAGCTCTAAGATACAGACTCAAATCATTACCTCTCTCCACAGATGCTGTCAGACCCTTTGGGTTTCTCCAGCATTTGTTTTTTCTTTCAAATTTCTAGCTTCTGCAGTATTTTGCTGTTACTGAAGATCCTAAGAGTACTTGATGGGGTAGCTATTGGGAGGATGTTTCCATTTATGGGGGAAGATAAGAACTAAGAGGCATAATTTAAGAATAAGACAGAGATGAGGACAATGTTTTTCTCTCAGTGGGTCATGAGTCTGTGGAATTCTTTTCCCCCAGAGAGTGGTGGAATCTGGGTTATTGAATTTATTCCAGATAGAGTTAGACAATTTTTTGATAGACAAGTGAGTCAAAGGGTTATGGGGGCAGACATGAAGATGGAACAAAGACCACAACCAAACCAGCTATGAACTTATTGATGGTGGAGCAGACCAAGGGTCGAACGGCCTATTCTTGAGGCAAAACATGTTTTTTTTTAGTGCTTGATTACACTATAATAAAAATAAAAGTATAGTGTGTGCCTCTTCTCAAACATAAGGAAACACCAGATTTTCTTTGCATGAAGATGATGCCTCATTCAATATGAATTAAAAGTATTTAGCTGATTAATAGTTCATTTAAGGTATGAAGTTTTCCTAATAAACTATGGGTCAGTTTCTGCTCTGCTAACCTATGGGAAACACATAAGACCTGTACATGTGTGGTTAAAGGTTAGTGTTCATCCTTACATCCAAGTATGATCTGAATTGTTTCCAACACATTTTGCTACTTCAATCAACTTTGCTTCAGTTGGAAAATCATATTTAAGCTTGAATTCATTTTGTAAAACTTCCATAATGTCATTGTCAATTTACCTCATCTTCACTTTGAATTCATCACGTCAACGGATTTAATTACCATTGCCAGTATTTATCAGAGATGCAGATTGACAGGTAGGTAAAAGTGAAATATTGCAAATGCTGAAATTCTATTAAAAAAAGAAATACTCAGCAGGTCAGGCAGCATCTGTGGAGAGAAATGGAGTTACCATTTCATCTTGATGGCCTTTATCCAAATTCTAGAGTCCAGAAACTGATTTCTCACATGCTGCTCTTTTCCGCATGGGGAGACAAAATAAAACTGGAGAAGAAAACATAAGAACATAAGAAATAGGAGCAGGAGTAGGCCATCTAGCCCTTCGAGCCTGCCCCGCCATTCAATAAGATCATGGCTGATCTGTCGTGTCTCAGTTCCACATTCCCGCCCTCTCCCCATAACCCTTAATCCCCTCGCTTATCAAAAACCCATCAACCCGCGTCTTAAAAATATTTAGCGAGGTAGCCTCCACCACTTCAACGGGCAGAGAATTCCAGAGATTCACCACCCTTTGAGTGAAGAAGTTCCTCCTCAACTCCGTTCTAAACCGCCCCCCCCTTTATCTTGAGGCTGTGCCCCCTAGTCCTACTGTCCTTTCTGAGCGGGAAGACCCTCTCCACCTCTATCCTACCCATCCCATTCATCATCTTATACGTCTCAATGAGATCTCCCCTCATTCTTCTAAACTCTAACGAGTACAAGCCTAGTTTATTCAGTCTCTCCTCATAGCTCAACCCCCTCAACTCTGGTATCAGCCTAGTAAACCTCCTCTGCACTCCCTCCAAGGCCAAAATATCCTTGCGTAAGTACGGCAACCAAAACTGCACACAGTACTCCAGCTGCGGCCTCACCAATGCCCTATACAGCCGCAGCAAGACCTCCCTACTTTTATATTCAATCCCCCTCGCTATGAAGTCCAGCATCCCATTAGCCTTCCTGACCACCTGCTGCACCTGCAGGCTGGGTTTTTGCGACACATGCACAAGGACCCCGAGGTCCCTCTGCACCGTCGCCTGCTGCAGTTTTTCGACCAATGAGGACTTTAAAAATAATAATGATTAAAAACACTAAAGGAGAATATGAGTGAATAAAGAGAGAGATAAGAACTGGTTGAGAAAAGTTAAGAGGGAGTATGAAGAAAAAAAGCAGTAAAAAACTTCAAAAGGAATGGTATGTATGTCACAACCGTCTCAATGGAATGAGATTTGTAAATGTGAAGTAGTCCCGAATTTAAGACAATGAACAAAAAATGGTAAAAATATTCAATAAGTACATGATATCTGTTTGATCAAAGAGGATATTGGAGACCAAGTAAATCCTGAAGTAGTTGAAAGCAAGATGAGCAAAGTTATGAAAAATAAGATTAAACTAGTCACGCTAAAGGAAGATAAAACACAAAAACTTGATAAGATACATCCTAAGGTCCTGGGGGAAATAGGATGAACATTGCTAAAAGCCTGAAAATTATGATGCAGATTTTGTGGTCAGCGACAAAGGAACAGAGTTCACCAGTTATCACATTACAGCCATTCATAGACTCTTATAGGGTTCTTGAGCTGCAATTTACAGCATGTTGGGTATCTTTTCATCATGGAGCCCTCTGCAGGCGATCTGTGGCATCTGCAAGCAGGGAAAGTAACAATCGATCTCTTCAACCAAACTGATGAACCCTCAGTGAGACACACAGGGCAGGATCTTGTGCCTGTCACTGTGGCACGTTTGCTGGAGGTATGAGGGGGAACTTAATCAGGTCCAGACCTATTCATGCCTCCACCCTAATTAGGCCTGAGGACAGCATTCCTACTCCTCCATCAATTGAAGTCCTTAAATGGGTAATTAATGCCTAATTAAGAGTCTCATCCCACCATTACCCAGTGACAGACTAGATCTTACCATTGCGGAGAGCACAATAAGCAGACATGGGCAAGTTCACTTGTGGGCTCCTGGGGGGGTGGGGGCGGTCCCTTATTCAAAGGCACTTAGTGCCTGCTTGAGGGTCTCAACACCAGGAAAGAATCCACTTAGATCCCTTGCGCATACTGCTGACCCCTCTCTCCCCTGTGACCATCTTCCAACAATCCTGTTCCTGCAATCATTTGCCAAGAGTGGGAGCATACTGGCAGCAGCCACTGCCTCCCCAGTAGTGCAGCTGAGTACTGAAAATAGGTGCCACTTTTAATTGGTTGGCAGGCAGGACTTCTGCCCCTGGAGTCCTTGATCCAGGGCAAAGGCCCACCACTGGCATGTCAAGTGCCTAAGTGACACAAGATATAATGAGTAAAAGCAAATTAGTATAGATGCTGGAATCTGAAACAAAAAACAGAAAATGTTGGAAAATCTCAGCAGGTCTGACAGCATCTGTGGAGAGAGAATAGAAATGACTCTTATCTCTCCAGAGATGCTGTCAAGATATGATGGGCTTTCCTGAAAAGATTCTCACCAGTGAGAGAACCAACAAACAAGACACCCTTTGCCTTCACAAGATTAGTGCACAAGAATCTAAGCCAAAAATTATAATTTATAATATTTAGCTCAATGTAAAATCGTGAATACCAGAAAGAAAACTAAAGATAGGAAAAGAATAAAATGGGATTAAAAGAGATACGAAGCAGAAAGATAAAGTAAAGAAAGATTTCTGTATTTTCTTCTTAAATATCCACTAACAATATCATGAAGAAATAAGACTGTATTTATGAAATCAATTAGATTAACCAAGAGTTATTTAATGGTGTAATAAGTTTTAATTATTACCAAAGTTCACTTGCGTTTCAGTGTAGTGACTTCAGCATTTTCTAGCAGGCTTAATGGAAATTTGCTGTAAACCCTGCAATTCCATGTTTTTCAAGTGTTTGAATATTGGGTTTATTGGTAATGTACCAATGTAGCTGTAGTATTTCAGCGAAAGTCTAATTTCCCACCACCAAGTACCCTTTACTGTATACCAAGAAAGAGACCGCTCACACATGCTCACAGCTACATAGTTCAACACCTCAGGAACAACAACAATGGTCCAGGTGTTCCTCTTCTGAAGCCCCCAGGACCACGACATCATCATCTCGGATAGCCCTTGAAGGATGCTCTCCATAACTCTTTGGAAAATGGCACACACCGATAAGACCTCAAAAGGCTAGTGGGAATACTCACAGTGTCACTTAAGTGTATTGATTGTCATGTATTTCTGGGAGGACTCATTCAACTTAAGCTGAATATAGGTGTAATTCATGTCCAACTTGGAGAATATCTTGCCAACTGCTAGCTTAGTGTACAAGTCATTGACCTGGGGCACGAGGTACCTATTGAGTTTGGAGACTCAATTGACTGTCAGTTTATAGACCCCAGTGAGATGAACTGATTTGTCAGGCTTAAAGGCAGGGGCTAAAAAGGCAACGATTCCGCAAATTGCACAAGCCTTATTATATCTAAACTTTCAAACCTCCCTAGTTCAGTTTTCATCTTCTCCAGCATGGAGTATGGGCTTGGTCTTGCTCTGAAGTACCTAGGTGCAGTGTCAGTGTCAATGTAGATCTTGGCCTTGGCTCCTTTTATTTTTCTCAAGTGTTCTTGGAAAATACCAGGGTGTCGACTAATAACTTTGTACAGTTCCCCTATGCCTTGATTTAAGATCTCCAACCAGTTCAGCCAAATCTGCTGGTGTGTCTCCCCATAAAGCTTTATGCATGACTTGTACAACAATGGGTAGGAAACAAGGAGGTTGCTGCCTGCAAGTAACTGGGGCCATTGTGGTGCATTATCTGTAAAGGTTTCCTCATGTAGGTGGCTAGTCTGCCTATCGTATCTTCCAATCTCAGGAGTTGGAAACCAGATTGGATACACTTTTATGTCTGTTCTCCAATAATGGAGACTGCTGTTACTGTGTCCACTACTATCTTCAAGGAATGGCCATTCACTAGTAATTATATTATTGGGATAATTATTGTTGTGATATGATACAGATGTAATGTTCTTGTGCCTGGAAGAGGGGAATATCTGCATGGTACAATCAGGTCCTGGCCTTGGCTTTTTCATGAGGTAGCACATGTTTTGCCTGTTCCTGAAGCTTTGCCTTGGCCATGTCCTTTGACAATGCTTGCAATAATCCATCATCTGGCAATTGTACCTTTCTAGAGAATGTTCTCTAATACCCTTGAGGTCATCACTGCCTTTCCTTATCTGTCTGTAGGTGACAGTAGGATTCCTGTTTGAACAGAGCCCCTTTAATACCTGGTTTACACAAGCACACTCCATGAAGGACTGATTACATGGGATCCCTCCCCTAGTTGGAATATGTTGCTCTGATGCCCCCTGTGATTCATGAGTCCATTTTTTTGTATTCTCAAATGATTAGGCTATTTCAATGGCTTTCTTTAAATATAAATCAGTTTCTGACAATAGATTCCTTTGGGTAGTTAAGTCATTTATGCCACATATCAATCTGTCTCGCAAAATTTAATTAAGAAGTGGTCCAACTTCACAATGATTGGTTAATTTCCACATCCTAGCCAAGTACTCAGTGACAGGTTCCCCAGGAGCTCTCCAAGCCAAGCCACTGGAGAATTACAGAGGGCTTTGTGTCATAGTGGTTTCACCAGATCTACAGGCACATTAAAACTTTTAAAGTCAGGGGTAGCAGGATAAGTCGGACATTTTATCATGTTGAAAGTTGGGGTCCTGCACACCATCAACAATATCACCTTTTTTTTGACTCCTTCAATGTTATTAGCATGGAAGAAGTAACTCATGCACTCTGTATATTGGGCTCAGTCTTCACACTGGCATCATCAAGTTCAAATTTCCTGTGAAGAGGCATAATAACATTTTCATACCGGAGAAGATTTTTGACTTATGGAGGTTGTCTAGAGGAAGGAAATGGGGAAACATTTTTTTGCCTGTCACCAATGTAGTAATTCAGCCGAATTCCAGTTTCCTGTCACCAATCACCCTTTATTGTGTACCTCGAGAGAAACCGTTCCCCTGGCTCACAGCAAGATAATTCAGCACCTTGACACCTATAACCATCACAGATTTAAAATCCTCCATTGAATGCTTCTTATTGGGCAAACCTCCATTAGGGAGCTCATCCTACTGGAGATCTATCGACAATTCCCCATGGTTTTCATAACAATAGCAAAACTTGTGGAGGAACAGGTAAATTGGACAATAATGTCCATATTTTTGCATTTACTGGGACATACAAGGAAATCGGAAATTGTGGGCCAATTTACTTCACAATGGTGAGTATTGATAGTCTCACTATTATTTCTATCACAAAACCCAGGTGAATATTTCACTCAAACATACGAATTATGAACAGGAGTAGAACACCCTGCCATTCAATAAAATCATAGTTGATCTAATTTTAACCTCACATTTTGCATTCCTGCCTACTGCTGATAACCCTTCACCCTTCTGCTTATGAAAAATTTATCTTCCTCTGCCTCAAAGATAGTCAAAAAGTCTCCCTCAACTGCCTTTCCAAAGAGAATTCCAAAGTCTCACAACCCTCAGAGAAAAAATGTTTCCTGGTCTGTCTTAAATGGGTGACCCCCTATTTTTCAATGGTTGCCCCTAGTGCTAGATTCTTCCACAAGAGGAAACAATCTCTATATCCACCCTGTCAAATCACCTCAGGATCTTGTATTTTTCTATCAAGTCACCTCTAATTTTTCTAAACTCCAGCAGATACAAACCCTAGCCTGTCCAATCTTTCCTCATAAGACAGCCTGCTCATTCCAGGCATTCGTCCAGTAAACCTTCACTAAACTGTTTCCAATGTATCTACATATTTTCTTACATAAGGTGACCACCAATGCTGTACACAGTATTTCAGATGTGGTATCACTAATGCCCTGTATAACTGAAGCAGAACATTCCTACTCTTGTATTCAATTCTCCTCTCCATAAATAACATTCCGTTAGCCTCCCTAATTACTTGCTGCGCCTGCATACTAACTTTTTGTGAATCATGTACTTGGGCACCTCATGATATTGAGTATGATATGTACTAGAACTGAATTCCCAGCAGTCAGTTAAAGTTACAAGGGGTCTGCCAAAAAAGAATACACAAATTAAAAGTTAATGCTTAATATCAGTGCTTGGACTCAGGCTGGTGCTGCAACCTAATGGCTCTGTTAGGAACTGCAGCTAAAAAGATTTCACACTGAGCGTCGTTTCAGTTTTCTAAATTTACCCACTTTGATACAGTCCCTCAGCATTCCTCACCCCAGACATCACGAGTAAAGAGCTGTTCCAAAGATAATCCTTGTTCAGTTGACATCTTATATGTTTGAACCTGGTTAATAAGGGGAAGCAAATTAAACTATCGTTCAGGTCCACCAATTATACTGTGAATAGAATTTTCCCATTTGTGGCAAAGCGTCATCTTGGGCAGGAAAAGCAAAGTGTAGCTCACTGGCAACATTGACAGATTTTCTCACCAAACTTTAAGGCATTTAAAAAAAAATCACTGGTTTCACACTACCTTTGTGGTGGGTGGACTCTTGATTCGCCCACCCACCATCAGCTGAATTCCTTAATCTGTGGGGTGCTCTATTCAATGATCATCCCAACACTCACCAGCCAATTCCTGCAAGTCCAATCTAAAGAATTGCTGATAAGAAATCTGCTCCAAGGTTCTCGGTGGGGGGTGGGGGGGGGCTCTGTCACCAGAATACTGAACTTACCCACAGATGGGCAGGAGACCCCCAAGCAAAGTCACCAGCTCCACATGGGAGATGTTGGCAATGCTGGTAAGCACTAGCTTGCTGCAGCACACAGGCATCTAGTGCCACAAGAGTTTGAATGGTCTGCAACCAGCCAGGTTAAGTCACTCTTTTCATCTGTTGCCACTCACCGACTTATCACAAATTCTCTGCCATCTCAAGAGTCACCACCACTCACCCTTGCACACATTTGTTTATCTCCCTGCTGCTCATCTCCTCATCACTTCCCTGCCCTCACACACTAACCACACATGCCAGACCTCCTTACCATCTGCTCTGGCACATGGCCTTCTTATACACTATTTTATTGCAGGATAAGCTGGCTCACAAACATCAGGAGATCTCTCAGATGGGCACAGGGATGTCTGAAATAAAAATCCTCTTGCAGTTTGAAGAAAGAGCCTTCCAGCTGGCCAGGGAGCAAGAGGACCACTCCTGTACCCAGGGCAAAGTGGGCACAATAAAACTGAGGACCCACATCATCATCCATCACACCAATCTAACATGAGCCTTTTCTCTTGTATCCTTATGCCCCTGCCAAAGGTATTGCTGGCTATGCGAACATTTATTGTCCCTAATTAGAAGGTGGCAGTGAATTGCCTTTTTGAACCTCTATAGTCCATATGGTATGGATACATCCAGCAGTGCCATTAAGGAGGAAGTTCCAAGAATTTCATGCAGTGACAGTGAAGTAATGGCAATATATTTCTAAATCAGAACTGTGTGTAGCTTGGAGGGAAACTAGCAGATGGTGATAGCCCATGCATCTGTTGCTCTTGTCCCTCTAGGTGGTAGGAGTTGTGCATTTGGCAGGTGCTGTCAGGCTCCTTGTAGATGGTGCACATTGCTGTCACTGTGCATCGATGGTGGAGGAAGTGAATGAAGGTGATGGATAGGATGCCAAATGAGCTGATTTCTCCTGAATGGCATCAACCTTTGAGTGCTGTTGGAGTTGCCCTCATCCAGGCAAATACTGAGTATTCCAGCACACTCCTGACTTGTGCCTTTAAAAGGTGAGCAGACTTTTGGGAGTCAGGAGGTGAGTTACTTGCTGCAGAATTCCCAGCCTCTGACCTGCTCTTGCAATCACAGTTCACTTTTTAGTCAGTGGTGACCCCAGGATGTTGATTGTGGGAGAATTCAGTGATGGCAATACCATTGAATGTCAAGGAGAGGTGGTTGGACTCTTGTTGGAGATGGTTATTGCCTGGCACTTTAGAGACAAGTCACATTTGTGCCAACTATCAGCCCAAGCCTGAACATTGTACTGGTCTTGCTGCATATGGATATGAACTGCTCCAGTATCTGTGGAATCATAAATGATGGTGAACATTGCACAGTGAACATTCCTGTTGCCTTGATGTCAATGACAGTCAGTCTTGCTGTGCTAATCTCCCCATTGTGGGTAAGACTCTGGTCATAAAGTGTGAGGCACTCTCAGTGTTGCTGTATGTGACACAGGTCTAGCCCAGATCTTACTCCTGGACTTTGTAATCATCCAAGCCATCTTCTATTTGTTTGGAGATCAAAAATGGACCATGTACACATGGACATGGCGTACAAATGCAAAAATTCTACCTAACATTATTCTCATCTTAATGAGCACCTTTGTGCGCACCTTGCTGAGGTCCTATCTGTCCCCAGAGTTATAAAGGATTATTCTGACCATGTTGCTGTGGAATGCTCCATTCCATTGGGCCATATCAGACCACCTTTCCCTTCTGGATAAGCTTCTGCAGAAAAACATCTTTAACAAGTTCATCAGGCCGAGGTCCACATGTATCTTCTTTGTGCCTGTGTGAGAAAAGGATATGATAGATCCTTTCAGAAGATTCCCTGAGCAGACTTTCAAAGTCATTTTGTAGAACGCCTGATCACCAGAACTTTGAAACAAAAACCAAAACACAGCTTGGTTAGTGGTGAGATGGATCTCTTCATCAGATCCTTCCTGCATGCCCAAAGTCTCACCTCTTCTGCATATTAGGAAGTGATTATTGTCTACTTCCTTCTGGAGAAAGATGTAGTGGTTGCTGCTGAGGTTCATCCCAAGTCGCTCCATGACGGCAGACTCTGCGCTGCACACTTGAATTGTTGTCCCCAGAGAAACGATAAACATAACCTATGCTGGAAGCCTATCAGCTTGATAAAAGACGATCTTTGGGCTTCCAGTGCAAAGAGTTGTCCATGACCAGGTTTTGCAGATTGGCACATTCCAAGATCTAGGACTACATTCTGAAGGACACACTAAAGCTTGGGTCAGCGGCTGCAAAGGCTGGATGGGATAAGGCCGCCATCTGAACACTGTTAGCCATAGTACACAAACTGTACATGTTAACTGAAAAAGAACCTTGGGTATATATCTGACATGTAATTAATTTTGTGGATATTGATTGCAAGATGAATAGAATATAAAAGTGGTGAAGTTCTACTGCAGCTGTACAGGGCTTTGGTAAAACCGCATCTGGAATACTATGTACAGTTTGGTCTCATTTGAAAAAAAGTTATAATTGCTTTAGAAGTTCAGAGAAGGTTCACTCAACTCACTCCCAGGGTGAAGGGCTTATCTTGGCCTATCAATAAATCACCAGGCATTATTAGACTTGAAATACCTGATGGTTGCTGCAGAACATACCAAGCCAAACAGTAGGCAGAAATAGATCTTTTAAATTCTTTGGATGCTAGCATATTGAATCTAACCATTTGACAATTGATATGAAGGACCAATTTTAAGATACAACTCAAGTGCTAGAGATTTCAAAATATTGTACCAACATTCCATTCCACCTGAGCCCAGGACAGGGCCTTAGTGAAACCACATCTGGAATACTATGTACAGCAAACATCAGGTATTTCAAATCTAACAATGCTTGGTGGTGTTATTGACAGGCCAACATCCAAAGCTCCTGCATGCTCATGACACAGACATCAACAAGAAATAAAAGAAAAAGTGTCAGATAAAATGAAAATGTTTAATGTTTTATTGCTTGTATTTAAACATTTAGCTGGGTTAAATTTCAAGAGCTGCAGCCTTGAATGTTCACTCTGAAAGAAACTTTATGTCACCAGGTTGTTCATTTCTTTCCAAATCCAGACAGTTAAAAGCTAAGACAGTAAAGAAGATGAAGTTTTATCCTCACCGTCTCCAGCTGCTTAACTGTCAAAACAACTGACAATTGGAGCAACAATGACTTCCCATGTTGGCTTCAGACTTGCTAATAGTGATCTGCTTGGATTTAGTTTGAACCATATAGCTTACTGCTCTATAAAATTATTAGGAGTGTGTTCATCTTATTCCACTAAAACATTCTCAGTTTTGATGGATAGAGAAATGGCACTTTGTTATTCCACCTTTGTATTTATCAACAATGATTCTCAGGTGATTCACTTACAGGCACCGATGGTTGTTCTGCCTTCATTTGGAGGTTAGATGCTAGCGACAGCTGTTTCAAGAGTCACAATAAATATTTGTTTTTCTGGAAATTACATACCCCGATAGGAGGTTCTATTGTGCTCTTGGTAGCATTCCAATGTCTAAGCCTGAAGCTCCGGGTCGGACTCCAACTCCAGGATTCAATGGCCACAGGTGGTGTGGTTACGTGACCAAAAAGTTGATCAACCATAAATCCTGCTGAACTGAGTGCATTTCAGAGGGATTTTAGGAATCAATCATATTGCTATGGGTCTGGAGTCACACGTAGGCTAGAGCAAGTAAGGATAGCAGATTTCCTTCCGTAAAGAACACTAGCAAACCAGATAGGTTTTAGGACAATTGGCAATGGTTTCATGGTCATAAATTCCAGATTTTTATTGAATTCAATTTTCACCATCTGTTATGGTGGTATTCAAACCCAGGTCCTCAGAACATTACCCTGGGTCTCTGGATTGTAGTCCAGCAACAATACCACTCTGTTACTACCTCCCCTCAGCTTCTACATCGAGCAACTTATCCTGATTTCCATCACAATCTCACATTTTTAGATCACTCCCTCTTGACTTCATTATTCTCCTTTCCTCTCTAAATTTCTCCCTCAACATACAAGGCCACTACATTTCCAATCTTGTCATCTCACACTGTCTTGCTATTCTATAACCATCATCGATGAGACAATTACAGGTCACTTCCTTGCTTTGTTCTCTGCCAAAATTATCCTTCCCCTTCCCAACCCTTCCTTTGTATCCACTCCTGAAAAAACCCTTTCTCAAGTCACTTATCATTACACATTCAGATTTCTATCTATCTAGTCTTCAGCCAAAATTTATCAAATTTGTGGAGCTACTGATTGATTAAAAATCACACCATCTCCATCACTTGCAATACGCTTGGCCACGTTCAACTGTTACTGTTTCACACTGGTCATTCCTCTTGGCAAAGCCCCTCACTTCTGTTTCAAGTCCAATAAATAGATTTAAATGCTTTTAGTAATTTGGTTAAGTATCCATCTTACTCCAAACCTTGTTCACCCATCACCTCAGTATTTGCTAACCATCACTTGCTCCTGATTCAACAATTAATCAATTTTAAAATCCTTATTTGTTTTCAGATCCCTGAGTTTGTCCATCTATCCATATATAATTCTCTCACAGCCCTGCAGCCTCAGATTTTTGTGTTCTTCCAAACATAACTAAATTTAAATAGCTTTACAAGTGACAGCAAAGCTTTCACCTTCTCAGTCTTAAGGTCTAGAATTCTCTCCCTGAATTTCTCCACCCCCTCTCCTCAAGAATGCTCCTTACCTCTTTGATCAAGTTTTTCATAATCTTTCCAGCTCTTGCAGGTGGCATGTTCTGTTATTGATATCACTCCAGTTAGATGTCTGGTACATGTTACTATATTAAATGTGCTACATAAATTTAAGGTGTAGATATAGGAAACAATTACTGTATGTGTGATATATTCTGAGACATAAGAATAAGCAACTGATATGCTCATAGCAAATACATTTCCAGTTTGATGATTGATTCCTTTCTAAAATACCTTAAATCTATCTGCAATAAGTGTTACAGCTGATCAAAGTGTAAGGTCAGTGTCAGTGAATGTCTTCTACTGTACAAAAGTTAAGCTGCAAATCAGGTAGATCAAGTAGTTTTATTGTCCTTTGAGGAGGAAATTAATGTATTCCCTTGAAAGAAATGGCACTAAAAGGACAATAGACAAAGCTCATTCAACTGAGGTAGCTGTCTGAATTGTTACACATTATTAGGATTGAACTCCATGATTTTCCTGTCTCAAACACAATCTATTTCTAGTTTAAGCTGTTACTCAAACAGAGGAGATCAAAACATGGCATCACTAAAATGGCCTGTAAAAAAGGACCAAATCATAGAAATCGTAGAAACCCTACAGTACAGAGAGAGGCCATTTGGCCCATCGAGTCTGCACCGGCCACAATCCCACCCAGGCACTACCCTATATCCCTACATATTTACCCACTAATCCCTCTAACCTCCGCATTTCAGGACACTAAGGGCAATTTTAGCATGGCCAATCAACCTAACCTGCACACGTTTGGACTGTGGGAGGAAATCCATGCAGACATGAAGAGAATGTGCAAACTCCACACACAGACAGTGACCCAAGCCAGGACTCGAACACAGGTCCCTGGGACTGTGAAGTAGCAGTGCTAACTGCTGTGCTACCATGTCATCGATCTTCTAATCCATTTCAAGTACCAATTTAGCATAACTCTACAGAGCGGAGCAGAAGGAAACATGGTTACACCCACTATGCAGCAATCACAGTATAAATCTGCAATGAGTGAAATGTTGCCTTTGAAAAACACCATGGACATTATTTTTAAACCTAAACATTACGAGATTTGGAGTGCAAGGAATGAAGGATGTGCTTTGGTTAAAACTATCTTTCAAACTATTTTCCAGGAATGATTTAAACCCAGCAAATTTGTAAGGATTTGCTCAAACATTTTGAAATTGGTTCTAATCAATCTGAAAGCAGAGCAAATATATAAGTCACTATAGAATCATGCATTTACTCCATGCAGATCCTTCACTGATATTGTCTTTCCTGTAGGAAATAACCATCATTTGCATCTGAACAAAAACCGGCATTAGCCTGTTGTGTAGATAGAGCAATCATTACATACAAACATTTTCAGTAGTGGCTGCATCTCCTATAGTTTCCTTCTCTTTGCACAATTTTGAAGAATATGGAAAGACAGACTGCATTTACATTAATATCTTTCATATCTTCAGGATGTTCCAACGCACTGAACTGTCAATAGATTATACCAGTCATTGTTATAGAAGGAAACAGGATAACTAGCAAGATCAATAATCAGTTCATTTGGTCAAGCTACCAGACAAACAAAGCACTCTTCAAATAAATTGTTACTGGACCATTTACATCTACTAAAACAGGCGATAGCTTAACATTTCTGATGTGTCCAACAGTGCCATACTGAGGAAGTATTGCACTGAAGCGATGTTCTATATGATGCATTCTCAATCTGAAGCAGGGCATGAACACAATCTTCAAATAAAGGTAAGACCAAGCTGACATGATACACAGGATCATTCTGGTTTGACACTTCCTATTGTGGCTTCTGAATTCATTTTAGATATTTTTAGAAATGAACATCATGGCTTTTAAATTATCAGATCCCAAATGAAGCCATATAGCTAATAGGACCTATGGGCACACAAATTGTTTGACAACAAAGCTAAAAGGTTTAGATTTCACCACATCAGCTTTGTGATCAAATCTAGATTCAGAGCAGAGTTACTGATGCAGGATATTTCTAGACACTAACCTCTTTTAATAAAAAAGCTGTTCAAAACAAATTTCTTAGAATTTCAATTTGAGTCAAGCATGATTTATCTTAGTCTAGTATCAATTAGCAGTCTTCTCTACATCCAAATATTTTTTGTAAATATTCTTGTAATTTCAACAAATACGACTGTTTCAAAGCAGTTACATGCCCAGGTTAAAATGTTTTCAGTGCAAGTTCTCATCGAGTTACTGTTTTGTTATTTTCTCTACAAATTCATCATCTTAAGTGCATTTTCTCAGAAACATTAAATTTTCCCAAATTTGTGCTTCCCGGTCAATGGATACGGAGGTTTATGGTGCTCGCCGTTTGCATTGTTATTCAAGATCTATTCAAGATCAAATCAAGCTGCTCCTTTCAACAACGACTCAAAATATGGGGTAGGTTAATCCAACTTGCTAATTCAATCAATGCAAAAGCAGCAGACCTTCTTCTTGAAGGAGGAATAAGGGTAGTGAATTATCGACTGCTTACATGTGTTCTTCTTCTCGTTGGACACAATGTAAACCTCAAGGTGCTTGTAAACAAATTTGCTCAGCCAACTGCATGAAGTTTTGACTAGCAACACAACAATTAGGCGTTGAAGGATTTGCAGATGCCATCACCGCAGTGTCTCAAATGCTGCTAATTGTGCAATGTTCTTCTGTTGCAGCAGTTATTGACATTCTGCAAATCAGTAAAAATATTTGAACAAAAACAAAAATCAATTATTAGACCATATTAACACAGCCAGTTATTTGCAGAGTGTTTCAAACATTTCCAGAGTTCTTTTCACTTCGCGGATCTGTTTAGACAGCACAAGTATAGGCTGCATTGATCTGTCCAGCTCTTCGCATCGGGCCATTAGTGTATACATACCCTGAAACACAAACAAAGAGTGGTGATGAAATACAATGCAAGAGCCTTCAATAACACAGATGGCTTCCACGATTATGAAAGGTGTTACTTAGACAACTTGCAAGATAGTCATTTGCACATTATTTCACATCTCAAAATATATTGGAATTTCTTTAAAAGGACGGCATCAATTCACATGAAGCTTGCTGCATCATCTTCCAAACACCCTCAACCTTGTGTCACCATAAAGAGTGCTCACTAATTTAATGCAGCAGAATCACTGAATAGCCACCTTTTGTTTTGTAACTGTTCAGACCAGTGTGTATGTGCTGGCTTTCCGAAGAAGCAGTTGATCGTGAGTCATTTACTCCAACTTCTTTGCATAGCCCACAACATGCATGAATGACCTTTCACAAAAAAATTAATGGAATGTGAAAAAAAAAAATCAAGCAATGCCCTATTTATAATTTTTTAAAATTATTCCTTTCTCAGCTCAAAGTGGACAGGGCAAGCCCTGATCCATACATCTCTTGCTTACTTCAAAAAGCAATTAAAATTCAAATTGAATCCAATTGACAGCCTCCACAAAAGAGAACTACTAGATGCAAGCTGACAAGACCAGGCATTACACCTGCTCTCACACTTTATCCTATGCTTGATCTTAGCCAAAAACTATTTATAATTGTGCACAGAAATTAGTATTTAAAAGATCATAACAGTAACATAAGGGAGGCGATGGCCTACTGGTATTATTGCAAGACTATTAATCCAGAAACTCAGCTAATGTTTTAGGGATCTGGGCTCCAATCCCACCACAGATGATGGAATTTGAATTTAACAAAAAAAAATCTGGAATTAAGAATTTACTGCTGACCATGGAACCATTGTCAATTTTTGGAAAAACCCATCTGGTGTAACTAATGTAATGAAGGAAATCTGCCATCCTTACCTGGTCTGCCCAAGTGATTCCAGAGCCACAGCCACATGGTTGACTCTCAACTGCTCTCTGAAATGCCTAGAGAATTACTAGGTTATATCAATCGCTACTAAGTCAGTAAAAAGGAATGAAACCAGACAGACCAACTGGCATTGACCAAGGCACCGGAAAAAACAGCAAAACAAACAGCCCTGTCAACCCTGCAAAGTCCTCTTTGCCAACATCTGGGGGCTAGTGCAAAAATTGGGAGAGTTGTCTCACAGATATAATCAAGCAACAACGTGACATATTCTTAGACAGCAGCTTCCAAACCCACAGCCATTTCCATCTAGAAGGACGCGGCACCAGATAGATGGGAACACCACTCGCCATCCTGACTTGGAAATATACTATAGAATCCCTACAAGTACAAAAGGGAGCCATTCGGCCCATTGGGCCTGCACTGACAACAATCCCACCCAGGCTCTATCCCCTTAACTCCATGTACTTACCCTGCTAATCCCCTGACGCTAAGGGTCAGTTTAACATGGCCAAGCAACCTAACCTGCACATCTTCGCACTCTGGGAGGAAGCCGGAGCACCCAGAGGAAACCCAAGCAGACACAGGGAAAACGTGCAAATTCCACACAGTCACCTGAGGTCAGAATTGAACCCAGGTCTCTGGTGCTATGCCACCATGCTGCCTGTCGTTCCTTTGCAGTCTCTGGGTCAAAGTCCTGGAATTCCCTCTGTAATGGCATTATGAGTCAAGCCACAGCACGTGGACTGCAGCATTTCAAGACGGCAGCTCACCACCACCTTCTCAAGGGCAACTAGGGATGGGTAATAAATGCTGGCCACCGGTGAAGCGCATGTCCCATGAATGAATAAAAATACTGCTTGAGGTACAGAAAATATTAGGCACCTTCCTCATCACACTCTATTAATGTCAATAGGCAATGGCAAGGTGTTGGTAAAGTAAAAGTCAAAGGGCTTCACTTGGAGGTCACGCATGTCCTTTAGAATGTCTTTCATTCTCAGTAGTTTGATACTCAAAATAAATGATGACTTGGACTTTGATTTCATTTCTTGCAAAAATTTGATGCATTAAATATGTAAATCCAGAGCTAAAGCGCAGTTTTGGTATCTTTAGATATTCCCATACAAAGGTAAGTTAATGGCAATACTTTGTAAATAATCTGCGAGAGGTGGATGGAAATGTGATCATTTTGATTATATTGTGTTGTTCCCACTTTCACTTCCCAATTACTGTGAAACTATGCAGCATAATCTCTCAGAATAAATCTCAAAAACAAATTAAGGTTGGTTATATAGCCTCTTTATAAATGCTAATGCAGCTAAACCCAATCCATCATTCGAGAACTTGAAAAATTTCTATTTTCTGCAAAGAATTGCAAATTGGAACCCTCGTTGTGCTCCAGTGAGGAGACTTTACAGTTATTTACACTGCTACCCTTTAATATCCTTCCCTTTTTCAGTTCCTCAATTTTACTGATGCCCTCGTTTCTCAACATTTCTTCTGAATATTTCCACTTGATGGTCAAATTTTCTTTTTAATTTTCACTGTTGCCATTTAACTTGATTTATGATAACTGCCAATCTATTATCAAAGAGAACACCAAGGTCTTTCACAAGTATGGAAATATTAAGAGGCAAATTGAAGCCTAATGAGGGCAGAGAAGGTGATACATGCCCAAAAGTGCAAGCCAAGACAAGAATACTTTATTAGTACTTTGTATTGGTGTTTATCAAGGAAGGGGATTCAGACAATCAAATACGATCAGTCTCCAAGATCAAAGCAGGAAATAGCTCCAGAACTATAAACATGTCACAATACTTGCATTAGTGCAGTGTTCTGGTATTCTGTGTACCATTGAGCAACTACTCTAAAACTAAAAAGACTCCAACTCTCCCATCCCCAATTTGCCTAACAGCAAACTTTCCTTCTTTGTATTGGTCTAAAATGAAAGGGCCCAAACAAGCTTTTAGAAAAAAAAAATCAATGCTATCAGGATTTCAGTGGGCAAGTCTAATATCTGATTCTTGACATTTGGTGTCTAGATGGTCCCTATAAGACTCCCTTTCTTCTTTCCCCTTATCCCTGAAGTGGGAGGGTCATTGAACCCATTCAGACACTCAGTGTTAAGCTGGGGGGGTAACACAAATCTCACGTTCATAGCAAACTACTCTTTCAACAAAACTGTGATGTTTGATGTTTGCATGATTGTCTATCAATTGCCAGGAAAGGCATCCATGGGAGTGTACAAAATATAGTTAAAAAAACATAATTTTTGAGAATTGCTACACGGAGTACTGCATATCTGCAACATTACAGACATAATAACATTTTTATTACACAATTATTGCAAATGAAGGAAGTATTTATTCCTTCCAATCTATACAATTTTCCTTTCCAGAAGACACTGATTCTGTTCTGAGGCACAGTTTCAAGTGTGCCAATCGCGCTTTATTACCTCATCTAAATGACCACCATTTATTAGGACGACTGCATGAACAAGGTGAGAGAAGCAAGACTTCAGAGGTAAGCATATTTCTGTCATCACTCAACATTATATACTTTTAGCAAGACTTATTAGGCAATGAAGAACAGGAGCCTTTCTGATAACACCCTTGCAACTACCCAGGTTATCATCCAACTCAACCAACAAGATGAAGCAGGCTAGACCAATAGTGAAAGAGCAAGATCCTGCGTTGATGAATGCAATTTTAAAATGGTTTGCACACTTAAAGCTGTGTAACCTAAGTCACATTTTATTTTCTGAATTTCTCATACTGCTTGTGTGATGCTACTTGCCTTTATGAAATGTATTTTAATAATGTTTATCTGCAGTTGTTTTAAACAGGCCTGGCCCTTTTTTTGATTTTGGCACTGAGCTGTCTGAGCCAATGTCCTTTCATTGTTGTTAATGCCATATAACTGGGCCTTTTGTTTGTTTATAATCTGGGCCTACCTAAGAGTGCCCTGGAGTCTTAGGATCCTTTTTGGGAATTATTGGTTTGCGACTGTTGAGCAGGTGAGGTGGTACCTTGGGACAGTTTTGTTTTACAAGATTCAGATTGTTAAAAGCTGTCCGGACGCCAGGCTGAAAGCAACGTTTTTGCCTCTCTCCCTAATACTGGGAATCCTGCTGTCTGTTAGGTGCAGTTAGAAGCTATACTGTTTGCCTATCTCAGTGCGTCTCAAAGCAGACAAAAAAATTCCTGGATTGAGCAGGCCTCTGTGTTTTCACTTCAACATCCAAATGAGTAATTGACAGCAGGGGTTGCCAAGCTGCAAAATCTAGCATCACATGAACATACTTGTTTTCTGTGCGAAGTCTAGAACAGGGGTTTGATGGTTGGAACATTTAACTGTTAAGGTATATAAAATATCATAGCTATTTTGTTTCCTTATTTTTAATTTGTAAAAGTTATTGCTAATTGTATATGTTAACTGTATTTTAAATAAACTTTATTTGATAAAAACTCCCCAGGTCATTTGAATCATAACTGGAGTAAAACCCCTCATGCTTACCCATGCCAAATTCAAAGTGCAAAATTGATGGTCTAGGCTGACTTCATAAAACATTTGAGTTTTTGACTGAGTCTATATGGGTAGAACTGAGAAATAAGAAAGGGGCGATCACTTTGATAGGATTGTACTACAGGCCCCCAAATAGTCAGCTGTAAAATGAGGAACAAATATGTGTGGAGATTACTGATAATGCCAAGAAAAATAGGATGGTAATAGTAGGGGACTTTAACTTTCCCAACATTGACTGGGATAGCCATAGCATTCAGGGCTTAGATGGAGTCAAATTTGTTGAGTGCTATCAGGAGGAATTTCTCATTCAATGTGTGGATGATCCAACTAGAGAGGGGGAAAAACTTGACCTCCTCTTGAGAAATAAAGAAGGGAAGGTGACAGAAATGTTAGTGAGGGATCACTTTAGGACCGGTGATCATAATTCCATTAGTTTTATGATAGCTATGGAGAATGATAGGTCTGGCCCAAAAGTTAAAATTCGACCTTGGGGCAAAGCCAATTTTGATGGTATTAGACAGGAACTTCCAAAAGCTGATTGAGGGAGTATTGTCAGGCAAAGGGACATCTGGTAAGTAGGAGGCTTTCAAAATTGTGTTAACCAGGGTTCATAGTAAGCACATCCCTTTTAGTGTAAAGGGAAAGGCTGGTAGAAGTAGAGAACCCTAAATGACTCAGGATAGTGAGGCCTTGGTCAAAAAGAAAGAGGAAGCTTATGACATGCATTGGCAGCTAGGATCAAGTGGATCCCTTGAAGAATGTAGAAGGTGTCAGCAGAGTTAAGCGAGAAATCAGGAGGGCAAAGATTGTTTTGGCAGAGAAGGCAAATGAGAATCCAATGAGCATCTGCAAAACTATAAAGGGCAAAAGAGTAACTAGGGAAAGAATAGGACTTCTTAAGGATCAAGAAGGTCATCTATGCACACAAGAGATGTGTGAGATCCGAAATGAATATTTATTGTCAGTATTTACTGTTGAGAGGAGAGGCAGATATTAGGGAACCTGGGGAAATAAACAGTGATATCTTGAGTGTACATATTACAGAAGTGGTGGTGCTGGAAGTCTTGAAACACATCAAGGTAGATAAATCCCCAGCACCTGATGAAGCATATTCCAGGATATTGTGGGAGACTAGGGCGAAAATTGCAAGTCCCCATGCGGAGATATTTGAATCATTGGCAGCCACAGCTGAGGTGGCTGAGGGTTGGAGACTGGCAAATGTTGTGTCTTTGTTTAAGAAGGGCTGAATGGAAAAGCCTGGGAACTACAAGCTGGTGAGCCTAATGTGTGCAGTGGATAAGTTGTTCAAAGGTATTTTGAGAGACAGGATTTACAGGCATTTAGAGAGGCACAGACTGATAGGGACAGTCAGCATGGCTTTGTGAGTAGAAGATCATGTCTCATGAATTTGAGTTTTTTGAAGAGGTAACCAAGAAGGTACATGGCAGCTGTGCAGTCAACGTTATCTACATGGACTTTAGCAAGGCCTTTGACAAGGTACTGCGTTGAGGGTTGTTGCGCAAGGTTAAATCTCACAAGATCCAGGGTGAGGTAGCCAATTGGATACAAAATTGCTTTGATGACAGAAGACCGAGGGTGGCTGCAGAAAGTTGTTTTTCAAACTGGAGGCCTGTGACTAGTGGTGCCTCAGGTACCAGTGCGGGTCCAATGTTTTTTGTCATTTATATTAATGGTTTGGATGACAATTTAGGAAGCATGGTTTGCAAGTTTGCAGATGACACCAAGATTGGTGGTATAGTAGGCAATGAAGAAGGTTACCTAGGATTGTAACAGATCTTGATCAATTGGGCCAGTGGGTTGACGAATGGCAGATGGAGTTTTATTTAGATAAATGTGAGGTGATGCAATTTGGTAGATTGAACCAGGGCAGGACTTACTCAGTTAATGGTAGGGCGTTGGAGAGAGTTAGAGAACAAAGATGTAGGGGTGCAGGTTCATACTTCTTTGAAAGTAGAGTCACAGATGGACAAGGTGGTGAAGGCAGCATTTGGCTTCATTGGTCACAACATTTAATACAAGAGTTGGGACGTCCTGCTGAAGTTGTACAAGACACTGGTAAAGCCACAGTTGGAATACTGTGTACAGTTCTGGTCACCCTATTATAGAGAGGATATTATTAAATTAAAAAGAGTACAGAAAAGATTTACTAGGATGTTACCAGGACTTGATGGTTTGAGTTATAAGGAGAGGTTGGATAGACTGGGACTTTTTCCCCTGGAGCACAGAAGGAGACTTAGGGTTGATCTTAGAATAAAGAGGGGCATAAATAAGGTAGATAGTCAACATATTTTCCAATGGTAGGGGAGTCTAAAACTATTGGGCATAGGTTTAAGGTGAGATGGGAGAGGTATGGAAGAGTCCAGAGGGGCAATTTTTCCACACAGAGGGTTGAGAGTATCTGGAACGAGCCAGTGGTAGTAGGAGAAGCGGGTACAATTTTGTCTTTTAAAAAGCATTTAGACAATTACATGGGTAAGATTGGTATAGAGGGATATGGGCCAAAGCAGCCAATTGGGACTAGCTTAATGGTAAAGACTGGGCGGCATGGACAAGTTGGGCTAAAGGGCCTGTTCCCATGCTGCAAACCTCCATGACTTATGGCCTAGATTATAACACTTGTTCTTATTAAGGTAAGGCTGCCTGCAAATATATTCATGGACTCACTAATTTGATCGAGTTTTTTGAGGAAGTGACGAAGGTGACTGATGAGAGTAGGGCAGTGGACGTCGTCTACATGGACTTCAGTAAGGCCTTTGACAAGGTCCCTCATGGCAGATTGGTGCAGAAGGTGAAATCACATGGGATCAGAGGTGAGCTGGCAAGGTGGATACACCACTGGCTTAGTCGTAGAAGACAGAAGGAAGGAGTGGAAGGATATGTTTCTAAATGGAGGGCTGTGACAAGTGGCGTTCCTCACTGATCAGTGCTGGGACCTTTGCTGTTCGTAATATATATATATAAATGATCTGGAAGAAAACGTAACTGGTTTGATTAGTAAGTTTGCAGATGACACGAAGATTGGTGGATTTGGGGATAGCGATAAGGACAATCAGAGGATACAGCAGGATATAGATGGGTTGGAGGCTTGAGCGGAGAGATGGCGGATGGAGTTTAATCCGGACAAATGTAAGGTAATGTATTTGGGAAAGTCTAATAAAAATAGAAAATCTACAGTAAGTGGCAGAACCCTCAAGAGGATTGATAGAGGGATCAGGATGTACAGGTACACAGGTCACTGAAAGTGGCAACGCAGATGAAGAAGGTAGTCAAGAAGGTATACGGCAAGCTTGCCTTCATCGGTTGGGGCATTGCGTTTAAAAATTGGCAAGTCACGTTACAGCTTTATAGAACTTTAGTTAGGCCGCACTTGGAATATAGTGTTCAATTCTGGTCACCACACTACCAGATGGATGTAGAGGCTTTGGAAAGGGTACAGAAAAGATTTACCAGGATGCCTGGCATGGAGGGCATTAGTTATGAGAAGAGGTTGGAGAAACTTGGTTTGGCCTCACTGAAATGAGGGGTGACCTGATAGAAATCTACAAGATTATGAGGGGCATGGACACAGTAGATAGCCAGAAGCTTTTTCCCAGGGTGGAAGAGTCAATTGCCAGGGAGCATAGGTTTAACGGAAACATACGAGGCAGCAAGTTTTTTTTTACACAGAGGGTGATGGGTGCCTGGAACTCGCTACTGGGGGAGGTAATGGAAGCAGATACAATAGTCAGTTTTAAGGGGCATCTGGATAAATACATGAATAGGATGGGAATAGAGGGATATGGTCCCTGGAAGGGTAGGGAGTTTTAGTTCAGTCGGTGCAGACTTGGAGGGTGAAGGGCCAGTTCCTGCGTTATAATTTTCTTTGTTCTTTGACTGTCTTTGACTAGCCAGCCAGAAGTTGCCTGAATAGATGCTGATGGGAACATTTTGCCCCTGTTCAGACTGGCATTCATTTTGAAGGAAGTTGTGCAAACAACAGACAAGGCACGATCTGAAGTTCAAATTTAGATGTTAATTTAGTACTCAGTAATTTAGCACAAGAACTACAGGAATATCCAAAAGTTGAAACATCTTGTACTATAAACATCATCATGCTGGCATATCATGCAGTCACTTATATGACAGAATAACCTAACCAATGGCAAGTAGTACAAGGGTGAAACATTTTTAAAAAGACAATCCTACAACAATCACAAAACTACACTTAATAAAGACACTGAAAATGACTATTATAAATATACCTGTACAATATTGTAAAGTTCTATCGTGACTGCAGTTGAACCATTTCTAACTATCACAAATTTTGGCTCTTTAAAAAACAAAACCAAATTAAAATAATCAAAATAGAATTAAATAAGGTTTAATTTTTTTATTTCTATGCTCTCACCTTTATACTCATATCCACTGACTCTCCAAGGCTGTCCACTGAATCTCGGTAAGTTTGGATGTAGCCCACACTTAACGCTGTCATCTGCATTTAAAAAAGATAACTTCAAGTCAATACTGAACATAAAGCTGCAACTTCCTGAATTTAAATATTTGACAAGCAAGAGAAAGGGGTATATGAGAGATATATAAAAATAGAAAAGATAGGAAACTTCCAAATATCCTAATATTAACTGAGACAAAAATAGTCCAAAATGTAAGGCGGGTGATGAATTTTTAAAATGTATACTGGAGAAGTTTTAGTCAGTATGTTTCTAGTCTAATGATGAAGGAACCAATGCTAGATCCAGCTCTGGAGAATGAAGCAGGGCAAGTGTAACGTGGCTCAGCAGGAAAACATCTGTGAAATAATGATAATATAATCATGTTTAAATTAGTTACAGGAAAGAATAAAGATCAAAAGTAAAAATACCCAACTGAAGAAGAGCCAATTTCAGTGTTTTGTGAAGGGATCTAGATACAAAACAAAGATTGGCAAGAAAACAATAAACGAGCAATGACAAGCCTTCAAGGCAGAGATAGTTCAGATTCAATGCCAGAATATCTCCATAAAGAGCAATGAAAGGACATCCTCAGAGTTCTCTGAAAAGATAAAATAAAACAGGAAAAGGAAGATTATGACAAACATTCGACACAGAATGCAAAGAAAAACAGGCTGAATATAGAGAGTATAGGGGGAAATTGGAAATGGACACAAGAAGGGCAAAGAGAACGTATAAATAAAGTATACTGCATCATATAAAAGGGAACTCAAAAATCATTCTTACACATATTTAAAATAAAAGGATAGTTAAAAGGAATGGTGGGACTGATTACTAACTGGTGGGACAAAAAAAGGATATCTTCCAATGAAGGGAGAGGGAGTTGCTGATGTATTAAATTAGTACTTTGCATCTATTTTCACTGAAGATCATAAAATTATACCACAGTAGAGAAGGGAGCAAGAGACATTGGATAGGATTAAAAACAAAAAGAAAAGCTTAATCGATTAATACCATTTAAAGTTAGTAAGTCAGGTCCAGATTTGAAGCCTCTGCAGGCACCCTGACCACAATTTTTCAATCTTTCATGGATAAGGAAGTGGTGCCAGAAAGCTGGAGGATTGAAAATCTAACACCCACGTTTAAAGAAAGGCACAGGGTAATGAAAACTATAGATCAGTTAATCTGACGTCGGTGTTACGATAACTTCTAAAAACCCATTGTCCAGGACAAAATTAAGTCTCACTTGGAGAAGCCTTGGTTAATAACAAAAAGCCGGCACCAATCTGTTACAGGCAAAGTATGCCTGACTAACCTGATTGAGTTCTTTGTTAATTTAACAAAGAGGGTTAATGAATGTAATTGTGCAGAAAATGTAGTACATATGGACTTTAAAAAGGTATTTTGACGATGTACCACATAACAGACTTATTTGGGAAATAGCAAAACATGAGATTAAAAAGTAGCAACTTCTTAGAGCAGAGTACGTCAAGATGAAATTTTAAAATCTTTCATTTTTGTAAGTATAAAATCATAATGATTTAGATAGCATTAAAAAGAAATTGTTTGTAATGGGGGAAGGGTTGATGATCAGTGTGCACAGATTTAAAATCACCGTCTGAAGAACCAAAGGCAACAAATCTTTATTCAACAAATCATTTGGATTTGGAATGCACTACCTGATCAGGTATTGAAGGCTTCAATAGGGAATTGAATAAATATGTGAAGGAGAAAAAATGTTCAGGGATAAGGAGAAAGGGTGGGGACAAACAAATTTGTCCTTCAAGATAGGCACAGATCTGGGCCAAACAGCCTGCTTCATGCTGTTTAGCTCTGAAAATACCCTCCTTACACCCCCTCCGCCTCACTATATTACTTACCCTTTTTAACACTATTTATAACCTTCATCTTCAATTAAATTTTTGTCACCTGAGCTAATATCTCCTTATGGCTCAGTGCCATAATTTGTTTTAAAATCGCACTGTGAAATACCTTGGGACATTTATTATGTTAAAAACGCTATATAAATAAGTTGTTGCTTATAATCCAATGATTCTAAATAAATGATAACAATTGAAATTTACAAGCTATGTAGGAAGGGATTAAGACGACTCATGTTCCTACCATCACCAAAGATCACCCAAAATTAGAAGATAGTGAAGAAGTCACTGAGAGAAATAAACATCTCCCAGTCCACACTTGATGTTCTTGCACAGCTTCCTGATATGGACAGGTTAGATGAAGAACCTTCATCATGAGCGTGAGAAGACCAGAGACTACTTAGCAAACAGGAGGACACCTGACAAGGATAGAATTCCAGCCAAACTCCTCAAGCATGGAAAGTCTCATCCATTGCCGGATCTTTATCAGCTTCACCACTGTAGAATAAGCTCCATTCCACAGCGGATGCATGATGCAAACATCATCACATACAAAAACAAAGGTGACAGAGGAGACTGCAAGAATGCCAGGGACAACTCACTCATCATGAGGAAGGCCTTTGTTAGGGTTATACTTAAAAGACTTCATCTACTTGTAGAACGAGTGCACCCAAAAACACAGTGCAGTTTTCTTGCCAGTAGATCTATTGTAGACATGATCTTTTCCATATGCCAGCTAAAAGGGAAGGGTAGAGTTGAGTATAACTCTTGATCTTACTTTCTTAGAGCTCACTAAAGCATCAATACCACCTCTGACACAGCAAAGCTCTACAAGAATTTGGGGAAAGCTGGCTGCCCACCAAAGCACTTCAATCTCATATACTCTTAGAGGGCTCTACTTTCAACCATTTCAGTACAAATAGGGCTGCAAACTCACCCCCACACTGTTTGTCATACCTTCTCCATATTCCTGGCCTTTGCCTTCCCTGCAAATATGGAAGGATTCTATTCCTATACTAGCTGATACAAGCTCTACAATCCATCATGACTGGAAGTGAAGTCAAAAACACATCACATCTTAATCAAGGAACTTCTCTAACCCCAAGAGAGAAAATGCTGGAACTCCTCTACAGTGACAATGATGCACTCGTTGCCCACACAGAAACTCAACCACAAAGGCTCAAGGATTGTCTCTCCCATACTTGTAACTTATTGTCAGGGAGAACAAGCGTTAAGAAAACAATGGTCACGGAAAAAGGTTTTGCATCTGAACCCCCAATTACACTTAATAACACCCTGCCAAAAATGGTTAGCAAATTCTGCTATGTCAGGTCCAGGATGACAGACAATCTATTCTTTGATTCAGAACTTGATAAACCTGTGGAGAAACAGTATCACCATTACCAACTTAGCAAATGGGCACAGAACATCAAGTTGACCAACAGGACCAAGCTGATGCCTTATACAGTCTTTGTTCTCAGCATCTTGCTGGAAGGCAGTGAAACACGAACGGCTTACCACTATCATGAAAAGCTTAACAATTCCCATTTTCGCTGTCTGGGATACATTATGGGCTTACCCAGCGGACAAAAAGTCACAAATACGGCAATCCTCGCAAAGGCAGAGCTCCCAGCTTGTCGGCGCTCACCAAGCAAAATCTGCTTTGTTGGCTGAGGCACATACACAAAATAGAAGATGGTTGCATGCTCATGGATTTTCTGTATGGTGAAGTAGCTGCAATGATGTAGAGATGCTGACATTGGACTGGGGTAAACACAGTAAGAAGTCTCACAACACCAGGTTAGAGTCCAACCAGTTTATTTGATAGTAATCTCACAAGCTTTTGGAAACAGTGTTCCTTCATTAGGTGTGTGGAAGGTTCTGATCAGAGAAGGGCATATAAAGTCACACACAGTTTACAGAACATTGATTAGAATGCAAGACACTTCAACCATATGAAATCAAAGTTCTCAGCCGAGGGCTCAATTTCTGCCCCACCACCAAAATGGACCCCATCAGTCTCACAGCGGACACAGGAATTTATCAGGCGCATGAGGCTGTGGGAGTTCTTCCACAATTCCCAAGAGGCCAGCAGCAAAATACAATAAGACAGCCAACGAACCGACAGGGAGATCCGCAGTACAGCAACCGAAGAGGAAAGAGTCCAACTGGACTCTCTGGAAGGCCGCTGCCCTTGACTGGACATGTATGCCCAAGCCATCAGGAGGTGCGTCAACACCAGATTCATCAACCGCACTCACAAGACAGCCCCGAACATCAGCCAAGCATAACGCAATGCCATCCATGCTCTCAAGACCAACTGCAATATTGTCATCAAACCAGCAAAGGAGGGGCCATCGTCATCCTGACTAGAACAGATTACTGCAAAGAAGTGTACCCACAACTAAACAATGAGGAACACTACAGACAGTTACCCACAGATCCGACTAAAGAACACACCCGTCAACTCAACACTTTGATCAAGACCTTTGATCCGGACCTTCAGAGCACCCTCTGTGCTCTCATCCCACGTACTCCCCGTGTTGGAGATCTCTACTGTCTCCCAATGATACACAAGGCAAACACAGCTGGCCGTCCCATCGTATCAGGCAATGGGACCCTGTGCGAGAACCTCTCCGGCTACGTCAAGGGCATCCTGAAACCCATTGTACAAAGAGCCCCCAGCTTTTGTCATGACATTATGAATTTCCTACAGAAACTCAGCACACATGGAACAGTTGAACCAAGGACGCTCCTAATCACAATGGATGTCTCGGCGCTCTACACCAATATCCCCCACGATGATGGCATTGCTGCAACTGCCTCAGTACTCAACGCTGACAACTGCCAGTTTCCAGATGTAATTTTACAACTCATCCGCTTCATCCTGAACTGAAATGTCTTCACCTTCAACAACCAGTTTTTCATCCTGACACACGGAACAACCACAGGGACCAAATTCGCACTTCAATATGCCAACATCTTCATGCACAGGCTCGAACAAGACTTCTTCGCCACACAGACCTTCAACCAATGCTATACACTAGATACATCGATGACATTTTCTTCCTTTGGACTCATGGGGAACAATCACTGAAACAACTACATGACGACATCAACAAGTTTCATCCCACCACCAAACTCACCATGGATTATTCTCTGGAATCGGTGGCATTCTTGGACATACGCATCTCCATCAAGGATGGTCATCTCAGCACTTCACTGTACCACAAGCCCACAGATAAACTCATGATGCTCCACTTCTCCAGCTTCCACCCTAAATACGTTAAAGAAGCCATCACCTACGGACAAGCCCTCTGTATACACAGGGTCTGCTCAGATGGAGAAGGATCACGACAGACACCTCCAGATGCTCTCATAAGATCAAGATATGGCGCTCAACTCATCGATTGACAGTTCCAACACGCCACGGCGAAAAACTGCACCAAGCCTCCTCAGAAGACAAACACAGGACACGGTGGACAGAGTACCCTTCGTCGTCCAGTACTTCCCCGGAGCAGAGAAGCTATGACACCTTCTCCAGAGTCTTCAACACATCATTGATGAAGACGAACATCTTGCCAGGGCCATCCCCAAACCCCCACTTCTTGCCTTCAGACAACCGCACAACCTCAAACAGACTGTTGTTCGCAGCAAACTACCCAGCCTTCAGGAGAACAGTGAACACAACACCACATAACCCTGCCACAGCAACCTCTGCAAGACATGCCGGATCATCGACATGGATAACATCATCTCATGTGGGAACACCATCCACCAGGTACACGGCACACACTCTTACAACTCGGCCAACGTTGTCTACCGAATACACCGCAGGAAAGGATGTCTTGAAGCATGGTACATTGGGGAGACCGTGCAAACGCTATGACAATGGATGAACGAACATCACTTGACAATCACCAGGCAAGTCTGTTCCCTTCCTGTTGGCAAACACTTCAGCGGTCACGGGCATTTGGTCTCTGATCTTTGGGTAAGCGTTCTCCAAGGCGGCCTTCACGACACACAGCAGCACAGAGTCGCTGAGCAGAGACTGATAGCCAAGTTCCACACACATGAGCACGACCTCAACCGGGATCTTGGGTTCGTGTCGCACTATCTGTAACCCCCATGACTTGCCTGGGCTTGTAAAATCTCACTTACTGTCCTGTCTGGAGACAACACACATGTCTTTAACCGATGCTAATGCTATCTCCACTCACATTGTCTGCATCTTTAAGACTTGAATAGCAGGTTAGCTGTAAAGACTTGCATTCTAATCAGTATTCTGTAAACTGTGTGTGACTTTATATGCCTTTCTCTGATCAGAACCTTCCATGCACCTGACAATGGAACACCGTTTCTGAAAGCTTGTGCGATTACTATCAAATAAACTGGTTGGACTTTAACCTGGTGTTGTGAGTCTTCTTACTGTGAAATAGCTGCAGCCAGACAAGCAGTGCAATGCCCAAAGTTCTGCTTCAAGGATATTTGCACACTTGAGACGAAGGCCCTAGACATCAATTATTGTAACTGGGACCACCAGCTGACAAGAGGGCAAATGGCGACAACTTCTACAGGCTGGTGTGCACCACCAGGATGGCCCCAGTGGCAAACGTCAATGATGACCCATAGTGATCCTTTGTAGCTTCACATGTGACATTTTTGGCAGAGCCTGCTACTCAAGGAGTGGCCGGTTGAACCATCAACATATGAAGACATCCCACCTGAAATGGATTGGTTTACTGTGTGCCAATTTACTTTTATGGGTAGAAGGATACCAGATTGAGAAGTAAATTATCAAATGGAGTGGAATTTTTGACTCCACACGCTGAAAATGAAAAGCAACATTCAATTGTAAGCAACAAAATCTTGCTACATAATATTGTTCAATTTCAAGTGAACCCAAGCAGTGTAATGGCCAATGAACTGGGACAGAGACGAAGTCAGTGATCTCACGCAACTGGGCAGTGTTCGTGATGGAACAAATAGATGCCTGTAAGCTTAGCTCAAAGACAACATCAAGGTTGCAAACAGTCTGGTGTAAACACAGACAGCTGCCAGGGAGTAGGATGGTGACAGTAGTTAGGGAATGGAATTTGGAGTGGAATGGAAGGCAGTGGCTTCAGTTTTTCCAGTATAAAACTGGAGGAAATTTCTGTTCATTGGATAAGCAGTCTGCTAATTTAGGAACAGAGAATTTGAAAAAGGCAGTGGTGAGTAATGCTGTGTACAGGTGAAAACTAATGCTTTCAAATGATGTCGCCAAGAGTGAGCTGTAGATTAAAAAAATAGACGGGGCCAAGGATTGATTTTGGAGAGATACCAGCTGTAATGGTGTAAAGCAGGGCTGAAAGCCATTGCAAATGACACTGGCTAAGATTAGATAAATAAGAATGGAGCCAAGCAATTACAGTCCCAACCCGGATTGATGACACTGAAGAGGCATTGGTAAAGCCAGCAATTAGGTGCTTTAAATAGGAAATTAAAAAAAAGAGAAACCAGGATTCTTTTCACTTTACGGTTATACAAAAGCACCTAATTATAAGGAGTTTTGATTATGTTTTGGAAAGACTATTTATATAGGTCACAGAGGTGCACAGATTCATCATCTCAAAAAACAAGAGAAAAAGTACTATTTACCATTAGATGGAATCTCATCAGGACATAGAATACCTAAGCAGCAGAATCCAAAACAGCTTTTAAAAAATGCAAGTAGATAATTATGTCAAAACAAAAAAATTAAGGAAATGGGGAAACGACAGAGCAGACTAAGCCACAAATATTCTCCAATATTTCCAACTTGTCATGGTGAATCTTGATCAGGCACCAATTCATACATACATTCTGGATGGTGGCATTTAGGCTTTTCATCATTTGATCGACTTTCTGTGCCACCTCCTTTGCGTCTTTCTCCAGATCTAGCAGTACCCCAGGATCTATTGGAGGATTGTCTGATTTTAACCGTTGCATACTTCTGGTGTTCACGCTATTTCCAGCTGGGAAAGAAAAGAAAGAGCGCTAAGTATTTGCTGCCTGATGTATTTCATTTAAGTGCCCAGTTCATTAAAGCAACATTAAACGAGTTCATTTGTTTAACGAAATGTGAATGAAACCTGTACCCGAGCATTCTGCTTACTATTATACTAACTTAAAAAGAAAGTGAAATATTTCCCTTTATTTCATTCCCTATAAACCCCAAATATCAGGTATCCTCCCCTGTTAGGTTACTTTATGAAATGGGGACCATAACTATGGACTGGCCTAAATGTGCCCCATACATTCTTAAATATGACATACTGCTTTCCTTACATTGGTAACAATAAATATAACATATAACAACAAATATAACATATGACTGGGTTCAATTCCCGGCTCGGGTCACTGTCTGTATGGAGTTTGCACATTCTCCTCGTGTCTGCGTGGGTTTCCTCCAGGTCCTCTGGTTTCTTCCCAGAGTCCAAAGATGTGCGGGTTAGGTTGACTGGCCATGCTAAAATTGCCCCTTAGTGTACTAAGATGCTTAGGTTAGGGGGATTAATGGGTAAAATATGTAGGGATATGGGGATAGGACCTGGGTGGAATTGTGGTCGGTGCAGACTTAATGGGCCGAAGGGCCTCTTTCTGCACTGTAGGATTCTATGATTCTACGTATCTGGCTAATGGCTTTTTCCAATGCATCTCTATGACATAAAGATTACCTTTGCATTAAAATGATCCCTATCATCTACATATCTGTACAGAAGTTTTATATCAATTTTATTCATTGGCAAAGAGAGAATTAAAGAAAATTATATTAACTTCACACACCCTGACCATAACTAGGAAATAATTCCTATGTCAAATCAGAAGTCAAGTTGTTGCCTGTGTTTTGATTCTCTCCCGCATCCCCACCTATTCTTATAATCAACAGTTCCTACCAGGTTGGTCCTTCTTGTATCAATCTACTGTCTGCCACGTAGATCCAACAATTATTTTTATTTTAAGATAGCGTCATCGAGGCATGGGTCCTTGCCATGCCTGTCTATGAAATATGTACCCCCTAATTTGGTATTATCTCTCAATACTTTTTCTGGTACATTGCTGACTATATTAACGTAATTTCCTTCTCCTGCCCCAAATTGAAATATTTTAACATTGCTTCTGATTTCCATGCTTCTCTGACATTCACATGGTTCAAGAAAACTCTTACTTACCTTTCTTGACTTCCCTGTTACCATTTCTGCATAGGTTGTCAACTAATATTCACTCTCAGCCCATTGACTCTCTCAGTTACATTGAATACACTTCCTCAAACCCTACACACTGGAAGGATTCTATTACCCCAGTTTCTCCATCTCACCATATAATCATAGAATCCCTGCAGTGCTAATGCAGAAGGAAGTCATTCGGCCCATCGAGCCTGCATTGACAACAATCTTACCTAGGCCTTATCCTGTAACCCCATGTATTTACCCTGCTAGTCCCCCTAACATTAAGTGGCAATTAAGTATGGCCAATCAACCTATCCTGCACATCTTTGGACTGTGGCAGGAAACCAGAACACCTGGAAAAAACCTACAGAGATAGGAGAATGTGCAAAGAACAAAGAACAGTACAGCACAGGAAACAGGCCCTTCAGTCCTTCAATCCTGTGCCGCTCATTGGTCCAGCTAGACCATTCGTTTGTATCCCTCCATTCCCAATCTACTCATGTGACTATCCAGGTAAGTCATAAACGATCCCAGCGTGTCCACCTCCACCACCCTCACAGTGACCTAGGCCAGAATTGAACCCAGGTCCCTGGCGCTGTGCAGTGTTCCATATCAGGAGGTCTGACAGGTCCTCCTATTTCCCCAATCAGGATTCTCCTTACTATGGCTGATAGAGCCCTCAACCGTTTCTGACCCCGCTCATCCTCTTGACAACCAACATCAACAGAAAGCATCCCCTTCTGACAGCCATCCCCCTCTGCTCTTCCTTGACAGCAACTTCCCCCCCCACCCCACTCTCCTCTCTGACAGCAACTGCCTCATATCAGTCAATGCCACCACCCCCATCACAATACCTCTCACGTCAACCACCTCAACCTACCGATGTCACAACTCTGACAACACCCCCATTCCCCAGTGTCCCATAATATTCTGCTGGAGGATAGGTCACCTTGCCCTTAATGCCCTAAGCACCGAGTCGTCCTCGGGAACCTCCCAATATTGTTAAGCTAATAACAGTAATATGCAATTTGCAAACTCGTGTGGCTGGCTATCCCGTCTAAGTGGATGGGGCGCTAACTTGCTGCACCGGATACACTGCGCAGTCACAAACCAAAGCTGGAGACACGCAAAGTCACAGATTGAGTACGGGTAAGGAGGCACAGCTCACGGTCCCTCTCTTCCCCTCCCGTGTACTCACACTCCAGGTCCAGGCTCTGCCTTGAACTCATCTTGATCTTATGTTGCAGGTTGTTGGCCACATAGTGGGTGAGATCCCCATCGTGACTGACGGTGCCCTCCAGCTCCAGCGCACTGGAGATGGTCGCCCTCCGTCCTTCCAGCTTGCCATCTCGGCCTCGAATGCCGCCTAGCACCTCGCTGAGGCCGTCCAGGCTTTTGCTGTCCTGCAGGCGGCCGCACACCCGTTCCCGGGCCGCAGGGTTGACGGTTGCTTGGAGCTGCTGCTGGTGGCGCAGACCGGGCGGCGGTCTTTCGGCCCATTCGGGCGATTCGCTCTCCGGTGTCTCGTCACCACCGCTCTCCGAGGTTTCGGACGGCGGATTGCCCAGAGTCGCTTCCACCTCGGCCTCCGCCATCACCAAGGGGGGGAGGGGGGGGAGGAGGCCGACGGAAGACGCCTGCTCCTGGCTCCCTCACCGCCGCCCCTAGCAACCGAGCTGCAGCCAGCGCAGGCGCAAGCTCAGTGACCCAGCACATGCGCAAACGAGCAGCCGGGCCGCCATCTTGGTGCGGCTCACGTGACCGCCACCCCTCCCCAACAGGAGAGCCCCGGCAGCCATTTTGAGTGCGGGCAAAAAGAAGCGCGCAGTCTCCTGTTCTTTTTCCGTCCTCCTGTCCCAATACTTCAAAGGAGGAGGGGGGGGAGGGGTTGCTCCCCCGGCTCATCCGCAGCGAAGGAGACACTCGGAAAGAAACCGGAGCCCGACGACTACACATGGGCGAGATAGTTTAGTCGGAAAAGCGTGGCGTGGAAGGAGATAAACGCGAGCGCTACCTACCCTCTGCCATGGCAAGAGCCGCCAACTTGGATGTGAGCACAAACTCGTAGGGCAGCGAATCAAATCGCTGCCTTTAGTCTAGTTCCACCCGCTTCTCTCTTCATAGGGTGGGAGGAAGCAAAGGGGGTTCTTTCCTGTAGAGTCTTAACCACACACTGATGTGTATTTTCAGTTTCTGTTTTTATCCACAGATGAGCCTCATATGTACAGCCCTTTATGGTGTTTACTACCCCAGCATTGCAGGATAAGCAGTTTCTCCGCAGCAAAAGACACTCGTTTTTGCTCTCAAGCGACCTATTGAGACTGTAAGGGCCATTGATTACCTGGCGACTCCGTTGTATTTTTTTCCATATTGGATAGTGATGAGGGACAGTTACGTCTGTTCTGTGGCTTGAATTTTGTGAACAACTGGATATTGCTGAGACTAGATACTCATGGGATTCAATATTTGCCTTTCAAATATAGGGCCACTCTTCATTATTAACCCTGATATTGCACATCAGTAGATTTCATTTATTTTTGTTATAAATACTATTTTATCATTTTGAAAGCAGAAAACACAACCAAGAATCTTAGTGTCCACTTGGGAGTGGGTGTTTTAGGTTTGGAATAAAGTTTTATCTGCAAAAGTATTGTTTTGATGGAGGAGACTGAAGGATGTGGGCCTTTACAAGTTGCTGAATTTTGGGACAGTAAACATGAAATAGTGGCCCAGATCTTCTAATCTCTGGATAGTTGGAAACTGGACATATCCCATAAGATGTCCTAGGGGATCATGTAAGTTCCAATACCAAGACTCCACTAGAATTTCCTGGGAGGTTTTGGCTTGCTGGGATTTGCTGAAAAAGTCCCCAACTAAAGTTGGAGACTGATATATTTACCTGGATAGTTATTAAGAAACGTAAGACAGGAAAATGTCCTGATCTAACACTTGAGTAACCCCCTACCCATCCAAATCAATCATACTTGACTTTTTCCACCTCCCAAACTCCCTTTGACCCAACCTGCCTACTCTTGCCTAATAAGGCAAGAGAATGAACAGTGATAGGATAATTAGGATTAGAACAGTTAGGTGCTGGATGGCCGGCACAGATATGATTGGCCAAAGGGCCCAATTTCTTTGCTGTAAAAGTATAACTCTAACCTGACTGGCCCCCACCACCTGATTTCCTCTGACCCACTTGCCTATCTGTTGCCCCTCCCCTGGCCAACCTCACCTACCTGCCACTCTACCTCCTTACTGTTTGTATTGTCCACTCTACCCTTTGCATATTTGGTGCTGTGTTATTGGTGACTGGCAGATACTAAGATAGTACTGTATGATGAGGGAATACTGAAAAGAGGATGTTATAATCTGGCAAACTGAATTGTGAATAGGAAATCCGAGATTTTAAGATTTGCATTGAGTGGAACCGGATTGAAAGTGCTGGCCTTTATCAACACTAGTGAGTTTTTTTAAAGGAGTTCTGCAGTTTAGAAGTAAGACCATTGAAGATTCAAGCAAGGGGCAAGGCATTTCCACAGTGTGAGAGACTTTATGCAATGATGCCCAACATGGGGCCCAAATCATCCAAAGAACAAGAACAGTACAGCACAGGAACAAGCCCTTCAGCCTTCCAAGCCTTCACTAACCAACCGCTTATATCTGTCTATTTCCCGTTTGTTCATACGCCCATCAAAATAAGTCTTAAATGTGGCTAATGTAACTGCCTCAACCACCTCCCTTGGCAATGCATCTCAGGCCCCCACCACCCTCTGTGCTTAAAAAGAAACTTCCTCACACATCTCCACTGAACTTTTCTCCTCTTATTTTGAAGTGTGCCCTCGTGTAGTTATCATTTTTGCCCTGGGGAAAAACTTCCCAACTGTTTACCCTATCTATACCTTTCATAATTTTATAAATTACTATCATCCTCCATCTTTCCAGGGAGAACAATCCAGTTTATTCAATCTCTCCTCATTGCTAATACCCGCCGTACCAGGCAACATTCTGGTAAACCTTTTCTCCAAAGCCTCCATGTCCTTCTGGTAATGTGACCAGAATTGGACACAGTATTCCAAATGCGGCGTAACCAATGTTTTAAACAGCTGTAACATAATTTGCCACCTTTTATACTCAATGCTTGTCCGATGAAGGCAAGCATGCCTTATGCTTTCTTGATGTGGACATGCTGATGCTGGAATGGAGTGGGCACAGTAAGATGTCTCAACACCAGGTTAAAATCCAACAGGTTTATTTGGTAGCACAAGTTTTCAGAGTGCTACTCCTTCATCAGTTGAGTGGAGAGTTGGCGTATATAGACGCAGACTCAATTGCGGGATAACGGCTGGAATGCAAATCGTAACAGGTAATCAAGTCTTTACGGGTACAGACATTGCGGGTGGAAAGAGGAATAATGTCAGGTTAAAGAGGTGTGAATTGTCTCCAGCCAGGACAGTAGGATTTTGCAAGGCCAGGCCGAATGTGGGGTTACATGTGGTTTTCCACTCACATTGTCTGTACCTGGAAGGACTTGATTATTTGTTAAGACTTGCATTCCAACCGTTACCTTGCAATTGAGCCTGTGTCCATATATGACCTGTTTGTGAATTCAACTCTCCACTCACCTAATGAAGGAGCAGCACTCTGAAAGCTCATGTTACCTAATAAACCTGTTGGACTTTAACCTGGTGTTGTGAGACTTCTTAATATGCTTTCTTCACCACTTTTTCCACCTATGCTGCCGCTTTTAAGGATATGTGAACCTGTACACTCAGATCTCTCTGCGTCTATGTTCCTGATGGTTCTGCCATTTATTTTACAGCGCTCTCACCTGAATTGGATCTACCAAAATGCATCACCTTGCATTTGTCTGGATTAAATGCCATCTGCCATTTGTTTGCCCAAATTTCCAGCCTGTATATATACTGCTGTATTCTTTGGCAATCTTCGTCACTATCCGCCAATCTTAGTATCGTCTGCAAACTTGCTAATCAGACCTGCTACGTTTTCTTCCAAGTCATTTATATACATTACAAACATCAGAGGTCCCAGCACTGATCCCTGTGGAACACCACTAGTTACAGACCTCCATTCAGGAAAACACCCTTTCACTGCCACCCTCTGTTTTCTATGACCAAGCCAGTTCTGAATCCAATTAGCTAGCTGACTCCTGATTATGAGATTTAATCTTTTGTACCAGCCTGCCATGAGGGACCTTGTTGAATGCTTTACTGAAGTCCATGTAGACAACATTCACAGCGCTTCCCTTGTCAACCATTTTTGTCACCTCCTCAAAAATCTCAACTAAATTAGTGTGCCACAATCTCCCTTGTACACAACCATGCTGTCTATCATTAACAAGACCATTCAGTTCCAATGCGTATACATCTTATTCCTAAGAATCTTCTCCAGCAATTTCACTGTCACTGATGTCAAACTCACTGGCCTATAATTACCTGGATTATCCTTGCTACCCTTCTTAAATAACAAAACAACAAGAAACAAAGATTTCTGTTGGAGGCCCAGCAATTTCATCTCTTGTCTCTCTCCGTAATCTGGGGTAGGTGCCATCTGGCCCTGGGGATTTGTCTACCTTAATGTTTTTTAATTCACCTAACACTTCCTCCCTTGTAACGATGGCTTGTTCTAAAGGGTTTACACCCCCCCCCCCCCCCCAGCCGCCCCAACACCACCCATCGACATGCCCCTTTCTTTTGTGAATACCTCTGCAAAGTACTCATTAAGGATCTCACCCACTTCCTTTGATTCTACACAGAATTGCCCTCCGTTGCCTTTAAGTGGACCAGCTCTTTAGCTACCCGCTTGTTCCTAATATACATATAAAGTGCCTTGGGACTCTCCTTAATCTTGTCTGTCAAGGACATTTCCTGACCCCTTTTTGCCTTCCTAACTCCCTGTTTGAGCTCTTTCCTATTTTCCCTATTTTCTTCAAATGCTTCATATTTTTTAATTGCCTAGACCCCCCCCCCCCCCCATCTTGAGGCTGTGCCCTCTACTCCTGCTATCCTTTCTAAGCGGGAAGAATCTCTCTACCTCTACCCTATCTATTCCCTTCATTATCCTATACGTCTCTATAAGATCTCCCCTCAGCCTTCTAAACTCCAATAAGTACAGACCCAGTTTATTCAGTCTCTCTTCATAGGCTAACCCCTCATCTCCGGTATCAGCCTAGTGAGCCTTCTCTGCACTCCCTCCAAGGCCAATATATCCTTCTGCAAGTGCAGCGGCCAAAACTGCACACAGTACTCCAGCTGCGGCCTCACCAGTACCCTGTACAGTTGCAGCAAGACCTCCTACTTTTATATTCTATCCCCCTTACTATAAAGGCCAACGTTCCATTCGACTTCTTGATCACCTGCTGCACCTGCAGACTGGGTTTTTGCAACTCGTGCACAAGGACCCCCAGGTCCCTCTGCACCATAGCATGCTGCAGCTTTTCGCCTTTTAAATAGTAATCCCTCCTACTACTATTTCTGCCAAAGTGGATAACCTTACACTTGCTAACATTATACTCCATCTGCCAGGTCCTCGCCCACTCGCTCAGCCTATCCAGATCTCTCTGCAGACTTTCCATACCCTCCAAACCCTGCCTAATCTGGTTGTAGTTGGACTTTACCCCAATTTAGCACCTTAACCCTAGGACAACACTTGTTCTTTTCTTTCAGTATCCGAAAACTTCACAGAAATGTGGTCACTGTTCGCCACATGTTCCCCCACTGCAGCTTTGACCTAGCTGGGCTCATTCCCTGGTACAAGGTTCAGTATAGCCCCTTCTCTCATCGGACTATCAACATATTGTTCCAAAAGACCTTCCTGGACACGTTTAACAAATTCCTCACTTCAGATCCTTAGCAACACTGAACATTGACAGTTGAGCATTTGGGTTACGGATATCCTAGTTAATTTGTGCTTGCACTTGGTTATTGCCTTATCCTGTTTGAATTTGGAAGTCTGGAGTATTGAAAATGCTATTTTTAAACACAAACTTATCAGAAATGGAAATGCAAATTAATAGAAAAAGAAGACTCAATTTTTTTAGGCTATGCAACCTTGAAGTCGTCAAAGTCAAACATTTGAACGTATGTTATATTATAAATATTTTATACAACAAGTATTCAATTTTTTAATTCCTTCTCCAGCAAAGCTGGATTTCTATGTCTATTTGGCATAAGTAGGTGGTGCTGGGCTGGCTTCTTGAATTTCTTGAGGCCCATGTGGTGAAGAAGCTTCCACGGTATTGAAAGAAAGACTTGCACAACCACTGGATGTCCAAAAGCACTTTACAATCAATCAATTACTAAATGTGGTCACTGCTGTAATGTAGGAAACATGGCAGGCATTTTTCAGACAGCAACTCCCACAAACAGTAACGTGATGATCAAATAATCTGTGTTTGTGATGATGGTTTGAGGGAAAAGTATTAACCAGGGCATAGGGATGACTGCTCTTCTTTGAAAAAGTACCACAGATTCTTTTACATCCTTCTGAGAAGCAGCTGGGGCCTCAGTTTCATGTCTCGTCTGAAAGGCAACAAACACTCCCAAGAGTGCAACACATCCCTGGTATCAGCCTAGTTTTAGAGTGGGACTTGACTCTCAACCTGATTCAGTGGTGATAATGCTACCACAGCCACAGATGGTGTGCAGCTGAAATAGTATGTTCTGGGATTTTGACCCTGTGACGATGAAGGAATAGTTTCTCTCCAGTTTGCGGTGCATTCTGACTGGGAGGGGAACTTGAAGGTAGCGGTGTTTCCATAATATTGGTAGTAGTCATGGGATTTGGATGTACTGCCACAAAAACAACTTCCACCTCTGGAGTTCAACTCTTATGACTATATTAGAAACGCAACTGTAATAAGGTCTAGAATAGGGTGATTCCGATGGAACCAACACTGAGTAAGGATGAGCAATCATTATTTGTGTGTATCCAATATATTTAGAATGAGGTATTTTGTATCAATTTTGGATAAAATAAAAAGATTTATGGAATTTTGCTTTTGTGTATCAGTTTGTGTTTGGTGGTTAAAATTGTATTGGTGAGTTTTAACAAGGGGCCATGTTATGAAGCTTGTGTGGGACAAATTTCACAAAGAATGCTTCTAGCATGGATAATATGAATAAGAACATTTTGCAGTTTAGCTGGTTGGAAATTAAAATGGACCAGGAATTGAGCCCCTAACAATGGTACTTATTTGTCTGTGTGGCACTGTTGTTGTATGAAATTCAGTGTCATAGAGCTCAATTGTAAAGTCTGCTCCATTTTTTTGAAGAGGAAGATTTATTTCCAAAGGGGATAGGGCCATCTTTTATTTGAGAAGAGTTGGAATGTTTGTGTTGTGGGCACAGAGAGATTAATGAGTTTTTAAAAGAATGTGTTTGGATTGTGGAACTGGTACTGTTGACAGATTAGTTAGTGAACAATGGAGATTACAATTTAGGCCTTGCAGGGAATTTGGAAGTGTGAAAGATTGGTGTGAATTCAAACGAGAACATTGTCATCATAGACAATGTAGGGGATATGGGCATCATGATGGCATAGTGGTTAGCACAGCTGCCTCACAGTAGAAGGGACCTGGGTTTGATTATGGCCTTGGGTGACAGTCTGTGTGGAGTTTGCACATTTTCTCCACTATTTTTTGGATATCCTTCCACAGTCCAAAGATGTGCAAATTAGGTAGATTGGTCATGCTAAGATTGCCTCTTTGTGTCCAAGGATGTGTAGGTTGGGGGGGGTTGGTCATGATCAATACGATGCAGGGGAGTGGGTCTTTTGAAGGATTAGTGCAGACTTGAATGGCCTTCTGCACTGTAGGTACTCTGTATGACTATGAAAGGATAATACGTGCAGGCACAAAAAGGCATGTGTCTACTCAAGAAGGGTATTGCAAATTTTTAGGTGTCTAGAATGGTTTCAGGATATAAAGGTTTTTTTATATGTGGAAAAGATGGATTATCAAAACTATATGCATGGAGATCAGTATATCTGAGTAATAAACAGGACATCCTTTAAGTATTTATTATGTAGGTGTGTGGGAAGAGAGCTAAATCTGTCACAGGTGTATTACTGTTCTTTCCCACCCTCACTGAATGCATTGACTGTCGAGTACAATTACACTGACTGTAACCAAATCCCATCACACATGATTGCATCTGTGCTTAACCCCCACCCTACCAAGTTGCAGCCCTGCAAACCAGTGTAACTCCAATTCTCTCTCCCAGGCACACTTTCCTCACCAATCGGGCATCAAACAGTCTTTTCCCACAGTATTTTTAAAAAGTACAGACGACAAATGTCAGTGAAAGGAGACTCTATGAAAGGAATACAAATAATAAACAATGTACAAAAGAAAAACTGGAAGCAACAACCACAATGAGTGAACAAATACAGTTAGAAAAAGATTTGGACAGACACAGCGGTGAGACAAATATATGACAATTGGAGGAGAGGAAAGAGCAGACAAATGGGAAAGATTGATTAACTGTAATTATAAACATTTGTTATACTTTGCTAATGATGTTGTTTATCCTATTACATCATGGACTTTCTCCAATTTAATCTTGTGATCTAAGCTTTTATTCTGGTTATTCACATTTTGTCATGTATGCTCTGCCCAACAGGTCCTTGGCTCATTGTCTGCTGATGTACATCCTGAGCCATTCTTCAGTGTTTTTTGTCAGTGATGGTTAGTCATTGTCTTCCACTCTTTCAAAGGGCAAGGAGGCAGCACCTACTGGAACAGGAATCAAACGCATACTGCTGGCCTTATTCTGAATTATGTGCTAGGCACAGTCACAGCAGAGCAGGGTGATCATTTACAATTGAGATGAGGCAAAACTTCTTCATTCAGGCTTGTGAATCTTTGGAATTGTCTACCCCCCAGGGTTATGGGTCTCCATCATTGCGTATATTCAAGACTGATGGAGACAAATTTTTGTTCTCTCCGAATCAAACAATATGGGAGTGGGCAGAAAAGTGGAATCAAGGCAGATGTGAGAACAGAATCTAACCATCTCCCCTTGACGTTCTGTAATGGGCGGTACAGTGGTTAGCACTGCTGCTTCACAGCGCCAGGGATCTGCGTTTGTCTCCTGGCTTCATTCACTGTTTATACGGAGTTTGCACATTTTCTCCCTGTGCGTCGGTTTCTTCTCGCCGTCCAAAGATGTGCAGGTATGGTGGATTGGTCAGGCTGAATTGCCCATTAGTGTCAGGGGGACTAGTTAGGGTAAATGCATGGGGTTGTGAGGATGGGATTTGGATGGAATTGTGGTCACTGTAGACTTGATGGGCCGAATGGTCTCCTGTATTGTAGAATGCTATGATTCTATGAAAAGCAGGTCAGACGTTGAGAATTCTGCATCAAGTTACTCTCCTCCTAACGCTCCAAAGCCTGTCCAGTATGTAAAAGGCACCACTTCATTTGCCTTGATGAGTGCTGCTCCATCAACACTTGAGAAGGTTAACACCCTCCAGAACAAAGCAGTCACTTGTTGGCATCCCATCCATCCCAAACATTCATTCCCTCCACTATTGATGCACTTTGGTAATAGTGTGCACCACCCATGAGATGTATAGAGTAACTCAAAGCTCCCTTAAGACCACCTTCTAAACCTGCAAACTCTATCACCTAGAAGGACAAGGGATGTATGAGAGCACTACCACTGGCATGTTCTCCAAGCCATACATCATCCTGACTTGGAACTATGTCATTATTCTTTTACTGTTGCTGGGTCAAAATTCTGGAACTTTTAACAGCACTGTGAATGTATGTACACCACGTGGATCTCAGTGATTCAAGAAGGCAACTCACCGTCAGCACCTTGGGCAATTAGAGATGGGCAAAAAATAGAACAAAGAACAGTACAGTACAGGAAACAAGCCCTTCGGCCCTCCAAGCCTGCGCAGCTCATTCTTCCAACTAGACTATTCGTTTGTATCCTTCCATTCCCAGTCTGTTCATCTGGCTATCCAGATAAGTCTTGAACGATCCCAGCATGTTCTGGCAAACTGGCATAGTCAGTGATGCCCATATCCTATGATGGAATAACTTAAGAATATTAGACATGATTGTATGCAATGGCAGAGCAGGTTTGAGGGTTTACGTAATCTACTCTTGTTCCTATTTCTTCTGTTCTTATCCTTTTGATCTGTTTTGTCACAAGCTATTCATCTGGCTTCATTCAAAGGAGTTGTAAATTAATGAACCAACCATTTCTGTTGGAACGCTGTTCTACATGTATGTTGTGAACAAATGAAGTCTATGTTCTACAGCTTTTGCAAAAATGAAGCATGACACGCCAGTTGAATTTCTTAAAGCATTTATGCTCCCAGCAATGGCTAGAATCAAATCTCCAAACCTTCCTAGTTAGAATAGTGTCATGTAGTGCACTGTAATACCTAACCTACAAAAAAGAAAAACTACAATTCAAAAGATTTCTGCCAGTTACCTTTTAGGATTAATGTTGAGGCCTTGGAAAATATTCAGAGTATATTTACTAGCATGGTACCTTGGATGAGTGACCAGTCATGTGGAGTGATTAGAGAATAAAAACAAATGGTTAAATAATGATTTGATAAAGGTGCTCAATATTGTGTGGAATTCTGTTCGAATAGATGGGGAGAAACCGCACTGGAAGGAGTTTAAGGATTCCGGAAAAGCAAAGTCTGCCAAAGTGCCAAACAGAAGTGCCTTGCAAATGGTGGGGAATAACCTCAATTGATGCCTTGTTTGAAGCTTCTGAACCACATGTTGTCATGGGTGGCAATCTTTTGACCACAGCTGGTGTCACGGTTTAGATTCATTGCCAGGCAATGTTTCTCATTTGCATGATTGATGTTGCAGGCTCTCATTTCTTAACAATAACCTTGAATCAGACTTTTGGGTAGCCTGCTGGTCTCTGGCATGAAGTTTCTTCTTGTATCTTCTATGTCCTTGGGGATGAGGCCTTATCTGTTCTTTATACATGACTAAGCCAGGGAAGCTTCTTTGTTTGACTAATGCTAACATACTTTTCCCTAGAACATACAGCATCATTCATGACTTTCTCTTTCCATTTGATGCCAAGGTGCCGATGATGATGCATTATTACCTGGATAAAAAATCAACTCCAAAGGTTCGTGGATTATGTGTCTCATTACCAATGTTATCTTGTCCCCTATATCAGTGTCAAGACTGTAGTTATGGGAAAGGATATTGTATCTTCTCCTGTGATCAGACTCAACAACACATGGCTAGAATCAGTCAACAAATTCTGTTACCTTAGATCTACGTTGACAGAGAAACTGTCTCTTGACAAACTTGACAAACTACGTGACCTAGGCAACCACAAATTTTGGCCAACTAACAAATAAGGGCATGGAGAAACAACAACTGACCCACAGGACCAAGATGCTTATCTACAAAGTCTGTAGCCTCAGCACAGATGCTGTGAAGCTAAGACAATTTGACAGCGAGGAGAAATTTGTGAGGATGAGGGGAAAATGGTGGCAGAGTCAACTGAAATCACTCTTTCAAAATGCACAGGTGTGATGAGGGGAATGGCCTGTTGTGCTGTATGATTCTAATTCTAAGCTGGTAATCACCTTGAGAACAGCTGAAATGGTTTGTCATTGATAATTGCTCCTCCAGGGTGTGTTATAAATTCTTCACAGCAGAATTATCCAGGGAGCAATATGTTTTCCACTCCAATTTAAAAACAACGGAACTTGAGTTAATTTCTAGGCAGTACGTGTGTAGATTTTGTTTTGAGGAAATGGAGAGTTCTAGGGAAGGAAAAGCTTTTTTGACTAGCTTTTTAATTTTCTCCCAGGAAATCAAAATTATGACACAACACAAATGAATATTTTAAAATCAAAACTGAGCAATGTCCTATCCCTTTTACGGTGTGCAATGACCCTTGGTCTCCAAGCTATCAGATTTGCTTAGCCTCATTTTACTTGACTTGCCCTCATTCCTGTGGGAAAATTTGCGTGTCTCAACCTGCTTGCAAATTTCATAAATATCACAAGGATCTGAATTTTTAAAGCCTTTTGCTTGTACAATTTTTGTTGAAAATTTACGTTCAGAAACCAGAAAGGAAAAGACCTTGAAGAGGAAACAACGTTATCAGTTGCTTGGAATTACTGTAAACTGGCTGGAGTTGTTTACAAAAGGCCATGTCGGTTTTTATTCCACACACTTTAGATGTAGTGTGAATGATAACGAAAAGACAAACCCCTGCTGTAGATTCTAGGTGTTTGAACTGTCTGGGATGAGATAGCCAAATAAATAGAGCTCCAAGTGAGGAAAGATTGCAGTGCCGTTAAGGTGCTGAGTGAAATCTATTTACTGAGACGTACATTCAAATTTGTCCATCACACACTGCTTGGCATCCATTTGCTAACTCCTCTTGGGGTGCAGGTATACAAGACTCCACACAATTTCCTCTCCCCCTCAATGCTATCCACCTTCATTCTATAGAAGCAGTGTTGCACAATGATATGATGGCGCAGACCTCTTCACTGTTCATTTGCAGTAGACAACTTGAATATAACAGGATGTAAATTACAGTAAATACTTAATGCACAAAGATGCTTTTTCCAATGATCATTCACAAACTAAAGCACATCAGTATCCTCTGTTTAAAGACCAAAGCTGCCCACAACCATAGGAAAGGAAGAAAAGATACATGACTAAATTGTAATTGCTTAGCTGACCACCTATAAGTCAGTACTTAATTATGTGAGCAGGAAACAGTTGTGTGCATTGAAAGTAGCCAGTCTGAAATGGAAATGGCACCACCAAACAAGTATCCATTTGTTGAATCTTTCGGTGTCACTGCCTCACCCAATCCTTGCAACAGCACTTATATTGAATCACCATTCACATGCATATGAAACACTTGAAGTATCATCTTTGCTGTCTTGCAAAGCATTGTCTGGCTATTGCGAGTACTATTCTAAATAATACTACTATTCCTTCTGGAAAATAAGCCCAGAGAGAATTACCCTTCTCCCTGTGTTACTAGCACCCCAAAGAATGTTTTGACAAACAGTCCTACCCTGCCTTTAGGACCAGTGTATACTGCAAACTAGGACCAAATGAACTATAGCTCACAAGTTAGGAGGAGCAAGTAAAAGTAGCAAGAGAAAGGTGATATGCAAGCCCATGTCCCAAACACCAAAATGGCAGGAAAATTTGTATTTTATTGGTCCTGCTTTGAAGAGTATGAATGATTGAAGAGAAAGTTTTATTTGATTTATTATTTTCACGTATTATTATACAGTGTAAAGTATTGTTTCTTGCACACTGTACAGACAAAGCATATCATTCTTAGGGAAGGAAAGGGGAGAGTGCAGAATGTAGTGTTAGTCATAACTAGGGTGTACAGATAGATCAACTTAATGCAAGGTAGGCCCATTCAGAAGTCTACTGGCAGCAGGGAAGAAGAGGCTTCATTCATGACCTTTTTAGTTTCTTGCGGTTTTGGACAGAGCAGAGCCATGTCAAGTTGGGATGCAACCAGAAACCATGCTTTCTATAGTGCATTTGTAGAAGTTGGTGAGACCTGTTGCAGACATGCCAAATTTCCTTAGCCTCCTGAGAAAGTGGAGATGTGGTGGGCTTTCTGAACTACAGCATCTGCATGGAGGGAAAGGACAGGTTGTTGATGATCTGGACACCAAAAAACTTGAAGCTCTCGACCATTTGCCCCTGTTGATGTAGACAGGGTAAGAAGTCTCACACCACCAGGTTAAAGGTCCAACAGGTTTATTTGGTAGCAAAAGTCATTAGCTTTCGGAGTGCTGCTCCTTCATCAGGTAAGTGGGAGTTCTGTTCACAAACAAGGCATATAAAGACACAAACTCAATTTACAAAATAATGGTTGGAATGTGAGTCTTTACAGGTAATCAAGTCTTAAAGGCACAGACAATGTGAGCGGAGAGAGTGTTAAGCACAGGTTAAAGAGATGTGTATTGTCTCCAGCTAGGACAGTTAGAGATTTTGCAAGCCCAAGCAAGTTGTCAGAGTTACAGATAGTGTGACGTGAACCCAAAATCCCAGTTGAGGCCGTCCTCATGTGTTCGGAACTTGGCTGTCGGTCTTTGCTCAGTGACTCTGCATTGTCGTGTGTCGTGAAGGCTGCCTTGGAGAGCGCTTACCCGAAGGTCAGAGGCCGAATGCTCGTGACAACTGAACAGGAAAAGAACACTCTTGCCTGGTGATTGTCGACCGGTGTTCATTCATCTGTTGTCGCAGTGGTACCATAATTTACAAAATAACGGTTGGATAATGGTTAATTTACAAAATAGAGTTTGCGTCTTTATATGCCCTGTTTGTGAACAGAACTCCACTTGCCTGATGAAGGAGCAGTGCTCCAAAAGCTAGTGGCTTTTGCTACCAAATAAACCTGTTGGACTTTAACCTGGTATTGTGAGACTTCATACTGTGTTTATCCCAGTCCAACACCAGCATTTCCACATGATGTGGACAGGGGCATGCCCTCCACTGTGCTTCCTGAAGTTGATGACTATCACCTCCATTTTGTTTACATTGAGGGAGGGATTATTGTCATCACAACAATTCAGCAGATTCTCTATCTCTTCCCTATACCATGTCTTGTCATTATTTGAGATCTGACCTACAACAATGATGTTATCAACATACTTGAATATTGAGTTGGAAGGGAATTTGACCACACAGTCAAAGGAATACCAGGAAATAGAACACAGCCTTGTGGAACACGGGTGTTGAGGATGATCGTGGGGTTTTGCTACAACTATTGCCTTATTGCAGTGGGAGGAGCTGAGCCCCAGGCCAAGTAGTTTGGAGATGAGTCTCATAGGAGTAATGTTGTTAAAGGCTGAGCTGTAGTCTGACATGGGTGATTTTGTTATTTAGGTGTTCCAGCGTTAAGTGTAGGGCCAGGGAGATGATGTCTGCTGTGGACCTGTTGCAGCGATAGGTGAACAGTAGTGGATCCAGGCAGTCTGGGAGGAGGAATTGATGTGTACCACAATCAACCTTTCAGAGCACTTCATAATGATGAATGTTAGAACCACCGAAGATCATCATTAAGGCACGTTGTCTGGCTTTTCTTTGGTACCGGGATGATGGTCGTCGTCTTGAAGCAGATAGGGACCTCAGTTGTTGTAAAGAGGTGTTGAAGATGTCTGCAAATACCCCTGCCAGCTGGTCCGCACAGGATCTGAGTGCTCGTCCGGAACCCCTTCAGTTGCTTTCCGTCGGTTGACCCTCAAAAAGGTTGCTCTGACATCTGCAATAATGACCTTGGATACTGGTTCATCCGAGACTTCTGAGGTGGAGGGCATGGTCTCGCTGACCTCTTGCCCAAAACGAGCTTAGAATACATAGAGCTCATCAGGGAATGGTGCATTGGAGCTGGCAATTTTAACTGTCTTTTAGCTGTTACATTTTGCAGACCTTGCCATAGTTGATGGGAGTCTGTGTGGCTAGCCTAGGATTCTAGCTTGGCCTGGTACTGTCTTTTGACATCTTTGGATCTCCTTAGATCATACCTGGCTTCTTTGTAAAAGTAAGGGTCGCATGACTTGAATGTGTTGGAGCTGGATTTAAGCAGGCAGTGAATATCCCTATTCATCCATGGTTTCCAGTTGGGAAACACATGGATTTCCTTTTTTTGGCGCACAGTCTTCTACACACTTACCATTAAAGTCAGTTACTGTAGTGGTGTACTTGTTAGGCCGGTCGCAGAATTTTTAAATATTGATCAGTCCACATCAGAATATCCTTTGAGGTCATCTCATCAGCTTGCACTGGATGTAACCAAATTTATAGAAGTGTCCATTTGACATCACCAAAATTCTGTTGGAAGCGCTTGATCAAATGTAGAGTGCCATAGAGTGTGTAATATCTCCTCACTCCTCTGCAACAAAGGATGAATTATACGCCTATTTCTCAGCCTCTGTTGTCTTTGGATACTCAGACCATATTTAATATTAGCATTGATTCATTTTTGAGCTCTGAGGGAATCGGGACAATTGATAGGGCAGGAATGCGCAGTTGGTATAGAAGTTCAACCAAGCTGTCATTGAATGACAGAGCGGACTGAATGAGTCTTATAACCTGAACTAAAAGTAAAATACTGCAGATGCTGGAATCTAAAACAAAAATATTTGTTTTCTGTTTTTGAGCCTTATAACCTATTCCTGCTCCTACATCATATATTCTGTGATTTTTCACTTCAACTGGGCCCCTGGGAAAATTGAGGACTGAAATAATAAGATGCTGATATGTGGTGCAGGGACCCTGCAACCATTGGAACGATCACACAGCTTCCCAAACTAAATTGCCTCTATCATTATTAATCTCATGCAGGCAGCATCTCTGTCTTACGGAAAACAACTACAATTTATATGGATTCTAAATGCATAGGTCTTAGTAAATATTTGAGATTATGAGAAGGTGAGAGATATAATACCTAGTTGTATGATATTTTGGGGGAGGGGGGAGATGTTACTGATGGAAAGGTACTTGAAGTGTGGCCAGGACATGGACATTTAGTCTGAGCAGATGGAATTTACGTTGTTGCTATGTGAGTTGGAATGTTTGTGCTTTCATTGTTGCACAAACCCAAAATAATTGGCCATCAAGAAGTTTAACTGCACTCAGCCTGCCCAGACATCAGTTCAGTCAGTTAAGAGGCACAGTAAGTTGTATATATGCCATGATCTTATTGAATGGCGGGGCAGGCTCAAAGGGCTAGATGGCCTACTCCTGCTCCTATTTCTTATGTTCTTATGACATTACAAAGGGACATAGACAAACTAAGTGAGTGGGCAAAAGTGATCATGGAAATCTAAGTGGAGTAGTAAGGGTCCAAGAAAGACAAATTTGAATATCTTTTGATGGTGGAAAATTGGGAATTGGAGGAGGAAAAGGATTTAGGCAAATTACTAGCATAGTGAAAGTAAGGACATTGGAATGCTGATCTTTAAAGGGGTTGGAATACAAAAGGGGAGGAAATTATGCTCCAGTTATATAAAACCTTGGTCAAACCTCAGTTAGAATACTGTGCTTTGCAATGGGCACTGGACCTCGAATATCTTTTGGCCTTTGAGGGAATTATGGTGTAGATTTACCAGAATGATATGAAAGTCTAAAGCACTAAATTATTAGGACAGATAAACATGGCTTGACAGAATAGATAGGGAGGAACTGCTCCTGCTCTTTTAAAAGGCAAACTTTAAATTTTCAGGGCGTCTAAACAGTTAGAACATAATGGACTATTACAGAACAAACATGTCGCTCCTGCTTTCTGGAAAGTATAGTTGACATGCAGGAGTATATTTCTCAGATCATTAATCACCTGCATGGTTGATAGAGTGGAAACTCTAGTCATGAAAACATTTCATCATTGAGCTCTAATGGCCACCTGGGGCTCTATCAATAACACTCAAGTTATGGCATCTCTCTCCCTACTACCCCCCAAATATTTACCTTTTGAGGAGTCCTTTCTCAAAAATCTATGGTGATTCCACTGGTAAGCAAGGTGCCTGTGATTTGTTTGTAATTTTGAAGAAGATGCACCTACTTTTCATGGATAAGCAATTCATTGGGGGTGAAGATTTGTCCACATTGAAAAATCCAATGTGATTTCCCTTACTTAATTCACTTATTAAGTGAGATTTCTCTAAACTTATAGTGAGGACTACCTTTTCTTGCCAAAAATAGTCATCGGACACACGAATGATTCAAAAGCATGTCAGCATATGAAGTCCAGTCTTCTGGCTTTAAAATTTTTAACTATCGCATATGAACTTGACGTGTTGAACTAAGGAAACATTGGTGAAATTAGTCGAATAAGGGCGCATGCTTAGAACCGTAGAACATTACAGCACAAAAACAGGCCTTTTGGCCCTTGGCTGTGTCGAACCATTTTTCTGCCTGGTCCCACTGCCCTGCACCTGGACTACATCCCTCCATACCCCTTCTGTGCTCTTTTTACTCATCAGAGACATGGATTTTGTTTTCATTCTCAACCTTCTTCCTTTGTTCCTTTTCCAAAAGGCATAGATTGCTGGTCAACTATTTCAGGGTCACCAGTTTCATAAGTGGCTATTATTTTTGTGCAAGCCTTAGTGTATCGGCAGCTGAGTCTGGTCTTGTCCTTGTCCAATGTCAACAGGAATGTTCTTTTAAGCAAGAGCTGTTACCAAACAACCAGGAATGGGAATCCTGGACGATTTTCCTCCAATTATTTCAGGTTACTGATGTGAAATATAATATCTGTTGCTGCCCAGTTTGAAATAAAACTCAGTACAACCTGAGGATTAAACCTGGGACAGTTCTGGTCTGTACCCCTCAAATACTCTAAATCAACACAGCCATCGGGTGAATAAAGCAGTAATTTTCAGCATATATACCATTTATTTGTATTAGTAAACTGGTAAACTTATACAGGAATAGTCTCTTAAGGGGAATTATGCAACATTTTCCAGATCATACTGCTCAACATTTTTTCTTTATTGAATAAAATTTGCTAAATCCTCTTTTATTGATTTTTGTTTATTGATAGAATTGTGCATGGTTTATTGTATGATGTTTATTCACAGTTTGGTAATTGTCTGACAGCACCCTCTTTTGGCTACAGGGAGATAGGATTTAAATAGATACTGTTTAAAGCATGCAATGATGACATGATCATTGGCTGATTTGATCACAACACTTAAAAGATTGAAAGAAAAGTGAATTGAGACCTAATAGTTCTGTGGGAGACATACTAAGTGAGTTGGGTGATGAGAAAACTCAGGTGACTCCAGTTTGAAATCAAAATAGGCTAGGAGGATTCAAACGCTCAGCAAGGCAAAAGGGGGAAGCATAAAAAGAAATGGTGGGGCAAAGCCAGCGGAGAAAGAATTAGGCATAATTTCAAGCTGGGAACTTGTTAATGTATGAGCTCGGGATGGAGCTGCCACTTTAACGTTGCAAGGGATAGTGAACATCTAAAAACAAATGATATTCAGAATAATTGATCAGGAAGATTTGATTTATTGTCACGTGTATTAGTGTACAGTGAAAATTATTGTTTCTTATGTGCTAAAGCATACTGTACATGGAGAAGGAAAGGAGAGAGTGTAGAATTTAGTGTTAGTCATAGCTAGGTTGTAGAGAAAGATCAGCGTAATGCGAGTAGGTCCATCAGAAGTCTGATAGTAGCAGGGAAGAAGCTGCTCTTGAGTCGCTTGGCACCTGTCCTCAGGCTTTTGCTGGATTCAGAAGATGCTTCAGTTCCACTTGATTGGAATGAAAAAAGTGTTTGTTCAAACTGGTAACATAAACGATTGTGAACCTGGGCACTCAGTCAAAAGGGTATGTAAAGAAAGTTAGTGGACAACTGTTACAAAGGTCTTCCACTCACCACTGACTGCAACATCCTAGCCCTTTGGCACCAGTTTTTTACAAATAGAGACATAAGTTGTAAATGGTTTGCCAAATCAATAGAAATTATTGGTTGCATTATCACAAAATTACTGCATACCCTAACATGGAAGGAATGCAGTTATAATTCTCCTGAGATGAGAGACTTTCGTTATGAAGAAAATTTGAAATTGCAGCCTTATCTATTAAAACAAATAAAGTTGAGGGGATACTTAAAGGTGCACAAAATTCAGATAGGTTAATAAAGCAGTGGACACATATTTGAAAATGAAAACTTAAAACAACAAAGGAATGTGGCAGAGTAGGTAAGTCTTTCAGAGTCCCAGTACAAACATGATAAGCTGTCTGGTCTCTTCAGGTGCTGTAAAATTCCAGGACTCTGGCATAATTTTGGTATGTTGACATGGTGAAATCTTACCTTGGGTTCTTATCCAGTAGACGTGCCAAATGACTGAAAGGATGTCCAGGCTTTTGAATAAGGAAGAAAATTAATGTAGCACAATCGGTGCATATGTCATGTATGATTGAACCACCTCCTGCTATTTTTGCGTCATTGTGATATGGGTAAGGAGAGAAGTGGGTAAGTTATAGACAATCAGTGCCACCTGCTCTTCAAGTACTACTGTTGGATCTTTTGGTCCCCTTGGGAAAACAGCTGAGGCCCCATTTTAATTGTAAAGGTTGTATTTCTGACAATGTAGCATTGACACTGAAATATTAGCCAAGATTATATGTGTAGGAATATCGAATGTTATTAGATTAGTTTTGTTTCTATCAAAACTAATGTGGAAAACCTTCATTTAAATGGTGACCTCAAAAAACCTGTCTATCATGTATTCAAAAACCCTTCTCAATGCTGCTTAATATAAGCTTTTGGAAGTTTGGTTTTTCATCACAGCGTACACAGAACATTGCTTGTGAAAGCAATAATAGGAATTAGAGTATGATATTGAAATGCATGGAATCTTCATCTGTGCTTGGCAGACTATTTAAAATAACTGATAAAAAGCAAAATACCACAAACGTTTGAAATGATGTTTCTGTGCTAGTGACACAACATCTGCAGAAAGAGAAACAGTTCATATTACAGATTGATGTCTTTTTGTTAGAACTGTAGAATGTAACAGTTCTTTCAGCAAATGCAGAGGTAGGGAAAGGAAATTAGTGGAGGAAAGATCAAATGAGAAGGTCTGTGATGAGTTGGAATACAAGTGTATAAATGAGGAAAGGAATAATGATGCAAGGCCAAGCAACAATTTATATTTATAAAACAACTTTAGCATAGTAAAACACTTTATGGTGCTTCACAGTAACATTAAACACTATTTAACACTGAGACACAGGTGATATTAGAGTAGAGAGCCAGAAACTCAATGTTGTCTTAAAGGTGGAAAAAGTGGAGAAGTTTAGGGAGAAAATTTTGCAGCTTTAGATCTGTGCAGCTGAAGGGATAGTTACCAATGATGGAGCAATTAAAATAAGGGATGCTCAAGGGGCCTAAACTGAAACATTTTTGGGATGGAGCAAGTTATATAGATAAGGAAGGGACAAACCATGGAGGAATTTGAAAACTTAGATGGGAATGTTTACATCAAGCTTTTGCTTAATGGGAGTCTGTATAGGTCAACAAGCCCAGGTAGCAAGTGAACAGGACTTGATGTGGCTTAGAACACCAGCAGAGTTTTAAATGAGATGGACGGAATAGAGTAGGCAAAAAAAAATGAAGATAGGTCTAGAGCTGTAAATGGCAGTAGCAAAACCTGCAGCAATATTTACACTCTGGAAAAAATGGGAACAGTGGTTTGAATTCTTGCCTCCTTCAAATTCTCTATTGCAGTTCTTGGGATAAGCTATTAACCAACAACTATAAGCCGATGACTCCCACGATTGCCTTGATTATAATTCGTTCCACTCTGTTGTCTATCAGAATTTGGTTCCTTTCTGCTAGTTCCGCTGACTTGGTTGCATATGTTCTGATGCCACCTACAACAGGTGTTTATAGTTTTTAGATGGGTATTAAAGGAGGTGGCAGCAAAGATAGTGGATGTATTGGTTGTGATATTTCAAAATTCCTTGGATTCTGGAAAGGTTCTGCTGGATTGGAAACACGCTAATGTGGTACCCATATTCAAAAAGGGAGAGAGGCAAAAAGTAGGAAACTATAGGGTAGTTAGCTTGACCTCTGTTGTGGAATGTACTGGAATCAGTCATTAAGGAGGAAATAACAACATTTGAAAAGATAAAAGCTTACTCCACCATTATCAGCATGGTTTTATGAAGGGTAAGTCATGCTTGACAAACTTGAGTGCTTTGAGGACATAACCAACACAGTGAATAATGGGGAAGCTGTGGCTGTGGTATATCTAAACTTCCAGAAGGCATTTGACAAGGTGCTGCATAAAAGACTGATCCAGAAGATGAGATCACATAGGATTGGGGGTAGAGTACTAGATTGGATTGAGAATTGGCTGATTGACAGAAAGCAGAGAATCAGGATAAATGGGTCCTCCTCTGTAACTAGGGGGTGCCACGGGGACAATCCTCAGATCTCAACTGTTTATTATCTATATAAATGATCTGCGAGCAGATACAGAGTGTAACATAGTAAACTTTGCAGATGATACTAAAATAGATAGGAAAGCAGGCAATGAAAAGGAAGATTTTGCAGATGGATATAGATGGAGAATGGGCCAATATTTGGCAGATAGAGTTTAATGTGGGTAAGTTGAGGTTATCTGTTTTGACTGAAAAAATAGACATTATTATCTAAATGGAAAGCAGATTCAAAATGCATCTGGGCAGAGGGACCTGGGTGTCTTTGTTCATTAATCGGGGAAAGTTGGTATGCAGGCGCAGCATGTAATTTTTTTAAAAAGGCAAATGGAATCTTCGCATTTATTGCAAAAGGACTGGAGTATAAAAGTAGAGAAGTGTTGTTGCAATTGTATATGGTGTTGATGAGATCACATCTGGAGCATTGTGTCCAGATTTGGTCTCCTTCTTTGAAGAAGGATGTGGTGATATTGGAGGTAGTTCAGAAGAGGTTCTTCAGATTGGCTCCAGGGATGAAAGAGTTGATGTATGAGTAGAGATTAAACAGTTTGGGCTAATACTCACTGGAGTTTCAAAATATGAGAGGGGATCTGATCGAAGTATATAAAATAATAAAAGGGATTGATAAACGTGGACTGACTTTCCCCTTGTGGGCAATCTAGAACAAGAGGTCACAGGTAAGGGTCAAGAGGTGGTAGATTTAAAACCGATGAGGAGGAACCAGTACTTACAGAGGGTGGTGAAATTGTGGAACTCGGTGTCTCATAGCATGCTGGAGTCTGAATTATTAAATGGTTTCAAGAAGGAGATAGATATATTTCTGATTTTTTTAAAAAAATGGGTTAGAGACATATGGAACTGGTGGGGAACATTGAGACCAGGAAAAGATCGACTATAATCTGACTGAATGATGGAGTAGGCTCAAAGGACTGAATTGCCTACTTCTACTCCTAATTCCTATGTTGCTATTTATTGATTTGACTATAGCAACAAGAGGTGTCTGTATTAGATTATACTGTGGTCAGCAACATTTGCAGGCCAAATGACTCCTGCAATAGATTTATTGAAAAAGTAGATGGTTCTAAAAAGTGAGACCAGGATTGATCCTGCACTATACCCATTGAAAGTTTAAACGCCCCAATTCCCAAGTAGTTTATACTTCAGGACACCCATAAGATCTTGAACTGCATCTTCAGTTGCATGACCAGCCTCTGACAATTCGGAGACCAGAAGATATGGACTGATGACTCACAAGTTTTAAAATTTGTTTCTCTGTGGGATGTGGGCATTACTGGTTGTACCAACATTTAGTGCCCATCCCTAATTGACCTTGAGAAGGTAATGCTGAGCTGTCCTCTTGGATCTCTATTTGGAAGAATCCTTGGTGAGTTGCAGTAGTGCATTGCCTGGATGGTACACAATACTGCCACTGTACCAGTGGATGGAGTGAATATGGAAGGTGGTGAATGGGGTGCCATTCAAGCAAGCTGCTCTGTACTGACTGATGTCCAGCTCTGGAATGTTGGAGTTGCACTCATCCAGGCAAGTGAAGAGTATTCCATAGTACTCCTGACTCATAATAACAGGAGTAGGCTTTTCAGCCTTTCAAGCCTATTCTGCAATTTATTAAGATATGGCTGATATAACACTCACTAAATCCACTTTCCTATCTTCTCTCCAACCCTTAATTCCTTTACTGATAGGTTTTCAATCAATCTCAGCCTTGAAAATGTTCAATAACTCTGTCTTCACAGCTTCCTGGGGTAAATACTTGCAAAGATTCACCACTCAGAAGTAATTCTTCCTCAAATCTATCATAAATGAGCACCTGCTTATTCTGTGACAATGCCATCGGGTCCTACACTCCCAAAATTTACCCTCTCTAATCCTCTGAGCCTTGTGTTATACAGCTTTAAGCACCTTCCAAGCATTCCAGTTTAATGAGACAAACAAGGACAGTAATTCAATTTTTTTCTTTATCACCTCTAGCACCATAAGCAGTTGCAACTCATTAACTCTTTATTGAACTTTAACTCTAACTGGACATCAACTTTCAACTGAACTTTAACTCTTAAACTGCACGTTAACCTTAACTGAACATCAAATTTAACTAAACATCAACTTTTTAACTGAAAATAGATGCTATCGAGTTTAGGAAAACCTTGGCTGAGAAATATCCTTGATGGAAAATCTATCTTCTAGTGCCCCAAAGGATGCTTCAGAGAAGGAGTCTTCTTGCGATGGTTGGTCTCTTCAAGTTATCACTGCCAAATAAAGGCTTGCATGTCTTTTTATCCACAATTCTCCACTTGCTCCTGGAAGATTCTCTGTCATCCAGCTAATGAATTGACCAGAACCCCAATTGCATCATTCGATTAGGCCAATCAAATACAGCTGGGATAATGTCATCGGTTGCTCCATGACTCCCTATCTCTAGGCCCCTTCTTGTTTACACTCCAATGCCCAGATGAAGAACACCGATTCCCAAAAGTCAAAAAAGAGCTCATCCATGCCAAGGACAAGCTGTCACATCTGACATCTGTCCTTCGACAAATTCCAGGCCATTGGCCTCAAGAAATCCCAGCATAATGAAAACACAACATTAACCAAAAAAATCAGGTTTGCTTGATTGAAGATCTTTCACATTAAAAGTTAAAACTGCAGACCATTTGTATATTTCAATCATGTCATTAATTCTTCTGAACTCCAAGAGTATAGACACAACCTATAATCATCTAGAGAGAAATAAATTGATTAAGGATAGTCAACATGGTTTTGTACAGGGTAGGTCGTGCCTCACAAACCTTATCGAGTTTTTTGAAAAGGTGACCAAAGAGGCGGATAAGGCAGTTGACGTGGTGTAAATGGATTTTAGCAAAGCGTTTGATAAGGTTCCCCATGGTAGGCTACTGCAGAAAATGCAGATGCATGGGATTGAGGGTGATTTAGCAGTTTGGATCAGGCATTGGCTAGCTGATAGAAGACAGAGGGTGGTGGTGATGGGAAATATTCAACCTGGAGTTCAGTTACTAGTGGTGTACCTCAGGGATCTGTTTTGGGGCCACTGCTGTTTGTCATTTTTATAAATGACCTAGATGATGGTGTAGAAGGATGGGTTAGTAAATTTGCTGATGACACCAAAGTCGGAGGAGTTGTAGACAGTGAGGATGGATGTTACAGTTTGCAGAGGGACGTAGATAAGCTGCAGAGCTGGTTGAGAGGTGGCAAATGGAGTTTAATGCGGAAAAGTGTGAGGTGATTCACTTTGGTAAGAGTAACAGGAGTACAAAATATAGGGCTAATGGAAGGACGCTTGGTAGTGTCGACAAGCAGAGAGATCTCAGTGTACATGTGCATAGATCCCTGAAAGTTGGCACCCAGGTTGATAAGGTTGTTAAGAAGGCGTACGATGTGTTAGCTTTTATTGGTAGAGGGATTGAATTTCGGAGCCGTGAGGTCATGTTGCAACTGCACAAAACTCTGGTGCAGCCGCAGTTGGACTATTGCGTACAGTTCTGGTCGCCGCATTATAAGAAGGATGTGGAGGCAATGGAAAGGGCGCAGAGGAGGTTTACCAGGATGTTGCCTGGTATGGTGGGAAGGCCTTATGAGGAAAGGCTGAGGGACTTGAGGTTATTTTCGTTAGAAGGAGGTTGAGAGGTGACCTAATTGAGGCATACCAGATGATCAGAGGGTTAGATAGAGTGGATAGTGAGAGCCTTTTTCCTCGGATGGTGATGGCTAACACGAGGGGACGTAGCTTTAAATTAAGGGGTGGTAATTATAGGATGGATGTCAGAGGTAGGTTTTTTACTCAGAGGGTAGTAAGGGCGTGGAATGCCCTGCCTGCAGCAGTTGTGGACTTGCCAACTTTAAGGGCGTTCAAATGGTCAGTGGATAGACATATGGATAATATTGGAACAGTTTAGGTTAGAGGGCCATTTGATTGGTCCCACTGGTCGGCGCAACATCGAGGGCCGAAGGGCCTGTACTGTGCTGTAATGTTCTATGTGTCGGTCCCTCCATACCCAGGATCATCTTAGTGAATTTCCTCTACTGCTTGCAATGACATATCTTTAATAGTTGATTTATTATTGTCACGTATTAATGTGCAGTGAAAAGTATTGTTTCTTGTGCACTATATAGACAAACCATACTGTACATAGAGAAGGAGAGGAGAGGATGCAGGATGTAGTATTGCAATCATAGCTAGAGTGTAGATAAGGAAACCAAAACTGTACACAGTATTCTAAATGTGACCTCACTAGTACCTTGTACACTTGTAGCAACAACTCTATTTTTATATTCCAGCCTCCTTGAAATATAAACCATAATTCATTTGCCTTCCCTGTTACCTTCTACATCGGTATACTAGATTTCTGAGTTTTGTGACCAAGGACCTCCACATCCCTCTGTGCTCGAGTTCTCTCCATTTAAATAATAACCTTCATTCTCATCTTTTCTTCCATATGAGCAATCTCACATTTCCCATATTGAATTCCACTTGCCAATTTTCTGCCCACTCACTTAACTTGTAAGATATTTGTATCCTGGTTTCCCTCTCTCCTTTTGTATCAACTGCGAATTTGGCTGCAGTACGTTCTGTTCCTAACTTCAAATCATTAATATGTTGTGAAGAGCTGTGGTCCCAGCCTTGATTGCTGTTGCACTCCACTGGTTACTTCCCTTCAACCCAAGAAGGACCCTCTCTCACTACTTGCTGCTTTCTGTCAGTTAGCCAATGCTTTATCCATTCCAGAATATTACTTACAACACCATGAGCTTCCATTTTGCCTTTTGTGTTGCACCTTATCAAATGCCTTTTGCCACTCCAAATATACATCAACTAGTTCTTCTCTACTTTGACTGATACCTTCTCAAAGAACTCCAGTAAATTTATCAGATATGATTTCCCATCACGAAACCATGCTGACTCTGTTTAATCAGATCCACTTTCCACATCTACTGCTATTCTCTCCTTAATGATCGATTCTTATGTTTTTTTTCAATAGCTGAAGCTAGACTAACTAGCCTGTAGTTTCATGCATTTTACAAAGGTACCACATTAGCAATTTCCCAATCATTTGACACAGTTCTTGAATTCAAGGATTTTTGAAAAATGACCACCAATGCACCCAAAGTGCCTGTAGCTAACTTGTTTAAGATACTGGGGTGCAAACCATCAGGTTCAGGGGACTTGTCAGCCTTTACCCCATTAGTTTATCTAAAACTAATTCTCTGGTGATGGTGACTATGTTTAATTTGTCCCCTATATTTATTACTATTTCTGGGATGTTTGTAGTATCTGCTACAGTAAAGATTGATGCAAAATATCTGTTTAACGCCTGTCATTTCTTTGTTCCCCATAATTACTTCCCCAGTTCCATTCTTGAAGGGACCAATGCATTCTTTTACTTCTCTCTTCCTTCTAATTTACATTTTAAAAAAAAGTATTGCCTGTTTTTATATTACTCCCTAGCTGGCCATCATAGTTTACTTTCTCCTTCCTGATTTTATTTAGTCTATCTTTGCTGCATTCTGAATCTACCCCACTCCTCTGGCCTATCACTAATCTTTGCCTGTTTATATGTTTCCAATTTTAACTTAATGCTCTCCTTAATGTCCTTGGTTATTCATGGTAGGTTCTTCCTCCCCTTAGAGTCTTTCCTACTGATTGGGATGTATTTTTACTGGGAGTCATGAATTTTCTCCTAAATGGCTGCCACTGCTCATTTATTGTCTTACCTACTAATCCGTCTAACCAGTCCACTGTGCCAGTTCCATTCTCATATCTTTGTAATTCTCTCTGTTAACACTGATATTTCAGTCCCAATTTTCTCACAATCAAGCTGAATGCTAAATTCTATCACACTGTGATCACTACTTCCTAGGGAATCCTTGACCATGAGATCATTTATTAAACTTATTTCATTACACGTTACTGAATTCAAAATAGCCTGATCTCTAATTGACTCTATAACATATTGCTTAAAAAAGCAATTTCAAATGCACTTGATGTCATTTCCAATTTAATTAACCAAAGCTATGAAAATTGAAGTTGCCCATGATTAATACAGTTTTCTTTTACATTTGATATTTCTTGATTTTAAATTCTTTTTCTACAGTGTGGCTACTTTTCATGAGCCTATTTAGTATGTGTAAATTCTGCCCAAATCGACACCACATCCTCTGAGCCTAGATCGTCTCTCAGAACTGTACCTATTTCGTCTCTTAGTAGAACTACCCCACTGCCTTTTTCTTCCTGCCTGTCTTTCCTAAAAGTCAAATAACCCTGATATTGATTTCCCAACTTCAATTTCCTATAATCATGCCTCAGTAATAGCTATCAGACCATACACAATTAACTCTATTTGTGCCATCATTTCATTTATCTCGTTTTATGCTCCGCACGTTAAGATATAGAACTCTCCATTTTGTTTTTCTACCACTTTTCCTTACACTAAACCTCTTGCGAGGGACAGTAGAGTTGTTTGTTTATTGTCTTTTGTTTCCATGTCTTTTTTGCTTTCACCTTTCCTGCTTTTTGTTTCTAACTTCGTGTTCAGGTACCCATTCCCTTGCTGAACTAGTTTAAAACCTCCCCGAGAACACTAGCAAATATGCCTACAAGGATATTGGTCCTAGTCCTATTGGGATATAATCCATCCAGTTTGTTCTGATCCCATCTTCCCTAGAATGTGTCCCATTGACTGAGGAATCTGCAACCAATCTTCCTACACCACCTCCCTAGCCGTGCATTCGTCCTTGCCTATATTTCTATTTCTGCTCTCGGTAGCATGTGGCACTGGGAGTAATCCTGAGTTTACAACCTTGGAAGTCCTTAATTTAGCACCTAACACCCTGCATTCAGCTTTTAGCATCTCACCCCTTTTACCTATCATTTGCACTAATATGTACCACAACTGCTAGCTCTTCTCCCTCCCCTCAAATATTCTGCAGCTGTTGTGTGACATCCTGGACCCTAGCAGCAGGGAGGCATTCAGCGATCCTGGAATCACTTGTGGCCACAGAAAGATCTATCTGCTCCCACAGAATTGAATCACCTATAATTATAGCCCTACTCCTCTCTTTCTTCCCCATCTGCACAGTTGAACCACCGTGGTTTCACAGACTTGGCTTTCATTGCATTCCCCTAAGAGGTCAATTAGCTCCAACATTATCCAAAGCAGCATATCTATTTGAGGGTCTCTGGTCCCAAGGGACTCTGGCACTCTCTGCCTACTTCTGCTTTTCCTGGCAGTCACCCATTCCGATCCACAAAAATCTCAGTCTCTCAGATGCTCCAGAGTGAATCGTGTCTTGTAGATGGTGGACAGGCTACGGGGAGTCCGGAGTTGAGTTACTTGCTACAGAATTTCCAGCCCCTCATTCGCTCTTGCAGCCACATATTTATAAGGCAAACCTGGTTCTGTTTTTGCTCAGTAGTGAGCCAAATATGTTGTTTATGTGGTTTTTGTTTAATATCTCCCTGTACCTTGGTCATTGGAGTCCAGGTAAATTTATGCTGCACTACCTTCAAGATCCTTCCAAACACTTGGTGTCTAGAATTGAACACAGCATTCCAAATCTGGTCTATTGCCTTGTATTCTCGTCCTCCAGATATAAAGGCCAGCATTCTATTAGTCTTTTTGATAATTTTTTTGTACCAGTTGATGAAATTTTGATGGTCTATTTACCCAGACCTCCCCAAATCACTTGTTGCCCTTCACCATGTCAACTTCCAAAAACAAATGGATACTCTTAGATTGTCCATTACGAGCATATCAACTGAAAGACACTATATGAGCATATGGATGGTTTCTGTCATTGCTTTGATTTCATTTATTATTGTCACATGTATTAGTATACAGTGTGAAGTATTGCTATACAGACAAGGCATACTATACATAGGAACGAAAGGAGAGAGTGCAGAATGTAGTGTAGAGAAAGATTAATGCAAGTTAGGCCTATTCAAAAGTCATGAAAGGAGCTGTTTTTGAGTCAGTTGGTATGTGTCCTCAGATTTTTGTATCTTTCTCCCAAAGGAAGAAGATAGAAGAGCGTATGTCTGGAATGCGAAGGGTCCTTGATTATGCTGGCTGCTTTTCCGAGGCAGTGGGAAGTGTAGCCAGTGCCAATGGATGGGACGCTGGTTTGAGTGATGTATTGTGCTTCATTCATGACCCTTTGTAGTTTATTGCCGTCTTGGACGGATCAGGATCATACCATACTTTGAGGAATTGTGGCCAGTTTAACATTATTTACATTCTGTCCTACAACAAGCACATGGCTGAATTATCAGCTGATTAAAACAAGTAATACTACCTGCATCTAGAATTTGAGAACTACCAGGCAGACTGAGCTCACTCCTAGAGCCGCATTCAGCATTTATTCCCTTCTCAGTGAAACAATCCATCCAATCCCCACTGCCATAATACAGGATCCCTCACCACTGATTATAATGGAATCTCAGAGCCAACAGCCAAAAAAGCAGCCTCAGACCCCACCAACCTACATTGCTGCCATTGAAAGTAACTAATGTGACCATTGCCTTTCTTCCATGCAACCAAATATGCAGTGATTTCATAAACTTCAATACCACAGACGTGCTCCAAATTAAGAGTGTGGGACTAGCATGATGCATGCACGTATCCAGTGAGTCACTGGTTGGTTCGAACTAAATACTTTCTGCTTGAAAATGCTGTGGCATAACAGGTCCTGCAACTAATTCATTCTGTAAAATTGCCTTCGTCCAATGCATTATTGCTGTTTAGTCATATAACTAATCAACTTGCTCGTAGGATCCTAGCTATCCATGAACTTCATGGAGTTTTACTCAGCATGTGCTGGCAGTCAGTAAGTAACAAAATGAGAATGCAGGGGTGAATGCCTGCTTTGTAGATCATCAGTATAAGGAGCTCTGCTTGCAGATGTCAAAATCGCTGTACTCTCTTTTTTTATTCTACAGTTTGCCACCATTTCCTTCTGAACAACCGTGGGGGAACCATAACACAACAGGATCAGATGCTACCAGGGCATGCATTTGCTAGATACAATTTTGCCATACGTTGGAAGAACAAAGTGACACAAGTGTTCACCATTGTTTCCTATCTGAACATGAATCCATGAATGTACATCATACAGGTAGGTTGCATTGTAAGCTTGTTTTGGTTCATCTATTTAAAGGTATTGAAGTAAAACTTAATGCTGTGTTATGAAGGTTTAGCATGTCATCTCAGCTTACTGCCACAGTCAAGATTTAACAAGGTGTGCACAAAACTCTTTGTGGCGTGTATAATTATCCATTTGCCTGGAATATTGAAACACTGGCCTCATCTTGGAAGCATTCCTGAGATTATTCACTTTTCTTTATCTATACCCATTCTCTGGCTGTTTAGAAGAACATTTACCACATGTACGTCCTCCTGCCAACCAGGAAGTATAGTTCTTCTCCAGAGTGGTGCCCTGAATTCTGAAACGCTTTTGCTACAGTTTTTCATTTTCAAAGCAATATCAAAAATAGAGCTACACTGCATAATTTAGCAGTTTTCTGCTCAGCAATAATGAAATAACTGTTTAAATAATAACTATAAAATATTCTCATCAATCTGAACTAGGAGGTTAATGTGCATGTGTAATGAAATCAGCTTTGAGAAATTCTATGAGGACAGTACGGTGTGATGACAATGAGTACTAAACTCATTGCACCCAGTGACAGTGCTGAAATGTGGTGCGTCTGTCAAATTGACACGTGCTTCCATGGTGGTAAGTTTTATTCCTGATTAAATAAGTCACAACCCAGTACTTATGGGAGAATGAAAACCTACTTTTAAAATGAGAACAATATTCCTTTGCTGTTTAGCTGAGTGTTGAAATAAATTCAGCTCTACTGAATTCACAGATTAATTTGTTCTTGTGTTTTTTCACAACTTAAAACAAACTTTGCTGCAAACATTTAAAGATTCAGTAGCTGAATAAACATTTTGTCACAGTGGGTGGCATAGAAGCACAGCGGATAGGGCTGCTGCCTCACAGCTCCAGGGACTTGGGATCGCTTCCAGGCTTGGGTCACTCTCTGTGTGGAGTTTGCACGTTCTACCCCTGTCTGCGTGGGTTTCCTCCGGGTGCTCAGGTTTCTTCCCACAGTTCACAGACATGTGGGTTAGATGCATTGGCCAAATTAAATTTCCCCTTAGTATCCTGGATTGCATAGGTGAGAGGGATAAATATATGGGGTTACAGAGATGGGGCCTGGATGGGATTGTTGTTGGTGCAGACTCAATGGGCCAAATAGCCTCTTTCTGCACTGTAGGGATCCTGTGACTCTTGAAAGACTACAACATTTTGTTTTCTTTTCCACTTCATTTCTGTTTGAGACTTTGATTTAAAATAGTAGATTTGTATGTTACAGCAAAACCACATGTGGGAATTAGTCCCAGTCCTTTTTAATTATCAAATTAAAAATGTCACCAAGGCATGAAAACTGAATGGCCATAAGATTGGGAGCAGGGAATGTACAATGAAACACGGGTGCTCTTGCACACCAGTTGCTGAAATTAAGAATGCAGGTGCGCTAGGTGGTGAAGAAGGCAAATGGTAAGTTGGCTTTCATAGATGATTTGAGTACAGAAGTAAGGGTGTCATACTGCAGTTATATGGGGTCTTGGTGAAAACACACCTGGAACATTGTATGCAATTTTGATCTCCTTATCTGAGGAAGAATATTCTTGTGATGGAGGGAATGCACTGATTCGCAGGATGGTGGGACTGACGTAAGAGGTGAAACTGAGTTGGTTAAGATTATATTCACTGGAGTTTAAAAGAACAAGGAGGGAATCTCACAATGTCCAAAATATGTCAATTAGTTGGAATTCTAATGCAAGACTGGCTCAAAAGAATAAGTGTAAAAGCATTAACCTAATTTGCAGTCCGCCCTTTTAAAGACAAAGCAACCCTAAGTGAGTAATTTATTTGGGTCAAGTTAGCAGTGAGGATAAAAATTCAACTTCAACATGGGTGCAAAACTGATAGCAGATCAGTTATCTGTATGCACCCTGTCAATCACCAATATATTTCCAAAGTTAAAGGTGAGAACTAACAAACTAAGTTATATCATTTCTACCCATTATAATATTGTAAATAAATTCCCACCTCTTTCTGATGTTTCAGTCACCAGAAATTCACGTTATGTGCATTGTGGGCAGAGGTCAAATATAATTGATCATCATTCATATCGCATTCCTTAGAGTTCAACTTTGTTGAGGGTGCAAAATTCTTACAGGACTAGACAGAATAGATGTAGGAAGAACGTTCTTGATAGCAGGGGACTCCAGAATCCGGGTTGCAGTTTGATTGACTGAGATGAGGAGACACTTCTTCACCCAGAGATTGTTGAGCCTGTGGAATTCTCTACATAAAAAAACTGCTGAGGCCAAAACATTGTATGTTTTCAAGAAGGAGTTAGATATAGCTGTTGGGGCTAAAGGGATTTATGCACATGATGGGGAAACAGGGAATACATTACTGAGTTGGATGATCAGCCATGATCATAATTAATGTAGGAGCAGTGTTGAAGGGCCAAATGGCCTACTCCTGCTCCTATTTTCTATGTGCCTTTCAAATAGTGTGTCTATAGAAATGGGTAAGTTCTTTGTTTGAAAGTGATGAGCTTTTGTCCAAAAAATAAAAGTAAGCAGATTGAGTACTAATGTTTGGATTTGTCTACAAAATACAAAGTTGATACTGGAGATTCTTAGTTCCACAAGTCTCAAGTGGGATCAGCTGTTTATTATACAACATACCCAGTTTGCCTTTCTATTGAATGCAGATCAAATTGGGTGTGATCTATAATGAGTTTTGCACCCTCAACAAAGTTGAACTCTGAGGAATGGGATATGAATGATGATCAGTTATGTTTGATCTCTGCCCACAATGCACATAACGTGCATTTCTGGTGACTGAAGCACCAGAAAGAAGTGGGAATTTATTTACAATATTGTAATAGATAGAAGTGATGTAACTTAGTTTGTTAGTTCTCACCTTTAACTTTGGAAATATATTGGTGATTGACAGGCGCGTCCAGATGACCGATCTGCTATCAGTTTTGCACCCATGCTGAAGTTGAATTTTTATCCTCGCTGCTAACTTGACCCAAATAAATTACTGACTTTGGGTTGATTCGCCTTTAAAGGGGTGGACCTCAAATTAGGTTAATGCTTTTACACTTATTGTTTTGAGCCAGCCTTGCATTAGAATTCCAGGTAATTGACATATTCTGGACAAAGACCAATATCATCTGGGTTCTGTGCTCCCGAATGGCAAATAGAGCCATAGTCATCAGTCATGAAATAGGCTTTGTGTTATAGCACTCCATTTCTTAGCCTTGGTTTTCCACCTCCATGTTTACTTTGTCAACCACTTGCTTATCTGAACAGTTTTTTGAAGACTAAAATATTTATGAAAGACTACCAATATTTTGTCCCCTTAAGTATCCACTTGAAGTAAAATTATCTTGTTCCTTTAATTATTGTTGCCATCTCAGACAAAAGTATGCACACATCCCCACCTTTCACAATGCTTTGAACTGGAAGTCAGGTACTGTAGTCCATAGCATTCTGATCTCTCATTCAGATTAGGAATTACATAATCCACAAAGGTCATAATTGATTGTAGGCCCTGTATATGTTATCACCGCTGAATCCTAATAACAATATCCAAGTTAGCTCTGTGGGGTTTCACCTACATGACCAACATGTAAAAGCTTAAGAAATCGCTGCTTTAAATGAATTGAAAACACTATAGTGTATCCTGCATCATCCAGTAGATGGCACTGTAGCATAGGATACACGTTGTGCAGGGCAGATCTATGCATTCACATTCTCTCAGCCTCATGTAACTGATAAATATGAAATTGAAAGTTCTATCAGAGCGTATAATCGCAATGAAAATGATCGTAAGTAGTAATGTCTTCTCTGCAGGTTGCATTTGAGATATTAGAAATATGTATATATTTTGTAATTTCAGAAGTCGTACTGCAGTGATTTCAGCTTAGTTCCTTCACTCTCACCTACCTTAGGTTCAAGCTGTGACAGATACATTACTGAGTCTGCCGTTGGTTGCATGAGATTTTGCTGGGGAAATAGTATCAGACTGGAGATGGGTAGGAAAATAATATCTGTAGTTCCTTAAACCCTCTGCCTTCCTCTCCATTAACACACAGAAAATCACAGCCCGGGTCCCTACACGTGAACATTTTAAAAAAGAAACATTTTTTATCTAAAAACACCTTCATTTTGCCAGTAGATCTTATAGTTCTGTTTTCAAAATGACTTTTTTTGTAGAATGTATCTCCTTTAAACTGGGCTACAGTAAGCATGGCAAGATCTATAGATCTTCAGTCTACTGGGTTACGTGTTTTCAACTGGCTTGTCCAAATTCTGAATTGCTATGAAGCACATTAAATCAGCATAGTGTCTTTCTGTTCCTCATGGTTCCTGTAGTTGATACTTACCATCTGCTTGCCAGAGGCAGCTTAAGAGCAATATTTTATATAGTGTTCTCACTTGATTGGCAACATAATTCTTTTGCAATTCACATTATGTATTGCAGGTACCACTCTGAGAACACTATCTCCATTCATGATCACATTTAACCTTAAGTCAGGTTTCATTTAAAATTTCCATCTAACTAATACTCCCAGTCTATGAAAATTATATTTTAGCCATAGCCACATGATTAAAATATGGATCACTTTCTGAAATCTAGTTCAGACATAAACAAGAGCTAGCATGGAACTGCAGCATGACCTTTTACAGCTTGCAATGTACTGGACTGGTGCCACTGACCCTGACAGCAGTAAGTATAGCTCCACCAAGATTGGAAATAGATCCTTTCTTTTCTATTCTTGTGGCAAGATGACATTTTCTCGTTGTGCTCTGATAGGGGATGTGACATCATAAAGCAGGAGAGCAAAGCTCAAGCAGTTTTTCAATGTCACCTGAATGCCAAAATACATTATAATTTTCATGTAGACTTCTAAATATTTGATATTCCTTTTTAAGTAGTATAAAATAAGGACACTGACGTCCAAAGAAATTTGGAAACAATGGTACTGATGGATAAGTTAGACATCCAGATCTTTCGGACTACACTTGTAAGTGCGACTGATGAATCACACTGTCTGGTACAGCATACACACTTATGATTGAAGCAATTTATTACCACGTGAGATAAATTGCAGTAATATGAAGTTTTGTTTCACTGTGCTGTATATGTTGTGAGCGCCATCTAGAATATATTAAAGTTCAGCAGACATTAAAGGCTTGAAATGACACCTAAAACTTAAAATAGTTCATTGTCATCTTCATAATATTATCTTGAGCATGCCTCTGTGTGCCATTTTTCTCATACATATATACAGTAATTTGTTTTAAATTGTTTGTTTGGCCAGTATCAAATGGCTATCAACAAATAACTGACTCATAGATTGGATCAGGTGATTTGTACTGATCATGTGACTTAAATTGCAATCATATCATGTTTTCATTCACTGTGTTACAGGGAAATAGACTCCTTATATATTAATGAGGGATAGCACATTCAATTTAATTTTAAGTGCAGTTGGTTGAAAAGATTTTAAAAAGCAAACAAATTGTTTTTAAATCCAATAAATCATCATAGTCTACTGCTATTACCAAACCACAGTATTTATTTTCTATTGGCTTCATCGTGGATGCAAAGTTATTTTGCGAGTTAGAACAGAATAATGCATTTGGGCCCCATAAATGTTATTTTCCTATCCTTTTTATTCCTGCTTCAAAGTGGTGTCATGTACCTCTCTTAATGATATGTGTTTTTGCCATAGCCCACCACTGATTGTACCCCCAGACTAAGTAATGGTGGCAATCAATCTGGTATGCAGCATTGAACTTGGAGTCAAATATCTCATAAGGAAATTTTAAGGTGTTGAAGAGCAGTTCCTTGCTAATGGAGATTGGACATCAGAACATAAAGTGAACTAGGTTCAGTGTTTACTTTAGCTTATAAAGAGGTCAGTTATTGCTTGGTGCCATTCCTATAGCACAGCATGCGTCCACATTCGTATGTTTTATGCAGGGGATAAGCAAGACCAGTTCAGTGTTTAGTTGACTCCAAAATGAAATGTCTGCTGTGTAGTACAGTTGGTTATTGATAGCCAAGAGTCAACAGCAGTCCAAGGTATTGATGATTGGCAGCCTGATTCATTGTTAACACCTGACAAGGTCCAGCTTTAAGTGACAGTTGTCATTCTTCTGATCTAAACAACACAATCTTGCAAGGCATTTTCTTTATTCATTAGGGGATGTGGATGAAATCAACAGTTGCAGCATTTATTAGCCATCTCTGATTACCTTTGAGCAGGTAATAGTCAGCCACCTACTTGAACTGCTGCAGTCAATCATAGAATCCCAACAGTGCAGAGAAGGAGGCCATTTGGCTCATCGAGTCTGCACCAACCACAATCCCAACCAGGTCCAATCCCCGTAACCCCATTTACCCTGCTAGTCTGCCTGACACTAAGGGGCAATTTAACATGGCCAATCAACCTAACCCATACATCTTTGGATTGTGGGAGGAAACTGGAGCACCCAGAGGAAACCCATGCAAACTCCACACAGATGGTGACCCAAGCTGGAAATTGACTCCAGGTCACTGGTGCCTTGAGGCAGCAGTGCTAACCACTGTTAATATTCTGTGTTGATATACACTCAGTATTCTGTGGTTATTCATCCACTGTGCTGTTGAAACAAGAGTTAGGATTTTGACCCTAATGATGAAGGAATGGGTGATATCTTGCTAAGTCAGGATACTATGTGACTTAGTGTGTGAGGCCTTGCAGATGGCTTGTCTCCCTTAGTCCACTGCCTTTCTCAGCGCTATGTTGTGGGTTCGGGTGGTGCTGTCAAAGCATGACAAGTTGCTGCTGTGCATCATGTAGTTACTACATACTGCAGCCACATTGCACCACTGGTGAAGTAAATGCCTAAGCTGCTGCCAATCAAGTGGGCTGCTTTGTCCCGGATAATGTTGAGCTCTTGGGTGTTTTGGGGTTGTACTCTTCTAAGCAAGTGGAAAGTATTCCATCATTCTCCTGATTTGTATCTTGTAGATAATGGGAAAGCTCTGGGGAGTCAAGAGGGGAATTGGAATAGAATTACCAGTATATTTAAAGAGAAAATGCTGGAAAATCTTAGTGGGTCTTCCAGCTTTTGTAAGGAGAAAATACAACTGGCATTTTGAGTCCAGATGACCCTTTGTCAAAGCTAAAAGGCATAGAAAGTGGGAGATATACTGCAGGGGGAGGGAATGAAAGATGAGTCATAGCCGCAGAAACCAGGAGAAAAGACTGCTAATGGCCGGTTGAGGTAGGGTAGAGCAAATCATCTGAAGTTGCTGAGTTTGACTTTTGAGACCAGAAGGCTGTGAAGTGCCTAGCTGGATGATAAGAACATAAGAAATAGGAGCAGGAGTAGGCCATCTAGCCCCGCCATTCAATAAGATCATGGCTGATCTGTCGTGGCTCAGTTCCACATTCCCGCCCTCTCTCCATAACCTTAAATCCCCTCTCATCAAAAACCCATCAACCCGCGTCTTAAAAATATTTAGCGAGGTAGCCTCCACCACTTCAACGGGCAGAGAATTCCAGAGATTCACCACCCTTTGAGTGAAGAAGTTCCTCCTCAACTCCGTTCTAAACCGCCCCCCCTTTATCTTGAGGCTGTTCCCCCTAGTCCTACTGTCCTTTCTGAGCGGGAAGAGTCTCTCCACCTCTATCCTATCCATCCCATTCATCATCTTATACGTCTCAATGAGATCTCCCCTCATTCTTCTAAACTCTAACGAGTACAAGCCTAGTTTATTCAGCCTCTCCTCATAGCTCAACCCCCTCAACTCCGGCATTAGCCTAGTAAACCTCCTCTGCACTCCCTCCAAGGCCAAAATATCCTTGCGTAAGTACGGCGCCCAAAACTGCACACACTACTCCAGCTGCGGCCTCACCAATGATGAGATGCTGTTCCTCCAGTTTGCATTGGGCTTTGACAAAGGGTCATCTGGACTCAACATCAACTCTTTTCTCTCCTTACAGATGCTGCCAGACCTCTGAGATTTTCCAACATTTTCTCTTTTGGTTTCAGATTCCAGCATCTGTGGTAATTTTCTTTTACTCCTGTGTATTTAGCTGGACAAGCAGTGATAACTTATGCCATCTACTCTGATTAGATAAACCACATGTCTTAAATGGTGAAATTTCAATACCTTCCCCAGTATGCAGGAAAAGGTTCTTAATGCTGGATTTTGCCAACCTGCAACAATGTAGGTTGCAGTGATTTGGTGAGTAGGAATTTTCACCAATGGGAAAAATTGTACATTGTGTACTTGACAAACAGAAGTCTACTTTGCAGATTTCTCTGGCTTGACTTGCAGATTTTTAAGCATGAGCATGATGACGCACAGTAAGAAGTCTCACAACATCAGGTTAACTTCCAACATGTTTATTTGGTAGCTACCAAATAAACCTGTTGGACTTTAACCTGGTGTTGTGAGACCTCTTACTGTGTTTACCCCAGTCCAATGTCAGCATCTCCGCATCATGATAATACAGCCAGATTAACTTGATTGGTGATTTGATCAATAGCATCATTGGTCGCTTGTTGGAAGCAGGTTGTGCCTTGAATGGGGTGAATGTGCTGAAACAAACTTTATGATCGGTGTAGTGGTCCCTCCTACCAATACAGGTGAATCTGCAACATGTATGTGAGTGAGGACGAGGTCCGATCAGTTTTTCTCATTGGTTCCCTCGCCACCTGTTGCAGACCCAGTCCAGCAGCGAGACCTTTAGTACTCAACAAGCTCAGATATGCTGCTACTGAGCCACTTTTGATCGTATTTGGTAGACATTGAAGCCCCTACTTAAAGTTTTCTCCATGCTCTTGCCACTCTGTGTTTCTTCTAATTGGCGTTCAGTATAGAAAAGTAATAATTCAATGCCTGAAGAGGCATGGTAGGTGGAAATCAGCAGGAGATTTCCTTGCCCATGTTTGACCTGATGTTATGTGATGCCTTAAGATCCCAAGTCACTGCTGAGGGCTCTCTCCCAACTGTTGTACCCTTATGTCAGCATCTCTGGCCACCTAGATTTTTCCTGCTGGTGGGACAGAAATATGCAGGAGTGGTGATGGTGGTACCCAAGACATTGTTTATAAAGTATAATTCCACGTATATGACTATGTCAGACCGTTGACTCATCTGGGACACAGCTCTTCTATGACCTCTTTTAGGCATAAGCCCTCATGTTAGTAGGGAGGACTTTACAGGGTCAACAGGGCTGAAATTCACGAGATGAAGTATAAATTTTGCATGGTTACCCTCCTATGAAATGTTTTGTGATGCTTTTCTATTTTAAAGGTGCTATGTAAAGCAAATTGCTGAATAACATAGGTCTGTAATGCCAATGCACAGGAAAAGTATTTTTCATTATTTTATCATGTATACTGTTTCAGTTTTATCAGCCATTTTTAACATTTTAATTTTAAATGAATAGTATTTGTTCTGTTTTAAACGCTAATGTAAATAATAACATTTGTAAGTTAATGTACTTTGTTTTTTTAATTTGTCTCCCAGTCATAAATGTTCTGTGAACTTAGCCAATGAGAGCAGAAATGGGCAGTTTGTGGATATTTTAGATTTACAGGATATGAAAACATTCTCTGAATCTCACAGATTTCAAACACTTCTTTAAAATGATCCTACTATTAGTCAGTATTGGAACATGAATTTAGCAGTGATTTGAAATCTGCCGTGTAACCTTTATGACTTTGACCCTCGTAGTGATCTCAGGCACCTTCTGACAGGCAATTAATGCCACTCTCAAAATTGTTTTTTTAAAAAAGACTGCATTCATTATACTTGCAAGAGTGTAACACTTCAAATCTGACTTTACGAAAGCACAATACAAATTAATTTCTTTCTATACAATACGTTGTACTCTGAAGTTCCTTATTACATTTATAATTACACATATTTACAATTTACATGTGCATTTAATTTAAAACAGTCTCCAATGTATAGCACCGGACACAAGTGCCAACTCCCTACTGTATTATGGCAGGAGGAGCCCATTGAACCTTTGTGGTGGCTGCCCAAGTTTTGATGTATCCTTCAATCTGGATCTTGTATTGTGTTCATCTTCAACACTCAATCATGGACAGTTCCTTGCGCTGGGAGACTAGTGAGTTTTGGGTACAGCAAAGAACAGCTTTCATCAAGTTGATGGCCTCTAGCAGCAACTGATATTTTTTTCAGTGTGTGTCCTGTAAACAGTGTAGAATAAGTGCGGTGCATTACAGAACTGCTCAGGAGAACCTGGGTAAAAACTATTGCATTGCTTTCCAAAATGTCGTTCGCAAAGGCACAATACAGAAGAAGGTGAATGGTGTTTCTTCTTCGCCCCAACCATCTCAAGGACAGCATGCAATGACACTGCAATTCTGGTGCATATGAAATATCTGATATGGAGGTCCATTCTCAGCACCAGTCAAGTTATCTCAAGAACTGTTTGACAGTTCTGATGATGAGGTATTCTGCAAAATGACTTCAGCAGTCTGCTCCAGAGAAACGCCCATCAGAATCTCTTTTTCCTGTAGGGCCTCAAGATTATTGTATGAACAAATGCCTGCTTTGCTTGTGGTCAAAGATGTTTTTATGTGCAAATTTTTCCAAGGAGGACAAATGACATGGCACAATCCAACTGAATGGAGTGTCCTTGGTATTGTGGTCAGATCTATTATTCACAGCGTTGGGGCTGGTTAGAATCTTAAATGGAACCTTGCTTACATATCAATGGTCCATACATAGCTAGATGCAGCCACACACAAAGGTGGCTTCTGGATGAGAGTGATTCTGTGAGCATTTTTCCCAATTTATCTAGAGGAGTTAACATAGAAAGTGAACCATGTCTGCAAGGATACAATCCCCAGAAAAAGAGGAAGATGACTCAAGTAATTGTCGCACTGCAGGAGCAGGGTCTGAGCCAGACACGTCATGTGCAACAACACCAATAGCATCTGGTACCTGATGACCAGATTCTTATCTATAGTGGAGAGGGAGCATTGTCCTTGCATGTACATTTACTATTCAATGCAAATACCAAATTCTGCTTATAAATACACGAGTGGCTGCGGAGAGCTTTTCCTGTTCCCAAAAGCAAGGTCCTGAACTTGCTTGCTACTACCTCACACCAGTGAGGACAGACATTAGTTGGAATTGGGGATCAACTTAGTCTCTTCACTCTGAATTATTGGTGTTCCATATGCTGTATTGTCAGACCAACTCTTGATCTTTGGGTTATAGGGTCTTTCTGAATATGTAATGTAAGATTTAACTTTAAATTCAGTGTAATTTTCATTTACTGATTTGAGCACTTTATATTTGTTTATCTTGCTTTTGTGGGTTACTGTGACCTAATTACCGTTTGGCTTCAAACAATGTAAAACTATTAAAATCAGAGAAGTAGATAAAGGCAGTTAATATTATGCATAATACCTATGCTCACCTTCTTTGCCATTAATAAGATATGGTTGAATTATTAATCTTCAAAATATTATGATCAATGGAATTGCTAGCATTTAAAATATACTTGCAAAGTTAGGCTAGTAATATAGGCTGTTGGTATCAATTGAATGAGGTTGCATAGAATACATGTAATGAAACATTGCAAACTACTTCCAACGACAGAATGTTCTCTTATAGAACATTGAATTCTGTCCACTGAAAGGGAAATCCAAATGCAGAAATCATCACTGTTCATTAAAAATTCTTTTTGGATGAAGAGGCTGTGGAAAACTTCTGGATGTTCATTGATTTGCACGAAATGGTCATTCAGCCATTTAAGATGGCACAGTGGTTAGCATTGCTGTCTCTCAGCATCAAGGGTCTGGGTTTGATTCCAGTCTTGGGTGACTGTCAGTGTGCAGTTTGCATACTTGCTGTGTCTGTGTAGGCCCCCCATCATCATCACCATCATCACCACCACCACCGCGCTTTCTCTCCTCCTCCTTCCTCTCTTTTTTCTCTTTCTCTCTCCCTCCCTCTCCCCCTCTCTCTCCCCCCCCCCTCTCTCTCTCTCTCCCGCCCCCCCCCCCTCTCTCTCTCTCTCTCTCTCTCTCTCTCTCTCTCTCTCTCTCTCTCTCTCTCTCCCCCCCCCCCCCCCCCCCCATGTCCAAAGATGTGCAGATGAGGCACAGTGTTTTGGGGACAGGGGGGAAAAAAGGACAGCTTGGGTAGAATGTTCTTTGAGAGTTGGTGCAGACTTGATGAGCTGAATGGCCTCTTTCTGTACTGTTGGAATTCTGTGGTTCTATTTCTGTTTCCACATCTGGCGTGAATTTTGTTAGTCTTCTATCTTTGTCATGATTATCTATGTTTGAAATCTATTCAAACGGCTATTCACCCCACTGAGTCCATGCCAGCTCTCTGCAGGACAATCCAGTTAATGAGTCCAACTCTCCTGCATGATCCCCAATAGAGTCATAACAGTTCCTGGCACTATTAAGACCCATCATTTACAAATTAAAATGTCATGGGTTCTCAAATTTAACTGCATACTCCATGTCTTTGTTAACTTATGAGTATGGAAATGGTTGAAGAAATGAAGGTGAATCAATATTTTGAGCTTTGTGATTCATTTAAGATTTTTCCATTTGCTTGTAGCGCCTTGATGTAGTTTTTAAAATTTCAATTTTGGGACAAAATATTTCAACAGAAAATGCTGGGAAAATTTTTGTATCTGAACTTTATCTAATGCCATGGAAACTTTACAATTTAGGAGTTTGCCAAACTTTTTAGTTTGGAGAGTACTAAAAGATGTGAACAACTGACTCTGCACGATTTCGAAATCCTTGTAATCCTCTGGAATACTAAGTTATGCAGTGCATTAGATGTATCCCAACAGACTGGGTTTGAAATTGCAAGTTTTGAGTTCAAGCTCCATTTAAATGCTGCCTTGTCAGAGACAATGGGCTAGACTTTGCTGTAAAAGTAACTGTGAAGCTAACAGCAGCACCTGCGCAAGGATATTTTGGCCCTGGAGGGAGTGCAGAGGAGGTTTACTAGGCTGATACCGGAGTTGAGGGGATTGAGCTATGAGGAGAGGCTGAATAAACTAGGCTTGTACTCGTTAGAGTTTAGAAGAATGAGGGGAGATCTCATTGAGACGTATAAGATGATGAATGGGATGGATAGGATAGAGGTGGAGAGACTCTTCCCGCTCAAAAAAGACAGTAGGACTAGGGGGCACAGCCTCAAGATAAAGGGGAGGTGGTTTAGAACGGAGTTGAGGAGGAACTTCTTCACTCAAAGGGTGGTGAATCTCTGGAATTCTCTGCCCGTTGAAGTGGTGGAGGCTGCCTCGCTAAATATTTTTAAGAAGCGGGTTGATGGGTTCTTGATAAGAGAGGGGATTAAGGGTTATGGGGAGAGGGCGGGAAAGTGGAACTGAGCCACAACAGATCAGCCATGATCTTATTGAATGGCGGGGCAGGCTCGAAGGGCTAGATGGCCTACTCCTGCTCCTATTTCTTATGTTCTTATGTTCTTATTTCTATTTACTTATATACAAGCTATTCATCAACTCCTAGTGACCACACGTGCAGTTACATGCAGAAATCTGGAAGTTGCTGTCACAGATTCCCTGCTCCTACAAATAATTTTTTGAAACAGCATTTCTCTCTTTCTCTGACTCATCATTCAAATGTAGAGTTCTTGTACTTGCATAGATATGGACTGAACTTGTCATGAAATGTTAAGGTTTGTCCTGTATGTCTTCAATGGTGTGATAAGTCTCAATTATTACCAGCATTGAAAATTAACTTGTGTAATTGGGGAATCTCATTCTGTCAGATTTTAATTGTTGAGGATATTTTTAGATTTAAAACGTTTTCTTTACAACTTTTAATGTAAATTTGATTGCTGTGCCATAAAAATTCTAATTTCCTGATTTGGGCTCATTAAATTTTCCATAATCTGATGGGCAAAGGAGATATTCAGGTGCTTTAGAGGGCGCTGTGCTTTTTCGTTAGAGGCTACAGAAAGCATGTTGAATTAATGATTGTTGTCAGAGTGAAGTCTGGTCTAATGAGTGCTAACTGAAGCACTGCCTGCCACTCAATTCAAAAGCAGTGCGATATCTGAGCATCCAAATACCATCACAAGAGTAGTGCGTTATTTGATTTCTGTCATATCCAAAACCAGATTAACTGACAATTCATTTCATTTGCGTTTTCTGCGTACTATGCACAAATTGATTGCCCTGCTTGCCTAATAATTCCCACACGATTTGATGTGAAAGTTTTTTGAGATATACTAAAAACGTTAAAAGGTCCTATTTAATATTTTCTCAACCGATGTGCAGATCCGTGTAGACTTTTCTTCCAAGAGCATTAACCAAGAATTATTTTCGAAGAGAAATTGAAAAAAAAGTTGGAAATGAATAGCTACTGATGTTGCAAATTAATAAAGTAGGAATGGTACTTTGTTTTTTAAAAAATCAGGGCCATCGCTTGCATGGGCCGTTCGGTTGGAAAGAGAGTGGAGGTTTATAAGTACATACAGAAATGCTGCATGTAAATATGTTGCATGGCACAGTGATGTTTGAGATGCTGAAGCCATAGAGATGTTATGTTAATATAAACGGATGTATAAGGGGTGGTGAATTCAAGGTGTTCTGGAATTTTATTTCATTTATGGTTGGTGGGAGGTATGTAGCTATCACAGGAGATTAAAGGGATTGTGCGCAACCCATGCTAATCCATTCATTCACAAGAACAATGTGGGCGAATGGCTGCTGCTGGCGGCTGGTTTGTGCGCATGCTTATTACTCGCGCGTGGGAGCTGGGGGAGGAGAGAGGGTGAGAAGCCGCGCAGCCGCAGTGTCGTTCATCGACGTATTTGTTGGAGGGGAGGGCGGGGGTCGAGCAGCGCAGGCGCAGTGAGGCCTCGGAGGGGAGGAGGAGAAGATGGTGTTGATGGCGGAGGGGGAGCTTCGCTGAGCGGCAGCTTCGGCTCGACATGGGCAACGAGAACAGTTTAGAGACCGGAGAGCTGGAGCCCATCTCGGCGCCGGCTGCAGCAGCGGCACCGCCGCTTAAAGCGACCCCGGCCCCGAACGGAGCGGCTGGGGGACGGGCAGCAGCGGCGGCAGCCGGCAGGTTAGTTAGCGGAGCGCCCGGCGGAATGGGGGAACACTTGGAGCGACCAGCACACCCGGTCCAGCCCCCGGGGTCACCATGGTGACCTAAACTGCCCTAGCAGGCCCCCGGGGGGCCAGCAGCGAGGAGAGGAGGGGAGGGGAGGGCGGCTGAGCTTGGCAGCAGCAGGAAGCCGAATCCAAGAGGGCAGGTTTGCAATTGCACTCACCAAATGCAACCCGATTAAAAAAAACTAGAGTAAAGCAATGGTTTGTGGCACATTCTGATGTTTGCTCTTTAAACTGTGTCTCCCAATTGAAATGCAATGTATGAAGGTTGTGCCTGGATAGCAGGCGAGATTTGCACCCAGGTTGATGCATATACACACCCCGACTGTCCATAAACCACGGAGGGCAGCGGGATTGAGCGGGCAGGAGGTAAATTCGCAAAGCGAGCTGCAGAAATCGCATCGGTGGCTCCTATAATATGTATTTAAAAAAAAAACAAATAATGCCAGCGGATTTCGGAGAGGGAGGACATTGTAGCACCGCATGTAAGTTGAATGAAATGCAACAGGAAGCTGTCAGCCAAGCAAGGAAGCAAGCAAAAGGGGCACGGGGAAGGAGAGGTGCCCAAATAATCAACTAGAAAACGGGACCGAGAAGGAGGTCAAGTCAGTAGTGAGACGGTGGGCAGACCGACTCTGCAGTTCCTTGGAAGAAAGAGAGATTTGTTCTTGGTCGTCACATTAAGTGCTCGAGACGTGTGTGTGTGTTCTCATCTGAGTCTGGTGGATCATGATCTATCATAAATTATAAACTTTAAAAAAAATTCAAAGTGATGGGGCAAAACTCAAATGTTTCAAAATGTGATGCTAATGCTTAACCTACTAAGCGTGGCTGAAAATCCGATCGTTTGAAGATTATTCCGTACCTTTTGCGTACTTATGATAGAGTAATAAAAGCCTCCGAGCACAAGAGTGTAGATTTGATGAACTCCATAGTACCAATGCATCAATGAAACCGATGGAATAGTTCTTGAACATGGAGTATCGGCGTTAGAAGTAGCTGTCCTTTCAGAACCACGGCACAGCGGAGGGAACGCTGAGTTAATTTTTTGCTACTACTCCTCAATATCGGTAGATCTTCCAGCAATTTCTTCGGATTCACATTTTTATTCAGATACCAACCGTTGAACCTTTTTATATATTCTGCTGAATAATGGGGTTTTGTCCTGAAATTCGGAACAACTGCAAATAGACCAGTTTGTGGCCACTGCTGTTCCTATAGGAGAAAGGAACAACTGTATTCGGAGGGTGGATGAATGAATAATTGGGCAAAGCTTATTTTCGCTGATAGCCCTTTCTGTGTTGAACATGTCGGGTTGCTTAGTTGAAACGAGGGTGATCGGAAATAATTGCTTGGTTGAGTGCAGCCAGGCAGAACGCTTGAGGGTTAAAATATGAAGAAAAGTTGGTGTTCTTTGCCAGCAGCGTTCGATAATTAGGATTATTCCTTCCGTATATATATTACCAATTCATATTGGGTTCTATGATTATTAATTGAAGCTTTATTTCTTTAATACACCCGCATCATTATGTTACAGAAGTCCTTATGCGTCCACACGCTGATCGCTTGGTACGGTTGTTAGCGCTATATCCCCAAGTAACGCATGCCGGCATTAGGAGCTGTCTCTTTCAACACTATTCTATAATGGTACTTTGTTTCTCTGTGTGGTGCTGAAACGCGGAACACTTCGCTGTTGGGAGCTGTCTATTTCAGAACCACGTGTGTGTGTGTGTGTTTTAATCAGTCAAGCACCTACGTGTGTATATCAGCGGTGCTATCTGTTTCAACAACATCTCTCCTGCATGAGAATAGGTGTACAGAGGCAGTAGGTTTGAGAGTTTAAGGTGTGTTGATGCTGGGTGGGAGCTTTCAGTTTCTACATGCGCGTCTGTGATCGATCCAAACCATGCTAAATCTCCTCGCACTCGGGGGAGCGCTGTCCATTTCAGCACTATTTTCTTACAATCACGTAGCTTCTCCAGTTTTCAGAATTCGTGATCTTTGGTGTAATTTTAAATTTTTAACAGCTAATATACAATTTTGATGAACGATAACTTAACGTTTGACTTATTACTACACCAGTATTGCTCAAGGACCACAACTAGGATGTGTCTGACATTTGAGTAATGTATTATCATTGAATCCATACAGTGCAGAAGGAGGCCATTTGGGCCATCAGTTCTGTATTGACTCTCCCTGACATGTGCTGAGATAATTACCCAGGCCCTTTTCTCTGCCCTATCCCCATAACCCCGCACATTCTCCATGGTTAATCCATGTAACCTACACATTTTGGGACATTAAAGGACAATTTATCATGGTTAATCCACCTAACCTGCACATATTTGGACTGTGGGAGGAAAACCGAACAGAGGAAAGTGTGCGCACGCGCGCGCGCGCACACACACACACACACACACACACACACACACACACACACAGTCAGAATTTGCAGTACTAACCATTGTGCTACTGTGCCATCCTCATCAGGGTTGTTCCTTCCAATGAATGTGAAATATCGAGTCAACTCAGTAATCACAGGGTTAATGTTGTATAACAGTCTAGCCATACTTGACTGGGTCCCTTGATTCAATTCTGATTCAATAACTTTACACACTGCAAATGGTGCACAACTGAATCTGTTGGTAAAGATGTCTTAGTAACATTTATAAAGAAAACAAAGCTTAAGTAAATGATGAGTTTAGTTTTCAAATACTTTATGCAGAATTTGGTACAATTTCTTGGTAAAATTTGGTTTTCGATTTTGGTGTATTTATTTTGCTTTTTAAGACGTGCATCACTGTGGAATATTTGCTTCAGTTTGCTGTGCAAATGTGTATATTCAGTGTTCAGGAAGGAGCAAGTGTAGCAGAAATACGTGCTGAAGAAATTGAGGATTCTGTCTGTTCTATAATTGCATTCTTTAAAGAATGGAATTCAAATTTAAAGAGAATTCTTGATTTGCAGTATTTCTCTGCTTTGTGCTGTGTAAGGGAAGATAGATTGCAGCAGATGTTGAAACGCTATCCACCACATTACCACTTGGCAGCATTTATACTTCACTGCACAATGTCAAAATATGGACTGTGCATTTTAAGAATGTAATTGAGAAATTAAAATATACAACTTAGATTTAAGAAAAGACTTGAAGGATAGTTTTATTGAAAAAAAAGTTGGAAAATTGTAAGCATTGCTCTATATTTTTCTTAATTTTCGGGCCTCTTCAAGTATTAACATACAGTGCTTGGGTGCCAGCTCTACAAACACTAATATCCATCTGGTAATTCAACCAAGTGACCATTCTTCATTAGTATCAGCAGGTTATTTGATTGAGTACATATCACAGCAAAGTATTATCCTTTGTTTTCCTGCTCAGGCACACTGAAACAGTTATGTTGCTTCTCCCCATAAAGTGACTACATGCACCAAAAAGCAGGCAGTGAACTTGCAAGTTTTCTAATTTATATCAAAAAAATACAATACCCACTATCTTGTTAAACCCTATTAACCTTTTTGGTCTAAAATTAAATGCTTTTGCAATAACTGTGTATTTGGAATTTAAATGACATATATCACACAGTTAAATATGTACTGAACATTCAGAATTCTTGCAACATTTTCAACAGCGTTTCTCAACAAGGTGGCTCACCACCACCTTTTCAAGTGCAATAAAGCTGGCTTTGCCAGTGACTTTACCTGCACACCATGAAAGAATTTGAAGAAATCTTTCGGACACTAAATGCATTTAGCTGTTATAACTCTTCCAAATAGGCTCAGTTTAGCTTTATCCTGCCAATGTAAGGTTTGGAAGAATAACAGAATGAGCATGGTACATTGGGATTTTTGCTGTGCTGAGTCTTTTCTGGATTCCTTCTTTTCATACATGAGTATGATGCTCTACTAGTTGAGTTGTTAGTAATGAAATGTTGTTAGTGATCTACACCGTTGGGTTATAGTGCTAGTAGAAATCCAGTGCCTTGGACTAAACATCTACACAACATAAATTCTAATCCTGACATTGCAAATTTAATTCATTAAAAAAATTAAAATAGATCTGCAGCAAAACGCTGGCAGATGTAACCTTGTCAATAAAGCTGGCTGATGTGCTTAAAAACTAATTTTGGTTCACCAGTGTTCATTGGGGAACAACATTGCCCATACCTATCTGATCTGACTGATATGTAACTGTGGTTCCATGCCAATGCAGTTGCATTTTCATTATTCATTCAAGGGATATGGGCTTTGCTGGGTAGATCTGCATTTATTGCCTGTCCCTAATTACCCTTGAGAAGATGGTGGTGCACTACCTTTTGAACTGCTGCAGTCTGTGAGGTGTAGTACACACACAGTGCTGTAAGTGAGCAAGTTGCAGGATTTTGGCCCAATGACAGTGAAGGAACATTGACATATTTCCAAGTCGGGATGGTGAGTAGCTTGGAGAGGGATTGCCAGGTGTTGGTGTTCTCATGCATCTACTGCCTTTTGTCTTTCTAGATGGTCATGGGTTTGAAAGATGCAATCTAAGGATTCTGGGTAAATGCATCTTGTAGATGGTACACACTGCTAGTTTGTGTTGGTGGTGGAAGGAGTGAATGTTCATGGATTGAGTGCCATTGTGGATTGCATTGTCCTAAATGGGATTCAGGGTGGCTGGCTAGATTATAGAAGACAGAGTAGCAGTGAAATGGTGTTCTTCAGAATGGAGATGTGTAGCTAGTGTGTTCCACAGGGATCAGTGCTGCAACCTCTGTTGTTTGTAAGTGATTGGGAGGAAAAAATGGATGATCTAATCAGTAAGTTTGTGGATGACATGAAGATTGATGAAGTTGTTGATAGTGCAGGGGATTGTCAGAAGATACAATAAGATATAGATAGTTTGGAGACTTGGGCAGAGAAATGGCAAATGGCGTTTAATCCAGACAAATTTAGGTGTGAATTATACTGTAAATGTCAGAATCCTTACGAACATTAACATACAGAGGGATTTGGATGTGCAGGTCCACAGTCCCCTAAATGTGGCAACACGGATGGCCAAGGTGATTAAGAAGACGTATGGCATGCTTGCCTTCTGCTGGGGCATTGAGTACAGAAGTTGGGAAATCATGTTGCAACATTTGGAGCCTTGCATGCAGTTCTGGTCGCCACATTACCAGAAGGACTTGGAAGCTTTGAAGAGAGTGCAAAGAAGGTTAACAAGGATGTTGCCTGGTGTTAAGGAGGCAGCTGGATGGTACATGAATAGGGAGGGAATAGAGGGATATGGACCTATTAAAGGCAGAAGATTTTATTTTGGCTAGTTAGGGCATCATGATTGGCACAGGTTTGGTGGGTCTAAGGGCCTGTTCCTATGCTACGTTTGTCTTTGTTCTTTGTGTCAAGCTTCTTCAGTGTTGTTGGAGCTGCACTCATCCAGGGGACAGTGTTCCATTATGCTTATGATTTGTGCCGTAAAGATTGTGGACAGACTTTGGAGAACGAGGAGGTGAGTTACTTGCTGCAGGATTCTGAGATTCTGACCTACTCATGTGGCAATAGTATTTGGGTGGCAGGTCCAGTTTAGTTTCTAGTTAATTGTAACCCCCAAGCTGTTGTTAGTGGGTGATTTGGAGACCGTAATTCTGAATATCATGGGAGCAATGGTTAGATGCTCGCTTGCTGGAGATAGTCATTGCCTGGTACTTTTGTGGCATGAATGTTCCTTGTTACTTGTCTGTCCAGGTCTTACTGTATTTGGACATGGAATGCTTCAGCATGTGAGGTGTTATGAATGGTGCCTAATATTGTGCAGTCATCATCGAACATCCCTGCTTCTGACTTTGATGGAAGGAAGGCCATTGAAGTAATGAAAGATGGTTGGGCCTAGGACACTACTCTGAGAGACTTGAATGGTGATATCCTGGAACTGAGATACTGACTTCCAACAATCACATCCATTTGCTTTTGTACCAGGTATAACTCTAACCAATGAAGATTTTCCTCCAATTCTCATTGACTGCAGTTTTGCTCAGGCTGCTTAATGCTATATTCAGTTAACGTTTTCTTGATGTGAACGTAGCCTCTCTTGCCTAATCTCTTGAGTTCAACTCTGAATCACGTTGATACCAAGGTTGTATCAAATTCAAGAGCTGAGTGGCTCTGGCTGAATCCAAACTGAACATCAGTGAGCAGGCAACTGCTATGCAAGTGCTGCTTGATAGTATTGTTAATGACTCCTTTAATCACTTTACTGTTGGTCAGTAGTAGACTAATTGGCCAGATTAGATTTGTTCTGCTTTTTCTGTACAGGACATAGGGCAATTTTCCACATAATTGGGTAAATGTCAGAATTATAGCTGTACTGGAACAGCTTGGCCAGGGGTGTACATTCTAGAGCACAAGTCTTTGGTAGTATTGTTGGAATATCATCCTGGCCCATAGCTTTTGCAGTATTCAGTGTCTTAGTCGTTTTTAGTATCATGTGAGTGAATTGAATTGGCTGAAGACTGGCATCTGTGATGTTGGAACTTCTGGACGCACCTACTTGGCACTTTAGATCATCCATTTGATAATTCGGGCAGAAGATTGTTGCAAATGCTTCAGCCTCATCTTTCACACTGAAATGCTGGACTTCTCATTTATTAAGAAGGGGATATTTGTGGAGCTGTCTCAGTGGTCCAATATCATTCATCATTGGGTGTGGTAGGACTGCAGAGCTTAGATCTGAGTGCTCTGTCCATTGTGGAATAGCCTTAGCTCTGTCTGTCACTTGCTTATGCTGTTTGGCATGCAGATAGTTGTAGCTGCACCAGGTTGGCAACTTGCTTTTAGGTATGAGTTGCTAGGTCTGTTCAAAATCTATTTCAATTCAGACAATGTTCTCCTCCATGTAAAGAAGAGTCTGAGCTTCCATAAGGACTGTGTGATGGCCACTGTTACCAATACTGTGAAACACCAATGCATCTGCAGTTTGCTGAGGATGAGGTCAAGAATGCTTCTCACTTGGTACTTACTGCAGATCCAGCCTTGCAGCTATGTCTTCCAGGACTCAACCAGCTTGGCCAGTAGTGGATTCATAGATGGTCTATGGTACTATTGACAATGACAAAGGTAGACACAATCCAATAGACTCTGTACTGTCCTCATCATTATCATTTGGGGACTGATGCCAAGTTTGGGAGAGCTACCTTAAAGACTAAACAGCTAGACAGAGTCATGTTCACAGAATCATTCCCATCAGCTAACACCCGACAAGCAGAACAGACATGGATGCTGGAGGGGAGCTGTACAATTGGATGAGAATGGCCCTAAGAGTTGTAAGCATTGATTTCTGATCCCATGAAGTCTCGAGGCTTCAAGTCTGGTGTGGGCAAGCAAATTTCCTGCTGATTCCCATCCTCATACATCTGATGTTGATTACCACATTGTTGAAGCACTAAGGGTGGCAAGTAAAGGAACTAAGTATATTCTAAGCAGAGGACATTAGTGTCTTGGACTTGGTCAAAACGTTGTGAATGTGCTGTTACTCCATAAATTGTAGCAATTCAAGTTGACCAATAAATATTGACCTTGCCAGTAATGCCCACACCTGGAAAATGAATTTTAAAAATAGTTTGAGACTACAAAAATGAAGAATTTTAATAATTTTGCATTTCCTTAGATGTTATATGCTTACTTGAGAAGATGTATACGAAAACTACAGCTTGGAGTTTTCACTAGATTAAGATTTTATCATGGGTAAATTTCCTCCCCATGTGGCCTAATTCTGCTCCTATATCTCGTAAATTTACATCAACATAATCCACAAAAGATTTTGAGCGCATATTGCATTAATCACAATTCAAGATTCATCACTTGCTTTGTAATGGAAGAAGATTCATTGATGAAGCAGGTGAATGTACTTGGGCCTAGGACATCATTCCCGGGAACTCCTGCAGTAATGTTCTGGGACTGAGATAATTGATTTGATTTATTGTTGTCGCATGTATTAGCATACATGGAAAAGTATTGTATAGCATGGAACAAACAGACGAAGCATACAGTACATAGAGAAGGAAAGGAGAGAGTGCAGAATGTAGTCATAGCTAGAGTTTAGAGAAAAATCAACTTAATGTGAGGTAGGTCCATTCCGAAGTTTGACAGAAGCAGGGAAGAAGCTGTTCTTGAGTCAGTTGATACATGACCTCAGACTTTTGTGTCTTTTTTTTCCTGACGGATGAAGGTGAAAGAGAGTACATCAGGGATGCATGGGGCCCTTAATTATGCTGGCTGTTTTTCTGAGGTAGTGGGAAATGTAGACAGTGACAATGGGTGGGAGGCTGGTTTGACTGATGGATTGGGCTACATTCACGACCCTTCCTTGCGGTCTTTGACAAAGCAGGACCCAAACCAAGCTGTGATAGAAGGAGAAAGAATGCTTTCTATGATGCATCTGTAAAAGGTGGTGAGAGTAGTAGATGACGTGCCAAATTTCCTTAGTCTTCTGAGAAATTAGAGGCATTGGTGAGCTTTCGTAACTATAATATCAGCATGGGGGGAAACCAAGACAGATTGTTGTTTGTGGCTAAAATCCACGACCAGCTTTCTTTTGTGAGAGATGTGACTTTGCAATAGAGAAGTTTCCCCACAGTTCTCCTTGACTTTCAATGTCACTCAGGCTCTGAGAATCATAGCAGCAGAGTATGGTTACAACACAGGAAGCCAGTCAGTCCTTTGTGGCTGAACAGGCTGTCTTCAGGAGCAATTCTAGTGCCAATCCTGTAGCCCTGCAAATTCTTATTTTTCAGATATTCATCCAATTCTCTTTGGAAAGCTATAATTGAATCTGCATCTGAGGCTGTGCGTTTCAGATCCGAACCACAGTTGGCCATGTTTTTTCCTTTCATGAAATTTGGCCATTACTGTCAAGGTCAGAATTTATTGCCCACCCCTAATTGTCCTTGAGTGTGTGACGGTGAGCCACTGCCTTGAACTGCAACGACCTGATGCAGATGCACTGCTGTTTAAAAAAACTTTGCTTCTTTAGCTAATTGGCTTAAATTGGTATCTCAGGTTCTTGATATTTCAGCTGTTGGGAACAGCTTTTTCCCATCTGCTCTGTCCCACATCTTTTGATTTTGAATACCTTTATCAAATCTCCCCTCAACTTTCTCTTTGAGGAGAATAGCCCTAGTGTATCCATCTATCTACACAAGTTAAGTTCCTCACGTCTGGAATCATTCTCACGGATCTTTTCAGCACCCTCCTAATGCTTTCAACCCCACTTGGTGTGGTGCCCAGAACTGGATGGAAAACTTTAGTTGCGGTCAAACTAATATAGAGTTTAACATAACTTCCTTGTTTTTGAACTCTATGTAACCCTATTTATGAAGCTTAGAAACCTATATGACTCTTCATATGTCGGTCTTGCCATTCCAGAAATCAGTCTGGTGAACATTAGCTGGACTGTATAGCAAGAATGTCCTTCTTCCGTAAGAGACCAAAACTACACACACTACTCAGGTGTGGCCTCACCAATGCTCTATATAATTGCAGCAAGACATCTTTCTTCACTAGTATATTCAAATCCTCAACCTACCTGGCTGCCTTCAGTGATTTGTGTACGTGAATCCCCAGGCCCTTGAGTTCCTGCACCTTCTTTAGAATCACACTCTTGATTCCTTACTAAGTGTTATAAATTGCCACTCCTTGCTCTTCCTACCAAGGTGAATCACTTTACGCTCCCATGCAGTTGAGCATGTTGTTGATGAGTGAGCGCCATTTGATTGCAACAGTGAAGATAGCTGCAAACACTTCAGCTTTGTTTTGGCATTCACTTGATGGGCTTTGCCATTGTTGAGAAAGGGGGGATGTATACATTTAAAAACAAAATATTTACTAAACTACAAAAAAAGTCAAAATTAATTTTGCAGATATTTAAACATAGCCAGTATTTGTGCTGGAATCACCATTTACGCCGAGAGGAAACCTGCATGTTTAGAATTAATTTCATCAGATTGCTTGTTTCATGTGATTTGAATGTTTGAAAATGGAAGCAGTCAGCTGGATACTTAAGAAGCAGAGCTCATTGGTTAGTTGGAAAATAGGAGAATAAATTATTTTTCATTTTTTTTGGCATGAAAGTTTGGAAGATTGAGGATTGTTCAAAATGGGAAAAATTTCGTATTCAATAATCTGTTAGACATCACAGACGCCACACACCTTTTTTAATCTTTTCATATGTTCTAAAATTATATGTTCCTAAAATGCATCAGCTAATTCTTTACATTTTAGCTAAGCTTTCCTGATCCCTTTGTCAAACAGCAACTATTGTTTTCCTAGGATTCCTTCTACCACTATGTAGAATCACAGTATTGGTATAACTTGAAGCCATTTGGCCCATTGTATCTGCACCAGCACTTTAGTGCAACTCGCCCACCTTCTCCCAGAAATCCTGCACTTTCTCCCTATTAACATAAGTGTAATCCTTTTTTGCATATCCTCTATTGAATCTTTCTCCATCAGCTTTTAGTCTGTGCATTCCAGACCTTAACTTTTGCTGCATTAATTTTTTTTTGCTTCTTTGTCAATCAATCCAAATCTATACCCTCTCACTTTTGATCCTTTCACAGTTGGAAACTGCCTTATATACTCTGTCCAAACTCCTCATAGTTTTGAATACCTTTATCAAATTTTCCCTCAACAGCTTGTTCAAGGAGAACCATTCAAATCTATCTTTATAAGTGAAGCTCCTCATCCTGGAATTATTTTCATTCATCTTTGCACTCTCTCCAATGCCTTCTCAATCTCTCAGAACTAGACACATGGAGATCTAGCAAAGAGAAGGGATCTAAATTGGAGATTAATTGGAAAGGAAATGCACATCTGAAATGGAGAATTTGGTTCACACGTTCTTTTCTGCTCATTTTTTTCCTGGGATTGGTCTTCCAAGTCATTTGTCTTTTTAACTGTTGCATATTTGTAGTTTTCATGCGCTTGTGATTTCTGTTCTTTTTGTTTAAAAATAGAAACTTAATGAGTTGAAATTTAATTAGGAAGTCATTTTTGGATAATCCAAAGTTTGAGGAAAAAGCAGAACACTGACTTTTACTCCATTAGTAAATATATTTTGAAATCAATCATCAAACCTCATCTACACTCTCGGTCATCAATGTGGAAATCAAACCAAGCCCAAATCTTTCATTAATATTTAAACTGAGGGCAAAGCAGAAGTAAAGCTATTATGTTACTTAGCCATCAACCATGTCTGTGCCATTAAGATAATTTTATTATTCTAATGCTCTCATAGTTGATTCCCACCTTCCACTCTCTAAACTTGAGCTCCATCTTAAAACTTTGCTTCAGTGTTCTAACTCTCACTGTCCTGTATAGCCATTGTACCATGTTCGTATGATGTATCTTATGTTGTACATGACTTATAGTACGATGTACTATAGGGGAATTTCACTGCAATATTAATGTAAGCCTTACTTGTGACTAACATATAAATTTTATTTTATTTATGTTCATTGATTCCACACCACTTTTACTTAAAAGGTTCTAAGCCTTGTGGTCAGTTCCCTCTATGATTTTGCTTCTTTCCTATCTGTAAGCTTCTCTTGCTCTGCAACACTCCAAGATCTCATCATTTCTCTAATTCTGTCTTCATGCTGATTTTTGTTGCTCCACCGTTGGTGGCCATTTCTTCAGCTGCCCAGGCCCTATGTTCTGGGATTCCCTCTCGCAATCTCTGTGCCTCTCTACATCTCCTCCCTTTTAAGTTATTTCTTAAAATCTATTTTGGTCAAGCATTGGGCCATCTACCCTTATGGCTCTGTGAAATGCCTTTGGGTATTGCTGTTAAATGAATTGCATAAATGCAAGTTATTGATGTATGTGTATATATTTTACGAAGTGCATACTGGCTGAACGGTTTGACTCCATTGTTTATATTTGAAAGATATGCAACTTAACATGATTTAATTGGAGGAAAAGTGATCTGTTCCCAGGAATTAACTATCTTTATTAATCATGCTATCTGCTTTATGAATACTATCTGGGACGTTGTACATTCAAAAACATTCTTAACTGACTTTAACGTAATATGAGGAGCCACCATATTTACTTGAAAATGTCCAAATAAAGGTTTAATGATTTGCAAGAAATTGAAGCTGCTTTCTCCAGTACTTGAGTTTAAAGGAATTCTAATTCCCTCCATGAATTTGATCACAATAACATTCCCTTGTCCATCTAGCAATTAGGTGTATTCAGAATAAGACTGAATTCTGAGCAGAAGTTTCTCCCCCCCTCTGTCAATTTTAATGTTTCTTTGCCCCCTTGCAGCCAAATTATGTTCTCATTTGACATTGACAAATGTACTCTTTCCACCAGGGGTGCCATTTTGGTACAATCTCAGTTAGCTTTTTTTTAATCTTTCTCTGCTTTACCCTAGTGAAACGTATCCAAATTGCATAGCCTTTACTGCCACCTAGGTCTAGACCAACCAGCTCATCAGAGACTGGGTCTTAAACTTGGGCTGTTCTGAAAATGGCCTCATTGCCCATTGATAAAGAAAACAACAAGATTTTGTTTTGAAATAAAATTCTGATTTTCTTAATGCCTGATAGAGTAAATGCAGCATCAAATTGAGGCATGCAGATTTAGATAATCCCACTATTTTTAAGCTGAATGAGCCATTTTTCTTAGTAACATAGAAGTAAAAACTGTTTCTTAATGTACCCCGTCTGACGAGAGAAAAGTCAGATTGATCACTTTTGCTGTTCAGTGATGCTGATGTTAAGGTGGGGATGAGTTTGGGTTCTATTGATATGCCTCTGAGTTGAATTGTTTGTCTGAGCTCAGTGTGTAGGCTTGCATGTGAAGTTATGCCCGTTCCTCCCCACATATGCTGTGGCAAAAAGCTGGCTGACGTGTGAGCTCAACAGTCCTCTTGTTGAGCCACGTAGAAAGGTGCTGACATCTGTGGAACTGAATTCTGCTATGAATTGCTACTTTGAAAAAGGGAAAGTGATTTCTACTGTCAAAATGTGACATTTACTTATTTGTGCAAACAAAAATATGTAAGTCATGTCTCTTTTTTTTTCCCCCATAAACCTCAAAATTACCCCTTGCTGGTGAAAAGGGTGTGTCTATTTTGTCATTCCTGTGAACAAATGGTTAGAATAATTCTGCTGTGAGCTGCAAGAGGCAGATTGAGTGATATGCTGATAGATGGCAAGACTGTGCTCAAATTGGCAGTTATGTATTCTGAAATAATTGAGGCTATCTAAGGATTGTGCTGAATGAGCTGTCTTTCTTAAATTAAGTGGATTAACTGCAAAGTTAATAAAATTAGCTAGTTTGTGTTTTGATTATGGAAGTTTTTGAGAACAGAATGAGCCATGGTCTGAATAAAATAGGTTTATGCTAACAAAGCCCTTGGTGCTGAGATGTTTATGGTGAGACAGTAAGAAAGTGAGTTTGGATTGAATTTGATTCAACACCGAGTGGGTCAGACTTTTTGAGACCAGGCAAAAAAGTGAGAATTAAATATCTACATAATAAATCTCATGACCACAAATGTTAGGATAGTGATGGCAGGATCTGGAGCTGGCCCAGTGATTTGTGTGGAATATGTGCTTTAGAATATCAAATTAGTGAAGTATGCAAGAGGAGCCCACATGCAATAAATGTTCTCTTGTGACACAGGTATGAGACAGAATAGGGAGATGATGTTAAAGGGTATAAATATTCAGTTTTGTGTACCATTGTGCAGAATTGAGGAACTTAAGACGAACTAGAATGGAAGGACAGCCTTTCAGAAACTTGGGTTCAGTTAGGGTGAGATTGCTTAGCTGTTGGATTTTCAGACAAGTTATAGAAGGATGATTGGAGAGGGCTTGGTGAACCAAAGGTATGGGAGCTTTTATTGATGGTGCTTAAATAAACTCTGGTTGTACGTTATATAACTTAATTCATGCAAAAGAAATTGCGGGTCAATTGTCGATTCGTTGACAATTTGGAGAGAGTTCAGAGTAGTATCTTCATCCCAAATAAGACTGGGATGTGACAAATGCTTAAACTGGAGAGGGCGTTCTTAAGAATGCTTTAAAGGCTATTTCTTGCTGTGTGTTCCAAACTGCTAGAACTGGTCCTGGGTTATGAAGCAGAGTATTTAGAAAATGGCAGAAACATTTAAATGAATACGTTGGTTCTCTTCACAGGAGAACATGGGGGGGAGGGAGAAAAGCCCAGAAGTCACGGGGAACCAAAGGTCTATTTGAAAATTAGATAGGGAATATCTAATTAATATCAGGAAATAGAATGGTATTGAAGAAATCAATGGATTAAGTGACAAAATGTTCCCTGGACCTGACAACCTGCATACTAGTTTTTAAAAGGAGCAGCTACAGAGATAGTGGATGCATTAGTTTTGATCTATGTGGATTGGAAGGTAGCAAATGTAACACTGCTATTCAAGAAAGGTGGAATGAATTGTGTGTCCCAAGGATCAGTGCTGGGGCTTCAACTTTCTAAAATTTATATAAATGACTTGGATGAAAGGATCAAAGGTATGGTTAGGAAATTTGCTGACAACACCTCACAGGTAAGAAAGTAAACTGTGAAGAGTACATAAGGAGGCTATGAAAGGTCATGGATAGATTAATTGAATGGACAAGCATCTGGAAAATATAATGTGGGCAAATGTGAAATGGTCTGTTTTGGCATGAAAAATTAAAAAAAATTAAATGGTGAGAGACTTGAGTGCTCAGAGATTCAGGGGGATCTGGGTGTTCACGTGCATGAATCAATAAAGGCCAGTATGTAGGTGCTGCAAGTATTTTAGAAACTTAATAGAATGTTATCATTTATTGTGAAGGAAATTGGTTACAGAAATAGCAAGGTTATATTTCAGTTGTACAGGGCATTGGTGAGACCAGATCTGGAGTACAGTATTGGTCAACTTATTTAAGAAAGATGCAAAAGAAGCAGTTCAAAGAATCCTTACTAGACTAATACAAGGAATGGGCAGGTTGTTTTCTGAGGAAAGGTGGACAGGTTGGAAGAGAAAGAGTTGACTTGATTGACACCTTTTGAGATCCTGAGGGAGTCATGACAGGGTAGATGTGGAGAGGATGTTTCCTCTTGTGGGACAATCTAGAACGAGGGGTCACTGTTTAAAAATAAGGGGTGGCTCATTTAAGACCAAGAAATTTATTCTCTGAGGGTCTTTGGAACTCTCTTCCTCAAAAAGTAGCCTTTGAATATATTTTAAGGCAGAGCTAGATAGATTTTTAACTAACAAGGGGGTGGCAGGAATGTGGGGTTCAAGTAATGGTTGGACCAGCCATTATTTTCTTGAATGGTGGAGCAGGTATATAAGGCTGAGTGGCCTACTCTTGTTCCTAATTCCGATGTTTCTATGTGGAGAGAATGAAACTACAGGCAAGTTAACCTAACATCAGTTGTAGGGAAAACACAGGAATCATGGTAATATGGCATTAATTATAAAATGATTGCCCTGCGCAATGTGAATTTATGGATAGGCAATCATGTTTGACAAATGAGTAGCACATACCTGGGAACACCACCACCTGGAGGTTCCCCTCCAATTCACTCACATCCTGATTTGGAACTATACCACTGTTCCCTCATTGTCACTGGGTCAGAATCCTGGAATTCCTCCCTCATCAGCACTGTGGATATACTGATATGATGTGGAGATGCCAGTGTTGGACTGGGGGTAAGCATAGTAAGAAGTCTCACGACACTAGTAAGAAGTCTCTCAACACCAGGTTAAAGTCCAACAGGTTTATTTGGCAGCACTAGCTTTAGGAGCCTCAAGCTCCTTCTTCAGGTGAAGGAGGACTTGTGTTCACAAACAGGGCATATAAAGACATAAACTCAATTTACAAAATAATGGTTAGAATGAGTCTTTACAGGTAATCAAATCTTAAAAGTACAGACAATGCGAGTGGAGAGAGGATTAAGCCCAGGTTAAAGAGATGTGTATTGTCTCCAGCTAGGACAGTTAGTGAGGTTTTGCAAGCCCAGGCAAGTTGTGGAGATTACAAATAGTGTGCCATGAACCCAAGATCCTGGTTGAGGCCGTCCTCGTGTGCAGAACTTGGCTATCAGTTTCTGTTCAGCGATTCTGCATTGTCATGCATCATGAAGGCCACCTTGGAGAACACTTACCGGAAGATCAGAGGCTGAATGCCCATGACTGCTGAAGTGTTCCCCAACTGGAAGGGAACACTCCTGCCTGGTGATTGTTGAGCGATGTTCATTCGTCTGTTGTCGTAGCATCTACCTGATACGTTGCAGGAAAGGATGGCCTGAAGCATGGTACATTGGGGAGACCATGCAGATGCTGTGACAACGGTTGAACAAACACTGCTCCACAATCACCAGGCAGGAGTGTTCCCTTCCAGTCAGGGAACACTTCAGCAGTCACGGGCATTCAGCCTCTGATCTTTGGGTAAGCGTTCTCCAAGGCGGCCTGCATGACACACAACGCAGAATCGCTAAGCAAAAACTGATAGCCAAGTTCCGCACACGTGAGAATGGTCTCAACCGGGATCTTGGGTTCATGTCACACTATTTGTAACCCCCATGACCTTGCCTAGGTTTGTAACATCTCACTTACTGTCCTGGCTAGAGACAATACACATCCCTTTAACCTGTGTTTAACCCTCTCTCCACTCATGTTGTCTGTACCTCTTAAGACTTGATTACCTGTAAAGACTCACGTTCCAAGCATTATCTTGTAAATTGAGTTTGTGTTTTTATATGCCCTGTTTGTGAACACAAGTCCTCCTTCACCTGAAGAAGGAGGTTGAGGCTCCGAAAGCTAGTGCAGCCAAATAAACCTGTTGGACTTTAACCTAGTGTAGTGAGACATCTTACTGCAATATACCAATATGTCAGGGACTGCAACAATTCAAGAAGGCAGCTCACCACCACAACCTCAAGGGTAACTAGGGTTGGGCAATAAATGCTGGTTGAGTCAGTGATACCCACATCCTGTAAGTGAATTTATAAAAATCTGCTTGTTTTGAGGTTGTTGCTAGTCAGGTAGATAAAGGGGAGCTAGTGGATGTGATCTATTTTGGTTTGCAAAAAGCATTCAGGTGTTGCACAAAAAGCTTTACACATCTGGGACAGGTATGGGCTTTCATCAGAACCCACAGCTGAAATCCCTGTTTCTTTCTCCACAGATGCTGTCTGACCTGATGAGTATTTCCGGCATTCTCTATTCTCATTTCAGATTTCCAGCATCTCTACTATTTTGTTTTTAAATTATGTTTCCTGGGAGTAATATATTTAGTATGGATTGAGGGTTGGTTAATTGATAGGGAACTGAGTATTGATTAAATTGGTTGATTTCAGTTTGGCAGGCTGTGACTAGCAGGACCAGTGCTTTGCTCTGTTGTTCACAATCAACATCAACTTATTTGGGGGAATCAAGTATAATACACCTTTGCTGATCCTACAAAGTTAGAAAGGAAAGTAAGCTGTGAGGAAGACTTAAGGGGCTGCAAAAAGGCTAAGGCAGATTAAATAAGTCAGAGATCAGGTTAAAGTGCAACAGGTTTATTTGGAGTCGCAAGCTTTCAGAGCATTGCTTCTGTATCAGGTGAGACTGATAGAGATGCATCATAGAAAGCATTCTTTCCAGATGTATCACAGCTTGGTATGGCTTCTCCTTTGACCAAGATTGCAAGTAACTACAAAGAGTTCTGAACGTCACCCAGTCCATGTAAAGCAGCCTCCCATCCAATGACTTCATCTACACTTGCTGCTATCTCGGGAAAGCAACCATCATAATCAAGGACCCCATGTACCCCGGGCATATTGTCTTCCACCACCTTCCGTTGGGGAAAAAAAGTACAAAAGTTTGAGGGTCATATACCAGCTGACTCAAGAACAGCTTCTTCCCTGCTGTCATCAGACTTTTGAATGGACCTACCTTATATTAAGTTGATCTTTCTCTACATCCTAACAATGACTATAGCACTATATTTTGCTCCCTTTCCTTTCCTTTTCCCCAACGTACTCTAATAGTTGATATGCTTTGTATAGCGCGCAAGAAGCAATACTTTTCACTGTATACCAAACGTGGCAATAATTAATCATATCAGATATATTTTAAATAGTGAGAAAGTGGAAATGGTGGTATTCAGAAAGACCTGGGTCCCCATTTGGAAATCATAGAAGGTTTACATGCAAGTACATCAGGCAAATGAGATAGCAAATGCTATGTTAGACTTCTGTTAGTGTTTGGAGTATCACTATAGAATTCATTAAGACCACATCAGAAGTATTAAGTACAGTTTGTCTCCTTACATAAGCAAAAGTATCCTTGTCTCGGAGGGAGGGAGAACAACAATGGTTCACTGGACTGATTCCTGGAATGAGGAGTTTGTCATGTGAGGAAAGATTGAGAAGAATAGGCCTATATTTGGGCAGCACAGTGGTTAATACTGCTGCTTCACAGCTCCAGGGGCCTGGGATTCCTGGCTTAGAGCATTGTCTGTGCGAAGTCTGCACCATCTCCCTGTGTCTACATGGGTTCTTCCCACAGTCCGAAAGACGCACTGGTTAGCTGCATTGGCTATGCTAAATTCTCCATCAATGTACCGGAATAGGCACCAATTGGAGTGTGGTGACAAGGGGATTTTCACAGTAACTTTATTGCAGTGTTAATGTAAGCCTGCTTGTGACATTTAATAAGACTAACTTTTAAACTTCTTATATTCCATCAAGTTTAGAAGAATAAAAGATGGTGTCATTGGAACATATAAAATTCTCCAGGAGCTTGAGGGATGTTTCCCTGTCTACTGTCTAGAGTCAGTTGTCAAAGTCTCAAAATAAGGGATTAAGAACATAAGAACATAAGAAATAGGAGCAGGAGTAGGCCATCCAGCCCTTCGAGCCTGCCCCGCCATTCAATAAGATCATGGCTGATCTGTCGCTGCTCAGTTCCACTTTCCCGCCCTCTCCCCATAACCCTTAATCCCCTCTCCTATCAAAAACCCATCAACCCGCGTCTTAAAAATATTTAGCGAGGCAGCCTCCACCACTTCAACGGGCAGAGAATTCCAGAGATTCACCACCCTTTGAGTGAAGAAGTTCCTCCTCAACTCCGTTCTAAACCGCCCCCCTTTTATCTTGAGGCTGTGCCCCCTAGTCCTATTGTCTTTTTTGAGCGGGAAGAGTCTTTCCACCTCTATCCTATCCATCCCATTCATCATCTTATACGTCTCAATGAGATCTCCTCTCATTCTTCTAAACTCTAACGAGTACAAGCCCAGTTTATTCAGCCTCTCCTCATAGCTCAACCCCCTCAACTCCGGTATCAGCCTAGTAAACCTCCTCTGCACTCCCTCCAAGGCCAAAATATCTTTGCGCAGGTGCGGCGCCCAAAAATGCACACAGTACTCCAGTTTCGGCCTCACCAATGCCCTATACAGCTGCAGCAAGACCTCCCTACTTTTATATTCAATCCCCCTCGCTATGAAGGCCAGCATCCCATTCGCCTTCCTGACCACCTGCAAGCTGGGTTTTTGCGACTCGTGCACAAGGACCCCGAGGTCCCTCTGCACCGTCGCCTGCTGCAGTTTTTCGCCCCATAAGTAATAGTCCTTCCTACCATTCTTCCTACCAAAGTGGACCACCTCACACTTGCCAACATTAAATTCCATTTGCCATTTCCTGGCCCATTCGCCCAGCCTATCTAGATCCTTCTGCAGACTCTCCACAGCCTCCGCACAATTTGCCGTTCCCCCAATCTTGGTGTCATCAGCAAATTTCGACACTCTACACTTGGTTCCCTCCTCCAGATCATCTATATAAATGGTAAAAAGCTGAGGCCCCAGCACCGACCCCTGGGGCACTCCACTAGTCACCATCCGCCAATCCGAATAGCACCCATTGACCCCCACTCTCTGCCTCCTATTTGACAACCAATCCTCTATCCACGCTAACACCCTACCCCCAACTCCATGTCCCTCGACCTTCTGCAATAACCTCTTGTGAGGCACTTTGTCAAACGCCTTCTGAAAATCTAGAAAGACCACATCCACCGGCTCTCCTCTATCCACCGCCCTAGACACATCCTCATAGAACTCCAGTAAATTTGTCAGACACGACTTCCCTTTAATGAAACCGTGCTGCATCTGCTCTATCAAGGAATTCCCTTCAAGATGCCTTGCAATTTCCTCCTTAATGACAGATTCTAACATTTTACCTACCACAGACGTTAAACTAACCGGCCTATAATTCCCTGCCTTTTGCCTGGCACCCTTCTTAAACAACGGCGTAACATTAGCCGTTTTCCAATCATCCGGCACTTCCCCGGAATCCAGCGACGTTTGGAAAATAACCACCAAGGCATCCACTATCACCTCCGCCATTTCTTTCAGAACCCTCGGATGCATTCCATCCGGTCCTGGGGACTTGTCCACAATCAGCCCCTCCAGTCTGTCGAGCACCGCCTTTCTAGTAACAGTAATGTCATTAAGACCCTCCAGTCCTACCACCTTTCTATCGCTAACACCCGGCAAATTATTCACGTCCTCCTCCGTGAAGACAGAAACAAAAAAGTTATTCAAGACCTTAGCCATATCCCCATCCCCTACCACTAGGTCCCCTTTCTCATCCTCTAAAGGACCAACATTCACCCTAGCCAGCCTCTTCCTTTTTATATATTTATAAAAACTCTTGCTATCCTTTTTTATATTAAGCGCTAGCCCAGCTTCATAGTTTCTCCTACCCTTCCTTATCAACTTCTTTGTCAATCTTTGTTGACATTTAAACCTCTCCCAATCCTCTTCTCGCCCACTACTCTTAGCTACTCTAAATTCCTCCGCTTTTAGTTTAACACTTTCCTTCACCTCCTTTGTTATCCACGGCTTATTACCTCTCCTCCTACTATCCTTTTTGACCATCGGAATAAATTTCCGTTGAGCACCAAGAAAGATCTCCTTAAAGATCTTCCACTGCTCCTCAACAGACCCTCCCTCCAACGCGCTCTCCCAGTCCACATTCGCCAATTCTTCTCTCATCCTACCGTATTTCCCTCTATTCAAACAAAGGACGCGTGTCGGGGAACCCACTTTCTCCTCCTCCATCTGCACCAGAAACTCCACCATACAATGATCACTCTCCCCAAGAGGATCCTTCACCACAAGGTCCCTAATTCTACCCGCTTCATTACATAGCACCAGATCCAAGATAGCTCGCTCCCTCGTCGGCTCCAACACACACTGTTCGAGGAAACTATCCCGGCAGCATTCCAAGAACTCTTCCTCGAGCCCCCCGCGTCCAACATGGGTCGACCAATCAATATGCAGATTGAAATCCCCCATAACTACGGCCGTCCCATTCCTGCACGCCGCACTTATTTGCGCGTTAACAGCCCGCCCCATCTCCAGATCATTATTCGGGGGCCTATAGACGACACCCACCAGCGTCTTCCTCCCTTTGCTGTTCCTAATCTCCACCCACAACGATTCCACCCTCTGCTCCTTGGCTCCAATATCATCCCTTGCTACCACCGTGATGCTATCCTTAATCAGTAGAGCTACGCCCCCCCCTTTTCCCTCCTGCCTATCCTTCCTAAACACTTGATAGCCCTGTACATTCAGCTCCCAGTCCCTGTCACCCTGCAGCCACCTCTCTGTAATGGCCACCAGATCGTATCCATTTGTGTCGATCTGCGCCATCAGCTCATCCACTTTATTCCGAATGCTTCGTGCATTCAGGTAAAGCGCTTTCATCCCAGCCTTCACCTGGACCCTATTTGCCGCAACGCCACCAACTATACTCACGCCCCCTACTCCCTCTATTATTGGGACATCCTCGGATTGGCCAGTTAGGATTAAGCTGAGAATCTTTTTCACTCAGAAGGTTGTGAAATGTTGGAATTTTCTGCTACAGGTAATTGTGACTGCTCAGTCATTAAATATATTCAAGTCAGAAATTAACAGATTCTTCAATAATGAGAAAATCAAGGGATACTGGGATAATGTAGAAAGATATAGTTGAAGTGCATGATCAGCCAGGATTTTAGCTGTGGAGTAAGCTCAGAAGGCCAAACAATACGCTTTTGTTCCTGTTTCTTGTGCTCTAAACATGTAAGTGACCTGAAAATAGAATATGTGGGACTGAATGATTATTTAAAAAGCGTTTGGAAAGTAGCTAATTTTGGAGGCATGTAAAAACTCCTGATTTAATTGATCGTTAAAAATGGGAGGTCAAGTACCAGCAATAGGAGATGTTTCATTTGGCGATTTTGGTGCTTGTTTAAAAGCATACATGCAAGTGATAAAAGGGATATCAAATGCCCCATGGATAAGTGGGAAGTTGCAAGCTTAAGAGATTTGTGTATTTTTTTTCAAAAAAAGATGGAGATGCTACTTTTTTTAAAAGGTCATTATAATGTCTATAAATGAAGCAGATGTAGCAATTAAGGTGGTTAATGGAGTATGAAAAAAAATTGAAACTCGATATATTAAGGGCTTATCAGTTCATTAGAAGTAAAAGTATAGTCGAAGGAAGTGTGGGACCAAGCCACTGAAGGAGATGCCTTGTACTCAGAATGAGGAAATAGCATAGACGCTTGAGTGTTCACAGATAATGAAAATAGTGTTGCCGGGTCTCTGAAGAGAATGTGGAGAGGACTATAAACTGAAGCTAATATTTAAAAAGACACTATTTGAAAAAGCACTTCATGCGAATGAAAGTATTAAAGACACTAGACCAAATGTTGTATGTCTTGGAAGATTAAAGGAGTTTGGAGAGGTGCTAATGGAGGTAATATCAACATTTTCCAAAATAAGTTAGTTAGAATAGTAGCAAAGGATTGGAGGGTAGGGGAATATATTGTGGGAAAATTTCTAAGAATGATAGAATGTGATGAATTAGGAAATATTTAGGAAAGCCTGGGGACTGTCAGCTTGGTCATGTTTGAGTAAACTTACATTTTTTGAGAAAGTTGGTGTGTGTAGGTAAGCAGGATATGATGTGTTTTACCATCTAGAAGCTCTTGATGGTTTACCAAATACATCATTTTTTAAGAACATGAATGCACATGTTGTTTAATAGAATGTAGCTACATGAGTAGATGGGCAGCTACTGACAGGAAACAGAAGAGTAGTAAGTTGTTTTGGACGGATGGGATATTGTCTGTGCCTTACCCAGGGATTTCTGTCTTGACCTCTGATTTTAATATGGATGATTTAGATGTAGATGTGTGGAACAACAATTTTTTTCCAGTTGATGCTCATCTTCGTGGCAAACCAAAGAAGACAAGTGGAAAATGTTGGAAAAAGAAGTATATTTTGGGATACAGGGAAAATAGAAGAAAGTATACTTTATTCTGCCACTGTTATTTATCTTACCTTTAGAGTTATTTTTGGGGTGAGGTTATTTAAATCTTTTGAAGATTGGTTAAAACATAAAATGAGAAATTGAAATTATATGCGTCAAACATGAGAACATTGAATATAAAAGCAAGGAAGTAATGTTTAAGTTTGTAGAAGACATTGTTCAGGGCTATGGATGAAGTATTGCATGCAGTTTTGGGAAAGGTGTTAGCGTGGAAAGGGCACAGCATTACTCCATTGGGACATGGACTGTTTACCACAGTCAAAGACTACAATGCAAAATGGAATTGAAAAAGAAAAGTGAAAAGAAGATTTATGAAGAAAGGACAGACTAAATTGAAAATATTCAATGCTGGCTGAAGAACTCAAAAGTAGACACTGTAACCAAATTCCTCCTATATTGTGATTTTTATAATGTCTGTGTTTATCAGAATATCAATACTTATTTCAAATACATATTTGATCCAATGTGTTGCAATCATTTAGTTTTCAATCAGTACAATTTTTTGAATTTTATGACGATTATTTATCCTAAGGAAAAAGGAGGTGAAGAAGGTGATAGCCTCCACCTGTCAGTCGTACAGTAGTATTGAAATTTCTGGAGTAGTTTTAACTAATTTTTTTCTTTTTTAAAATTGTTTTTGGGACATTTCTTTGGACATAGGTCCTGTCCACAAGAAATAGGATACAGCTTTCAAATTACAGTCTCATTAATCTAACCTCGTTCAAAGAAATGATCACCATTTATTGCCCATCCCTTTGTCCTTGAAAAGGTCACTTCAGTGTGAAGTAGGCTACACCCAGCATGCAATTGGAGAGAATTTCAGGAATTTGACCCAGCAATGGTGAAAGAATGATTATAGATGCTAGTGGAGCTCACAAATTTGGAGGGTGCTATGAAGGAGCTTTTATTGCTGTATGTTGTGTTGATAGTATACAATGGTGCTAGTGTTGTGCTGGTAGTGGACAGAATGAAAGTGACATTTTGTCCTGAATGGCCTTGAACTTCCTGAGTATTGTTGGAGCTTTATTCATCCAGGCAAGTAGGAAGTATTCCACATCTGGCTTGTGCCTTCATAGATGTATGGGCTGTGGGAGTCAGTAGGTTAAACACTTGCCACAGAATTCCCAGCCTACTTGTACCATAATATTTATATGGCTGATCCAGTTCAGTTTCTGGTCTGTGGCTGGCACCCATGAAGGTTGATAGTGGGGAATTCTGCACTGATAATGCTGTTGAATATCAAGGGGAAATGGTTAGCTTCTTTCTTGTTAGAGATGATCATTGCCTGACACATTTGTGGTGTGAACGTCACTGTCACTTATCAGCTTAAGCCTGAAGGCTGTTTAGACTTGCTACGTATGGACGTGGACTGCTTCAGTATCTGAGGAATCAAAAATAAAACCAAACATTGTACAGTCATCAACAAACATTCCCACTTCAAATTTTATGATGTAGAGAAGAACATAATGAAGCAGCTGAAGATGGTTGGGCACTATCCTAAGGAATTCATGTCCTGGGACTGAAATGACTGACCTCCAACAGCTATGATCATCATTCTTTTGTGCTAGATATGACTCCAACAAGTGGAGAGTTTGCCCTGATTCCCACTGACTTCAGCTTTGCCTGGGCTGCTTAGTGCTCACAATCAAATGCTGCCCTGGTGTCAGAGGCAATCACTGTCACCTCCTGTTCTGAATTCAGCTGTTTTGTCCATGTTTGGACCAAGGCTGGAAGGAGGTTAGGAACTGAGAAGCCCAGATGGAACCCAAACTGAGCATCAGTGAAGAGGTTATTATCATGCAAGTACTGCTTCCTACTATTGTCAATGACACCTTGCACCTCTTTGAGGTTAGACTAATGAGGCTGTAATTTGAAGCATGTATCCTATTTCTTGTGGACAGGACATATCTGGACAATGTTCAACATTGGGTAGTTGTCCTGGAGCTGCTTGTCTATTTCTGGAGCATGAGTCTTCAGTAATACTTCTAGAATATTGTATAGGCCTGTAGCCTTAGCAGTATCCAGTGCCTTTAACTATTCCGTGATATCGTGTGGAGCAAACTGAATTATTTGAAGATTGTCACCTGTGATGCTGGGGACCTCATGACTAGGTTGAGATGCATCACTGACCTGGTACTTCTGGGGTAAGACGGTTGTAAATGCTTCAGCCTTGGAATGCTGGTCTCCCCCCATCATTGAGAAGGGGGATATTTGTGGAACTGCCTCCTCCAAATAGTTTATTTATCCACCACCAAGCACATCTGGATGTGGCAGCACTGCAGTGCTTGGACCTGATCTGTTGGTGTGGGATTGCTTAGTTTCCTCTTTTGCGTACGCTTCTGCTATCTGGCATACTTCACCAGTCTGTGTTGCCACTTCACTGGATTTTTTTTGGAACTCCACTCAATCAGGTAAGTAGAGAATATTCCATCACACTCCTCACTTCACACTGTAGATGGTGAACAGGCATTGAGGAGTCAGGAGTTGAGTTGTTCTCTGCATCATCTGCAGAAGGATCTAGATAGGCTGGGCGAATGGGCCAGGAAATGGCAAATGGAATTTAATGTTGGCAAGTGTGAGGTGGTCCACTTTGGTAGGAAGAATGGTAGGAAGGACTATTACTTACGGGGCGAAAAACTGCAGCAGGCGACGGTGCAGAGGGACCTCGGGGTCCTTGTGCATGAGTCGCAAAAACCCAGCTTGCAGGTGCAGCAGGTGGTCAGGAAGGCGAATGGGATGCTGGCCTTCATAGCGAGGGGGATTGAATATAAAAGTAGGGAGGTCTTGCTGCAGCTGTATAGGGCATTGGTGAGGCCGCAGCTGGAGTACTGTGTGCAGTTTTGGGCGCTGCACCTGCGCAAAGATATTTTGGCCTTGGAGGGAGTGCAGAGGAGGTTTACTAGGCTGATACCGGAGTTGAGGGGGTTGAGCTATGAGGAGAGGCTGAATAAACTGGGCTTGTACTCGTTAGAGTTTAGAAGAATGAGGGGAGATCTCATTGAGACTTATAAGATGATGAATGGGATGGACAGGATAGAGGTGGAGAGACTCTTCCCGCTCAAAAAAGACAGTAGGACTAGGGGGCACAGCCTCAAGATAAAAGGGGGGGCGGTTTAGAACGGAGTTGAGGAGGAACTTCTTCACTCAAAGGGTGGTGAATCTCTGGAATTCTCTGCCCGTTGAAGTGGTGGAGGCTGCCTCGCTAAATATTTTTAAGACGTGGGTTGATGGGTTTTTGATAAGAGAGGGGATTAAGGGTTATGGGGAGAAAGCGGGAAAGTGGAACTGAGCAGTGACAGATCAGCCATGATCTTATTGAATGGCGGGGCAGGCTCAAAGGGCTAGATGACCTACTCCTGCTCCTATTTCTTATGTTCTTATGTTATGTTCTTATGTTCACCCCTGACCAGCTTTTGTAGCTGCAACATCCTCTAGATAACCATTGACTTTATTTTTAGATATGCCTGGTGCTGCCCGTGGCATATTCCTCTTCACTCGTCATTGAATCATGGTTGAATCCTCATTTTAATGCGGTTACAGACTGTGGTTGGATATAATCCTGCTGCTGATGGCTCACAATACCTCATGGATGTCCAGTTTTGATTTGCTAGATCTGTTTTAAATATCTCATTTTAGAAGGGTGATAATGCTAAATAACATGAAGGGTATCCTTAATGTGAACATGGGACTTTGTCCCCAAGTAGACTGTGTGATAGTTACTCTTATTGATACTGCCATGAGTCAAACAAATTGATTGGTGAGAATGAAGACATACCTTCTTATTGTTTTCCTCTTGCACAGAGCCAGCCGAGCCAAGGCTTGACCAATTCAATCAATAGTGGTATAACCAAGCCATTCTTGGTGATGGACGTTGCCCTTGTTAACCTTAGTGGTTTCCAATTGGTGTTAAACATGGAGTGCTGATTTGTCTGCTGAGGTGAGAAAGGGTCATAGATGGTAATTAGCAGGAAGTTTCTTTGTCCATGTTTGTTGTAATGCCAGCAGACTTTGTGAGGTTCAGAACCGCTGTTAAGGACAACAAGGGCAACCCCCCACTGTGCTGCCATCCTTGGTGTATTTGTCTTGCTGGAGGAACAGGATGTACCACAGGACGGTGGTAATGGTCTCTGGTATGTCAGGCTGTTGCTTGACTAGTCTCTGCAACAGCTGTCCTAATTTTTACACAAGTCTCTGGAAGATAGTAAGAAGGACTTTTCAGGGCCAACAATACTGGGTGTTGTGTGAAAAAATTTGGGATTTGAATCAAAGTGGGAATTTTGTGCAGAGGGGAAAAGAGGTGTTCTCTTGCTTTTTGCTTTCTAACCTTTTCATCCTTCAGAAAATGGTCTTGGCTTGCTGCAGGAGTAGCTACCTGTTTCGGATGTATCTGGCAAGTATTTACTAAGTGTTTAAGGTTTATTCCATTTCTAGGTTTTAAAATAGTACAGGAACTGTTCATTTGTAAATTGAAAATAGATAAAATGCAGCATAAATAAGTAAATTTAATTAAGTAATTATTTAAAACATGTTAAGGATGGCAGGACAGGTGATGTCAAGGCTGCAGCATATGGGAGCTCTTACATAACATTGCAATCAAGGGCAAACACGTCTGCAATAAGTGCTTGTGGCTTGAGGAACTTTGGCTCAGAGTCATTGAGATGGAGGCTGAGCTGCAGATGCTGCAACATATCAGGGAGGGAGAGAGTTACTCGGATGCTTTGTTTCAAACTGACTGGCTCTTCATTTAAATGCATTTAGTATTTGGCACAAAATATATGAATTACTACTGGTGATCTTGTAACCATTATAGAGCTGTGCTTAGTAGGAAATCAAAAAGGTAGGAGCTGAAATATCCAGGAGTGAGAGTTTTCGCAAGGACAGAAGAGGATGGAAAGGATGGTAGGATAGCTTTGATAGTTTCAGATGGAATAAGTACAATAGTGAGAAATGATCTTGGATTAGAAGATATAGAATCCATATGGGTGGTGGTAAGAAAATAATGGAAAGGAGATTGATGGGAGAAGTCTATTGGCCTCCTAGCTATACTAAGAACATAAGAACATAAGAAATAGGAGCAGGAGTAGGCCATCTAGCCCTTCGAGCCTGCCCCGCCATTCAATAAGATCATGGCTGATCTGTTGTGGCTCAGTTCCACTTTCCCGCCCTCTCCCCATAACCCTTAATCCCCTCTCTTATCAAGAACCCATCAACCCGCTTCTTAAAAATATTTAGCGAGGCAGCCTCCACCACTTCAACGGGCAGAGAATTCCAGAGATTCACCACCCTTTGAGTGAAGAAGTTCCTCCTCAACTCCGTTCTAAACCGCCTCCCCTTTATCTTGAGGCTGTGCCCCCTAGTCCTACTGTCTTTTTTGAGCGGGAAGAGTCTCTCCACCTCTATCCTATCCATCCCATTCATCATCTTATACGTCTCAATGAGATCTCCCCTCATTCTTCTAAACTCTAACGAGTACAAGCCTAGTTTATTCAGCCTCTCCTCATAGCTCAATCCCCTCAACTCCGGTATCAGCCTAGTAAACCTCCTCTGCACTCCCTCCAGGGCCAAAATATCCTTGCGCAGGTGCGGCGCCCAAAACTGCACACAGTACTCCAGCTGCGGCCTCACCAATGCCCTATACAGCTGCAGCAAGACCTCCCTACTTTTATATTCAATCCCCCTCGCTATGAAGGCCAGCATCCCATTCGCCTTCCTGACCACCTGCTGCACCTGCAAGCTGGGTTTTTGCGACTCATGCACAAGGACCCCGAGGTCCCTCTGCACCGTCGCCTGCTGCAGTTTTTCGCCACGTAAGTAATAGTCCTTCCTACCATTCTTCCTACCAAAGTGGACCACCTCACACTTGCCAACATTAAATTCCATTTGCCATTTCCTGGCCCATTCGCCCAGCCTATCTAGATCCTTCTGCAGACTCTCCACACCCTCCGCACAATTTGCCTTTCCCCCAATCTTGGTGTCATCAGCAAATTTCGACACCCTGCACTCGGTTCCCTCCTCCAGATCATCTATATAAATGGTAAATAGCTGAGGCCCCAGCACCGACCCCTGGGGCACCCCACTAGTCACCAACCGCCAATCCGAATAGCACCCATTGACCCCCACTCTCTGCCTCCTATTTGACAACCAATCCTCTATCCACGCTAACACCCTACCCCCAACTCCATGTCCCCTGACCTTCTGCAATAACCTCTTGTGAGGTACCTTGTCAAACGCCTTCTGAAAATCCAGAAAGACCACATCCACCGGCTGTCCTCTATCCACTGCCCTAGACACATCCTCATAGAACTCCAGTAAATTTGTCAGACACGACTTCCCTTTAATGAAACCGTGTTGCGTCCGCCCTATCAAGCAATTCCCTTCAAGATGCCTCGCAATTTCCTCCTTAATGACGGATTCTAACATTTTACCTACCACAGACGTTAAACTAACCGGCCTATAATTCCCCGCCTTTTGCCTGGCACCCTTCTTAAACAACGGCGTAACATTAGCCGTTTTCCAATCTTCCGGCACTTCCCCGGAATCCAGCGACGTCTGGAAAATAACCACCAAGGCATCCACTATCACCTCCGCCATTTCTTTCAGAACCCTCGGATGCATTCCATCCGGTCCTGGGGACTTGTCCACAATCAGCCCCTCCAGTCTGTCGAGCACCACCTCTCTAGTAACAGTAATGTCATTAAGACCCTCCATTCCTACCACCTTTCCATCGCTAACACCCGGCAAATTATTCACGTCCTCCTCCGTGAAGACAGAAACAAAAAAGTTATTCAAGACCTTAGCCATATCCCCATCCCCTACCACTAGCTCCCCTTTCTCATCCTCTAAAGGACCAACGTTCACCCTAGCCAGCCTCTTCCTTTTTATATATTTATAAAAACTCTTGCTATCCTTTTTTATATTAAGTGCTAGCCCAGCCTCATAGCTTCTCCTACCCTCCTTTATCAACTTCTTTGTCAATCTTTGTTGACATTTAAACCTTTCCCAATCCTCTTCTCGCCCACTACTCTTAGCTACTCTAAATTCCTCCGCTTTTAATTTAACACTTTCCTTCACCTCCTTCGTTATCCACGGCTTATTACCTCTCTTCCTACTGTCCTTTTTAACCATCGGAATAAATTTCTGCTGAGCACCAAGAAAGATCTCCTTAAAGATCCTCCACTGCTCCTCAGCAGACCTACCTTCCAACGCACTCCCCCAGTCCACATTCGCCAATTCTTCTCTCATCCTACCATACTCCCCTCTATTCAAACAAAGGACGCGTGTCCGGGAACCCACTTTCTCCTCCTCCATCTGCACCAGAAACTCCACCATACAATGATCACTCTCTCCAAGAGGATCCTTCACCACAAGGTCCCTAATTCTACCCGCCTCACTACATAGCACCAGATCCAAGATAGCTCGCTCCCTCGTTGGCTCCAACACACACTGTTCAAGGAAATTATCCCGGCAGCATTCCAGGAACTCCTCCTCGAGCCCACCTCGTCCAACATGGGTCGACCAATCAATATGCAGATTGAAATCTCCCATAACTACTGCCGTCCCATTCCTGCACGCCGCACTTATTTGCGCGTTAACAGCCCGCCCCACCTCCAGATCATTATTCGGGGGCCTATAGACGACACCCACCAGCGTCTTCCTCCCTTTGCTGTTCCTAATCTCCACCCACAACGATTCCACTTTCTGCTCTTTGGCTCCGATATCATCCCTTGCTACCACCTTGATACTATCCTTAATCAGCAGAGCTACGCCACCCCCTCTTTCCTCCTGCCTATCCTTCCTAAACACTTGATAGCCCTGTACATTCATCTCCCAGTCCCTGTCACCTTGCAGCCACGTCTCTGTAATGGCCACCAGATCGTATCCATTTGTGTCGATCTGCGCCACCAGCTCATCCACTTTATTCCGAATGCTTCGTGCATTCAGATAAAGTGCTTTCATCCCAGCCTTCACCTGGACCCTATTTGCCGTAACGCCACCAATTGGGACATCCTCGGCCTCTTCCCTTACCTGTACCCTATCCTTAACTTTAGGCCTCGTAGCGTCACCTACCCTCGCACCCTCCCCCCCCCTAATTAGTTTAAAGCCCTGTCTACAGTCCTCTTTACTCGATTCGCCAACACTCTGGTCCCAGCACGATTCAGACCAACCCCATCCCGCCCGAACAAGTCCCACCTACCCCAATACTGGTGCCAATGCCCCATAAATTCGAACCCATTCCTCCCACACCAATCCCTGAGCCACCCATTCACTTCCTTTATCCTGTCAATCCTACGCCCGTCTGCACTCAGTTCAGGCAGTAGCCCAGAGACGACCACCTTGTCGGTTCTACTTTTTAATTCCATTCCCAGCTTCTCATACTCCCTCCCCAGATCCTCAGTCCGCACTTTGCCTACGTCGCCGGCACCCACATGTACTACAACGACCGGGTTCTCACCCTCCCACTCCAGGTTCCTCTGCAGCCCAGCTGCGACATCCTGTACCCGAGCACCAGGCAGACAACACACCCTTCTGTGCACTTTGTCATTGTGACAAAGGACAGTGTCAATACTCTTCACCCCACTATCTCCAATCACTACTACGTTCCCTTCCCCTTCTCTTTGCCTATGTCCTGCTGCATCACTGTACCGTGTGCAGTTTGCTCACCAACCTCACCTGCCTCGTCCTCTTCCAGAGTGGAAGCAAGAACCTCAAACCTGTTATGCAGATTAAGAGGCTGAGGCCTCCGCTCCTCACCCCCCTTCCTCCTCCTCCCAGCAGTCCCCTTTTGTCCCTGACCCTTAGATTTAGCCAGTCTAGGGGCACCCTCTCTCCCCTTGATGAGCCTCAGTGTCTGTAGCTCAGAGGCCAGCTCATCCACCTTGAGCTGGAGCTCCTCCAGCAACCTGCACTTACTGCAGACATGGTCACTGGGAAGGACCCTGGGGTCCGCCAGTTCCCACATCATACAGAAACCACACATCACATGCCCCTCCATTATTCACTGTAATTTTTTATGGGGAAAAATTTTTTTTCCTTGTTTCTTGCTGTAGTAGTTTTGAAAAAATTTTTTTTTCCTTGTTTTTTTTCAAACAAACTCACCTGGCCTTTTTTCCTTCCAGCCCTTTTTGATATTAAGCCCTATTAACTCACTCTGCTTCCCACTCACTCCGCTGCCCGCTCAGACGCTGCCCGCTGTCTACACCAGGCCTCCTTTTAAACCTGGCGCTGATTTAAAGCAGGCTGGTCCACAAATGCCTTTTCACCACACCCTCAGAATTCTTAAAGCAGTAAATACAATAAATAAATGCTTTAAACAGTTCTACAAAGAGTAAAGTGCTTTACACTTATTTTAAACAGGTTTTTAACAGGTAAAATCTTAGCTCTCTCTCAGCTCCAGCAAACAATGGAAGGCTTCACCGTGTGGCCCCTGTAGGACAAAGACTAAATCAGGAGGTAACAGCGTGTTTAAAAAAAAAGCAGTACATGAATTATAGTTGATTTTAATCTTCATGAGGATTGGAAGAATCAAATTGGCAGAGCTAGCCGTGAGGAGAAATTCATAGTGTATTCAAGACAGTTTCCTAGAACAATATGTTGTGGATCCAACCAGAGATCAGTCTGTCTTGGATCTGAAAATTTGTAATGAGGCAGGTTTAATAAACAATCTGAGTAAAAGATGCCCTGGGAAATGGTGACCATGACATTGTAGAATTTAGTGTTCAGTTTGAGAATGAGAAACTTGGGTCAGAAATGACTGTGCTAAATTTAAATCAGGGTAATTACAAAGGAATGAGGAAAGTTGACTGGAGTGGACTTGGAAAGAATTTTAGCAGAAAAGATGGTTGATTAGCCACGGCAGATGTTTATGAAGATAGTTCATGACTCAACAAAGATCTTTTTTAGATTTTAATGGCATTAAGGCATATGGGACGAATGCAGGAATGTGATATTGAGATCAGGCATCGACCATGATCATATTGAATGGTGGAGCAAGCTCAAAAGGCTGGTTGGCTGATTTCTGCTCCAAGTTTCTATGTTTCTATACTCCAGTGAATAAGACGGATTCTGGATGTTAAATCAACCATGGTTAACCAAGAAAGTTAAGGATAGTATTAAACTGAAAGAAAAAGCATACCATGTGGCAAAAATCAACGATAAGATAACGGATTGGGAAAGTTTTAAAAGCCAGCAAAAGATGACTTAAAAAATAAAGAAGAAGATAAACTGAGGATAAACTAACTGTAATATAGACATGAACAGTAACAGCTTCTTTATATATTTAAAAAGGAAGAGGAAGGCGTTATAGGCCCCTTAAAGAATGAAACTGCAGAAATCATAATGGGGAACCAAGAAATGGCAGCGAAATTGAATAAATACTTTGCATCACAGACTTGCTTCACAATTGAGGAGACACGTAGCATTCCAAAAATAATTAATCAAGGGATGAAAGGGGGGAATGAAATAATTACCAGAACTCTCACTAGAGAAAAAGTACTAGGGAAACTAATGGGGCTAAAGGCCAACAAGTCTCCTGGACCAGATGGGATGCATTCTAGGATATTAAAGGAAGTAGTAATCTTACAAGAATCTTTAAATTCTGGAAATATTCCAGCCAAGTGGATAGCAGTCAGTGTAACACCCTTATTCAAAAACAGAGGGAGAAAGGGGCAGGCATGGTGGCACAGTGGTTAGCACTGCTGCCTCACAGTGTCAGGGACCCGGGTTCAATTTTGGCCTTGGGACCTTGTCTGTATAGAGTTTGCGCTTTCTCCACATGTCTGCATGGGTTTCCTCCTAGTGTTCGGGTTTCCTCTCTTAGTCCAAAGATATGCGTTGGGTTAATTGGCCGTGCTAAAATTGACCCTAGTGTCAAAGGGATTAACAGAGTAAATGAGGGTTATGGGAATAAGCCCCGGGTGGTCCCTATTTGTGGTCGATGGACTGAATGGCCTTCTTCTGTACTTTAGGAATTCTGTGATAATATGCCAGTTAACTTAACATCTGACATTGGGAAAATGTTAGACCATCCTAAAGGATGCAATAGCAGAGCATTTAAGAATGCATAATACAATGAAGCAGTCCGCATGACTTCCTAAATGTGGTAACGAGTAGGGTGGATAAAGGGGGAAATCAGTAGATGTAATATACTTGGATTTCCAGGAAGAGTTCAATAAGCTTCTGTACAAAAGGCTGCTGCATAAAATAAGAGCCCATGGTATTGGGGTTAGTCTATTAACTTGGATAGAGGATTGGATAACTGATAGAAGACAGAGAATTGGGATAACAGAAGCATTTTAAGGAACCTGTAACTAATAGAGTGCCACACTGATCAGTGCTGGAGCCATAATTATTTACAATATCTATAATGACTTGGATGAGGCGATCGAATGCACTATTGCCAGGTTTCTGGATGGCACAGTAGTAAGTGGAAAGGCAAGTGATGAGGATGACACAGCGCCTACAAAGGGATACAGACAGGTTAAATGAGTGGGCAAAAACTAAGCAGATGGAATATAATGTAGGAGAATGTTAAGTTGTGCAATTTGATTGGAAATATCACTCACCTGATGAAGGAAGAGCGTTCCGAAAGCTAGTGGTGTTTACTACCAAATAAATCTGTTGGACTTTAACCTGGTGTTGTGAGAACTCTTACTGTCTTCAGGGCTTGACAGGGTACATGCTGGGTGATTGTTTCCCCTTGTGAGAGAGTAATAATCTGAGTAAGAGATTACCATTTAAGACAGTGTGGGTGGCACTGTGGTTAGCACTGTTGCCTCACAGTGCCAGAGATCTGGGTTCAATTCCCAGCTTGTGTCACTGTCTGTGTCATGCTTGCATGTTCTCCCCATGTTTGCATGGGTTTCCTCCTGGTGGTCCTGTTTCCTCCCACGTTCTGAAAGATGACCCGAACAGGTGCCTGACTCTGGCAACTAGAGGGATTTCACAGTAACTTCATAGCAGTGTGACTAATAAGTAAAATAGAAGAGGAATTACCTTTTGAGGGTAGTGAAACTGTAGAATTCTTTACTACAGAGGGCTGTAGAAACTGAGTCATTGAGTATATTCAAGACTGAGATAAACAGATTTTTATTCTGTAAGGGAATCGAGGAGTTTTTATAAATATATAAAAAGGAAGAGGCTGGCTAGGGTGAACGTTGGTCCTTTAGAGGATGAGAAAGGGGATCTAGTGGTAGGGGATGGGGATATGGCTAAGGTCTTGAATAACTTTTTTGTTTCTGTCTTCACGGAGGAGGACGTGAATAATTTGCCGGGTGTTAGCGATGGAAAGGTGGTAGGACTGGAGGGTCTTAATGACATTACTGTTACTAGAGAGGTGGTGCTCGACAGACTGGAGGGGCTGATTGTGGACAAGTCCCCAGGACCGGATGGAATGCATCCGAGGGTTCTGAAAGAAATGGCGGAGGTTATAGTGGATGCCTTGATTGTTATTTTCCAGACGTCGCTGGATTCCGGGGAAGTGCCGGAAGATTGGAAAACGGCTAATGTTACGCCGTTGTTTAAGAAGGGTGCCAGGCAAAAGGCGGGGAATTATAGGCTGGTTAGTTTAACGTCTGTGGTAGGTAAAATGTTAGAATCCGTCATTGAGGAAATTGCGAGGCATCTTGAAGGGAATTCCTTGATAGGGCAGACGCGACACGGTTTCATTAAAGGGAAGTCGTGTCTGACAAATTTACTGGAGTTCTATGAGGATGTGTCTAGGGCAGTGGATAGAGGAGAGCCGGTGGATGTGGTCTTTCTGGATTTTCAGAAGGCGTTTGACAAGGTACCTCACAAGAGGTTATTGCAGAAGGTCAGGGGACATGGAGTTGGGGGTAGGGTGTTAGCGTGGATAGAGGATTGGTTGTCAAATAGGAGGCAGAGAGTGGGGGTCAATGGGTGCTATTCGGATTGGCGGTTGGTGACTAGTGGGGTGCCTCAGGGGTCGGTGCTGGGGCCTCAGCTATTTACCATTTATATAGATGATCTGGAGGAGGGAACCGAGTGTAGGGTGTCGAAATTTGCTGATGACACCAAGATTGGGGGAAGGGCAAATTGTGCGGAGGCTGTGGAGAGTCTGCAGAAGGATCTAGATAGGCTGGACGAATGGGCCAGGAAATGGCAAATGGAATTTAATGTTGGCAAGTGTGAGGTGGTCCACTTTGGTAGGAAGGACTATTACTTACGTGGCGAAAAACTGCAGCAGGCGACGGTGCAGAGGGACCTCGGGGTCCTTGTGCATGAGTCGCAAAAACCCAGCTTGCAGGTGCAGCAGGTGGTCAGGAAGGCGAATGGGATGCTGGCCTTCATAGCGAGGGGGATTGAATATAAAAGTAGGGAGGTCTTGCTGCAGCTGTATAGGGCATTGGTGAGGCCGCAGCTGGAGTACTGTGTGCAGTTTTGGGCGCCGCATCTGCGCAAGGATATTTTGGCCTTGGAGGGAGTGCAGAGGAAGTTTACTAGACTGATACTGGAGTTGAGGGGGTTGAGCTATGAGGAGAGGCTGAACAAACTAGGCTTGTACTCGTTAGAGTTTAGAAGAATGAGGGGAGATCTCATTGAGACGTATAAGATGATGAATGGATGGATAGGATAGAGGTGGAGAGACTCTTCCCGCTCAAAAAAGACAGTAGGACTAGGGGGCACAGCCTCAAGATAAAGGGGAGGCGGTTTAGAACGGAGTTGAGGAGGAACTTCTTCACTCAAAGGGTGGTGAATCTCTGGAATTCTCTGCCCGTTGAAGTGGTGGAGGCTGCCTCGCTAAATATTTTTAAGAAGCGGGTTGATGGGTTTTTGATAAGAGAGGGGATTAAGGGTTATGGGGAGAGGGCGGGAAAGTGGAACTGAGCAGCGACAGATCAGCCATGATCTTATTGAATGGCGGGGCAGGCTCGAAGGGCTAGATGGCCTACTCCTGCTCCTATTTCTTATGTTCTTATTATTGAGGTAAAGTGAGAAAATGAAGTTGAGGATTATCATATCTGACCTGTCATGATCTTATTGCATAGCAGAGCAGACTTGATGGGCTGAATGGCCTACTACTGCTCCTGCATCTTATGGTCCATCCAGCTTCATTTCTTTTTGACCTTGTAGCATTGAATACTTGCAGTGACATTGGTGACTTGCAGTGCTAATTCAGAGGTGCTTTTCAGAGGCAACCATATTGCTATGGGTCTAGGCCAGACCAAGAAGATGGAAGATTCCTGTCCTTAAGCAGATGAGTGAACCAAATGCAGAATTTTGCCTAGAGGCTGGCGTGTTTGATTGTGGGCATAGCATGAGAATATGAGAGAACGCCCAGAAATCTGTTTTACACCAGTATGAATTTATAATCGGATCTTCCACTAGTGCCCACGTTGGTGAGGGGAAAACCGACCAGAGATTGAGAAGATGGAAATGCAGGTGATAACAATGAAATGCAAATGAGGACTCACCCCCCCCCCCCCTCCCCGCCCATACTAAATTCTCCAATTTGATGGTGCATAACATGTTTGGAACAACATGGTGTGCAGGTGTCAGAACTCATGTGAACAGTGTCTGGATGCTGCCTCCACAGTTCAAAATGGAAGCCACCCAAAACTAGAACACCACAGCACTGGGTCAGAGTGCATCGCAGGTGCACCTTCCAGATCAGGTGTCTTGGAGTGGGTTTATTTTCTAACCTCAGTGTTCCAGAGATCCATCTTCGTTCTCAGGAGGTCCATCTTCTTTCTTTGGTGGTAGGTCAGTGATGTTGGCCATCTTCTCAACATGACCCTTGGACACGACAGTAGACTACGTGCCACTCAAGCCTGCCTTGCCACAGATAGTGTGAAGCACACCATGAGCTAGAAGATTTTGCGTGTTTTCCTGCCGGCTGCCACGGCAGGTAACACCTCCAAGTTCCTACACCCACCACAGCACTTAGAATTCTCCCATTTTGAACCTACTTGAGGTTTCTAATAACAATCACCAGTGATTTCATGCTCATCGTTGTTGTGCTCACTTTTTTAGGATTCCAGATTAATAGATTGCACCTGTATTCCTAGAACATTAGCCCAGGCCTCTGCATAACTTATCCAGTGACCTTGCCACTATGTCCAGTTAGAGTAAGTTGTTCACTTTAAAGCTACACCATGTTTTACAGTATGATTTGCCAGAAAAAAGGCTTTTAGTTAACGTTTTAACGTAGAGATACATGGTTAGTAGTTAAATACGAAAAGGTGGAAAATATTAAGCAAATGTTATTAAGTTATTGAGACCTGAGTAAAATTTTGAGTGCATTGAAATCAAAATTAACTTTTTTCATTGTGTACCTAACTTTGCCACTTGCTTTGGGCGTTTATTCCTATCTACCTCTTGAAAGCAGCAAATCATTTTGGGTATCAGTCAATAAATAATGATAACCCTAGTACTGCATCAAATGAACTGCTCTTTATGTATGAACTCATTTACCTTTTCTCTTCTTTAACTATGGAAGAATCGTAACTTGGGTCATTCCTCTCTTTACTGATGCCATTCTTGAGATAACCAGATATAAATATATATAAAGATGCATGAACAAGATCAAGGGGATTCATTGGACATTGGTGAAAGCTTCTGTATGCCAGCATCATAAAAATCCCAACAGGAGTTTCTGGTTAATAATTACATGTGACAATATGAGCTAATTTTGGCATCTAGTGACAGTGCTTTGACTTCACCGTAGCACCCAGGGCTCAAAGCCATGACTATCTATCCCGAGTCATGGGCATGGTGGGAAGTCGGTTTACACCCTTGACTGCCTATCACAAACTCTCAGCCTTGATGCTGATATTGGATGGCGGCCACAAGCAAGATTTTGTTTTCACAATGAGAAATCATGTGACAAATCACCTACATTTCCTTCAACTGATCAAGAATGGTACTCGCTGAGCAGTGTGTACACTGTGATCTGTAGAATGATACAGCATAGCAGGAGGCTGTTTGGCTCTTGTACTTGTGCTATTTCTTTAGAGGAGATATCCAACCAGTCCTAGTTCCATCTAAGAAGGAGAGAAAATTGATAGTGGCTAAGGAGCAGTTACTCCAGACAGATCCATAAATTTCAGCCTTTGGTGAACTTGAGCATTTAGGTCACTAAGAAGAAATAATGTTTATACCACTGAGATGGCACATTTGTAGAATAGCTTCTGTTGTCAATTTGCTTTTAGGCCTTGAAAAAAATGCTTATTTCATAGTGCTTGATTCTTGTATCATCTCTTGCTTTTCTAAATTTCAGTGGTAGAATTAAGTTAGAGGCATTTTTATTCCATTTAGGTGGAAGCTGTTCAAATAATGCAATGCAATACAATGTAATCATCAGATTTTAATTCTTCACTGAAACTACTTGAACACAATTATTTTCAATGGTATATATGTCCAACTTCAATCAAGGACAACTATTTTAAGCTGCAAGTCTTCATTGGAATAAAGGACAATTTCATTTTTTTTCTTCTTGCTGTGCTGATGTTCCATAATGGGAATACTAGTGATATTTAGACTGAGACATACTTTCTGTTTTATAGTGCAAGACCATACCAGAGGGAACACCTCGGTCAGCCTGATGCAAAAATTGGGACCCCCCGACAGACTGTTCCCAGCAATGAAAGTGCAAGAAGAATGCAGAATCAAAATTGCTCTACACAACAGAACTTGCAGCAAGAACAGAGGCGGACTCTCCAAGTTGAAACAAGTACAAAAAGAGGAGAAAGGTCCCATTCTGCATCCCCAGATAGAGGCAGTGCTCCAACATCTCCTTATTCAGTACCACAGATAGCTCCAATGCCCAGTAGTACTCTTTGTCCTATTTGTGCAACTACAGAGCTGCACTCCTCTCCTAAACAGCCAAACTTCAACACCTGTACTCAGTGTCGATCAGTAGTGTGCAAGCAGTGTGGATTTAACCCTAATCCTCACATCACAGAGGTGAGTTTTTATTCATGACTTTTACAAGAAGATTTAGTGTCTCACATGCAGTGTTGATGAAATTACCTTTCTTAACTAGAAATGAAATAGGTCAGTCAAGCCTGATCTACATTAAACCGTTTTTAAGCACTGATGGTGATCTGTCGTGTCCTGTTATTTTCACCTGATATTTTTACAAAATTAGAAGAGAAAACAGCCCATGTACAAACATTTGGGAAGGAATAATTTAAAAGAATGCTGGGAAAACAAGAAAATGAGCTGGAAGTAGCAGATCCCAATTGAATTGCAAACTCGGCTGTAAAAGACCTCTATTATCACTTATATAATTCCATAGCAAATGCACAGAAAATATTTCTATTGCTTCTAGTAGGAAGTAAAGACATTATTTACTTACCACTGAAAACCCTGGATCATTGTTAGAGTAATTACTTCAGGTTGAAAAGGACAGTCAAGTGAGTAATGTGGAATAAAACAGCAGGTGCTTTGTATGAGCTCGCTGAAGAAAGACTTATTAATGTGGTCAGGATAAATAAATTATCTAACTGAAATATTTCCAGCAAATTTGTCAAATTTTGTTGAAATATCATGTTTTGCAAGCGGCATGTAACTTATCTCGAATTTTGCTGAATATGCATTGTTGTTACGCCTCATCCACAAGTGGTAGATTGAATTCCAGGGTCACTGATGGTCTTATTTCCTGATTGTATCATTCCCCCTTTAATATGCAGCAAAAATAAAGTCTGCTGTTCACCAATACATTTCAGCTGGACCTCAACAGGTTACATATAAAAGATTTAGCTCACCGTCTTCGCCATTGTACTTTGGTTCTTGTTTGGAAAGCCAAAGATCCATTATTTTAAAAAAAAAAGCCACTGCCTTCTCAACTTGGCCTGCCACACATATACTCAAAAATCTTTGAAGGTGGCAGGCCAAGTTGAGAAGGCAATGGCTGTTTTTTTTTAAATAATGGATCTTTGGCTTTCCAAACAAGGTCCAAAGTACAATAGCAAAGATGGTAAGCTAAGTCTTTTATATGTAACCTGTTGAAGTCCAGCTGAAATGTATTGGCCAATTCTGGACATCACACTTCAGAAAGGATACCAAGATCTTGGAGATTGACTGACTGGAATGCTCCAAGGGAATGGAATGCAGGCTTTCAGTTAAATGGAGACCAGAGTAGTTGTGATGATTCTCCTTGGAGTAGAGAAGGTGAAGTGGCAATTTAATAGAGAAGTATTTTGATTTAGTAAATAAAGAGAAACTTTTTTATGTGATTTGGATCAGTAGCTAGCAGATGCAGATTTAAGGTAATTGGCTAAAGAATCCAGCAAGATGATTTTTTTTTTCACACTGAATTATGGTCTGGAATACATTGCTTGAAGTGATAGATTTTCAAATAACTTTCATAGAATTGGATAAGAACTTAAAAGAATTGTTGAACTATGGGGAAAGAACAGGGGAGTAGGACTAATTCGACAGTTCTTTCAAAGAGCTGGTATAGGCATAAAGGGCTGCATGGCATGTCTGTTATTTTGTATAATATCAGGCCTTAACTTTGTACTTGTATTCTAACAGCTGAAGTAAACTGAGTATTTTACACAAATGTGGTTATCGAATACACATACACAAATTCAACCCTTTTTAAATTGATTGTGTTGCATCTTTCAGACTTGCTAGCGAGAGGGTTTTCACAGTAGCCAGCACCATACATTATGCTGACCCAAGCTGCTCTTGAGACTGAACTGTGTTGTCAATCAGAGGATTAAATTGAACAGCATGCAGCTCAGGTTATCTGATATCTGATAAGGCATGTTAAATGCCTTGTGCCTTGTGCCTTGCAGTTCTAAATGCTTGTTAAAATAGAAACAAAACTCTAGTAAACCTTACCAGTAAGAATTTTCCTCCCCACACCAATTAGTAAGAATTATTTGGAAAGGTTCAAGTCTTGCTTCCTGGATGGCCATGCAAAAGCATGATCGTGTCCATCAAATCTACTGTTCCATTCAAATTTTGGGTGCACTCTTAATTTCAAGAGATGGAGTGAAAAAATGGAAACAGTGATTCAAAAACTGAAGAACTTACATTTTGTGAACAATCGCAGGATATTGTCAGCAGCTTTTCATTAGGATTTTTGCTCTTTGCTTCAAATTTGATTTGATTTATTATTGTCACATTTTAACATACAGTGCAAAGTATTTCTTGCATTATACAGACAAAACATATCATTCATAGAAAAGGAAACGAAAGCAAGTGCAGAACATAATGATACAGTCATAGCGAGGGTGTAGAGAAAGATCATAATGCAAAGTAAGTCCATTCAAAAGTCTGACAGTATCAGGGAAGAAGCTGTTCTTGAGTCGGTTGGTACGTGACCTCAGACTTTTGTACCTTTTTCCCAAAGGAAGAAGGTGGAAGAGAGGATGTCCGGGGTGCATAGCGTTCTTAATTATGCTGGCTGCTTTGCTGAGGCAGTGGGAAGTACAGACAGTCAATGGATGGGAGGCTGGTTTATGTGATGGATTGGGCTACATTCGCAACCTTTTGTAATTCCTTGCGGTCTTGGGCAGAGCAGGAGCCTTACCAAACTCTGATACAGCCAGAAAGAATGCTTTCTCCGGTGTATCTGTAGAAGTTGGTGAGAGTCACAGCTAGCATGGTAAATTTCCTTAATCTTCTGAGAAAGTAGAAGCATTGGTGAGCTTTCCTAATCATTGTGTCAGCATGGGGGGACCAGGACAGGTTGTTGGTGATGTGGAACCTAAAAACTTGAAGGTTTCAACCCTTTCTGCTTCATCCCCGTTGATGTAGACGGGCATGTTCTCCTTTATGCCACCTGAAGTCGATGACAATCTCCTTCGTTTTGATGACATTGAGGGGGAGATTATTGTTGCTGCACCAGTTTACTAGGTTCTCTATTTCATTCTTGTATTCTGCCTCGTCATTGTTTGAGATCTGACCCACTATGGTGATGTCATCAGCAAACTTGAAAATTGAATTGGAGAGGAATTTGGCAGTACAGTCTTGGATGTGTAGGAGTATAGGAGGGGGCTGAGAACACAGCATTGTGGGAGACTGGTGTTGAGGATGATCATGGAGGTGTTGTTGCCTGTCCTTATGGATTGTGGTGCAAACATATTTGTTTAATCTGTACAACTGAAAGTGCCTTTTGGTGTGTGAAATTTATAGTAAGTGGTGGTATGACAGCTTCTTGCTGTCACTCTTGCCCGTCTATTTGTCTGCTTTTGCCTTTCAGATACTGGGTGTAGGTGAACTAACCATTGGTTCCAAAAAGTTAATAAAAATGGATCTTTCTTTTTTTTGGAACAAAAATCTGACTTTACAACGTCAAGGGGATGTTCCAGCTGTAGCAGTTTAATATAAAATTCCTTTATTTGGTTTCTTTAGTTATTTGTGTTTGTGTACTTTATTTTCACAATGTGCTGAGGGCAAGTATTTCTAAATTAATTATGGTTGCTTTGAGCTCAAAGGATTATAATACATCCGAGTAAATGGGGAAGTACAAGTTAGATCTTCATACACTATAGTCTAATCATTATTCCAGCAACTGTAGTTCAACATGTGAAGAATTCCAGATGATGGCTTTGGAAGAAAGTTAATCAATTAAAAGTCCTTTTCCTGCAAACACTTTGGATTAACATTGACTTGATCAGGAATTTCATAGAATCATAGAATCTTACAGTGCAGAAAGAGGCCCTTTGGCCCATCGAGTCTGCATCAAACACACCCAGGCCCTACCCCCATATCCCTACATATTATACCCACTAATCCCTCTAACCTACACATCCCTGGACACTAAGGGGCACTTTCTTAGCATGGCCAGTCAACCTAACCCGCAAATCTTTGGACTGTGGGGGGAAACTGGAGAACCCAGAGGAAACCGACGCAGACACGAGGAGAATGTGCAAACTCCACACAGACAGTGACCTGAGCCGGGAATCAAACCCAGGATCCTGGAGCTGTGAAGCAGCAGTGCTAACCATAGTGCTACCGTGCCACCCTACTTATTTTCATTGAACTCAGTTTAAATATTTGCAACTGTTGTCTTCCAGTTTCTCTCGTTGAAGACTGGCCGCCTAACCACTAACCTCTGCAGTAGATGTCAAAGTCTGCGGTCACTCCATCTGCTATATATTCAATGCCCTTGGATTGTGCAGTCTCCAGGCAAGCTAGGAAAGCTTGCTGCCATCAGCTAAAGAGGGTTATTATTTTCATTCATTGGATAGAGCCTTAAGTTTCTTAATTTCCCACAACTAGCAATATTTCAATCATTTTGTCCCATCCATTTATCTGTGTGTAGTTTATATTTGATTTCCAAGTGACTGTGCTTGCTATTGTTGCAGCACAATAATACTTTTCCCAGAAGAGGTCAATCCCCTCTGGTCCTATCATCTTAGTTCTGGACTGTTCTACTTGGTGCATTTATTGATGGCAACAAACAGTTGCAACAAAAAGTATTTTCAGTGCAAATCACACTCTGTTCTGATTAGAAAATGACTGCCTTAATAATGATACTTGCTGATGGATATCTAGTTCCAAATGGAGGCTGATTAGGAGACATCTAAGCTCTGGTAATTTCAGTCGTTGTGGGAGAATGCAACCGTCATTCAAAAATAATGTTCCTTTGGCTCGGGTGATTGAAGTAGTGAGTGGCTGAACTATGCAAACCCAGAGGTTCACAGAATCATAGAAACGCTACAATGCAGAAGGAGGCCATTCAGCCCACTGAGTCTACACCGACAACAATCCTACCTAAGCCTTATCCCCATAACCCCACACACTTACCCTGCTAATCCTTTTAACCTATGCATCCCAGGACACTAAGGGGCAATTTAGCATGTCGAATGCATCTAACTCCCACATCTTTGGACCGTGGGAGAAAACCAGAGCACCTGGAGGAAACCCACGTAGGCACGGGGAGAACGTGCACGCTCCACACAGACAGTCACCCAAGCCAGGAGCTGTGAGGCAACAGTGTTAACTACTGTTCTACTGGTAAGATTCTTGGTCAGTATTAAAACTGATTTCTGAACTTGTGAAATGGGCATATGCCCTTCCTGGGAAGGACGAACGTTCTTGTCTTCCATCCATATGTTCTGCTGAACATTGCATGAACTGTGGCTCAACTTTGATACCACCTAAGGTTGGATCATTTGTATGCATTTTTCTGTCTAGCTTGAAAGTGACCTGTTACTTAGGCAAGATATTTGAATGAAACCAAATGTATGGAAGTATCCTCTATCAAGAAGCTAATGCCTTGAAAATGTTCAGTGCGAGAAATTTGAGAGAGAAAAGGACAGGAAACAGAGCTTGAAATCAAACATGAGCTACACAGATGTCAAATGATTTGAAATGTTGCTAGTTGTAGGAATTGACAAAATTATATGGTTGAGTTAATATTTTTACAACAATTTTAAAATTATAATGCATTTATGTTAAGAGTACCAGACAAGATGAATTTGTATACACAGATGAATACGCTGCCAGACTAAGCATAAAGGCAATAAAGTTATGGTGGTCACTTCTCCCTAGGGCCAGTTTTATATTTAGCTTTCTTTATGCAGCAGAAATGCATTAATTTCAGTTTTTTTTATGCATGTGCCACGTGCCTGGTCACAGATGCCTTGAAGTCAAGATCTGCTAACCAGAAAGTGCATAATTCATTCTTTGTGTGTCACAAGGCTTATATTTTCCATTACGCAGTCTACATATTTCCAGCAGCCATTAGATAAGCACACGGTAGATCTGTAAGAGAATTTAGAAAGGATAGAACAAATTTATTTGTCATGCTATTTCAACAGCTATCGAAATACTCAGTTGTTTAAAAATTAGAGATTTTCAATTGCTTAGCTCTTGTGGAGAAGAGTTCTTTTTACACAAGATTGCTTCTTGGATTGCCATCTATTTTAAATAATTCAGCAGAACTCTTGTGGCAGGAGCAGGAACACGGACCATTTACCGCTGCGGACGCTGGTGAAAAACACGCCTTATCTTCTGTCCCCAACTTCTTTAATTATGTTTTGCACCATATTTTGTAGCAGCACAGGTCTCATGACATGTAGCATGCTGTCTTGTCTGGATGCCATATTAAAGTGTCCAACACTACTTACTCTGTTAGTGGTTGGACCTACCCCTGCATCATATTAACAGAATGCAAATCACTTTTAGGCCGACCTCCAGCGGGTTTCCTGATTCACTCTGGCAGGCACCAGGAGAACATCCCATGGGAAATTCACTCCAACATAAAACCGATTTTTGGGCCTCTTAACAAATTGTTCCCTTGTACCTGTCATTGAGCCCTGGCAGGGACATGGGAGAATTCCATCCGTTTTCTTTTGATCATTTTCTTTGCATGTAGGCACTTCGTTATTTTAGTGATTAACATGATAGTTCTCCTAAAGAAAGCAAAACATTTAAGAAGTTAGTTTTGAGAAATGGGATATATTGTTTCATCCATCTGTTGAGTACTCCCAAATTAAGGTAAGGATCTATTAAGTACACCAGAATATTAGTATTCTTGTTAAGGGAAGTAAAGCGAGCGTTTTTGCTGTTAACTCCCATTATTTAGGATCCAGTGTCAGGTGGCCCGAATTGTTTCACTTGAGAACCTCTTCAGAACATATTCTGTTTAATACACCTTTTATTTCTAATTTTGGACATAGCAAAAAAAAGCTGACAAAAGAAACTCTGTGCGGAAACTGATAAATTTAGCTTCCTGGAATGGCTCAGTGGTAATGTGACTGAGCTGCTCAGACTAGAAGTTTCCAGGTTTAATCTGTGGCATCTGCTGATTTAATAGGTTTTCAGTGTGTGAAAAGGTAGGTTCAGTTGCTTTTCAGCAGTCTCAACGTCCCAATTTTAGCAAATTAGAGTGCTCCTGAATAAGTTTCTAGTTGTAAACGTAGATGATGATGTGACAATGCTTGATAAAACATAGATAACAATGTGAAATGTTTGAGAATGGATTGAGTTAGGTAACATTGACATCACTCTCATCTCGAATCTTGAACAAGGGCCATGTGTGCAAGCTTCCCACAAGAAAGGTAAGTGTACTTTTTTGCAATACCAATACTACTGACAGATGCAACTATGAATATATGATGAGGTTCTTTAAGATGGTGTGATATCACTGCCTATTATGCTGCTAATTGAATGCAACATGAAATATAGAAACATAGAAAATAGGAACAGATGTAGGCCATTCAGCCCTTGGAACCTACTTGATCATTCATTATGACATGACTAACAACACCCCCCCCATATACTTTGATCTTTTTTGTCCCCAGAGCTATATCTAACTCCTTCTTGAAAACATAGAATTTTTTGACCACAACTGCCTTCCCTGGTGGTGAATTGCACAGGCTCACCACTCTGGGTGAAAAAAAAAACTCATTATCTCAGTGCCAAGTGGTAATAACAGCCATGCTGACACTTTACCCTAAAAAAAAATCCCACAAATCCCAGGTCAATTCAAATTTTTATGTAAATTGATAAACCATGGCACAGTGGTTAACACTGCTGCTTCACATCTCTAGGGACCTGGGTTCAATTTCGGCCTTAGGCTATGACCTCTCATCCTGGTGTCTCTCACTGGAGAACATCCCTCCTGTATTTACCCTATCTAGTCCTATAAGAATTTTATAGATTTCCAAGAGTTCCCCTTCATTCTTCTAATCCCCCAGCAAATATGATCCTAACTGACTCAATCTCTGTTAATATGCCAGCCCTGCCATCCCAGGAGTCAACGTGGTAAACCTTTTTGAGCACTCCCTATAACAAGAACATCCTTCCTCAGATAAGGAGACCAAACTGCACACACTATTATAGTTGTGGCTTCACCAAAGCCCTTAATAACTGCTCCTGTTGTCAAATCCTCTTGTTATGAAGGCCAACATACCATTTGCCATCTTTGTATCCAGCTTCACCTGCACATTTGCCTTCGGCAATTGGTGCACAAGGACACCCAAGCTTCGTTGCGTGTTACCCCCTCAATTTATAGCCATTCAGATAATTGGTCTTCCTGTTTTTGCTAACAAAATTAATAACTTCACATTTACCCACATTAAGCTTCATCTGCCATGTATTTTCCCATTCACTTAGCTTGTCCAAATCACGCTGAAGGATTTCTGCATCCTTGTCACAGCTCACACTCCCTCCCAGTTTTGTGTCAGCTGCAAATTTGAGATATTGCATTTAGTTCCCTCATCGAAATCATTATTGTTGTCCTGTTTATTCCTGCTTTTTTTTTCCCCTATCTAGCAACCAGTTTCATATCTGTTTCATTACACTACCTGCATTCTTTAATTTTACACACTAACCTTTTAGGTGGGACTTTGTCAAATGCTTTCTGAAAGTCGAAATAAACCACATTCACTGGCTCCCCTTCATTAAGACTACTGGTTACATCTGAGAAGTATGGTTGTAGATTTCTGAAGCATGACTTCCCTTTTGTAAATCCATGCTGATTCTGTCCGATTATACCACTGTTTATCAACTGCCCTTCTATAAAGTCTTGATAATGGACTCCAGAGTTTCCCCACTATTGCTGTCAGATTGACTGGTCTATTATTCCCTGTTTTCTCTCTACCTCCCTTTTTAAATAGTGGGGTTACATTAGTTATGCTCCAATCTATAGGAACTGTTTTGAGTCTGTAGAATCTCTGGGCCAAATGCAGGCAAATGGGGTTAGCTTAGATGGGCATTTTGGTTGGCATGGACCAACTTGGGCCAAAAGTGACACAGAATCTGTGATTCTATGAAGATGACCACCAATCCATCCATTATTTCTAGGGCCACTTCCTTCAGTACTCTAGGGTGTAGACTAACAGGTCCTAGGGATTTATCAGCTTTCAATTTCCCCAACACCATTTCTCTACTAATGCTGATTTCCTCCTATTTCTCCATCTCACTAAATCCTGTGTTCCCCAACATTTCTGATGTGTTATTTGCGTCCTCCTTTGTGAAGACAGAACAAAAGTTTGTATTTAGTTGGTCAGCCGTTTCTTTGTTCCCTGTTATAAATTTCCCTGTTTCTGACTTTAAGGGACCTACACTTGTCTTCACCCTCTTTTTCTCTTCACATACCTGCAGAAACTTTTGCAGTCAGTTTTTATGTTCCCAATAAGCTTAATCTGATATTCTATTTTCCCCTTCTTAATCAATCAATTTGTCTGCCTTTTTTGAATTCTAAACTGCTCCCGATCCTCCGGCCCATTGTTTTTTCTAGCCAATTTGTATGCCTCTTCCTTGGATCTGATACTTCCTTGGTAAGCCATGGTTTGGCCACCGATTCTGTTTTTATTTCTGCATTAATTTTTTTGTAGCATCTCAGAATAAATTGTTGTGATTCCAATGCACAGCTTCATCATTATTTGAAATTGCTTCAATTTTTCTATGATTCTGTGAAAGGAGGTCATATGGACTCAGATGTTAACACTGTTTCTCTCTCCACAGATGCTGCCAGACCTGCTGAGTTTATCCAGCATTTTCTGTTATTTCAAATTTCCAGCATCCATAGTATCTTGCCTTTATTTCATTGTTCCTAATGTTTGCAGCTACATTTGTGAGTTTTCTGTATTGACGCTTTTAGGATCAACATAATACGTGGTGGCTGAAATCCAGGGCCAGATAGATGAGCCTAAGTGGTGCCAGTAATTCACTTGTTTCAGGTGCAGAATTTGATTAAAGTGACAGCCTCATTTGTTCAGTTTTATCTGATGTATAAAATTGAATGAGCAAATTATTTTAATCTTTGGTTAAATTAAGTGATAACCAGCATCAGAAATAGTGGAATTGTATTCTGGCATTACTAATGAGTTTGAAATTTTTTTTAACCAGTGTCAAGAGGCCAGTATAAAGACCAGTGAATATTCAAACCTTTACAGTCTTTAAAACGCACTTTCATATGATTCCCTGTCCTGCAAACAGAGGCCATTCAGCCCATCAAGCCTGCACCAACAACAAGCCACCCAGGCCCTTAACCCCATTACTTACTTACCCAGCTAATCCCCCTGACATTTAAGGGTCAATTTAGCATGGCCAATCTTTGGACTGTGGGAGGAAACCAGAGCACCCGGAGGAAACCCTCGCAGGCAGGAAGAGAACATGTGAACTCCACACAATCAGTAACCTGAGGCCAGAATTGAGCCCAGGTCCCTGGAGGTGTGAGGTGGCAGTGTTAACCACTGTGCCACGGTTTATCAATTTACATAAAAATTTGAATTGACCTGGAATTTGTGGGATTTTTGAGGGCAAACTGTCAGTATGGTTGTTATTACCACTTTGAATTTGTCCATGACTGCAGGATTTGCTGAAAGTTCAAATTAATGTGGAAATCCTGAAGTTGTCATCTGACATTCATTGGTCCACCACAGACTTTGCTTTGGAATCCTTCCAGCTGTGAGCCAGCAATCCATGAAATCAATTGATCTGGCAAGGACATCCCCTTTTCTGTGAGTGGCCCTATTGTTCCTGCTGCAAAATGGATTGGGAGCATTGGTGTTGCTGTTGTGTAGGTGCCATTGAAGAGGAATACAAATCCCATCTTAGCCCGGTAGCATTTAATATCCTGGTTATTCGTTTATGTATACTGCCAATTGCTCGGTTTACTTGACTCCCTGTTTGATCCCACTACTTAGTAGGTCTGAAACGGGTATGACCATTTGGCTGAGCTGACGTGAGTCCCATTACACTGACAACAAATGTGTTGGCTCCCTGTGGTTACGTTCAGGCATCTCTGCTCATTACAGGTACAAGTAAACTGATTGCTATTTACCTGACAGTGCTGATGGACACAGTGTCTGTATGCAGGAAACGTTCTTGGGGACCAAGGCATATGGACATCCCCATCCCTGCCCCAAGAAACAAAGCGGGTAGCTTGCATTATCTGAGCAAACTCTTCCATCCACTCCCTGGAGCCCCTGCACAGAGGATATGTGGGATTTACAAGTTCCACACGTCTTCCCTGTATATCCCTTTTATATCTGCCAATTTATCCTTTATAGGGTGCGTCTGAGGTATCTGCCATATATGCAATGGGGGGATCAACCCAGCAACGGCCACAAATAGGGCTTCTACAGATTGAGCTAACAGGTAACATACGGTTTGATTACCGTGTAAATGTACATGAACTTTGTAGAATAGGTTATGCTCTAGTCCAGTCAAGTTTACACTCGCGACAACACAGAGTAATATAGTTAGATATGCGATCTTACACATGTCCGCAACAGGCAAGTATCAATCTTATTACTTTGTTAACAATTTTCCAAAAGCTATATCGCCAACCCGAATGTGTCAGTTACTCTTGCTTGTAGTCATCACCTGTTTTGGGGAAAGCACTCTGGCCAGTTTGATTCATTCATTCATTTCTTTGTGTAATTTCAGCTGGGTCCTGTGTTTCCATACACCTTTCCCTCTTATGTCCAGACAGGCACAGGTGTCTCCACTAAATATAATTCATATGGCTCATTCCATTTTGGTGCAGACCCTAGTTTTTCAAGTAATGTTTTTATTAGGATGCGACTTCCTGCTGTTGGGACATCAGGGAGCATTTCTCTCTGTGTCTCTTTCTTCCTGACTATCTTTTACTAATTTACGCATCCCTTTTAGTTGGGTGCTTAGTTCCAAAACATATTTTGATTTTATCTTTTAGTGGACCTATATCGGTCCAACTGTTATGATGCTTTCTGGTAATTGCATCTCCCTTCCTGTCATTACTTCACATGGGGTTAATCTGGTTGTCCAGTTTGTGGTAACTCTTAGCCTCAATAATATAGTGGGCAATACATATGTCCACGTTTTTCCTGACATTTGCATGGCTTTGGCCAGGGCATTCTTAAGGATTCTGTTCATACGTTCCACCATTCCAGAACTCTGTGGGCGATAAGGAATGTGGAATTTTACTCCCATCAGTTGGCACACTTTTTAACCACTTTTTCGGTGAAGTGCGTCCCTTGATCCGAATCGATTTGTAGGGGTACTCTCCATCTAGGGATGACCTCCTCTGTCAATATTCTAGCCGCTGTGGTAGCAGTACAATTTTTAGTAGGGAACACTTCTGCCCACCTGGTAAACTGGTCTATAATAACCAGCCAATAGGTTGATTGGGACTGGTGCCCCATATTAATTTTTATGGGGTAGACCAGGGTTGTGTTGTGCGCATATCACGCATCAGTGACGGTGTTGGGCTATGTCCCTTCCCATTCCTTTCCACCACATTCCTTTCCTACACTAGTTGCCATGGCGCCTCTTCCTGCATGTGAGAGTCCATGGTGTAATTCCCAAGTGGGCGTTCTGAATGCATTCCGGTGCCATTAGCTTCTCATTTCATCACCAAATGTTATCAGTCCCTCTGCTCGCTCCCTGCGCTTCCCACTTCCCCTTTTCCTCTTTTGAGGTATCCACATGTAAGTCCCAAATGTCTATTTCGTCTCCTGTCTGTCCCGTTACTGCTGTTGGCAGCTCGCCAACTGCCTCCTGTTTTAAGGCTACTTGTGCTGATCTAGCTGTGGCTTGGTTCCGTTTGAAGTTCAACCAATCCGAGTTATCTCTTCCTGGTTCTTTCTGGCGCGCTTTCATTTTTATTACTGCTGTTTCTCGGGATTTCTCACTGGCTTTTAGCAATGCCTCAATCCTTTATTGGTACTTAATAGGAGTTCCTCCCGTGGTTACAAATCCCTTTCTACCCCGTGCTGTCATATAATCATGTATTACCCCGAATGTGTACCTACTATCAGTATATATGTTTACCGTCTTGCCTTTGGATAATCCTAGTGCCTTTGTGAGTGCCACTAGTTCTGCTACTTGTGCAGAAAGGCCTCCGTCAATTCTTTTTGACCTTATTCTAATTTGTCATTTACTACTGCCCGCTCTGTCAGGGATAATCCTTCCATATATTTACGTGAGCCATCTACAAAAAGGGTCTCCTCAACTGTTGTTAAAGGCACATCCTTTCTCCTACCACCTTCTACATCCATATCTATGTACCCACAATTATGTGGCTTTCCTGTATCTAAAATCCCTCCTGGGTTATCTCTTGTGTCCCTTACTATTGTGACTGATTTGCTGGGAGGTAGGAGGACGGCTTCCCATTTAGCCCTTCTCATGTTTGAGACAGACCTTAACTTTCCCGTATTCAGCATTTCCATCAAAGTGTGTTTGGTGTGGAGGATTATATTCCCTGTCATCATTATTGGCTCGCTAACCTTTACGGCCCAGGTGGCGCAATCTAAGGCAGCTATGTGCCTAGGCAGTCCGGTGACTACCAGCCCTTCTGTTGAATAGTAACCTATGGGTTTCCATTTATCGCCATGATCTTGCCTTACCACTGCAGAATAGTTACTACAGTATATGTGGAAGCCTTTATTGGAATCTGGTAGTCCTAGTCCGGGGGCTAATATCAGTTCTGATAATTTGTTATAAGCCTCCTCCTGCTCAGGTCCCCATTCTATGGAATTTAAAGCTGGCTTTCCTCTAACTCGTCTTTGTATAGGTCTGCCAATTTTGCGAATCCCGGGATAAAACTTCGGCTATAGTTAATCAGTCCCAGCACCTTCCTGACTCCTCTTATGATGACTGGCTGCGGCATTTGTTGTACTGCCTTCTTTCGGTCTGTTGGCATTTCTTTAAGCCCTCATGATATTAGGTGTCCTAGGTACAGGACTTGTGTTTTCCCGATTTATGTCTCTTTGGGGCTCACCTTTCACCCTGGTGGTTTTTAGTTCATTTAACACAAGGTATAGTGCTTCCTGATGTTCTGACTTAGATTCTGAAGCTATTAAGATATCATCCACATATTGTAGAATCGTCCTACCCTGTTCAGGATGTCACTTATTACTCGATGGAAGATAGCGTGACTATAGTGGACTCCCTGCAGTAGGCAGGTCCAAGCGTACTGTTTGTCTCCCACTATAAAGGCAAATTTGTCTTGGGATCCAAGGGCAGGGACCAGAATCCGTTGGCTATATCCAATACAGTAAATATTTTATGTCCCAGTGATAATCCATTCAGGATTGTCAAGGGGCTTGCTACAATGGAGTGCAACTTGGATGTGACTTTATTGAGACCGGTGTAATCTATCGTGAACCTGTAACTTCCGTCAGGTTTGCTCACTGGCCATGTTGGGGAGTTAGTGGTACTTGTAGTTTCCGTCAGAATTCCTTTTTCCACTAAAACTTTAACTATTTCCACTACAGCTGCCTCTGCTTCTGGTTTTATCGGGTATTGTTGGTGGGGCTTATGCTCCAGTCCAGGTACCTTTTGCCGGGTCCATTTTAATTAAGCCAGTATCTAATTTTGCCTCAGTGCATACTCCAGGGATGGAGGCACAGATGGCTCCGAACCCTTCTGTTTCTAATCTTCAATCTCTGGTGGTGGCTGTGGCCACCTTGATAGTTTTGAGGTGACTTGAGTTTTCCTATTCTAGTTTTCTGACCGTCCTGTTTTGGCCAGACTAATTCTTCCTTTCCACAGTCTACCAGAATTTCATACTCCTTCGTTAAACATTTTCCATGATTGTATCCTTGTTATTTTTACACACACAAAATTTCATAGGTATATATAAATTATTTATTGCTACTAACGTGACCTCGCTCAGGTAGGCGGGTATTTTGTTCCCTCCTATCCCTGTTAGATAAACCGTCCTACTTGTAGTGGGTAAGGGAAGGTCGGTGACAGATATGGATGCTCCTGTGTCCACCAGCATCTCACATTGCCTGCCCCCTACTAGTGCAGGCACATAAATCCCTCCTTCCTTCCTCCTTACCCTTATGAATGGGGGCTGCAGACCATCAATCTTGCTGACTTCGGAGGTTCCTTAGTTCCTCCGATTCTGCTGCGGTCGTGGATCGGGTTGGGGGTCTCCCATGTTTGTCCCAACATTGTGCTTCTGTGTGTCCATTTTTATTACAGTGATTACAATGTCTCCCAATGGTTCCAAATTTGTTTTCTTGGAACCCTGCACTCCCTTGCAGAGTGCCCTTGTCAGCCACAATTGTGACAGGTCAGTTTGGACTTAATTCCGCTCCCGCGACTATAAGTGGCTACTCTTTCTTTTACTCTTGCCTGGGGTTTCTCCTCTCTGCCTCCCAATATGCCACTAACGCATTCCACTAGTTCTTCATAATCCTGGGACATAGTCACTCCCATTTTTAGGATAGTTTGGTGAGCGCTAGAGAGCTCATCCTTGAAAGCCTGGAATGAAAGCTCAGTCCCCACAGTCTGGGTTTCCTTGCCCTGAGCATTCCTGGTATACTTGGAACAACCGTTCCCCATACTCGGAAGCCCCTTCCCCCCCCTTCAGCTGCTTGGTCATTGTAGTTATGCTCCAGTTAGTAGGAGCATTTCCTAAAATTCTCTGGACTTCTGTTTTAAACTGGGCGAAGGGTGCCTGTTGGGCATCCATTTCTGTTAGGGTGATTGTGTCCAGCGCCCGCCCTGCCCCACTCCATAAGTGGCTGATCTCATTATCAAACTCGTTGTTTTGGGTTTGCTTTTATCTCACGTTTAAGGTGCTCAAGGTTTGACCTGTTTCCTGCAATAATTTAAACATTACAGGTTTTAACTCTGTACTGTCTGTGCCCAGAGTCCATGTCTCTTAATGTCTTTTCCCATCGTCCATTTTGTGCCAGGTAACCATTTTGTGTCCTTTTAACTTTGATTTCACTCCAATACTGTTAAAATTGTATTTTGATAGGCTTATTTTAAGAGCTTAATCTGTAAGATACTCAAAGTCTGTTGTTTTGTTACTGCTGTTTGCAAAATATTAAGCATTTTCTATGGATAATGACGCTCATTACCAGAATTCCACGACAGCGTAAATGCATGTTTAGAGTGCAGGCCATTTTTTGAGGAATGCTAAAGGGTGAACCCAAACAGTAATTCACAATGGAGTTGACATATCTATTGCCAAAAAATGCAGCTATGTCATAGAAATCTTTTAAAAATTGTGAAAACTAATTTGATTAAACAACTTTTCAAAATGAGTCAAATGTTTTATCTATACTTATGGTATCAATCTTTGTCTACTGATCAGTCTTTTCCATTAGTATATAATAAGTGTTTATACACTATTGCACTAACATCAATTACTAATAAGTAGATCCTGCTAAGTTCGTAGCGCTAACAAATGAAAACCAACCTATCTCTATTCAGTCATTTGTTGCACTTAACCCTTTTCTTTTTCTGAGTTCTTTGATCTGCTGCTTTCAAAGTATTTGGTTCCTTATATGACAGTATATTAACATTCTTTTTTCATGGAATTACATTCATAAGATCACAACAAATAAGAATAGTGTAGACTGTCAAGCCTGCTGTGCCATTCTATATTCCTTAATTCCTTGAAAAATTAAAAATCTATCTAGCCCACCTTCAATATATTCAACATATATTCAACAATATATTCAATTCAGCTATTTACCATTTATATAGATGATCTGGAGGAGGGAACCGAGTGTAGGGTGTCGAAATTTGCTGATGACACCAAGATTGGTGGAACGGCAAATTGTGCGGAGGGTGTGGAGAGTCTACAGAAGGATCTAGATAGGCTGGGCGAATGGGCCAGGAAATGGCAAATGGAATTTAATGTTGGCAAGTGTGAGGTGGTCCACTTTGGTAGGAATAATGGTAGGAAGGATTATTACTTACGTGGCGAAAAGCTGCAGCAGGCGACGGTGCAGAGGGACCTTGGGGTTCTTGTGCATGAGTCACAAAAACCCAGCTTGCAAGTGCAGCAGGTGGTCAGGAAGGCGAATGGGATGCTGGCCTTCATAGCGAGGGGGATTGAATATGAAAGTAGGGAGGTCTTGCTGCAGCTGTATAGGGCATTGGTGAGGCCGCAGCTGGAGTACTGTGTGCAGTTTTGGTCGCCGTACTTACGCAAGGATATTTTGGCCTTGGAGGGAGTGCAGAGGAGGTTTACTAGGCTGATACCAGAGTTGAGGGGGTTGAGCTATGAGGAGAGGCTGAATAAACTGGGCTTGTACTCGTTAGAGTTTAGAAGAATGAGGGGAGACCTCATTGAGACGTATAAGATGATGAATGGGATGGACAGGATAGAGGTGGAGAGACTCTTCCCGCTCAGAAAGGACAGTAGGACTAGGGGGCACAGCCTCAAGATAAAGGGGGGGCGGTTTAGAACGGAGTTGAGGAGGAACTTCTTCACTCAAAGGGTGGTGAATCTCTGGAATTCTCTGCCCGTTGAAGTGGTGGAGGCTACCTCGCTAAATATTTTTAAGACGTGGATTGATGGGTTTTTGATAAAAGAGGGGATTAAGGGTTATGGGGAGAGGGCGGGAATGTGGAACTGAGCCACGACAGATCAACCATGATCTTATTGAATGGCGGGGCAGGCTCAAAGGGCTAGATGGCCTACTCCTGCTCCTATTTCTTATGTTCTTATGTAACAATACAGCACATACAATCCTTTGGGGTTCAGAATTCCAAAGATTAACAACACTTTAAGTGAAGTAATTTCTTCTCACCTCGGTCTTAATGATCAACCCCTTCTCAGACTGTACCTCTGATTTAGATTCCTGATTATGGGAAACAGTATCTCAGCATCTACCCTATTTAGTCCTTCACAGTCTTGCATATCTCAATGAGATTGCCTCTCATTCTTCCAAAAGCGAGTAATCGTAGACTCAATTTGCTCATCAAAGGACAACCCCCTCAGCCCAGCCAACAATTTAGTGAATTCACTGCACTGCCTCTGATGCAAATAAAGCCTTCTGTCTGTAGAGGTAAAGGTGGGAAGGGTGGTGCCAAACAGCTCCAGAAAGTTCTCTGCGATAATATCCAGGGAATAACTAAACCTGCTATCCGTTGGCTCGCTCGGCATAGCGTGTTAAGCACATTTCAGGCCTCATCTGTGAAGAAACCCGTGGAGTCCTGAAGGTTTTCTTCGAGAACATCATTCGGGATTCAGTTACTTACACTGAACACGCCAAACGCAAGACTGTGACTGCCATGGGTGTTGTGTATGCCTTGAAATGCCAAGGACGAACCCTCTGTGGTTTTCGTGGTTGAAAACTTAAAAGGAAAATATTTCCAAATGTGGTCTCACCAAAGCTCTATATTTATAGCAAGACTCCTTCATCCCAGCACTCCAATTCATTTGCAACAAGGGCAAACATGCCATTTGCCTTCCTAATTGCTTTTGTTTTCGTTAGTCTTTCATGGGATGCGGACATTGCTGGCAAAGCCAGCTTTTGTTGTCCACCCCTAATTTCTCTTGCCCAGCCAAAATTGCCCTTGAACTGAGTGATTTGCTCAGCCAAATTTTAAATTTCACCAGCTATCATTGGTGAGATTTGAACCATGTTCCCTGAGCATTTACCTGGGCCTCTGGGTTACAGGTCCAGTGACCACCACATGGCATCATCTCCCCCAGGTGCTTGCTGCACTTGCATGCTAACCTTATTGCATTCCTTATGCAAGCATACCCAGTCACTCTGAACATCAACATTTACAAGTTTTGCACCTTTTGAACAAATATTTTACTTGCTATTTTCATGACCAAAGTGATTAATCTCTCATTTATTCACATCATCCTCTGACTGTAGTCTTGTTGTCCACTTACTTGACTGCTATGAGATATAAACAGGTCATGAAAATGCTGTTCAGCCCATCCAGTTCCTGTTGAACTAGCAGCATCTGTGGAAACATACAAAATACGCTAATTAGGAGCAGGAGTAGGTGAATCAGCCCTTGAAGCCTGTCCTGCAATTTGAAAAGATCATGGCTGACCTGATTGTGGCCTCAACTCGACTTTCCTGGTTATCATCCTCTATAGCCTGATTCCCTTGTCAGTCAAGAATCTATACCCCTACCACAGCTGCTCCCTGGGGAAGAGAATTCTGCAGACCCGTGACCCTTGGAGAAAAATAATTCCCCTCATCTCAGTCTTAAAAGGAGACTTCATGTTTAAGCCTTGTCTCTTAGTTTTAGTATCTCCCATCAGGGACATACATAGAATTAATGTTTCAATTATCTTTCATCAGAACCCTCAAACAGTTCCTGTTGGTGTTTTTATTCTATACAAGCTGTCATCCTATTCTTATATACCCATTGTGTACTCATTTGCCTTTTATTCCCTCTTTCTGTAGCTGCTTATTTATGCTCACGGTCAAAGCTTCAATCATTAACTATTATATGGGATTTTTTGGTCTCAAATCTCCTGATTAACAAAATCTTTTGTATCTATGTGCTGATGCCTGGCTCCCCCAGCCACAGGGAACAATCTAAGAACATAAGAAATAGGAGCAGGAATAGGCCATCTAGCCCTTCAAGCCTGCCCCGCCATTCAATAAGATCATGGCTGATCTGAAGTGGATCAGTTCCACTTTCCCATTTTCTCCCCATAAGCCTTAATTCCCTTGTCTGTCAAAAACTGATCTACCCGTGACTTAAATATATTTAGCGAGGTAGCCTCCACCACTTCAACGGGCAGAGAATTCCAGAGATTCACCACCCTTTCAGTGAAGAAGTTCCTCCTCAACTCCATCCTAAACTGCAGCCCCCCCCCTTATCTTGAGGCTGTGCCCACTAGTCCTGCTGTCCTTTGAGCGGGAAGAATCTCTCTACCTCTACCCTACCCATCCCTTTCATTATCTTATACGTCTCTATAAGATCCCCCCATCCTTCTAAACTCCGAGTACAGACCCAGTCTATTTAATCTCTCTTCATAGTGTAACCCCCTCATCTCCGCTATCAGCCTAGTGAACCTCCTCTGCACTCCCTCCAAGGCCAAAATATCCTTGCGCAAGTGCGACGACCAAAACTGCACACGGTACTCCAGCTGCGGCCTCACCAGTGCCCTGTACAGTTGCAGCAAGACCTCCCTACTTTTATAGGAATGAACAAAGAACAATCCAGCACGGGAAACAGGCCCTTCGGCCCAACGAGCCCGCGCCACCGCATCCTCCTACACCTACCCTGCCCTGTGTGTATGTGAGTGGAACCCCTAACTTAGCCAGATTCAGGGGAGAATAGTGTCAATTTGGTATACCAATCAGCCTAAGAGCACATCTTTGGGGTGTGGGAGGAAACCGGAGCGCTCGGAGGAAACCCACACAACCACAGGGAGAATGCGCAAACTCCCACAGACACAGGCCCAAATCCATGTATCTGCACAGCTAGCAGTGCTAGTCACTGAGCTGTTGCGGCGCCAGTCTACTGGTCCAGGATCAAGCACACACACCTCTATCCCCCTTGCTATAAAGTCCAGCATCCCATTCGCCTTCTTGATCACCTGCTGCACCTGCAGACTGGGTTTTTGCGACTCATGCACAAGGACCCCCAGGTCGCTCTGCACCGTAGCATGCTGCAACTTTTCACCCTTTACATAGTAATCCCTCCTACTATTCTTCCTGCCAAAGTGGATAACCTCACACTTCCTAACATTGTACTCCATCTGCCAGGTCCTCGTCCACTCGCTCAGCCTATCCAGATCCCTCTGCAGACTTTCCACATCCTCCGCACAATTTGCTTTTCCACTCATCTTTGTGTCATCAGCAAATTTCGTTACCCTACACTCAGCCCCCTCCTCCAGATCATCTATATAAATGGTAAATAGCTGAGGCCCCAGCACCGATCCCTGCGGCACTCCACTAGTCACCAACCGCCAATCAGAATAGCACACATTGATACCAACTCTCTGCCTCCTGTTAGACAACCAATCCTCTATCCATGCTAACACCTTACCCCCAACTCCATGCCCCCTAACCTTCTGAAGCAACCTTTTGTGCGACACCTTATCAAACGCCTTTTGAAAATCAAGAAATGCCACATCCATCGGTTCCCCTCTGTCCACCGCACTAGTCACATCCTCATAGAAATCCAATAAATTCGTCAAACACGACTTCCCCTTAACGAATCCGTGCTGCGTCTGCTGTATCAAACCATTCTTTTCTAGGTGCCTCGCTATTTCTGTATCTATGTGCTATCTGTTTCTATTTAGTCTGTCCCATCTCTATTTTAGACACCTATATAAAACCATCTCCTAATCTACTCTTTTCTAGTGAAAGTATGCCCAGTTTTCAGATCTTTCTTTGTATCTGCATTTCTTTAGACAATGTTGTAGCAATTTTTTGATGCTTTTTTTTATTCAACATCTTTCCCATAATATGGAGTCCAGAACGGCAAATGATACTCCAAACATGAACTTTTTGTAGATGTACTGACATCACGACATTTTATTTTTGCAGGAAGCTCGATAGTCCATTAACTTTTCCAATGGTCTTCATCACTAATCCATTTTCTTGTGAACTTGTACTGAATACATAATTATTACTGTTTCTTTCTCCCCAAAATGTGGACATAATTCAATCCATAATTGTGGTAATACAGTTTATACATTACAGTGAATTTGTAATATAGCTCTGGTGTATTGTGATTTGTTCAACTTCTTCAAAACTATCTAATTAGTACAGGATACTATAGATCCTGTGATGGTGTTTGATCAGTTGGAGTTTGTGCTCTTTAGTGCCTTCAGGCCAGATTTGCACAGAGCATGATCAGTGTGTGTGATGGACCAAGCAGCTTTTTTAATGCTGGCACAGAGGCACTGCGGCTTGATGGAGGCTACTCGAGTCCGAGAGAGTGGTGGAGACGTCCCAGGCTGCTTGGGTCATGCCAAAGACCAGAACATTTGCTTCAAAGGGCTCGAAAGTTTGTTGAGGTTCACTGGGGGCATATTATATGACCCTGGGCCAGTGCAAAAGTAGGTGCTCCATGACTAAGGTCAGCTGAAGAAGAGAAGTTGTAGCAGGAAATGAAAGCCATGAAGACTTTTATTTAGCAGTAAAGCTGAGATGGAAAGTGGAGTTGTGGCTTCTCATAGCAGGCCAGTCATGATTTCATTGACTGGTGGAGCAGATTCTTATGGGTTAAATGGTCTAATCCGTTCGTCCTATGGATCTGGAACAATGTGCCTTTTGGTGAAAATGATTCTTGTGAACCCTATTTTGTTAGTGTCACAAATAAGCTTATGCTAACACTGCAATGAATTTACTGTGAAAATCCCCTAGTGCCTGTACGCTGAGGGAGGATTTAGTATGGCTGATGCACCGACCCAGCATGGCTTTCAGACTGTGGGAGGAAACCGGAGCACTCCGGAGGAAACCCACAAAGACATGGGAGAATGTGCAGACTCCCCAAGCCGGGAATCAAGCCCAGTTCCCTGGCGCTATGTGGCAGCAGTGCTAATCATTGTGACACCATGCCACCCAGGTGGAGTAAAGTTGCTAGTGAATGGGAATCAGTGGCCAAAGCTACCAAGAAAAAGAGCTGGAATTCTACCTAAGGATATCTGAGCTTTGGACTGTGTGGTGGAAATTAGTGAAATATATGCTGTGTGAACTGTCCAGTAAACTTGTGAAATCCATCTTTGTTATATTTGCTATTTATTGTACTTGTTCACTTGTCACTATAGCCTTAGGAAGACCATGGACATTTTCATGTTTATTTTCTGGCTTTGCTCAAGTCTCCACCCAATCTACATCAGTGTTATCCTATTTTGTGGCAAATCAGTAAAACTAAATTGACAAATTAAGGAGCAAGCCCCTTTGGGTGGCATTGTGGCACAGCAGTTAACAATGCTACCTCAGCGCCAGGAACCCTGTCTCAATTTCAGCCTTGGGTGACTGCTTGTGTGGAGTTCCACATTCTTCTTGTGTCTGTGTGGATTTCCTCCAGGTGTTCTGGTTTCCTCCCACAATCCAAAGGTGTGCAGGTTAGGTGGCTTGGCCATGGTAAATACACTGGGTAACAAGGATAGGGCTTGGATGGGATGCTCTTCGGAAAGTCCAACAGACTCGATGGCCTCTTTCGGCACTGTGGGGATTCTCTGGATTAAAGGGACACTGCATTGAACAAAAACAAATTCCAAAGGTAACTTAGGACAATGAAATAAAAGATGATTAAAAGAGTCAATAAAATGCCCCAATCCCTGCGGTGTCCACCAGACATGAAGGCCTTGACTGAGTTGTCAGACATCCCATGCGCGCTCTCCATGGGCACCAGACCACACAAGAGGAGCAAAACCCTTGATTGCCCACTACCAGGACCTGTTGATAGCAAACTTAGCCATCAGTGCTATCCATTCATCTGATTTTTCTTTTCTGTTAATACCTCAATCTGTCTTTCAGTTATTACCAGGACGTGGCCTTTGCATCTTTGCCTGTACATCTTTCTTTTTCTAATTATTCTTTGCAACTCATTTGATTCCTGACTTTTGATCTAACCTATTCATTTGTCTTACTGGCCAATCCAACCGATTCTGAATCTCCTCCGTCATTATCCACATTTCAGAAACAGTTAATTTTCTTTTATCTTGAGAGTCCAATTCTCACATTGGTATCATACAACATTCCACACTATTGATCTGTTAGACTTTTTTTTAGCTTCATGTAAAAGCTTGAAGCTGGAATTCATTCTTGGATGTAACTGGTGCTTATCATTGAGCTTAGGCACAGCCTCTATCTTGATGCTTCAGATCTTGACATTGAATATGTAATTTGTTTAGACTGCAATTTACCTGTTAATTCCTGTTTAATTGATGTTGATTTTGGTTTGCTCAAGTAAACTTTATAAAAAGTGGAAACTTGTCTCCAAAGGAATCATAAACTTAACAAAGAACCATAGAAAAGTCAGGGTGCAGAAAAAGAACATTCTGCTTATCATGACTGCACCTGCTGAAAAAAGAAACCAGCCACTCACTTCAATCCCATTTTCCAATACCTGATTCGTAGCTGATAGTTTATAGCACTTAAGGTGCAGATCCAGATACTTTTAAAATGAGTTGAAAATTTTGGCTTTAACCACCAATTTAGGCAGTGAATTCTGGATATCCATCACCCTCTGGGTGAAAAGTTTATCCTAATGTCCCCTCTAATCCATCTTTTAATTACTTTAATTCAATGCTGCCTGGTAATTGACCCCTCAACCAGGGGAAACAAGTCTTTCCTATCTTCCCTGTCCAGGCCACTCATTATTTTGCATATATCCTCCCCTGCTTTATATAGCTTCCCTGCTTTAAGGGCAGCATCCCTAGACTATCCAATCTCTCCTCATAGCTGCAATTCTCAAGTCCTGACAATATTCTTGTAAATCTCCCCTGTACTCTCTCCAAAGCAATTATGTCCTCCTTGTAATGTGGTGTACACAAAATTCCAGCAGTGGCCTAACCAGCGTTTTGGATAGTTTCATCAGTACATTCCTGCTTTTGTATTTAATACATTGACCAAAGAATGAAAGCATTCCATATGCTTTCTTGACCACCTTGTCCACCTGTCCTGCCACTTGTTAATTTGTTTGGCTGCCAGGTGGGAAGCAGAGCACCAATGCCATAAATGATAAACATTCCTGACTTCCTGCATTTTTGTTTTGCCCTTCACCTCACCTTCTCCAGAAATGTCAGACGTTGGCTGTAATTTTCTAGCCATTCATGCTGGCGGGATCTTCTACTGCTGCTGACGGTGCACCCCAGCTATGGGCTTTCTGCTGACAAGAGGTACCTTCAGTGGGTAAACCCGGTGACAGTGATGGGACCAGAAGATCCTGCTGCCAACCAATGGCAGGCTGTTTCTGCCACCGCAAAACTTGTGACAAGTTACGTGGAAAATCCCACCCATTGTATTGTTTTGGGCAAACTGCCCCTTTGCATTGAATTTACATTCATCATCTGGGGGAGCTGTTTTTCACAATCGTATTGATCTATGTATCTGCATGTGCAATCTTTGCTTCCAATCTGTGCATTTTAATCATGTTTAGTCAGTAATGTCATGGAGTAAAGGAGAATAGCGAAATTAAAAAGAAATCACTGAATTAAACAATCAACCTGTGTTCTACACAAAGCTTTTAATCGAGGCTTTATATATTTGTCAAATTATATTAAAGAAGACACTTTGAGTTCACTGGAACTCTGACTTCCACTCTTGGGGGGGCGGGGGCGGGGGGGGGGAGGTGGGAAATTGCACCTTGGAATCTTCTTCCAAACAAAGCTTTCTCTCGAATGCCCTCCCAAAGAATCCACTTCCAAAATTTTAGTGTCATCTTTCAGTTTTCCTCTGCCTTTGCCACCTGCATTCCAGCTTCTGTGTAAACTCTCAGGTACCCAGACGTGCCAATAGAACGATACTGCTTCACAGATTGTGTGAAGATATCACCAAGTGTTTTAATTTGTTGTGGATGTCTGGCATCTCACTTTAAATCTGTTTTTTGCAGTGGTCTCTTTAACTTGGAACATTTTCTCTGCTTTTTACTTTAATCCACCAGAACCTTTTTCAACTCTTGTTCTTTGTTCCTTTATTTTAATTGTCTTCCTGAGCCATACATTTTGTCCCAAATCCTTGGATTCTGGCCTTTCTTTTGGGAAGTCTGCTCTCTGGTCCTGTCCAGCTTCTCTGGGGTCCAGCTGTAAACTAAATTCCAAAATTGTTTAACTTAAGACGTCCCTGGTTATTAAGCAATAATCCAGGTTCCCTTTAAAATATGTTTACTTTCATACTGTAAACTCTTTAAACTGTGCCTGCATTGTAATTAAAATGACCAAAATACACAGACTGGAGGCACATTTGTTTAACATGAGGCTAACTAAAGTTTTAACCCTTTCTAATGCATTCTTGGGGCAGCGCAGTGGTTAGCACTGCTGCCTCAGCACCAGAGACCCAAATGCAATTTTCAGCTTGGGTCACTGTCTGTGCAGAAGTTGCATGTTCTCCCCATGTCTGCATGGGTTTCTTCCAGGTTCCGCCCACAGTCCGAAATGTGTTGGATAGGTGCATCGGCCATGCTAAGTTCTCCCTCAGTGTACTGAACAGGCGCTGGAGTGTGGTGACTAGGGGATTTTCACAGTAACTTCATTGCAATGTTAATTTAAGCCTACTCATGACTAATAAATTACTAGAAACGCAAAATTAAACTAACTTGCAGCTATATACTATTTCTAATATCCACAAATGCAAATATAGATTATTAAAAAATACTCCTGTTTCCTAACACCACAAGAAAGCCAAAGCAGGGTCTACTCACCTCAAAGCCCTGGAAGAAATCAAGCTTGCCAGGTGCACACCGGCCGTGATGTGAACATTGTAACTTCTAACTGGTGGGGAATTTAGTTTGGAGATGGTACTTAATTCTAGTTATGTGACTGTTTAATTACGTGCTAACAATCAAAAGGGCTTTCTGACATTGTTCACTTGGAAGCTTGATCTGCCATTAAAATCCCGAAAACAGAACTTCTAAAGTTCATCCAATGGGAAACTGACTTTTGGCCTCCTGTCAAATTAAGTTTTCCCAGATGCCAAGCCTTCCGCTGTTGGGGGGACTGGAAGGTTTGGCTCTTAATTTTTGCTTTGTTCATCTCAACAAAAGATGGAAATTCAAAGAAGGGGAATGGAAAAACAGCAGAGAAGAACCACAAACTCCAACTTGTGATTTGAAACAATACAATTTTAAGCTGTTCTGGCTAATCCAACATAAAGCTTATCAAGCTGCCCATATTTTAAGCAGCATTTTAAAATGAAATTTATCACAACCTCCCACTCTCGTCAAATGACAGCTAACTGGAAATATGAAACGTACTGATTACAGGTTATTGCATTATGCAAAGATGAAACTGGAGTTGATTCAAATAAAGCTTATTAAAAGTTTATTTATTAGTGTCAAAACTAGGTTTGCATTAACACTGTAATGAAGTTACTGTGAAAGTCTAGATGTAAAGTATTTCAAAAATCTGTATTAAGGACTAATGTGAATGTGAGATTTGTGTTTGATTCCTCAAATCTTGACATTTACTAATTTGCTGAGAACGGGTATCCATCTACAGATTAAGATTTCTATCAGGTGTTACTGCATGAACAGAATCCACAACAGATGTTCTAGCTCCCTGCAATACATTTCAAACATGAACAGCAGTGTCATGTAGAAATCCAGCTGGGAACACAAACTGCTAATTCTCCTTGAGTGAGAGATTATTTCCTGCACTGTATTTGGCTTTGTGTAGTGTTGTTGCAGAATTTTGCCTCAACCGCCAGCAATAGTTATTTTTGAATGTTTTTGATATGTGTCTATTAAAAGATAACCATCATGGTTACGATGCCTTCAGTGTTCCTTAGTTGATTTCTTATCACAATTAATAAATAGCTCAACATATTGCTGAGATATTTGGGTAATATTGTGCGGTCTGCAATTTTTGGTTTCTATTTAACTGAAGAAAGGATATCTTAATGAGACTCATTGTAAGGTATTATCTATTTAACGCCACTGACTTGGGACCAATAAGTCAAAAGTAGCAAGCCCTCTGATATTATTGCTGAGACTGCTAACCACACTGTACAGATTTGGCTGTCCTGGGGATATAATAAAACAAGATATTACTTTACGTCTTCTGACATTGTGTCTTCAGGTTACTAAACGTAGCTTCTTGATTTGCAATTACAAACCCATTGCAATATCCTGTTATCCATATAGAGCTTACACTTTTGTAAATTTCTGACTCAGTAGCAGTAACTTCCCTCATCACTTACTGTAAATTTGGCATTTATTGTTTTGAATCTGTATAAAAAGGTTTAAGAAATCGATCTTACATCTACACTAATATTGAAATTCTCTATTGATTTTATGCAAATACTTTTAATTTTATCCTGGATTTTAAAATCCTTGTGTTGAATTTCACCTGTTCAGCTGAAACATGAGGGATACAGCGACCTCATCTAACTAGATTATATTGTTAATTCAGAACATGTCATTCTAGCTGTTAACACAGATAATGGTTTAATAAAATGGCTTGGTTATCACAACAGTAATGACTATTTTAACTCGTGTTAGCTGTTGAAGTGTTCTCCATGTTGGGGAAGTGTGGGTTGTGGAAACAAGGCATTTATATAAGTCAGTGGCATAATCAAAAGTAAATGGAGAGCAAGAAACAGAAGATAGTATCAAGAGAAATGACCAGAAATATATTCAGGCTTGCGAATTAGGTAAGGTGTAGAAGGAGGAGAGGGCACATAAGAATGGCTGAGTTTATGTATATTGAAGAGTGCAAACGTGCTGCTGCATTTGCCTATATTTCAAAATAGTTTTGGCTGTGAAATAATTTGGGATATTCTGAGTTTGTGAAACTTACCCTAATAAATGCAAGTTATTTTTTGCCATTCTCTGAAAAGAGTTAAAAGGGTGATAGAATTTGCACTGATATTGTGAACACTTCGCCATACTTTGTATATGAAGGAATGTTTGCAAATGGTTTAAGTAACTGATCTTGCATCTCCACAAACAAACATTGACATTCTCTGCTTTAGTGAATTGAACAAATATTTGGATTTTATGCAGGATTTTAATGTGGTCAAAAGGATTGTGATAGAGCTAAACCGTTAAGCTGATACTCAAGTGATTCTTAAATTGTCTGTGTGAAGAAGACCGCAGTATTAGAACAACCTCAATAAAGTCTGGCATAAAAACAGAAAATGCAGCAATTCTATGAGCACCAGCTGGGGATGGGGGGAGCAATTGTTCTGTTAGTGTTGATGCTTATAACTGAAATGTTACAGATTTTAAAAATTAGCATTAGTTAATATCAATGTGGGTGTTATAAACACCCAACTTTCATTCTGATGCTGTGACTTGTGTCGCATTCTCATGCCCCAAGAAAGTTGAATTGATACAAGAACCAGCAAAATTAAGGCTGTGTGACTGGAAATTTGAATTTTCCCCCTCAAAATGAACTCCGTATAAACTCCCAAATGGAGAAGGAACTTGAACTTGTGATGTTCGGGTCACCACTGACAGGCATAGGAGAAATTTATTCTTATGTCCCACAGTATTTTCATTGTGTAGGGAAACTGTAGAAAACCCGCCAGGTTTAAAAAAAAATGTTTGGGAACCTTTGGAGAAGGCTGCTGAGGCGTTGAGTACTTGCTCTCAGAAAAGTTTCAGAAAATTGGACGGCATGGTGGCACAGTGATTTAACACTGCTGCCTCACAGTGCCAGGACCCAGGTTTGATTCCCAGCTTGGATCACTGTCTGTGGGGGGTCTGCATAGGTTTCCTCCCACAATCTGTAAGACGTGCTGATTAGGTACATTAGCCATGCTAAATGCTTTCTGTCTATGTGAACAGATGCCGGATAGGAGATTTTCACAGTAACTTCATTGCTGTTGATGTAAGCCTACTTGTGACACTAATAAATAAACTTTATTGAAACCTTTAAACTTTAGCTGCAAATGTTATTATTAGATACTGTCTTCTAAGTTATATGTGTTTTACAGCAGTGATTTATCATATGAAAAAGAACGACCTAATGTAACTGATGAGATGCATAGGTTTACATTTCTCATTGGGGGTATATCCAATTGTGTATTCAAAACTGAAGAAGAGAGTAACTTGGAAAGCTCCTGTCTGATTAGTGATTTAAATTTCTGCAGTGGCTTAACTTGAAGGTAATGAGAATGGCATACGATTTAGATATCAGTCACCTGTTCCATTCATTTTCTTTGAAATAGAAAACATAACCCTGTTTTTCAGTTTCAAGAGACTTCATTGTTTGAAGCATTAATGGTTGTCTTGACAGCTGAATCTATTCTGAATGTTTGGCTGAGTTTCAAAGGAGGTGAAGGACTTAGCTCCATGTAGAATTTGTTTGCACCGTTGTTTAAGGGATTGAATATTTTTTAATTGACAGTTTTAATCTCTCTTTGATTTGGTTTCTGAATAGATGTTTGTTTTCAAATCTTAAAGACCATTTAAGAGTATTTAACTTTTTTCGATGAAACTGGAGTTTTTCTGCAGCATAACTGCAGGTTTGACACCTTGAAGTTGGATAGAAGTTTAGGAATTTATTAGAGGTTTTTTTTAATTGTTTTTTTTTGAAGTCCATATTGAATACTTTTCATTACTGTTACATGACTATTGCTGTCTGTCCATAATAGAAATTGAGTGAGTTGCATTGGAAGATGCACAGAGGCAGGGGGTATGAGGATATGAGGAGCATAAGTTGTGGGTGGGAGACTGAGAGGGATAATTATTAGGGGGAGAAAGAACAATGTTGCTTGTTGGCCCAATGTCCTTAGAAAGCAAAGCAGACCTGTTAAACATCCCGCATTGGCACCCAGTCTTGTTTGCAGCCCTCTGGCCTGCCTAGGGATGCGGCTTACTCAAACCTTGCAGTCCACATCTCTGGGACAGAAGAATATGGCAGACATGAGAGGAGGTGACGGCTTCAGGTTTGTGAAGTCGAAAATTACTCCAACTTGCCGTTCCCAAGCCTGAGGTGAAAATCCAGCCCTTCTTGTCTATTAGTAGTACTTTCTGTTTCTATTTCAGATAGGCAGCATTCATCATTCTTTTCCTTTCAAAGATGAGTTTACACTTCAATCAGAGACCTTTCCATGTACCGATGAGACTTTGCACATGGCGCTATGGTTTTAATCCTGTAGCAGAGCCAATAGTTGTGATTAGCAAGCAAATAAAGTGTGTTGCCTAAATTACTTGCTGCAGCAATTTAGACTATAATTGTGATAATTTGGGCTGATTGATGTTGGCCATTTGTTGGTTGCTAAGTGGACTCTCAGTATTGTACCACCTCTGAAATATCTGTAAAATAATTACAACAACTACTCAGCTTTTGCTGTTGTGTTTTTCATACTTCAGTTTATACAGGTTCTCTCCTGCTTCTTTCACGTTTTAAAAAAAAATTGCATTTAAAAATCATTAAAGTGACAGAAATGATTGTGGGTGTAGCATGGTGCAGTGTCTCATAACAGCTGACTCAAAAATGGCTGGGTTGCTTTTTTAATGAATTATCTTTAAATTGTGTCATAGAATGGCTACAGCAGAGAAGGAGGCTATTCAAACCTTTTACCTTCAGGCTGGCTTTCAGCAAGAGTAACTCAGTCAGCTCCATTCTCTTTCCCTTTCCCTATATCCCTACACTTTTTTTCTCTTTAGTTAATTGACCAATTCTCCCGAAAGCCATGATTGAATCTGCTTCCACTATAAACTCAACTTGGGCATTCCAAATTCCATCATTGCGTAACAAAGATTTATTTCTTGTTTCCTTTAGTTCTTTTTGCCTTGAATCACCTTAAATCATTGTTCTCTCATTCTTGACCCTTCCACCATACAAACAGTTTCTCCCAATGTACTCTGACCAGAGCCACCATGATTTTGAACACCTCTACCAAATCTCCTCTCAATGTTCTCTTCTGTAAAACAACCCCAGCGTCTCCAGTATATTCATGAAACTGAAGTCCTTCATCTTTGGAATTATTTTCAGAATTTTTGCTGCACACTCTCATGCTTGTGCATTCTTCCTAAAGTGTGGTACTTATGATAGGCCACACAACTCTAGCTGAGGCGGAATCAGTGTTTAATAAAGCTTCACTACAACTTCTCTGCTTTTGTACTGTATGCCTTTATTTATAAAGCTCAGGACCCAATATATTGTATTTACTGTTTTCCCAACCTGCACTGCCACCAATACAGATTCCCTCATATTCTGAAAGCTCTTTATAATAAGTTCATAATCAGAAACTTTTAACAAATCATTTATTACATACTATAAAGGTGATCTCTTCATTTATTCACAATTATACATATTATGCTTACTAAATTATGACAAATTAACCAAAGCAAAAATAGATGACATGTAGGGTTGCAGATTTAAAATCAGAGTTGTCACAACTCGGAGCCTGCATTTCTCTGACATCGGGTTCTTTAAACTTTTGACGGAACATCAATGATTTTTCCCCATAATCTTTTCATTGTTAACTGAATGTGGTGAGGATGCATGGCAATTCTGTTTAGAAGTATCTTGAACAAATTCTATTTTGTGCAATGCGCTCTCAGCCTGTTTGGTGGAACTGTAAACCAATATTCTGGTGACCTCTCCCCCTTTTATGTATGAATGCATTTAAGTCACCCTTTATGATATAAATGATTTTTGCTTAAGTTTCCCCATTTGAATGCAAAAGAACATGGTTTTAGTTCCTCTCCTTTGTTGGAAGCATGCCTTTAAAATTGCTACATAATGCATTTAATTTCTGATTGACAACAAACTTCAAAAATAATCCTCCTCAATAACTACCTTCAGATTTTGTTGTTTAATTGTTTTGAGCAAATAAGCCTGGTTTGCTCCTTATACTCAAGTTGTCATCTTGTTTAGCTAAAATGTGTGTCAATCTCGTGCACACATTCATGTTCTTCCCACCGTTGCTTCAAAAGTGGAGCCTTTGTCTTCATTTCTTTCAAAATCTTGTCCAAGTATTTGTTTGCTCTCTTATTTTCCAATTTTTTAAAAATCTTTTCATTCAACTCAGCAATTGGCCTAACCTTGAAGGCATCTACCTCAACCATTGATTTTTAATTTTAGGGCCTCATTTGCTTTTTTTCGGTAGGCTATGTTCTCAACTGCTCTGGTTGGGTTCATTTGCCTTTGTTTCAGAGTCATCTGCAGAAACCTGAAACAAATTTGACAACTTCTCATGGACATTGCATTCATTTTGGAATCTTTTCTCTTTGGTTTATGACTGTGTTTCTTAGACTTCTTTGGTTTACCTGTTAGATCCTCAATCTGATTTTTATTTTCCTGAGCTGCTTTTAAAATCTGGATTGGTTCTTTCATGCTACACATCCCATTGTATTCAAACTCCAAGTTACATCAATGTTCAAGAATGTAATTTGTTGTTGTCAGAATGAAGTTCTAGTAGTTCATCAGTCATGATTTTTAATCTGCATTCCATCAACCATTTTGATTTATCACTAATTCCTTTTCCTATTGTTGTGTCTGGCCACACGTGATGTTTTCAATCCTCACCAGAGTCGCCAATGTTGTGTCTTGTCACAGTATGTTTTTAACCCTTATACGGTGGACAAAGAATGCCAATCGACTTAATAATACTATGACACATATTCACACAATTAATATTAATTAGTCATTACTTTTACAGGACAATCAGGATTCAAACTTAATGCTTAACTTTGACAAGTATCTAAGCAGATATTAGCTTGTATCCATGTGGTTGTCTCTGCAGTCTCTCAGTATGTCTGATCTTTTTCTGGTTCTGGTCTGTTGATGGTCCTCTCAGTGGTCCAGGGCCATCCTTCACGATGGTTGGTCTCTAGAGTTGCTGCTGCTGGTAGTGTTTTGCATAGCATCTTTATCCTTTGATTATTTTGTGTCGTTTAGGGCAGGCCCTCAATCGCTACCAATCAGTCGTTCAGAGTTTGATCGCCATGATCGATGGAATCCAGTTGGGTGCTGCCACACCGATTTTTGGGGTGTGTACCAAGCAGCCATGCCTGCATGTGCTGGAGGCACATAAGCCACATACCTCTCTCCCAAATAAGGGGTTAAGGTGCCTGTTTGTCTGATGAACAAGTATTTTTGACCAGGGAGTGTCCGTTGTCTTCGGGATGGCCTATTTCCTTGTATTGCAAACGTCTAAGGCTGGGGCCTGCTTGTCTCAGTCTAGTATTCATTTAGGGCTGCAGCCTGTTTGTCACAGTCTTGACACAGACTCAGCCATCTTATCCCATCGTGTTTTGCAATCACCACCTTTGGTGGCCCGTTTGGCTACACTCTTCAAGGCATTTTTCATGATATTTAATTGACTTGAAGTTCAAGTTTTAATTAAAGATCAATTTTTGTTGAATTCACTTTTACAATTTTAGCATTTGGACATTTCAAGTCCCCCATTCAAGCGTTCTACTTCCTGACATTCGTGTTTTCACCAGTTCCTGTTTCTTATTATTTGATTCATCTTTTGTGCATGAAAATTGGTTCTCTACACTGACCAGTTTTTTCCTTTGTAGAGCCTCGTTCCTCACACACAGCTCTTGCATCTTCAATATTAACTTTTCTTGGCCTTGGGTTAGGCATTTTTCCACTTTAGCCTTTTTATCGGTAACAAGCTTCTTGACTTTGGACACAATTTTTAGGAATTTGGCAAGTTCAGCATAGCCAAACAACTGCTGAAACACATCCATCACCATGTTACCATCTGTGCCTACCAAATTGTCAACCAGTATAAAAACTGCTTTATAGATACTATTGAACAATTCCCACAGTAACATTCCCATGACTACTTTCGAACTGAAACTTTGTAAAGGGAACAGGTTCACAAGTTCCATGATTGCCCCGTTTCAATACTTTTCCACTGAATCCACTGGAAGATGAATTATAGCAGCCACTATCAATGACTGAACTGCCCCCATGTGTCTAAAAATATTAATCGGTTAACTTGTTTTGTTGGAGTAAGAGAATGCTTTTCCGATAGAGACAAAACTTCCAATGACCTCCAGTTACATGACTCACTTTCTCAGTAACCAGGGAAGCATCCTCTTGACTACACTGAACCACATCCTGCAAATGCTTTTATTTTAATACTTGTTTTCTTTATTGGTATTGTCTTTTCCAAAGATTCCTTAAGTGTCCCTTCTGATTACTGCTTCTGATTTAGCATTCAGTTTCCAACAAATTGCTCTTCTAGGCCTCATCCAATAGTAGCGAAAGCACGGTATTTACATCGCTTTTATCCCTTATACTATCATCTTCATTGAGTGGAATAGTTTCTGCCCTCTCCCTAAAGCCTGAGCATTTTTTTTTTATTTCTCTAGCTTCCTTGCAAGTTCACAAATGGAGATCCATTGCACTGCCCCAGCTGCCTATGTGATCGATCATATTCATCTGAGAGAACTGCTGTCCCATATTTTAGAAACCTTGCAGTCTTTCAAGTATGACCTGTTGGCTAGCGGAATGTTGTTTTGAAATTTTCAAATCTCTCTCATCTTTTCAAAATCTAGTAACATTTATTTTTCCCTGGCAAATTCTACTCCTATTTCGTGTATTTTCCTTAAGTCCAAAATTTTAACTGATTTGCTCTGGCACCAAGCTCATAAGCATTAGGTACATCAGTTTTACTTGTCACGTAACTTGAAAATTGTTCTTCCAAAAGATTGCTTTCCCCACCACGATGCCGTACAAAATAAGAATCCGTGTCTCCTTTGGCCACTTGCCGCACTTACGCAAGGATATTTTGGCCTTGGAGGGAGTGCAGAGGAGGTTTACTAGGCTGATACCGGAGTTGAGGGGGTTGAACTATGAGGAGAGGCTGAATGAACTAGGCTTGTACTTGTTAGAGTTTAGAAGAATGAGGGGAGATCTCATTGAGACGTATAAGATGATGAATGGGATGGATAGGATAGAGGTGGAGAGGCTCTTCCCGCTCAGAAAGGACAGTAGGACTAGAGGGCACAACCTCAAGATAAAGGGGGGGCGGTTTAGAACGGAGTTGAGGAGGAACTTCTTCACTCAAAGGGTGGTGAATCTCTGGAATTCTCTGCCCGTTGAAGTGGTGGAGGCTGCCTCGCTAAATATATTTAAGACGCGGGTTGATAGGTTTTTGATAGGCAAGGGGATTAAGGGTTATGGGGAGAGGGTGGGAAGGTGGAACTGAGACACGACAGATCAGCCATGATCTTATTGAATGGCGGGGCAGGCTTGAAGGGCTAGATGGCCTACTCCTGCTCCTATTTCTTATGTTCTTTGTAGTCACTATTTTTCAGAAATATCTCTTTGTCTTCTGTGTATTTAGGCATTAGGTGAAGATTCTTTGCTAAATCAAAGATTGGAGTGAGACTCAACTCATCCGCTGAACAATTAGCTCTTTCACCCCATAACTTCAGCTTTTCTTTAGCCAACTTGTTCTGTCTGATTTCTTTCTCTCTTGAAACAGTCTCTTTTCTTTTTCTTTGTTCCCTTGCTAACTTCTCTCTTCAGGCCCTTGCGTTTTCTTTCCTTAATAGCTGAAGTTGTTTTATCTGCAGCTGACTTCTAGCCAACTTAAGCTGTGTCCTGCCGGGGTCAGGCTTTTCTTATTCAATCCCAGATGCTGTGTTATTACCTCAAATATGTCACATTTTTTAGCTGCACTTTTTAACTCTAACTTGAGCTTTTTCTGCAAATGCTATTTACCTAAGCTTGGTTAATTATTGGTTAATTGTTGCAAATCACTCAGGGATAAATCTTCCCTCTCCAGAAATCTCACTAACTGTCCTGGCTAGAAATACTACACATCTGTTTAACCTGTGCTTAACCTTCTCTCCTCTCACATTGTCTGTACCTTTAGGACTTGATTACCTGTAAAGACTCACATTCCAACCATTATTTTGTAAATTGAGTTTGTGTCTTTATGTGCCTGCTTGAGGGCAAAAATTTGAGGAACACTGAGTGGATTTATATGTTTATGAATAATTTGATGCCTTATGATTTGAGGTTACAAAAATGTTTCTCTACTCTATTTTCTAAGGATGTAACAGTACATTTTTCTTTTTTTCTGTAGGTAGAAGAATGGTTGTGTTTGAACTGTCAGATGCAGAGAGCTCTGGGAATGGACATGACTACTGCACCACGCTCCAAAAGTCAGCAGCAACTACACTCCCCATCACACCAGGCCCAAACAGAACCACAAGCAGAACCACAAGCAAAACCACAGCAACAGCCTCAAGCAGATCCTGTCCCCCAAAAGAGGAGGACTACACCAATAAAAAGGGAGCTTCCTAAAGTGCCATCTGATGCACAAAGTAAAGCTGAGACGAAGATGCAACCCAGTAAACCTGAGCAGCAGGGGTCTACAGCTAATCAATCCCAACCAGTCAAGCCTGTTGTACAGCCACAATTGGTTACCCAATCTGAAGCAACTAGGCCAATTGGTCAGAGCCAACAAACTAGGCCTTCCCCTGCAGAACAAAGGCGGACAGCAGATGGTTCACCAGCAAGAACACAAGCTGGTCCCTCCAATATACCGCAAGATCAAGAGGGTATTACTGGTAAACTCTTTGGGTTTGGAACTTCCCTTTTAAACCAGGCCACTAGCCTTATTTCCACTCAGCCAGAACAGACATTACAAAGTCAACAATCACCTGCTAAAGGGTCTGCAGCTAAACAGGCCCCCAAAATAGTTTTCAGTGATCAAAGCACAGAACTGAGTTCTAAATTGCAGGGTTCGACAGCAGGATTGCCAGTTAAAACTGAGGGTGCCTCTACACTTAAACAAGGAAAACCAGAACCAGTCATTCAACAGAAAGAAGCCATCAAACCCAAAGTATTGTGCCCTCTGTGTAAAACAGAACTGAACGTGGGATCAAGTCAGCCTCCCAACTTCAAAAACTGCACTGAATGCAAAGTCCAAGTGTGCAACATGTGTGGCTTCAACCCAACGCCACATCTGGTAGAGGTAGGACTGATTCAGAATTATAAATATAACGTTTAATTTTATGGATCTCAACTAACAAGGAATGTCATGTTTAAAACTAGAAATGCACTACTGTTAGTTTTGGCTTTGAAGGGGTTAGTGATGACTTGTTGAATGTAAACTGCTATGATTTCAAGTGCCCTGGCAATGACAGCTGCTCAAATTGAGATGATATATTTCAAATGTTTTTGAAAGTTGAACAAAAAGTATGCGTGTGTTTGAAGAGTAGAATAAAATAATGGGTGACCAAAAGTTACACGGTAGTTATGTTTTTGATGCATGATAGGGAAGTTTGAAAACTTCGCCTTTCCTAAGTGATCTTGTAATGCACTATATTTATTGGTCAGATGATCTGTGTGTTGGCAGGACAACAATAAAGCTTTTTGCTGAGCAATTCTATCAATACTTTCCAAAACACTACATATGTGATATTAAATCAGAATGTATATTTGTGTATTTGGTTGTTGGCAAATAAGAGGAAAGGTTACTTGGCTACCTATGTGTGCATTATGTTTAGTTTATAACCTGGAAATGCTCTGTGACTGAAGGTTGGGTGTTTGTTCAAAGTGGACCCTGTTCAGAATTCTAAAAATTAGTGTTCTTGAAATCTTGATTTACTCACCCATAATCAATCACAAATTGGAACAGCATGTTGATTCAGAAGATAAATATCAAATTGCCACAATACATGATGGTTGTACAATTCGGTTGCAGAGTATTTGTATTATTGGCACAATGAATGCCATTTCGGGCACAGATGACATCTGATGCAGTTCTGTGTCATGTAGGGAGCTGATGCAGGAAGTGTGCAATGTCGGTAGCCCATAAAGTTGGTCAGAATGTAACCCTAGATTGGCTCTGGTGATAACATTTTTAAACTTGGAATTCCAGCTCATGCCCTCTTAACCCCACACACACTTCTGCAGCAGAAAGAATATCCCATTCATGCTAGTTTCAGCTTTGTTGCTCATTGACTTCTACTAACTATTCCTGAGTTAGTAGAAGTGCTTGGAGCTTTTTACTACTGTAGAAAATTGGAAATGTCTACAATGAGAGGTGTGGCACGTGGTGAAGGGAATACTTTTCACTTCAAGGGATTGGCTCAGACCACTTGCTCCTAGTCATTGATTTTGTGGTTTCTATCCTCTTTAGCCTGCAACATGACAAGCAGGATGAACAGAGGCAACATAGAGAAGGACAAATGCTCAATGCAGGAGGAGGAGGGTGAGAAGGAGTATTTGCAGGAGATAATATTTACGCAGGGTCTTCAGCACCCAATCCTCTGACAAAACTAATCCAGGAGCAATATGTACAATGCTTTCATCTCACCAGATGAGATGTATCCTATGCTGCTGTGTGAAGCAAGGGAGGTGATTACAGGAGCTCTGCTTATTTTCATATCCCCTCTGGCCACAGAAAAGTTGCCAGAGGACTGGAGGACAGCCAAAGTGCCACCATTATTCAAAATGGGAAGTAAAGAAAAATTGGATAATTACAGGCCAGTGAGCCTAACATCAATGGTAGGGAAATGATTGGAAAAGAGTCTGGGGGACAGAAGTAATCTATTCTTGGAGGGGTGAGAATTAATCAAGGATAGTCACCATGTATAACAAATTTGGTTGAATTTTTTTAGGTGACGAAAGGTGCAGATGAGGGCAGTGTAATTGATGCAGTCTACGTGGACTTCAGTAAGGCTCCCAAATGGGATCCATGGCAATTTGGCAAATTGGATCCTAAATTGGCTTAGTGCCAGGAGGCAGAAGTTTGAAGGTAGTATTTGTGACTGGAAGCCTGTGTCCAGTGGTGTATCACAGGGATCAGTACTGGATCCCGTGCTGTGGGAGATATGATCAATAAGTTTGCAGATGACATGAAAATTGGTAATGTTGTAAATAGTGAGCAGGAGAGACTTAGATTGCAGGACAAAATTGATGGGCTAAACAGTGGTAAATGGAATTTAACTCTGAAAAGTTAAATAGAGGTGATACTTTTTGGGAGTGCTAACAAGGCAAGGGAATACACAATGAATGATAGGAAGTACAGAGAACCAGAGGGATCTTGGGGTGCTTGTCCAATGTCCAACGATCCCTAAAGGCAGCGGGTCAGGTAGATAAGATGGCTAAAGTGGCATATGGGATACTTGCCCTTATTGGCCAAGACGTAGAATATAAGAGCAGGGAGATTATGATGAAGTTGTATAAAACACTCTTGTACTGTTCTGGTTGCCACAGTATCCAAAGGATTCAATTGCACTAAAAAGGGTGAAGAGCAGACACATCACAATATTGCCTGGGCTGGAGCATTTCAGCTCTGAAGAGAGGCTGGTTAGGCTGGGGTTGTTTTCCTTAGAGCATTGAAGGCTATGGGGGACTTGATTAAAGTGCACAAAATAGATAGAGTAGATAGGAAGTCACTTTTCTTCTTAATAGCAGTGTCAATAACCAGGGAGGGCATAGATTTAAAGTAAGGGGTAGGAGATTTAGAGGGATCTGAAGAAAACTTTTTCACCCAGGGGTAGTGGGAATCTGAAACTCTGTGCTTGAAAGAATGGTAGAGGCAGGAACCCACACATTTAGATAAACACTTGAAATGCCATAGCGCGCAAGGCTATCGACCAAGTGATGGAAAATGGGAGTAGAATAGATAAATGCTTGATGAGCCAAAAGGTTTCTTTCTGTGCTGTAAAATTCTGTCCAAAGAGATGCTTAGTGAAGTCTGGCACCTGTACAATGAACCTGTATGCTCAGCACAGGGCGAGAATGGCATCATCAGTGTCAGTAACGGTGACTGTAGCCATTAACTTTGCATCTGGCTGCTTCAAGCTGGAGCAGCCAACAGCTTGCAGTTGGCTGTACACTATTGCATTAGGAAAGTGACTGATGTTCTGCCAGTGAAGTAAAGGAAACACATTGCATTCTGTCTTTCCACAGAGAAGTCGGTGGAGTGTGTATGTGACTTCATCAGGATATCAGGCTTTCTCATGGCACAAATGTCATTGACTGCCACACATTGTTTTTTGGGTGTAGCATATAAATTCAGAGATATACAACAATTCCCACGTGGTGTGTAGACAAACTCAACACATCATTCAAATCAACACCTGGTATCAGGGCAGCAATCATGATGCTTTTATTCTGAAGCAGTCCATGTTGAAATGTAGCAAGACCTGGACAAGATTTATGCTTTGGTTGACAAGTTGCAAGTAACATTGCCTGACACTTTTGTGTTGCGCAAATGAACATCTCCAACATGAGGGCCTCTAACCACCGTCTCTTAACATTCAGTGGCATCAGCATTGCTGAATCACCCACTATCCACATTCTAGGGGTTACCATTGTCTAGAAACTGAACTGAACTAACCATATAAAAACTGTCACTACAAGAGCAGGTCAGAGACGAGGAATCCCCTGCTGAGTAACTCACCACCTGATTTTCCAAAGCATGTCCACTATCTACAAGGAACAAGTCAGGAGTGTGATTGAATACTTTCCACTTGCCTGGATAAGTGCAACTCCAACAGCAATCATGAAGCTTGACACCATCCGAAACAAAGCAACCAGCTTGATTGGCATCCTATCTATAAACATTCAGTCCTTCGACCACCAACATACGGTGGCAGCAGTGTGTACCATCTACAAGATGCATTGCAGGAACTCACCAAAGTCGCTTAGACAGCACCTCCTAAACTCTCAATGTCTACAACATTGAAGGACAAGGACAACAGATCCATGAAATAATATCATCTGGAAGTTGCCCTCCAAGCCTGACTCATCATCCTGACTTGGAAATAGACTGCTATTCTTTCACTGCCACTGGATCAAAGACCTGGAAGTCTCTACCTAACAACTCTTTGGATATAACCTACACCACATGGTTGGCAGAGGTTCAAGAAAGTAGCTCATTACCACCTTCTCACAGGCAATTAGGGGTAAGCAATAAATGCAGGCCCAGCCAACAATTCCCACATTCCATGAATGAATGAAAAATAATTCTGCACCAGTCCATTGTACCATTGCATTTTGAGCTATCATGGAAAACCAGAAAGTGACTATTGAGTGTTGAGACTATCTGCAGGCCACCTGGCTTTTGACCCTGGTGAGCAGCCCTCAGACGGGAGCATCCATTTTGTGAGAGCTGTACTGCTACATAAAATGTTATTGGGCAGACTTTGGAGGTGCTGTACAACACCCAGAAGAGCCTGTGACATGATTCACAATGGCTTGCTATAGCCTGCACAACCTCACCAGGGTTCAGAAGGAAATCAGCAGCCAAAGCAATCCCTTTCTGATTGGGCTGTTTGTGATCGGCTAATCCAACTTTGGTATCAGTGAATGCAACCTGAAGGTGGACTCAGCAACATCTTCTGAAGTAAAAGCTAGCATAAAACAATGTTCTTGCTTACTCAACTTCCAAAAGTTTGCACTTTGAAAAATAAAGATGCATTTCCTCTGAATCCTGCACAAAAAAGTCCGTTGAATTTTTTTTCCATTTTCAGCCTTGCGCATGCACGATGATGTCGATGCCCAAATTAGCAAATTTTAAAAATGAGGCATATTTTGGTGATGCGACCATGCCCTCGTGATGGGATACTGTCAGTGTGCACACAGATATATGGCATCGAATTAAGGGTCTCAACTGTCGATTTTTGAATTTTGCACATGTGCAATCCTGGTGATATACAATCATACAAATTAGGAGCAGGAGTAAGCCACTCAACCTGCCTCACTATTCAATGATATCATGGCTGATCTGATTATAATCTCAACTCAACTTTCCTGCCTACCCGCAATAACCTTTCATCTCCTTGCTTATTGTGTGTTGTAGTGTAATATGTCCATGTTATCCACAATCATGGTTTTGCTTGTCAGGTGATTTCCAGCCTGTGCAACACTTGTGTAATGATGTCAGTATTTATGGACATGGTGACTGATGCATGCACAGACTGATGCTGGCAGGCATTAGATGCTGGCACTGCAAAATGACATTACAGAAGTCTATGCTCGTGTGGATAATTATCTGTGGCCATTTCCTTATGCTACCAAAAATGCACCCTCAAAATAAAATTGAATAAATGCTTGATACTTCACCTTGACAAGCACTAAAATAGTTATTCTATTGGGGTGTTTGTTGGGACTGGATTTCCTCCACCAAAATGAGTTGCAAAGTTAGATTTCAGAATAGCTTTAGTTTGTAATGTTTGCTTTACAACATATTGCCATATATATAATGCAATTCAGGTTTGTGATGACTCCCTAGACTACAAGAGTAAAATTCATGTTGATGCATAGTAATTGGAACCCTGAGATTGTTTTGCAAATTGTAATTTATTCCAGCTTCATTTTGTGTAGTCATTGCAGGACAGGATGACCATGACACCTTCCTTTTTAAGTTTTCAGTCAAACAGAGGAATATAATAAAATTCCAAATTGTTGTTCTTTAGCTTTTGAATGCCTGGAAGTGTTGGTTGTTCATAGATGTATTCCATGAAATTGCAAAATGTGTATAGCTTCATAGTGGCCCAAAACATCTAAAAGTACCCCTCTCTTAGCTTTTGATGCTTCTCACTTATGTCCTTTTTCTGGATTTGAATGTTCAACTTTTACTTTATGGTCAATCATCATGTTAATTGGGGTACATTCCAAAGGCCCATTTATTATTTGCATTTTAAAATGGGTGCTATCCTCTGTAAAGTATTTAACAAATCTTTCTTTGCTCATAAATAAATAATAGAGTAACACAAGTTGCATCATGCTATATTAGTGAAATATCTTTGTGAAGAGATGATTCAACTTCCTCCATCCCTGAAATTTTTCATGAAACCTGCTGGTGGTCAATTAGCAGCTGAATATTCATAGGAAGTATGTAGGTGACAAATAATGATAAAGTGACCAGCTCGATAACATCTTAAGAAGAAAATTGCACCTTTTACCTTGAACAGTGCAGAGACTGGGTATCTATGGAAAATAGAAACATGCCCTGGTGCAATTTACAGCTAAAAATTCAATTTGAAGGGCATTAACTATGTCCCTGGAAAGGTGATTTTTTAACAATTTAACTCATTTGTGAAGGTCTTGCAACTGGTTGTGTCTCAGTACAGTTCTTGTGTGAGCAGGGAGAAAAATAGCATATCCTCCAAAATGTTCAGTCAGTCACATACATCATGAATCAAAGTCTTAATTTTGTAAAATCCTCTATTTCCCACTTTTGAAAATGGCATGATTGAGCTGAGAGAACTCAAAGAGGAACTTCTTTTAAATCATCCATCACTTTGAAACAAAAATGCCCAAAAGTAGACAGTATTTAGTTAGTGCTCAATTCGTAGTATCCTCAACATCAAAAATTCAAACATTGTGCCCTCATTTTTTGAAATTCATAATTTCTTCAAACATTTTGGGTTTCCAAAAGGAGGACTGGAGTGTCTCATATCAAGACCTGATCTTTGATAACCTTTGGAAAAGCTAACTTGATAGGCCTGTAACACAAATCTTGTGAATGTACTAAAATTCAGGCAGAATAGTAATGGGAATTTGCTGTTCCTGGAAGGAAGAACTGACATCCAAATTTTGTTTTCAAGTACCTTTTAGAAATATGTGGCATAGACATTAGATCTGGATAGTATCAGGACCAGTTATGATGCTCCACATAATGAAACAACATGGACTGGCTCAAGTGTTAATGGACACTGATGTGTCACCTGTTCATTAGGAAGTTTGCTGATACCAATGCATCTGATGTCTGATAGGAAATACCATAAGAAGCAAAAGCAAAGATAGACCATTTGCCCCTTCAAGCTTGGTCTGGTATTCAATATGATCATATTTGATCTCCTTCACTTCCATCTTCCCACGTTATCCACATTTTCCTTACATTTTCAAAATTCATTTATGGGATGAAGGTGTCACTGGCTAGGCCAGCATGTATTGTCCATCCCTATAATTGCCCTTAAGAAGGTGGTGGCAAGCAGCCTTCTTGAGCCACTGCAGTCCGTGTCGTGTCGGCCTATTAGGGACGAAGTTCCAGGATATTCCAGTGAAGGGCTGGCAGTATATTTCCACGTCAGGATGGTGAGTGACTTGGAGGGGAACTTCCTTGTGGTGGCGTTTCCATGTGTCTGCTGCCCTTCTTCTAGATGGTAGCGGTTTTGGAAGGTGCTGTCTAAGGAGCCTGATGTATCTTGTAAACAGCGTACACTGCTGCCATTGTGTGTTTGTGGTGGAGGGAGTGACTGTTTATGGAAGGGGTGCCAATCAAATGGACTGTTTTGTCCTTTGTCTCTTATCCAATCGTCTGTTGATTTTCCTGTTGAATACACAGCCATCTGGAATAGAGAATTCCAAAGATTCAGAGCTCTTTTCAGTGAAGAAATTTGCTTTCATCTTGGCCCAAAATGGCTGACCCCTTCTTCTGAGACTGAGCCCCAAATTCCGTATTCCCCAGCCAGAAGTAAAATCCTTCCAGTTTCAACAAAATCAACTCTCATTCTTCTGAACTCCAAGGTATATAGTCCAGTTTATTCAGTCCCTCCTGGTAGGACAATCTCCTTACCCCAGGAATTAATCTAATAAACTTTCTGTGCACTCCTTTCAAGACTAACATACCTTTCCTTAGGTAGGAAGATTAAAACTGTACACAACGTTCCAGATATGGTTCATCAAGATCTATGTAATTCCAGTAAGGCTTTCAGTCTTGTACGATTTTCCCACTAACTTCACTTGGCTGTGTGTAATCTTATTGCTCTGTGCAGTCCCTTCAAGAGAGACTTGTGATTTAAAACAGAGCTTTTCTTGTATATGGCTTGCTTGTTTCCACTTCTGCTTACCAAAAGTGGCCCACTAGGCACTCACGTTCCACGCACGACTCCATGCCAGCGGGTCAGGCTTCTTGCCCATTTAGAGTTTGAGAATAGGTTGAGATTGTTTTGCCGCTGCTGCCCCCCACCCCCCCCTTCGCATTCTACCTCCTTTGTAATGAAAATTAACATAGCATTTGATTATTGAGTTGCTTGCTGCATATGTATGTTAACTTGCTGTGATTGATGTACAAAGTCACATCTGTCCATCTGAATACTAACATTTCTAAGTCTCTACATTTAAAAACATATATTTTTTTATTTCAATTTTCCCTCAAGTGCACAATTTTGTACTTCCCCATTTTATATTCTGTCTGTCTTGTTTTTGCCTACTAGCTCAATCTGTCTTTATCCTGTTACAACCTCCTTGTTGTTTATTTTCTGATCTAACTTTGCATCATCAGAAAACTTAGATGAGGGTATGGAGAGTAATTGACTTCCTTCCTTTTTTGAATAATAATATTTAGGTTTGGGCACTGATCCTTGTGGTATCCTGCTAGATACAGCCTGGCCAATCTAAAACGACTTGTTAATTCTATTCTGTTTTCTGTCCGTTACCAATCCTCAATCCATACTAATTCATATACCAATCCGAGAAGACCTGATGTTGTGAAATAATCTCTTGTTTGCTAGCCTTATGATATGCCTTTTGAAAATCCAAATAATTACTTCCTGTGTTTCTCCCTGCACTCCCCCATCCATTTTGTTAGTTACAACCTGAAAAAGATTGTCTAGCGTGATTTCCCTTTCATAAGTCTGCATTACTGTCATATGATTTTTTAAGTGCTCTGTTACCACATCCCTAATAATAGTTTCCAGCAATTTCCCTGTTATTGAAGTTAGGCTAACTGGTCTCTAACACCCTTGTTTCCTCCTCTTCCTTTCTTGAATAATCAGGTTAGGTTTGCTACTACATAATATTCTTCCGCAAGAATCTGGAAATATTGGAAAAACAAAACCAAAGCATACACTATCTCTGTTTCCTTTTTAAAAACCTAGTGTGCGGGTCATCAATTCTAGGGACTTCTCAACTTCAGGGCCTGTAAATTTTTCCAGCACTTTTTTTTTTGCTAATAATCATTTCACGAGATCTGTGGTTCTCCATTATTTCCAGACTGGTTCTTGTATCTCTTTTTGATGACAGATACAAAAGTATTTCTTTAATACCTCTGCCATTTGTCTCTGCCTGTAAGAGATCCATGTTTGCTTTTTCTCGCTGGAGTTCAGGCAAATGATGGGGGATCTCATAGAGACTTATAAAATTCTAACAGGACTAGACAGGGTAGATGCAGGAAGGATGTTCCCAATGGTGAGAATGTCCAGAACCAAGGGTCACAGTCTGAAGATACAGGGTAGAACATTTAAGATGGAGATGAAAAGACATTTCTTCAGCCAAAGAGTGGTGAGCCTGTGGAATTCATTACCAAAAGTAATTGATGCCAAAACATTGAAAATATTCAAGAGGTCACTAGATCATGATGAATGGCCTCCTCCTCCTAGCTTCTATGTTTCAGTAGCAGTTCTGTTATTGGTGGTGGGGTGGGTGCAACTTTGGCTTGGTTAACCAAAGCAATAAGTGTGAGTTGCTGTTGCAATATTTTTCTGTCTTTGCTTTTGTGCTGTTGATTAATGTTGTATTGCTAATTTGGGTTGTCAGTTGTCCAGGATTGACCTGAGATCTCATGGATTGAAAGATTAATAATAAGTGTATTGTAGTTTTCTGTCAACATTTATAAGAACATAAGAAATAGGAGCAGGAGTAGGCCATCTAGCCCTTCGAGCCTGCCCTGCCATTCAATAAGATCATGGTTGATCTGAAGTGGATCAGTTCTACTTTCCTGCTCTCTCCCCATAACCCTTAATTCCCCTGTCTATCAAAAACCTATTTACCCATGACTTAAATATATTCAGCGAGGTAGCCTCCACCACTTCAACGGGCAGAGAATTCCAGAGATTCACCACCCTTTGAGTGAGGAAGTTCCTTCTCAACTCCAATCTAAACTGCACCTCCCCCCCTTATCTTGAGGCTGTGCCCTCTAGTTCTGCTATCCTTTCTAAGTGGGAAGAATTTTATTTTTTTTTACTAGTTATGAAATTGTTTGGAAATGTAGGGCTGGTGGGGGGAATTTTGCTTAAAAAAACAAAAACAATATTGCTAAGTGCTTCTCAGGCTGTAACACATTATAACCATATGGCAAGATACTATTCTTGTAGATCCCTGAGCACAGTAGGCCATTTGTACAAACAATCTGCTGTGTGTAGCTATTCAAGCCATGTGCACCACTGTTTTCATATTACCAGCTGGCTATTAAAGCCACATTTCAATGAAGTATATCTTCAGATGAGACTGATTTTATCTCCGTGATGCAATTAATCAACGTGTATTATATAAATTTATGTCCCATTCTTTATTTTTATATTTTTGTTTTCTACTGATTTTCTATTCTCTTTGCTCCTAAAAGGACTAATGTATCATTAAAGTTGTATCTATATAGTATACTATCTGTCAAACATATTTCGTATCTGAATTACCCATGATGTTAGTAACCTTTTGAGTAGCCAGCTTAGCCATTCCACACCAACAACGTTGTGCAAAGCAGTGGGATATATGGCCAGTAAATCTGCTTTTGATGGTGTCGGTTGAAGGAAGATTCTTGTCAACAATACTGGAGAACTTCCCTGTTCCTCGTGTGAGTAGCGTCATAGTGTCTTTGAGGTTCACTGGAACTACACAGAATCTTTACAGTCCAGAAGCAAACCATTCAGCCCATCGAGTTTGCACTAGCCCACTGAAAGAGCATTTTACCTAGTACCACTTCCCTAGTATCATATCTGTGTAACCTTGCACATTCCTTCTGATAGAAATCAAATTTCCTCGATTTGAACTTGCCTCTGCCAACCTTTCAGGAAATTTGTTCCAGACTCCATCCACTCTCTTTGATTGAAAATGTTTTCCTCACATCACTTTTGCTAATTACTTCGAATCTGTGCCTTTTAGTTGGCCTTGATTTAACATCTTACCTGAAGAATGAATTGATAATGAGGATAAATATCTGGGGAAATGGTAGCACTCTTGTACCTTAGCATATGGTCATATTTTGTGAATGAGACATGGATAGTAATGTCATAATTCAACCTCATCTTCTGGCATTCCCTGTATGTATTTATTGTCAGGATCTATATGTGTCAATTGGAAGTTACAGGGTTAATCCCATCCCTCCTTTCGATTTGGGGCCTTTCAAGAACTATAGCGTCAGTACTGTTAACATCAGAAAACTACATGAAGAATCTACTCCAAGTCTATCTAAAACAATACTAGAAAATATGGAACATTGCCCCACTAAACTCCTCTGCTGCTGAATTCCTTGTATCTTTCAAACCTCCATACATACATTATTACTGTCCTTGCTTCTCTCCAGTCCTCCTTCCTTATATGTTTGTTTGTCTAAGATAGTACAGCATTTCTCTTGCTTTGCACTAAGTCCTGTTCACCATTCATCCTATTCTTGCTTACCTTGCCAATCCATAACACTTTGAATTTAACATTGTCATTAAATCTTTATAGACCTTGCCTGGCTGGTTTCTGCAATCTCTCCTCAGCACAATGTTTCTCTCACTCTAGTTTTCTATACTGTTTTCTTCCTTATCCCTGTTTCTGAAGCACCTTGGGGGATTTCTTTGTTAAAGATGATATGTAAATACTAGTTGTTCGCCCATAAGGATGATTTCCATTCTTAATCTTTTACAAAACAGCTGCACAATTGATCTGTGCATTTCCAATACTAAACATTATAATGTAGAACTGAATAATTAGGAGCACATATGGAACCAAAAAACAAGCCTGTTGTAAAATTACCCTGAATTAACCAAGTGTTCTTAATTGTAAAATATGCTTTGTTATCAACGACTTCCAATTCCCTGGCTCAAATTGCCTCCTTTTCACTGGATGTCCAATCTCTCTACACCTCCATTCCCCACCAGGATGGCCTCAAAGCTCTTCGCTTCTTTCTCGAACAGAGGTCTGAACAATGTCCATCCACCACCACACTCTTCCATCTGACTGAATTGGTTCTGTCACTCAGCAATTTCTCCTTTTAACTCATCTCGCTTCCTCCAAATAAAAGATGTGGCTATGAGCACACGCATGTGTCCCAGTTAATGCTTGTCTCTTTGAGTTGTGTGGAGCATTCCCTGTTCCAGTCCTGCTCTGGCCCCCTCCCACCATTGCTTTAATCGGTGCATCAACAACTATTTAAGTACCACTTCATGCTCTCCTCTGTACCTGGAAAAATTTATCAATTTTGCTTCCAATTTCCACCCCTCCGTCACCCTCACATGGTCCACATTGTCTCCATTTCTGGTGATAAACTGTCCATTAGTATCCATTACAAGCCCACTGACTCCCACAACTACCTTGATTACAGCTTTTCACACCCCACATCCATCTCATTCTCTTAGTTCCTTCATCTCTGCTGCATCTGTTCTGATGATGCCACTTTACAAAATGGTGTTGTCAAAATGTCTGTCTTCCTTCTTCAGTTGTGGTTTTTCACCCACTGTGTTTGACAAGGCTCTCAACCACGTCCAACCCATCCCCCAGGTCACAGCTCTCATCCCCTCCCCTCCCTCCCAGAACCACAATAGGTTCCCCCTTGTCCTCACTTTTCACCCCACCGTTCGCCACATTCAAAGGATTATCATTCTCTCCAGGGAACTGTAGTCTGCTCCCCCATCACACCCAACAGCTCACCCACTCCTATGGCACCTTCCCATACAATCGTAGAAGGTGCAGCACTTACCTTTTACCTCCTCCCTACTCACAGCCCCAGGTCCTAAACACCCCTTTTAGGTGAAGCAGCGATTCGCATGCACCTCCTTCAATCTGGTGTGTTTCATTTGCTGCTCCCAATGTGGTCTATCAAACGTAGACTGGGTGATAGCTTTGCTGAGCACTTTGTCTGCAATCTGGATCCTGACCTCCTTCTCCCTTGCCACTTTCAGCACACTACCCTGTTCTCCTGTCCCCATGTCAATCCTTGGCCTTTTGCAATGTTCTAGCGAACCCAATGCAAACTGGAGGAAGAGCACCAGTACTGATAGGGCACTTTACAGTGCTTTACATTGAGTTCAACAGCTTCAGAGCATGAGCTCTCCTCTCCTCCTTCATCTCATTTCCACTTCTGTTTTGTCCTATTCTTCCATTTTATCATCCTTTTTCCTCACCTCCATTTTTCCATTTTCCATTCCAGCTGTCCTCAGGCAGTCCCTTAGCAATCTGCACCTCTGTTCTGCCACTCACTGGACAGTTTTTAGCTCCTTCTCAGTCTTTTGTATCGTCGTTTACATTCCTTGTCCCACCATTCAACCCCACTGAACCCCTGCCACCCTCATAGTATAAACTTCTGTTGATTCTCTTTGCTTTCAGCTCTGACCAAAGGTCATCTAGATTCGAAATGTTGGCTCCATTCACTCCCCACAGATGCTGTCAGATCTGCTGAGATTTTCCAGCATTTTTGTTCTAGCTTCAGACTCCACTATCCACAGTATTTTGCTTTTATCTTAGAGTTTTTTTTCTCTTGTTAGCTTGGGGGGGAGAGGCAGGGAAGGATGTAAGTACACTGCCCATGGTGCTGCTTAAACATAATAAAGTTAAATGATTCATTTGTGTAGAGAGTTAGGAAAGGAGTTCCAAAAAATCTTTAGAACATATCAACCAAATTCTGTAAAATAAAAAAAAGCGCAAGGTTTTATAGGACTGACTCATGACATTTGCTATTCTCATTGATAAATGTCTTGTGTTAAGGTGAAGACGACAAATCAATATTAGAAGTATCCAATTAAAATCATAACTGTCAGTAGTTGTTGAGATTAGGGAGGAAAAGTTGAGGAAGGTGCTTATCAGTAGGAAGCATTGTCTGGAAAAAATGCCATTCTTCACGGATTTACTTCCATTAGAGTGAATGTATAAATAATTGAATATGTGTACTTTTAATTCAAAGAAGTTATTGATGTATTGAATTGACTGAGTTTTGAGTTATTGAATTAAAGAATTGATTATTCAAGTCCAAACTACTATTTTAGAAGAAAACAAATTATTATTGGCTTGCGATGAATCTAATTGATTGGTCTGTTGGCTATTATATGTACAGATTTTGGATGGATTCCAATTGGTATAGGTCAGTAATTCATTTTAACACTCAGACTTAGAACCACAAGATAAGGCAACGCTCTTCAGACAGTGAATTCAAATATTCTTTATTTAAAGAATAATATGAATATACAGAATTATAATACAAAATTAGCTAAATCAATTGTATAAAAATCATACATCCACACAATTAAGCCTGCTCATAAGTATCATTTTATGCCACTTTTCGACACTTCAAAATAATTTGGAGTACATACCCCCAAAGAAGGTAAGCATACTCATCATATCCAAAAGACCGTTAATGACTTTCAGTGCAAGATCAATTTCATGTGCATCTTCTTTCTTCCTTTTTGAATAGGTATCTTCAGTCAGAATGCAGCTAACTAACATTGTTTCTGGAGATGGAGTTGGAGTTTTAACCTCAAAGGTTCAAAACCTCCCTCTTGACATGCGAATGGGTCTTGACACCCATTGACTGACATATTCTTCATTTTAGTTTAATTACCCTTCGTCTTAGTGTGTAATTAATCTTCATCATCGAACAATGAACTTAGTCAATGGTGTTTCTTTTTAATCCTATTTCAGACATATGACTTTACATTTTGAATAACTTTGGTTTCTAGACTTCTAATCTGATTTAAATTCATGATTTTGTAACCATTTTATGTCTACATTTTTACTTAAGGTTTATAAGACTTTATTTCAAACATAAACTATTTTTAAGAAACACCTGTGTAAGTTTTAAGACCAAGATGATGTAATTAAACTGTTAATTAAATATAACTGAGGCTCAACCTTAGTTTGTGGGCTGGGGTTCAACTATTCAGAGTTGAAGGATCAAGATCTCAGTTGTAAGTAGTCCTTATCTGTTGTTCCCGTAGTTAAGTGCATTCTAATAGTGCAGATTTATTTTGTTTGCTTAAAAAGACTGAAGTAATTCTAGCAAGTTAATCTTAATTTCAATGTAAACACAAAAGTAACATAGATTATATACTTCTAGCTTCATAAAGGTTTATAGTAAGGAAACAGGCCCTTCAGTCCAACTTGTCATGCTGCCCTTTTTTAAACCCTTAAGCTGATCCCAATTGTCTGCATTTGACCATATCCCTCTATACGCATCATACCCATGTAACTATCTAAATGATTTTTAAAAGATAAAATTGTACCTGCCTCTACTACTACCTCTGGCAGCTTGTTCCAGACACTCAGCACCCTGTGTGTGGAAAAAATTGCCCCTCTGGACACTTTTGCATGTCTCCCCTCTCACTTTAAACCTATGCCCTCTAGTTTTAGAAAAGATATTGATAATGTAGCTGATCTGTGTCCCTCATTATTTTATAGACCTCTATAAGATCACCCCCCAGCCTTCTGTGCTCCAGAGAAAAAAGTCTGAGTCTATCTGCCCCGCCTTATAACTCAAACCATCAAGTTCCGATAGCATCCTAGTAAATCTTTTCTGCGTTCTTTCTAGTTTAATAATATCCTTCCTATAATAGGGTGACCAGACCTGTGCACAGTTACTTATAAATGGTGAACTAATAACGTCAGTTCTCTTGATAATTGGGGGTTAAATCTTTGTCATTAAAAGGCACTGCTTGCAATTTGATATTACTGGCATATATTTCAATACATAAATACACAGTTACACTTTGTGTCACTAAGGTACATGCAGTAATTATGTTGAATTTAGTAAAAGTTTTACAAAATTGCAATGTCATGTATTTTAATCGAAAGATTTATTTACAATGGATATTAATCTAATGAAGCCTTTTGTAATAACTATTGATTCATCTAATGGCTTCAATTTTAATTAATAGAGGTTCACGATCTGAAAATCACCATCTGTTGCTGGCTTGTCTAATTCATTGTCGTTAATTATTGTCAAGGAATTACATGTTACTTCTAAGATGGCTTATTTTGGTCCTGTTAGTTTATTTAGTAAGTTTTTAGTCCGAGAATGATTGACTTTTACTAAAAATTACTATTCAAGTTTACATACACCTAGGAATAAAATAGTAAATTGAGGAATATGGGATACTTTGGATTCCTGTTTGTCCGAATGACAAAAATCAAAATGGAATATTAGTTAGGTGACAATTATGACAAACCTGTTAGTTTGAAAATATCCAAATCCTTGACAGAATTGGGATGTGCCAATCAACACATTCTGCTTATGATCTATAATAAAGGAAGGTGCAAGTAAGATAGCTGTTGTAAAAGCAGCAACATTGAAAGTTAGAACAACATTGAACATTCAGCTAAGAATCTAATTTTCTTTCTTTTGTTGGAAATAACCAAATCAAAGCATGTAACTGCTAAATCAGTGAACAGCAAATTATCTCCTGATTAGTCAAGGATACAGGTCTAGCATTAAGCTTTGAATTACAACTTGTTAATAGTCTGACCATGGTTTGCAATATGTTTTGTTGTAATACTGGATATGACTAATGTTTTTGCAGAAAAAATACAATGCATGAAATCTGAATTGAGAACTTCGGTTTTAAAATTACATAGAATAAGAAAATGAAGGCGTTATTCTATTTTGCATTGTCTTTTAGTAAGTAACTTGTGCAAATAGTGACCTCTAACAAAGAAATTTCCTTTACCTCATGACATGCTTGTCAATAAAAAGAAGACAATTGAATGCAACATTAATAGAAACAATCAACCAAAGAAATCCAGCTGTCTGAAACAGAAACAGAATGTGTTGGAAATACTTAACAGGTCTGGCAGCATCTGGGGAGAGGGAAATGGAGTTAGTGTTTCGAGTCAAATGTGACTTTAGTTCAAAACAGACCTGTCTCTCTGTAACAAACTTGAACTAATTCCAACGCTTCTGTCCTGTATCAAAGGGTGGTAAGTGATGTTTGTATCTCCTGGTAGGCTATGTACTGTACTGCGCGCTGCCAGAGACAGGAGCAGTGATGTACTCAGGATACAAGTGAAGGATCTGCTCAGTGATGCAAGTAATTAGGTCTCTAGAATAGTGACCCAATGTATTTTCTAAGTGCCAAAATAAAAGTGCTTTATTGCTTCATTCTTTACAAATTAGATCATTAAAGCTTTTCTGCAGTTGAGAAAATTTGACCAGGAATGCTGGCTGTGTTGAAGCACCTGAACAACGTTATTTTTCTGTACACTGATAGTCCAGATGTATATGATTTGTGTGGCAAATAACTACTATTTCTAGTTGACTGTAACACACGCTGCAGTTACAGTTACCTGGTGCTTGAAGGTAGAAAAAAAGAGAATTGTTGAATTTATTAGTTAGCTCTGGCCACAAAGCATAGCAAGGAAAGCACAATGGTTAGCTAATTATCATCATATGAGCAGTATTTTGACCTTTCCTTAGTTATAGGCCAGCAGTACAAATGATTGTAAAACACCTTGTACAAGCCGGCACAATGTAACATTGCATCACTGTAATTTTGCTGACCCTCCTGAAGCTGTTCTTGCCTTCGGCTATATCTCTAATAGGCAGCAGTCAACATTGAACAACGTGGAGATTTGGCTAGAACAACTATTTGCATTTATACATTAACTTAAATTTACTAAGTCTAAATGGTCTTCACAAGAGTGTTAAATCTAAATTTGATGTAGAACCATATAAGGTATTGGGATGTGATCAAAATCTTGGTCAAAGCAGTAGGTTGTAAGGTACATCTTGAGTGCAGGCTACAATAACTAGAGTTTGCTGCAGAAAGCCTAGTAGGAATGTTACTAGATTAGAAATCCAGAGACCCAGACTGTGGAAACACAATGTCAAATCCTACCATGGTAACTGTTGAAATTTAAATTCAATTCATAACTTTGAAATGAAAAGCTAATCTCAGTCGTGGTGATCACAAAACTACTGACTTGTTATAAGAATCCATCTATTTCACTAATATCCTTTGGGGGAGGAAATTTGCTAACGTTATCAGGTCTGGTCAACGTGTGACTCCAGACCCACAGCAAGTTAGTTGGCTCTAAACTGACATCAGAAATGGCCTAACAAGCCACTCAGTTGCATCAAACCACTCCAAAGTTTATGAAAAAGAATGAAGCCAGATGAGCAACCCGGCTTTGATCAAGGCACTGGAAAGGAAAATGGCATACTTTCCCCAGTCGACCCTGCAAAGTACCACTTGCTAATATCTGGGAACTTGTGCCAAAATTAGGAGAGCTGTCCCGCAGAATCATTGAATAATAGTATATGTTAGCCAATGTCCTAAACTCCTCTGTCACCATACATAGCTATGTCATATCCCACCAGCAGGACAGACCCATCAAAAATATGCAATCAAGAGGGAATGGTCCTGGCAGTCCTCAACACCGAGACATAAGAACAGGAGTATACCCATTGAACACACTGCATCATATGTTACGATCATAGTGGATCATCCACTTGTGTCTTTTTCCCATACTATCTCCATAACCATTTATGTCATTGGTGTTTAGAAATCTGTCAGTCTCTGCTTTAAACATGCTCAGTGACTGAGCTTTCACAGCCCTCTAGGGTAGAGAATTCCAAGGATTTACAACCCTCTAAATAAAAATGTATCTCCTCACCTTGGTCCCAAGTGGCTTCCCTCTTATTTTGAAATTTTACCCCCTGCTTCTAGGCTCCCCAACCAGGGTAAACATCTTACCTGCATAAATCTTATCTATCTCTTTAAAATATTTTGTAGATTTAATGAGATCACTTCTCATTCTTTGAAATTCTGAAGAATATAGCCCCAGTTTCTTCAGTTTTTCTTCATAGGACAGTCCTGCCATCTCAATAACAAGTCTGGTGAATCTTCACTGCATTCCCTCCAAGGCACCAATATCCTTTCTAAGATAAGGGAACCAAAACTGCACACCGTCCTCCCAGGTGTGGTGTCCCAAAGATTCAATGCAGCTCAAGCAGGACTTTGCTTATTCTGTTCTCAAATCCTCTTGTGACATTGTGAGCCTCCCGAGTTGCTTACTGCACCTGCGTGTTAGCTTTCAATTACTTTATTGATAGGGACACCCAGATTTCTTTGTTCAATCACACTTTGTAAGCTCTCGCCACGTAAGAAACACTCTGCACGTTTCCTTTTACCAAAGTGGATAACTCTGTAGTGTTCCACATTATATGTGATCTATCATGTTCTTGCCCACTCACTAAATCTGTCCAAACCTCCTTGAATCTGCTTTGCATTTTTCTCAGCTTAACTTTGTGTTATGTATAAACCTTGCACGTTTCTGCTTAACTTAGTATTATGTATAAACTTGAAAATAGTACATTTGGTCCCTACATCCAAATTATTGATACATTATGGACAAATGGGGCCCAAGTACTGATCCTTGTACCCCACTAGGCACAGCTTACCAACGCAGGAATGACCGTTTATTCCTATTCTATTTTCTGTCTATTAACCGATCCTTAATTCATGGCAGTATATTATTCGCTGTCCCATTAGCTATAATTTTGCTAATCAACTTCCCGTGGGGGACTTTATCAAAAGCCTTTGGAAAATCCAGGCACATCAACTTCCATTTATAAATTCTGTGTTAGTGATATCCTTTAAAAAAAAATTCCCAACAGGTTTATCAAATGTGATTTGATAATCCTCTATTATTTCCTCCCTGTCTTCCTTCAACAGCCTAGAATACAATCCATCTGGCCCTGCCTATCCTTCTGATACTTCCTCTCTCATTACGCTGATTGTATCTAATATTTCACATTCCTTCTGTTTAACTAGATTGTTGTATCACCCTTTTCCTCGTAAGAACAGAGACAAAGTAATCAGTAAGAACCCAGCCCACATCTTCTGAATCAATCCACAAGTTACCATTCCCCATCTCTAACAGGTCCTACCTTTTCCTTAATCGTTCTCCTGCTTTTAATGTAATGATAAAACATCTTAAAATTTTCTTGATTTTAGCTACCAATATTTTTTCTTATCCTCTCTTTGCTTTCCAAATTTCCATTTTTACTTCACTTTGTACTTTCTATTATCCTCTAGGCTTTCTACAGTATTAGAAATGTATTTGTGAATGTCAGAAACTTTATTTTTCTGATTTTACCAGGCCTGTATGCATCTGGCGCTCACCTGATGAAGGAGCAGGACTCCGAAAGCTTGTGGTTTGTGCTACCAAATAAACTTGTTGGACTTTAACCTGGTGTTGTGAGACTTCCTTCTGTGCTTACCTCAGTCCAACGCCGGCATCTCCACATCCAGTCCACTCTTGCCAGCTCACCATTCAACTTTGTGAAATCTGTCTTCCCGCAACTGAGAACTTTTACTCCTGATTTATCTCTGTTCTTTTCCATAATGATGCTAAATCTGACTGTTACAGTTGCCATCTCCAAAATGGGCCTCCGCTTCTACTTCATGCACTGTCCCAGCTTCATTTACTATGCCAATGATAAGGTAATAAAGGTCTAAAAATTGCTGTTGGTTTTGATCCAAAATTAACAGCAGAGAGCATATGCCAGATGTTTCAAGAGCTTTCATTTGACTTGGCCACACAGAACTATGAAATGTAATTGAACAGCATCTCCAAGCATATTAGTTGTCTTATACTTTTTTTTCCTACTTTACAAGCTGTGTTCTGTTCTTTGAACTGTAATCATGGGGAAATAGGACTAAATGGATTGCTACATGAAGAGTGTTGTAGACATGTTGGGCCATGTATCCTTGCCATGCTGAGAGTTTATAAATATAATTTATAGCATTTTCTTGTATAACATGTATAGTCAGTTTATATCTGCTCTTTGCACATCAGATTTTTGAAAATATCTATTTTCTATTGAATCATGCGAAAAGTGTCAGAATTAACGGACTCATGTCCAGATGATACCACAACATTTATTTAAGATATTTAAAACAAAATCATTTTAAGGGAGATTCGCTTACATTCGTTTCAAAAGATTGTGCCCGAAGTATAGAAATTCTCATTGGTCGAAAAAAGGGAACATAAATATGGAAACAGAAAACAAAAATGACTCAAGTGGGATTCTGAATTTTTTATTGCCTATTTACACACACATTCACTGCAGAGAACATCTGTGGTCTAATTATCATCAAGCTGCAATACAATTTGTTGGAGAATTAATTTTGAATAAAATGATGACAGCCTGCATTTACTTTGTAAATAGGATTTATTAGGCAAGCCTTGATTATCAACACCTAATTCTCTACTGAGTTCAAACTAATGGAATCTGTCCATTATTTACATGCACACCAATAAAAAGTGGGGGTATTGGTACTTGGTCAAAATCAAAGCAAAATAAATTCCTTGGGGTAAAAATTAATATCCGTGTTTTGTCATTTTATGGAAAGCCGGCAGGCAGCTAATTGTCCAACAGCCCTGTCACCCATGCCACAGTACATCGACCTTTATCATACTGAAAGTCTTGCAACTGTGTAACTTAATTCCTCTTAGCACGTTACTGTTGCATTTCTTGCTTAAATGTTTTTCCCATTATAGACTCCCCTATCCATATTTCTAACGGATACTACAGGGTGATGAATTCATATAATCATTACCTAAGAACCCACCCCCACTAATCTGAACCTCCAATGCTCCCTTCGACCTTAATACATTCACCTACGCAAATCCTATTCTCATATTTTAAACACTTAACCTTCTCCCTGTTTTATCAAGCACCTTATAATTTCAATGGACCTTCAAATTTACTTAGTTTACAGCAGCTATTGCTATAAAAAAAAGTGATATGGCCTTAATTCTTCCTTCTACTCAGCTGCACTTCGATGCCTCAGCCATATTGCATTTCCTGGAACCTACCCAGCCTGAGGCAGAATGTTCAGTAAGATGGGTTGGGAAGAAAAATCAATACACAGTTGGGCACGGAGTGACAACTCGCGCTGATTGCCACTCCAAGGGAGCCTGTCCCTCTCAGGTCCCAAAATTCAGGCTTTTTTCCTGAATCCTTTCCATTTGTCTTTTCTCTCTAACTGAAATTTTTAATATGCAAATAAACCATTAACAAAATATTAACTATATATTTAATGACATTAAATTTATGTACTGAATTGTCTTTAATGCTTGTCATGGTCATCATTGATGTTTCATTTAAAAGCCTTAGGCACAGTGCAGTTCATGGGCTTTTATTTGATTTTCTTTTTAACTAAAGATGCAATATCGTGCCTGGAATAGCTTGGGATGCACTAATAGTATTCAGTCAGCTGCGCTAATTGAATCTTTTCTCAAATTTCTACAAATAACTTCAGTAATCAGAAGGGAATTTTAAAAATTTATTTTCAGTTAAGAGTAAGCAAGGTTGTGTGCAAGAGAAATGGCAGTTCTGATTATATACCCATTGTAGCTTTGGTTTTGTGTTTCATTCAGGTGTGAAACTGATGATAGAGAGCAACTGATGGTGAGACGGAGGTGAACACAGTGAAAAGTCTGACAACACCAGGTTTTAGTCCAACCGAGTTATTTGATAGTAAACGCACAAGCTTTCGGGGTTTACTATCAAATAAATTGGTTGGACTAAAACCTGGCGTTGTCAGACTTTTTACTGTGTTTACCCCAGTCCAACGCCAGCACATCCACGAGATGGAGGTGAACGTATTTTCGTGTTAATGCTCCTTAAATTTTCAAAAGCCAACTGTGGAATTTTAACAGGAGTTAATTATTGCCTCTTTGCTTAATTTAGAAAGATAAATCGTAATTCATAAAATCAGTGATAATGGAATACCACCGAGGGAGACCATTTGGCCCATTGATTCCATGCCAGCTCTGTTGAAGAGGTATCCAGTAGGCCCCCCTCATTCACAGTTTCTTTTTTTCTTTCAACCATTTATTTTAATACTCCTCTGAAAACTTATATTGAAATGTAAACCAATCCTCTATTAGGCAGCACATTCCAAATCTTATCTACTCATAGGGTAAAAGTGTTTTCCCTCATGTTGACTCTACTTTTTTTTTTGTCCATGTTCTTTGTTTACTACACTACCAAGTTTTTTTTGCCATTTGCATGTTTCAAATCGTGGCCTGTACCCCAAAATCCAAGTCATCAATATATATCAAAAATAGCTGTGACTCTATAATTGAAGCCTGGGAAATATTAATAAAGTTTACTATTCCTTATCCATTCTGCTATTGCACATCCCCTCCCAAAAAAACAACCTGGGTTTCAATTTTGCTAGCAGACTTAATATAAGTTACTTTATTGAATGGCATTTGAAAGTTCATAAAAACAATACTGCCTTCATCTACCCACTCTTACCTCATCAAAAAACTCAACCAAGTTAGTGAAACATGAATGTTGGATTCTATGATGGCATCTCCAAAGCACTGCCAGAACCCACAAGAAAAGAAACAAAAGCAAAGTACTCAGGATGCTGGCAATATCAAATAAAAAGAATAAAAATGCTGCAAGTACTTAGGCCGAGCAGCATCTGTGGAGAGAGAGAGAAAAACAAAGTTGGCACTCTGGGTCCATGACTTTTCATCAAAATTCAAGCAAGTTAGATTTTGAAAGCAAACAAACCAATTTTGAAGGAAATAGAAGAATTGAGAGTCTGGATGCCTCTGGTCTTTCATCAGACGAGGGAAAGGAACAGAAGCATGAGAGTTTCAGAAGTGAGGTTGCAAGAGGAGGATAGGGGAATATAAATGGAAAAGGGATATGACAGAAGCCTTAATGTTGGGAGAAGTAGAAGTGATTGAAGTATGAGGTATGGGTGGAGACGAGCAGTACTCTTCAGGTGGAAGTAGGCAGTCTTGGTGATGGAGTGAATATGTAGTCAGAAGCTCAGCCCTGCTTCAAATAGGATATCAGGCTGCAACAGTCTATTCTGTCAGTGCTAGGGAATGGAGGTAGTGATGCATACTGAAAACAATGAATTTGGTTCTACTAATTTTTAATTGGAGACTTTTTTTTCCCAAGTAGCACTGGATATTGAGGAAGCAGCAATCCAAATCAGGGACATTGGAGGGATTGAACAAGTTGATAGTGAGGTACAGCTGGCTGATGTCTGAGTATGTGGGGAACAGGACTGTATTTTTGGGTGATGTTGGGATGGGCACGTGTAGATGAGGAATAGTGAATAAAGAAAGATCCATAGAGGCTCTTGAGATAATGGTGCAGGAGCAGGAAGAGAAGCCATTGCAAGTGATTGTCAGGCTATGACTGGATAGATTGGAATGGAACCAGGTGAGTGTAGCCCTATTCCATTGGACAATAGTAAAGAGGCTTTGGAGGTGGATGGTGTGGTCAGCTGCATAAAGCTCAAGAAGGACAGTAGTTTAGTTTACTGAAGGTTAAAAAGGATGCCGCTGTTTAACTTTGATAAGACATACTGTAAAGAATATCCTGCAGGTCTTCATTGAACAATCATCAGTCCAGCTGTATGTTCACCTTGGAATATGAAACAGTTACTGAAAGTGATCATATTTAGATCAATGATGCCAGGTGACTTCTCTAAATTATTTTTGTATGATCTTTTTATCATATGCTATTGCAGCAGTGGAATATAATGTTGTAATACATATTCTTGTTCCTCCATTGGAATTTATCTTATTTTTTTTCATCAGAAGTTGACAATTTTGCATGGTTATGAACTGAATACCTTCACAGAATGATAACAAAAACACATATTGGTGTTAAATCAGCTAAAATTCTTACATAAGTCCTTTGCTTCCTAAGTTGTACTAGTCAAACAATGATGAGACAGGAGTACTGGAAAGAGAGAGAGAATCTGGTGAACTGGTGCGATGACCTCTCCCTCAGTGTCAACAAAATGAAGCAGGTAGTCATCGACTTAAGGAAGCTGTTCTAGTGGAGGACATGCACCTGTCTACATCGATGGGGATGAAGTAGAAATGGTCAAGAGCTTCAAGTTTTTAGGTGTCCAGGTTACCAATAATTTGTTCTGGTCTTTCCATGACGATATGATAGTTAAGAAAGCCCATCAACACCTCTACTCAGGAGGCTAAGGAAATCTGGCATATCCACAATTCTCGCCAACCTTTACAGATACACCACAGAAAGCATTCTTTGTGGTTGTTTCATAAGTTGGTATGACTGCTGCTCTAAGACTGCAGTAAACTACAAAAGGTCATGACCAAAGCCCAGTCCATCACTCAACCCAGCCTCCCATCCATTGGTACCACCTACACCCTCTGCTGCCTCGGAAAAGCAGCCGACATAATCACAGATCCCATGCATCCGGACATATTCTCTTCCACCTTCTTCCATTGGGAGAAAGGTACAAAAGTCTGAGGATACGTACCAACCGACTCGAGAACAGCGTCTTCCCTGCTGCCGTCAGACTTTTGAATGGACCTACCTTGCATTAAGTTGATCATTCGCTACTGCATGAACTGTAACACTGCATTCTGCACTCTCTCCTTTCCTTCTGTTTGTCTGGTGTTCTTTGTCCGTATAACGTGCAAGAAGCAGTACTTTTCACGGTTTACTAATGCATGGTAATAATAAATCAAATCAAGCCTGATAGCTTGCAATATTACAATAATGCACAAACGCACCAAATATAAAATCCTGAACGATCTTGACAAAATGGAAAGGATGTTTTGTCTTCTGGATGAGCCCATATCAAGGGAACATTGTTTTAACATGAGTGGTCATTCTTATAGAATAAAAATGAGAAATATTTTTCATGAGGGATGGTCACTTTGGAATTCTCTTGCCTCAAGACAGTGGAAGCAGGATGTACTGATCTTTTTAAAGGCAGGAGTAGATAGATTCTTACTGGGCATGGGAATTGAATGTTGGGAGAAAATTGAAATGTGGAACTCGAAGCACAAAAGGATGTGCCATGATCTTATCAAATGGTGGAGGAAGCTCAAGAACCCAAATGGCCAACTTCTCCTATTTAGTATGCTCATACATTCATATATTAGGGACACCAGATGCTGAATAAAGATGACTGTGCCAAAAAAAATGAAGTGTTGTGACAACCCCCACCTTTCTGGGTAAGATAAAGATTTAGCAGCCCCTGAATCTCTGGTCAGTTTGCCTGCAATTACTTTTCTTGGGAGATGGGTATCTTTTGGTTGTATGCTGAAATATTTCTCAAGTTGCTTTCATATTGATTTGTATGCTCTTGGCTGTTGACCCTTTAGTTTCACAAGGCCTGTGGTAAAATCAAGTTAGTCCTCTCAGCTTATTCAAGACCAGCAAGCTGGCAGAACAGTTTTATGTTGGATCTTCCTATCTGCTGCTTGAATGTGTCCACTGTGCAAGGTGCTCTTCCAGTGACATTACATTCTCTGCTTTGAGATCAAGATGCATGAACTGGATTTTGCAATCAGTAGTGAATGAAGGTGTTCGTTGTCCATCACTCTTACACTGACATTTCGTGGACTTTTGATAATTAATTTCTTACCATTTGGACATCTGATCTAGTGCTGCACCCTTTACAGGGAATCTCGGACTTTTGAGAACACAGCAAGAGTAGTGCATTTCTTCAACTAATCAAAATGAAGATTGCCTCACTGAGGCATGCACAATCTAAACCAGAAGAGAAATGTAAATTAGAATAATTTAATGTGAAATCACAGATGGAGCATGAAATAGAGGGGCTAAAAGCAAGGCTGATTTTAAAAAAAAAATTGTGGAGGAGAGGAGGAAATCAGACTTCCACATTTCACCATTATGATTGCAACATCTAGATAATGATAACAGCTTGCAAATACCGCTGCAGCCTTGTTAGCATCCTTGCATCAAAAGGTCACTAGTTCACACCTTACTTCAATGTGTTGAACACACATCTAGACTGCTATAACAGTGCAACATTGGTGGATTGCTGCACTGCTGGAAACGCTATCGTTCAATTAAAGACATATCTAGTTGCTTAGGTGTATATTAAAGATGTGAAAATGAGCTGGAAAATTCTTCTGGTATCCAAGCCAAAGTTAATTCCTTAGGCAAAGTTGGTCCTTCAACCAACACCAAAATTAGATACACTGATAATTTATTTAGTTGCTACTTTGGTCCTTGACTATGTTCAAATTGACTGTCACATTTCCTACATTACAACAGTGACTATATTTCAAGAGTATTAATTGGCTGTAAAATATTTTCGGATGTGCTAAGGTTCTGATGTTTTATTAATGACATTCTGATACAGTGCCTTTGTGCATACACGTGGCCAAATGTCTTGTTTGGTCTGAGCATGTGTTACAGATTAAGCTTTGTACCAAGTTCACAGAGAGAGTTTGCACAACAAGGTAGTAAAGATAGATTTAAAAAGTTTTGAGATTATAGAGACATTGTGAAGATAACAATTCTGTTTTGGTATGCATTGATAGGATTTAAAATTAATTGACGTTTACATGTATTTGCATGTGCAAGATTCATAGATGAACATATAATGGCAGGCTAATCTTTGGATAATATTGTCTGTGGAACAGTATAATGATTACTTCTGATGTTTCGCCTCTATGAATGATTAAACATGTCATGACTGAATCACCTTTTTGTTGTTTTGGGCTGAGGAAAGCAAGAATAAAAGCAAAACCAGAGTAATCGCTTGCCATAATGGACATCAAGCAGCAGATTTTGCATTGAGGTGTTTGTTATACCATTCCATCTTTCAGTTTTTTGCAATCTTCTGCTGTCTGACAGATTTAGATGTAATATGCTGACATGGTTGATATGAGTTGTTAATGGTAGGTTGGCATCATTCCAAGTGTTGCATACACTTCATCGCAAAAAAAATTCTGTTGCCCAAGTCATGTAACACATGACAGCAAATTGATGCTCATGGGTCCCAGATTTTCTTGTTTTTTTTTATTTGTGTGGAATATGGGTGTTGTTGGCTAGCCTGTCTGAGGAATTTCTAACTATTCATTGCTGAAGGATTTGCTCACATGGCATGAGAAGGTGAATGTGGTCAAGAAATAGTAGCTCAGATTGCTACTTCAGCTGCATGTGTCTCATTTTCTCTTGCCTTCAAGGTCTGCTTTTGGTAGACTGCACTCCACTGTATGGGAACGTCGAGGAATCGGCCCAGCAACAAAACTAAAGGTCGACAGTGCTGCGATACTCACTACTCTCCTGTATGCCTGTGAAACATGAACTGTGTATCGAAGGCATGCAAGACAGCTCAATCATTTCCATGTGACTTGTCTTCACAGAATATTACGCATCCAATGGCAAGACAAAATACCAGACACTGAAGTTCTCTCTACAGCAAATCTACCATCAGCCCACACACAGCGCAGACCCAGTGGGCAGGTCATGTCATCCGTATGTCAGATGAGCGCATACTCAAGCAGCTCCTTTTTGGGGAACTCTCTGCTTGAAGATGCTCGCATGAAGGGCAGAAGAAACGTTTCAAAGACACGCTCAAGGCCTCCCTGAAGTCACTTGACATTGACACGAACACCTGGGAAACGCCCTACCTAGTGCTGCCTCATTCACAAGGGCTGTCGAGCTCACAAAGCAAGGTGTATTGCTGAAGCACAACTTTCTCTGGTGCATCTGCAAAAATTGATGAGTTGAACATGCCAAATTTCCTTAGTTCTCGAGGAAGTAGAGGCATTGGTGGGCTTTCCTAACTATAGCTTCAGCATGGAGGGACCAGGACAGATTGGTGGTGATTTGGACACCTAGGAACTTGAAGCTCTCCACCATTTCCACTCCATCCCTGTTTGCATCAACGTGGATGTGTCCTCCACTACACTTCCTGAAGTTGATGACTATTTCTGATGGGTCAGCAGGGACACGTGAGAATGAAGGCAAGAGAAAATGATTTTACCCTAATTTACCCCTCTCCTGCTCCACTATATTAGCGAAAAGACATAGAAGTTTCTATTAGCTCTGTTACTTGGCACATTTTAACAGTCATTTGGATTAATTGTTCATTTTAAAAAATGATCACTTCATTGTTTTTAAATTTTTTTTTGCTCAACCTGTCTTTTGGTTCCTTCATACCTTCATGTTTAATGTTGTGTGAGTGCAAACCTCAGGCAACTGTTGCTAGGTTTCTTGCTAAAAGAGAATGAGAGGCTCACAAAGCCTGATTCCTTTTTGGGGACTTGAAGTGGGAAGTGTTCAGCACCTCTGGCGGTATCTGTGCACAGAGAAACAGAGCTCAGTGACCCTTTGTTAGAAGTAGTGCAAATCATGGATCTGAAATATTGACTTTATTTCTTCTAGGCAGGTGATCCATGGCCTACCGAATATTTACAATATTTCTAGTTTGTATTTTAGATTTCCAGCCTCTGTAGTGGTTTGCTCTCCTATTATATGCTTCATGCTGGGCACTTGTAAGCATGGTTACTTTCAATTTAAAATGAAAAAATTATTTATCACTTGATGCACTGTGTAATTTTCGTATTGACAAAGCCCACTTGTGTGGATAGGAATAGCACATTAGGAATAGGTGAATTGGTTGGTGCTAATTTACTGAAAGATTTTGGCATTTTTAAATTTGGAGATGAAACCAGGAGTCGTGTACCAATAAAATTTGTCACCGTTAGTTCAAGATGTTCTCGTTTGTACAAAGGATTGCTGTCTGCAGTCTTGAGAGGTTCAAGTATTTTGGATGTTGCTGTCCATTTGTTGCATAGGCCAGGTTCAAAGAAACTGGTTGCATTTTATGAATGACCGAGTTGTGTGTCATTGCTCTGACAAAGCTGTTGTTGTAGAGTTTTCAATGGACTTTATGAATAAAGATATAGAGTATAAATTAAGAAATTTTGCTTAACCTAGATAACACATTTCAATCCCAGTGTGGCTATGATTCCAAATTCTGGCCACCTGAAGAATATGAGGGTGTTAGTTAAAGTGGAGTGGGATAACGGTCCTAGAGATAGGAGAAGCACTTAGGAACAGAAATCATGAGCCTGGCCCTGGTTACAACTGCTATTCCATTATGCCATAAAGCACCTTAGTCTACTACCATGAATATTGGAACACAGTTATTAAATGGTCCCCTATATAAACACTTTCAGAGACTGTTTCCTTAGGTGGATGTAGCTGTTACTAGGGGGCATAACTATAAGGTTCATGGTGGGAGATATAGGAGGGATGTCCGAGGTAGGTTCTTTACGCTGAGATTGGTTGGGGTGTAGAATGCACTGCCTGCAGTGATAGTGGAGTCGGACACTTTAGGAACTTTCAAGTGGTTATTGGATAGGCACTGGAGCACACCAGAATGATGGGAAGTGAGGTAGCTTGAACTTGGGTTCGGACATAACTCGGCACAACATTGAGGGCCGAAGGGCCTGTACTGTGCTGTACTGTCCTATTTTCAAAGGAAAAGAAAAATGGCTGAATTTGATGCAGCACTGCAGAGTGTGCACTTTCTACAATTGTATTTGCACTGCCTGCAATGTCAAATCCAATGATTGAAGCTGCAACTGTCACTCACCAAACTTATTCTTTCATCTACAAATTCTTATAGGTCTTAACATAAGTTAAAATTTGCTTGCATTTTTACTTAAAGGATGAGGACTTTAATTTTGATAGTTGCAATTGTTTTGGAATGTAGTTAGAGTCAGAGGTTTACAGCATGGAAACAGGCCCTTCAGCCCAATCTGTTATGCCATTCCCTTTTTTTAAGCCCCTAAACTAGTCCCAATTGCCTGCGTTTGGCCCGTATTTCTCTATATCCATCTTACCCATGTAACTGTCTAAACTGTCAAAATTGTACCTGTTTCTTCTTCTACCTCTGGCAGCTTGTTCCAGACACTCACCACCCTCTGTACCTCTACCTCTCTTTGCCTCCCAACTTCTGACCATTAACTGAGTAATTCCTGCCCTGGTTCAATCTACCAAAATGCATCACCTTGCATTTATCTAAATTGAACTCCATCTGCCATTTTGAGCAAGATGCCATTGCAATCCTAGATAACCACCTTCACTGTTGCACAGAACGTTATTGATACTGTGTTATTGAAAGAGCTTAAATATCCCCAAAATGGGATTCCAGATAGTCTGTGGCTTGCAACATATAGAGACAGGAGCACAATGCGGTCAATGTTTGGGAAACCTGAAGGCACTTGGGACAGGAGCAGTGGAGGGAGTGGGCAAACAGTGGATTGGGAGCACAAACTAGTAGTGGCATCAGCTGATAGGTGCACACAGTGACATTAGTGGAAATATCTATACGTGCTCTTGTGACCAAGTAAGCACGCACAACTGTGATTGGTGCTTGGCAGATCAGCATCAGGAGTTACAGTTAAGAAGAAATCATAGAAACCCTACAGTACAAAGAGAGGCCATTCAGCCCGTCAAGTCTGCACCAACTACAATCCCACCCAGGCCCTACCCCCATATCCCCACATAGTTACCCACTAATCCCTTTAACCTATGCATCTCAGGATGCTAAGGGCAATTTTAGCATAGCCCATCTTTGGACTGTGGGAGGAAACCCACGCAGACATGAGGAGAATGTGCAAACTCCACACAGTGACCCAAGCTGGGAATCAAACCCAGGTCCCTGGAGCTGTGAAGCAGCAGTGCTAACCACTGTCCTACTATGCTGCTGGTTTCCTCAAATTAGCACTCTGTTCAAAGTAACGAAGTTTTTAATCAGGGCATGTAATTCACTTCTCTTGTAGCTCAGTTATATCAAGCCCCACAGTACTGACTACTCCCGCATCAATCTTTGGTGTGCATCATGTTCGTTGATTTCAGCTGAGGCAGTGGCTCAGTATGGTTGACCTCCGTTTTCCTGAACTTATGGAGGTAAAACTTCAAGTAGTTTCTTCTGACTTTCTTGGACCAGTGAGCTCTGTTGGAAAATGCATATATTTGCTTGAGGACAGATTTGAGCTTTGCTATGCACATCTCTTCATGGCAAACAATTAACTAGTATGCCAACGCCCAAGGGTAGGCGTAAAATGCTCAGCAAAGAGAAAAGATTTGAAGTACTTTATGTAGAAGTTTGGAGTTGGAACTGTATAATGTTAGACTCAAGTGCTTTGATGTAGGCGAACATAAAACGTGACATTGCATCGTGTGAATGCAATTCTGATAAGTACCTTTCTTCCTCTCCAGAGATAAAATGTGCCTTTTTATTGCAATGACAATACAAGTCACATCAAATTGAATAGTTTGAATTCACCACCAAGCTGAACAGCTACAGTTTCAGCTTCAACAACTCACAGGTATCAATATCCCTCCGGTTCCTCCCTCCGTCCTTTTCCCACTGACCCTGTCCCTCCTTTGAACCTCACCTCTCAGCACTTGGTCAAGATAGCCTTCAGCCTTCCATTTTCTGATCCTGAACAGTCTGTCCTCATAAAAATCTCTTGGCTTTATCCCCTTACCTCAGTGAGTTTTGAACTAGATACTATACTGAGCTCTTCTTGTGGCACCTCTTTCTCTGTGCCCACTTATTTGCCTGGGGTCTTCCCCATGCTCAGTAGACCCTTTTGCCCATCTCCAATATATTCTCTGGGTGGCTGTGTGGAGTTGCACATTTTCCATGTGTCTGCATGGGTTTCCTCTGGGTGCTCCAGATTGCCTCCCACACTCCAGAGAGGTGTGGGTTAGGTTGATTGGCCAAGCTAAATTGCCCCTTAATGTCAGAGCAGTGCTTGTCAGGCGGATTAACAAGGTAGCTATGTGGGGTCATGGAGATCGGGCTGAGGTGAGATTGTTGTTGGTGCAGGCTCGATGGGCCAAATGACCTCCTTCAGCACTATAGGAGGCATTGATTTATAGCCCCTTCTCAAATCCACAAACCAGACTGCCTTTGTAAACTAAAATAAAAGTGAAGTACTGTGAATGCTGGAAGTCTGAAACAAGAACAAAGTGCTGGAAATGAGGGTCCTTGAGATGGTGCAGAGGGGTTTACCAGATGTTTTCAAGGATTGGGGGCAAGGGAGGGGGAATCTTGACTGCAAAATTGGTTTGGCGAAGTTTGCGTTTTTCTCCTTGGATAAAGGAGATTGAGAGGGAATTTGATACAAGTTAACAACAGGTTTGGATAAAGTAGATGAGGAAAAACTGTCCCCATGAACTGATGGTTCTAAGAGTCGGGAGCACAAATTTAAGGTTTTAGACAACAGATTGTGAGGAAGAATTTTTTTATATATCAAGTGAGTAATGATCTGGAATTCGCTGCCCATGAGGGTGGCGGATGTAGCGCCAATCAGTGATTTCAAAAGGAAATTTGGTTGGGTTGAGGATAATTTTCTTACTTTCATACTTTATGCTCTATAAATAAAACCAAAGGTCCTATCTGTCTTTTAAAACACCTTCTCGACTTGCCCTTTCACCTTCAAAGATAATTATACATCCACACTCAGAGCTCTTTTTTCTTGAAACCTTTTTAAAATTGTACTACTTAGTTTAAACAAAACCAAAATTCTGCAGATGCTGGAAATTCTTAGCAGTTTAGGCAGCATCTGTAGTGAGAAACAGATTTAACATTGTGACTCTTCATCAGAACTAGCTTGTGTTACCACCTCATTCTTCCATCCAAAATGAATTATTTGGCATATGCCTATTTTACCAGTTTTACCAACTCCTCATGAAGTCAGCTGCTATCCTCTTCACTGTTCGTCACATTTCCAAGTTTTGTGTTTTCCACAAACTTTGAAATTAAGCCCTCTGTGCCCAATCCAGTCACAATCTGTCTTTAAAAAAAAAGAACATTCTCTGCTTTCTATCCTTAGCCAATTTTGTGTTTGGAGAACCAGTCTTGACCTTCAATTTAGCTAATCAAAAATGCAGCATGGCAACATGCATATCTGAATAAACACTCAAGTGGCAATGCCAAGGCTACCTTTATTTTAGACTCCCTGGGCTATTCTCCTCTGGGTACAACAAACAGTAAAAAATTGCTGCAGCATGCCTACTCCCTGCTCAATTACCAGCATGCATGTGCAATCCGTATCACAGCATTGGATGTCAGAAAAACCTTTTGGAGTTGCTGTTTGGAGTTGAAGTGTTTTTGCTTGATTGACTGAATGCATGGATTATTGTAAGAGTTAAATAAAATTAAATTTGAACAATAAATTTTAATCAGAGCTTGGAGGCTGAGTGCCTGCTAAAATGTTTAGATAATATGGCTAACCCTGAGAAATGAAGATTGTCATGTGTGTTAATCATGATATAAATGCAACAATCTCTCATAAGTGGTTGTGCAATCATTTGTGGGTTCCTTTTTTTTTTAAATCCTTAGCGCATGTGAACATTACACGTGGACAGAAAGCTTGAAGACATCGGCAGCCAAAGTGAAACTTAGGCTGCATTACATGTCACACTTTCCTTAAAGTGTTGGCTTTCTGCTATTTTTAAAGACATATGACAATGGATCCCTTTCATTTTCAAGATAATCCTCCCCTCCGCCTCCCTCCAACAAAGTATTACTATTGACAAAACATTGTCATGTTGAGTAATCATTACAAAATTATAGGAATGATGTATCTATGGATCTCTAAAACATAGAGATAATCTCTTCATGTGCCCGTATTTGGAGGTTTCTTTGCTTACAGTGATCTGTGGGGATTATTATTCTTGGGTATTGTTCCTGGTTACATTTTGGATCCTGTCCTGAATGCAATAAGATTGCATGGTGGTTGAAGGTCTGGGATGGACCTGAGTTGCCCTTTTATGCACCTCATCTTTGCACCTTTGTGTGTAATGACTTTATAGGATGTTGGTTCCAAAGAAATCCTTGTCACATACCTTTTGTGGGACCCTGGATGTGAACTTGTTGACCTGTTAATTCAGTGAGTAGGACATGTGCTGCGATTGAATCACAAGGGTTTGGTCTGTTTTCCAGCTCTTTACTTGAGAACTGTAACTTCAAAGCTTTTCTGCACAGTCAACACTTTGCATTCTCAACATTGTGTAACGCTGTAACGCCGTTGTGTCTGACCAGAGCTATGATGGCCATCTCATGATATATAGCTTGATCTAACACTGTTCATCATGTTGTACCTGTACTGCTGCCAGGCTGAGCTGAATGTCGTTTCAAAGGAGCCACTGCTGCACGCATGTCATTGTCTTAATGATATAAAGGTACAAATCACCCATAAGGGATTGTGCAAATGTGTTGTGGATTCATTTATTAATTCATCACACATGTAAATAGATATATAGACAGAAAGCAAAGCTATATATATGTGTTCTGCTCCAGGCTGAAGAGAAACTGAGGCTTGATGACATGACACACTTTCATTAAAATGATGTAATGCTGCTTCCCCCTAAAGGCATATTATAACAAAGATCACTTGAGATAGGTATGCATTTTTGTGGCAGGCTGATGTCCCATCATGCTGGGCATACGGAAAAGAATGGACGCCACTGCATATATCCAGCAATGTTTGACTTCACATCAGACGTTCAGTACTTTGACATTTCTGGTTTTATCTCTGTGGCTTTTAAATTTTTTAGTTTAGTCATGTGCTTTAGTTGAGGCACCTCTCCATAATAGGGAATCCAACATTTCCTGGAAAGTTTAGGGCAAACCATCTTTTTTAATAATCTTGCATATCTGTAATGAAAACATGACCCTTCCTGCTGTACCATAGAGCACTCGAGCCACAGAATAACTGGCAAAGTAACAACAAGCTAATGGGTGGCATGGTGGCACACAGTGGATAGCATTGTTGCCTCACAGCACCAGGGACCCAGGTTTGATTCCTGGCTTGGGTCACTGTCTCTGTGGAGTTTATACGTTCTCCCCTTGTCTACGTGGGTTTCCTCCAGGTGCTCCGGTTTCCTCCCATAGTCCAAAGATGTATGTGTTAGGTGGATTAGCCATGCTAAATTGTCCTTACTGTCAAGAGGACTAGATAGGATAAATGCATGGGGTTAAGGCGATAGGACCTGGGTGGGATTGTAGTCGATGCAGACTTGATGAGGTGAATTGCATCTTTCTGCACTGTAAGATTATATGATTCTAATGCTCGTGTCCACACTGGTACGTATATATAAAAGAATCAGCAATTTGTGATGAGGAAGAAATATATGAGGAGTTGTGAATTGCCACAGGTGTTGGACAATTTGGCAACTCTGCCATTAACCTCACAGTAAAAAGTCTGACAACACCAGGTTTTAGTCCAACCGATTTATTTGATAGTAAACTCACTAGCTTTCGAGGGGTTTCCCTCTTCTTCAGGTGAATGGAGAGTTCTGGCCAGAACTGTTTGGTCTTGCGTTGCTCTCCAGATTCTTGAGTAAATCTTAAAAGTTGCATTTTTAAAAACTCTTTCGTTTCCTTTGATTTCTCCCTCTCAGTTCGATCTCTCTTCCCACTTCATTTCTCTTCCTGTATCTAATTTGAATCTAATTCAGCCTGATTCCTCCTTGGCTGTTCACACTTTTTAAAAATTTACCCTTAAATTGAAATGTTTTAAGAAATGCACTGGTTCTGTTTTTCATCTTTAGCTTCACCATTTCTTCATCAGTTCACACTCCCAGTAATTTGCAGCTTATTAAGTGAAACTGAAGGGTGAGGAGAAGTATGGAAAGTATTGAAAATCCTCAGTAGAGTTGCTGATGCAAATGTTTGCTTCATAATGATTTTCTGTTTAATAAAAGGTCAGGGTTGCCTCACTGAATACTTGTTGATTTTTGTCTGACATTGTAGTTAATTACTTTCTGCTCTGACAGAATCATGAAGATTTCTCCTGATGGCCATTTTCCTGACTCTTTTCTCAATGTAATAAAATGATAATGAAAAGGGAACCAAGAAGGAAACCTCCAGCTGTGCTTGTAATTCTCCCAAGAGTAAAATATTTTTAATTGAAACAAAGTGATAAAGTCTGTTTCTGTTCCCACAGCCTGCCACTTACTTTCCAAAAAAAACATTTTCTACTCAAAATGTTTCTAGGGCAAAGCACTATGGCAGAGTGCTAGCACACCAACATTCAACACCAAATAGAATGTTATTTCAATCCCACATTGGACTCTAGGTGGTGTTGTAGAGGGACAGGGAAGGCAGAAAAAATGGATGAGCTCTGTCCAATGGGTTGCTGTTATTTGTGTTTTAATAGCCTGGTTGAATCACCAGCAGCATTAGATTGGGTTACCCACTTCTCTTCCTTGAATGCAGATGATGTAATTAGTGAAAGGGTAAAATTGAGTATGTGAAAATAAGCTGCTTTCTTTTTTCATACCTGCATTAATATTAACGTATTATGAGGTCTAGCACGGGTCAGATGCAGAGTAAAACACCATGTGCAGTGTCTCATCAAGTAATGCCAGGTCAGGTAAAAGACAGCTAAATGGGTAGTAAAAGCTTTCTGTCCTGTTCAAGTAGTGTGTCTTAACCACCAAGCTCATAAGTGCACTCTTTAATGCACATTCTATTTCTCATGCAAGCCATCCATATAGAAAAAAATAAACTCAGTTCAGCACCAATTATAGATGGATGGTTTTACATGATGAATTTTCAGTACCTGCATTGTCTAATTAGAATATTTATAGCCTTCAGAGAGAGGAGACTTTCATTCACAAAAGAGATTTTCGCTGTCTCAATTTCCCTATGTCCTGTAATAGATGGGTGGAGGATGAAGATTTTTTCCTTACCTTGCCCAGAATGGTTTGTTTTATATTCTATCCCCTGTTCTATCCCCTCTCCTACCCCAGAACTTTTTAAGGAGAAATCTTACTTCTACTTCTCTTTGTTGCCAAGGCCATGAGCAAGGTTTGACATTTCACAGGCACAGAAGAAATGGGAGCAGGAGTAGACATGAAGACCAGTAAAACTGTTCCACCATTCAAATGATTATGGTTAATCTTGGACTTCAACTCTGCTTTCCTGCCCATTCCTCATTCTGCTCGATTCCCTGAGAAACCAAAAATCTACCTATCTTAGACTTTAATGTATTCAGCATTTCTCTGGGGTAGAGAATTCCAAGGATTCACTGGGGAATCATATACTTCGAACTGCATGCTTCTGTATCTTGCTGTGATTTCAGTATTACAAATATTTTATCTTCTGGATAATAAGGTTACTATTTTAACTTATCACTTTGAGATTTATATTGTTCAGAAAGAAGTGTTTGTAGGTTTTTCTTTACAACTGAGTGCAACTCTAGCCAGACATGTGAATGAAAGTCTCCTCCCTCTGTTGATATAAAAATTCTAATTGGAACAATGCAGTAACTGAAAATTCATCATGTAAAATTATCCATCTATAATTGGTGCTGAACTGTATAATTTTTTTCTGATACCATATGGATGGTTTGCATGGGAAATAGAATGTGCATAAAATAATGTATTCACAAGCTTGGCAGTTAAACCACACTGCTTGAACAGGACAGAAGGAGCTTCACAAGGTACTAAATGCCTTGTACTTCACCTGGCATTAGTTGACGAGACATTACAGATGGAGTTTTACTCTGTATCTGACCCCTGCTACACTTTATGATGCCTAATATTAATGCAGGTATATAAGATAAAAATAAGTTCATTTTCTCATCCTCATACCTAACCATTAGGATGTCACTTAACTCACTACATCTTCATGGGAGCTATTCACTTCCCTCCTCTTGCATGCTTTTAATACTAAATAAATGGAGACATTTATACACCCTGGTGATCAAACTCAGATTTTGTGCCAGCTGTCGCTCTGTGGGTAGCATTTACCTCTCAAGTTGCACAGTTCTGGGTGCAGTTCTAGAGCTTCACAAGTTTGACACTCCAATGCGGTACCAAGGGAGTGCTGCACTTTTGGTGGTGCCAATTCAGCTCTGATATCAAATGAAAGTACTGCTATTGCGCAGTCTCACGAAGAGCAGGGGTAGCCTTTATAGCCTGGCTAATAACATCAATATTTATCTCCCAGGCAACATCACATAACACAAATTATCTAGTCCTTGTCATTATTCTTTATAGGAAAATGCTGCACACACGTTGACTGCTGCATTTCCTATTTTGCAGCTTTGACGACACTTCAAAAAGTACTTTTGTGTTGCTATTTTATATAATTAGTCCAACTGTAAGTACTTATGTTATTAGTTTGATTCAAGCCACTCCAATTGCCAGAAATTGTAAGTGGCTTAATAAATCTATCCTTCTACAGACAAGACTTAACCAAATAAGATGAAACAGGACTCTTTGCTATGTAAATTTTAGAAAGTTTATTGAAAAAACAATATATTTAACAAAGTTAAGACATATTTAACAAAGTTAAGACAATAACTTTTACTGTTTGTTGTGCAGTTCGTTGAATGTATGTGCACAGGTCACATCCACTCTCTTGGGCCACTGATTTCAATCTCAAACCCACTTGTGGAGATTGACTTGCTCATTTGGTTTGTGCTGTGGAGTCTTCAAAACCTGACCAGCCACAAATGCTAAAAATTCTGAGTCTGAAAGCGGTCCAGCACAGTACCAATATTCAATTCTTTTTGTCTAGCTTGCTCTAGGTTTGTTGTGTTTGATGAGAATGACTTGAGTTAACATGAGTCTGGTTGAATAAACCAACTAAGTTTTAAAAATTTATTGGTGCCCTGTTACACTATATTTTACCTTAATTTAAGTTTGAAGATGTTTTGTCATCAGAGAGTTTAGTTGTGGAGTAAATTATGTTGCAGAAACAGAATGCCTGGGAGACGATGATGTCAGCAGAGTTTATTGCCATTTGCCCTGTTTTTCCACCACCCACCCGGCGATCTCTGCTCTTTCTGATTCATGCTGGTTACAGTCCTGTGAACACAAGCAGTCTTTGTACCATACAAAATCGTTAGCCATTCTTAATCCATGAATTAAAGGAGATCACGGAAAGTATTGCAGCAGATCTTCATTCTAGTGTCATCTGATATCCGTAAACATAAAAATTCCATTAAGAGTCAATGGATAAGAATCAGGAACCCTAGCAGGCATGTTCCTTTTTGTTAGCCCAGTGACTGTGAAGCCAATTGTAGTGTGTCAGTTTAAGACATGACAGACCTTGTAGTTCAGCATAGATTGAGATTGGAACCTAAGCTTTCTGATCTGTTTGGCTTCGTGTGGATGTTGAAACTTTTTGCCTTTGTGGTCCACAGAGGTGTGCATCATCAACCATAACAAGATCTGTCATAGCCATATTTCAATAATTTGCTTATATCTTAAACTGTAGATACTTGGACTTAATGGTGTTGTGATTTATGGTTTATTCACTGATAACACAATTCTCCAATATTTGTCATCAGTGTAGTGCTATAGAACTTTGAAAGTTTGTAATTTAATAAAGCACACTCTCTCTATTCATTTGCAGGGGTGGTGGTAGGTGAGGGAGGGGAAGTAATTGTGAATGAGATGAAGAAGAGAATTTTATAAGCTTTTGTTTTGAAGATGTATGTTAATTTTATATGTTGAGAGGATCTGTGTTTCTCATAATGCTGAGGTAATATTATTGTGGGGAGCAGATTGAGCTTTGCTTCATGGCTGACTTCTTTTGGCTGTTCCAGGGAAATCCTTATGTATCAGATTTACCAGTTAATCTTGGCTTTAAAATATCAACACACAGTTGCCCCAGCTGTCATCCCAAGTGCTTGTTCTCTGCTGTCCTCTGTTGCAGTGGTCTCTCATTTTGCCATAATACAAACTTGGAACCCAAATCTCTGAGATATTCAGAGGTGGGTATCAGAGTTGGCTAAATGCTCATTCTAGCATTTGTTATTTACTGTGTTTCAGTTAATTCTGGGATATGATCAAAATAATACATTATTCTATATGCAAGATAAAACATAGAAACATAGAAGATAGGAACAGAAGGGGGCCATTTCACCCTTTTGAGCCTGCTCCGCCATTTGTTATGATCATGACTGTTCATCTAATTTAATACCCTAATCCTGCTCTTTCCCCCATAATCTGATTCTATTTGCTCCCAGTGCTATATCCAGCCATCTCTTGAACGCGTTGTGTTTTGACATCAGCTGCTTCCTGTGGTAATGAATTCCACAAGTTCATCACTCTTTGGGTGAAGAAATGTCCCCTCACTTCTGTTCTAAAATGATCTACCCTGAATCCTCAAATTGAGATCCCTGGTTCTGGACTGCTCCACCATCAGGAGTATCCTCCCTGCATCTACTCTGTCAAGTCCTATTAGAATTTTATAAGTCTCTGAGATCCCCCCCCTCATTCGTCTGAACTCCAACAAAAACAATCCTAACCTAGTCAATCTCTCCTTGTACATCACTCCCGCCATCCCCGGAATCAGCCTGATAAACCTTGCTCTCTCGAGAGCAAGAACATCCTTCCTCAGAACAGAAGACCAAAACTGCACACAATATACTAGGCTTGGCCTTACCAAGGCCCTCTAAAATTGAAACAGCACATCCCTGCTCTTGTACTCTCGCAATGAAGGCCAACATGCCATTTGCTGCCTTTACTGCCTGCTGCACCTGCATGCTTATCTTCAGTGAGTGGTGCACAAGGACACGTCCATGTCCTGCTGCACACTCTCCTCTCCTCTCCCAATTTACAGCCATTCAGATAGTAATCTGCCGCATTGTTTTGCTTCCAAAGTGAATAACCTCTCTCTTATCCAAATTTTACTGCATTTGCCACTGATTTGCCCACTCACCCAACTTGTCCAGATCATTCTGAAGGATCTCTGCATTATCATCACAGTTCACCCTCCCACTCAACTTGGTATCATCTGCAAATTTTGAGATGTTGCATTCTGTTCCCTCATCCAAATCATTAATATATATTGTGAATAGCTTGTGTCCCAGCACCGATCCCTGTGGCACCCCGCTAGTTACTGCCTGCCAATTTGAAAGCACCCATCAATTCCTACTCTTTATTTCCTCTCTGATAATCAGTTTTCTATCCACCTGAATACTTTTTCCCCCAATCCCATGCGCTTTAATCTTGCACTATCATCTTTTGAGCAGGACTATGTCAAATGCTTTCTGAAAGTCTAAGTATACTACATGGACTGGTTCTTCCCTTGTCAACTCTACTAGTTACATCTTCAAAGAATTCTAACACATTGTCAAGCGTGATTTCCCTTTCATAAATGCGTGCTGACTCTGTCTGATCCTGCCACTGCTTTCTAAATGCTCTGCTATGAAGTCCTTAATAATGAATTCGAGATTTTTTCCACTACCAATGTTAAGCTTACTGGTCCATAATTCCCTGTTTTTCTCTACCTCTCTTTTTGAATATTGGAGTGACATTCACTACCCTTCAATTTGCAGGGACTGTACCAGAGTGTATAGAATCCTGGAAGATGACCACCAATGCATCCACTATTTCTACTATTTGCTGTTGGGTGGTGTGGTGGCACAGTGGTCAACATTGCTATCTCACAGTTCCAGGAACCCAGATTCAATTCCAGTGTTGGGTGACTGTGTGGAGTTTTTACATTGTTCCCGCATCTGTATGGGTTTTGTCCGAGTGTTTTGGTTTCCTCCCACAGTCCAAAGATGTGCAGGTAGATGGATTGGCCATGTTAAATTGCCCTTTAGTGTCCCAAGATGTGTAGGTTAGATGGGTTAGCCATGGTAAATGTTTGGGATTACGGGGATAGGGCCAGGGTAAGATACTTTTGTCAAAGAGTTGGTGCAGGCACAATGGGCCAATGGCCTCTTCTGCACTGTGGTATTCTATGATATTGCTTGATGTGTACATGCGCACCACAAATATGCACAATTATATCGTAAACACTTAATTGCTTCTTTACACCTCCCACAAAACAAGAATACATTCTGTTCAAGGGTTGAGTGTCAATAACATTCATATGTTTCAGCTGAAAGAATAATATAAATGTGTTGCACATCAAACCTAATTTCAGCCCATATTGTTTGGTGGGATGCATTACACCCACTGTCAGGCATTAACTGAGCTCTGACATATCCAAGGTACTTTTTTGAAGTATTCTTTAGATTTCAATATAGTTGGAAAAAATTGAAATATGTAGTAGAATATAAAACATTTCTGAATGTATGGTATCCTTTAGATATATTGAATTGTAATTAGGTGCAGGCAATAATGGATGTGTGGGAGTACAGTGGGTTGTAATTTAAGACAAGTAGATTGATTAAGGGATGAGATTGCAGATTTAATCCTTCAGTGACAATGCAGACTTCAATTACAAAATGCTGCATGCCAGTAAGGTCATTTTATTTTATAAAATTTATAATATTTTGCAGCTGAATTTTCTTCAAATGTTGTTTCCCCACTTCCCCCATCCTTCCCTTTTGTATTCTTGGTTTTGAAATAATATCGTCCAACACATCAGGGTAAAATAATAGCTTTGTTAATGCAGTGATAGGATTTTTCTTTTAGATTCCCCTCCATACCATGCACCTGTTCTTAGGTGGAAAAGTAAGAAAGCTGTCTTTCCCCTTTGACTCAGTCTTTCCCATTCTCAGTTACTGATTTTGTGGCAGAACATCCATAAGATGTCAGATGTGCTTTGACACTCCCTCTGACTTTTCTCCCCAGCTTCTGGTAAAAGACATACAAGCCTTGCTCAACCAGTTTGTTCATGATCAGAAACTCTGAATTAGGAACAAAAGAAATGAAATGTTTATCTTTTAATGATCGGTGCACCATCGAAACATCATGACACTGGCTCTATCACAAGGTCAGAAGTGAGACTGATCTCCGTTGACAGTATTCAGTTCTATTAACAATATCTCTAATGATGAAACAGTCCATACCATTCAATGAAAGACTGAGGTAACGCTCAATCCTGGACAGATTAGCAATTAGATAACATTTGCACCACAAATATCAGCAAATGACTATAAAACAAGAGATGGTACAGTTACCTTGCCTTGACCTTCAACAGTGTCGCCCTTGCTTAGCTGACGGCCATCAATATTTTGAAATTGTAATCAGGGATGTGGTTGGATAGACAATTACCTTTCACCAGAAGTTGAACTGGACCAACCATACCAATAGCAATGCTGTAAGAATAGGGCAGAATTTGGGTAATTTGTGTTGAGTGGATCCCTAGACCTTTAAAATGTTGGCCACCATCTGTTCAATTCTGAAGTATAATAAATTCACCGTTTGCTCGAATGAGTGCTTCAAAGGCTTTCAGGAACCTTGACTTCATTGAAGACATTAGTTTGATTTCTACTCCTATAACTAAAGTGGATGAGCTTAGAGCATGGATCACTGCTTGGAAATGTGATATGGTGGCCATTACAGAGACTTGGATGTCTCAGGGACAGGACTGGATACTTCAGGTGCCGGGTTTCAGAAAGAACAGGGAGAGGGGTAAAAGAGGGGGGGAGTGGCACTATTGATTAGGGATAGTGTCATGGCTGTAGAGAAGGTGGCCACCGTGGAGGGATTCCTCTGTGGGTGGAAGTTCGGAACAAGAAAGGGTCGATAATTTTGGGTGTTTTGTATAAGCCGCCCAATAGTAACAGGGATGTTGAGGAGCAGATAGGGAAACAGATCTTGGAGAGATGTAGTAATAACAGAGTTGTCATGATGGGAGACTTTAACTTGAGAAAGTGAGAGGGCATGGGATCCAAGGGGCTATTGCCTTGTGGATCCAGAACTGGCTTGCCCGCAGAAGGCAGAGTGTGGTTTTAGATGGGTCTTTTTCTGCATGGAGGTTGGTCACCAGTGGAGTGCCCAGGGATCTGTTCTGGGACCCTTGCTGTTTATAATTTTCATAAATGACCTGGATGAGAAGTGGAGGGATGGGTTGGTAAGTTTGCTGACAACACGAAGGTTGGTGGTCTTGTGGATAGTTTGGAGGGATGTCAGAAGTTGCAGCGAGACATAGATAGGATGCAAGGCTGGGCAGAGAAATGGCAGATGGACTTCAACCTGGATAAATGTGTAGTGGTCCATTTTGGCAGGTCAAATGGGATGAAGGAGTATAATATCAAGGATAAGACTCTTGGCAGTGTAGAGGATCAGAAGGACCTTGGGGTCTGGGTCCATTGGACTCTTAAATCGGCCTCACAGGTAGAGGATGTGGTTAAGAAGGCGTATGGTGTACTGGCCTTCATCAATTGAGGGATTGAGTTTAGGAGTCAGGAGATAATATTGCAGCTTTATAAGACCCTAGTCAGACCCCTCTTGGAATACTGTGCTCCCTTCTGGTCGCCTCATCACAAGAGGGATGTGGAAGCTAGTGAAAGGGTGCAGAGGAGACTTACAAGGATGTTGCTTGGATTGGGTGGCGTGCCTTATGAGGACAGGTTGAGGGAGCTCGGTCTTTTCTCCTTAGAGAGACGAAGGATGAGAGGTGACCTGATAGAAGTGTGTAAGATGTTGAGAGGTATAGATTGGGTTGGTTCTCAGAGGTTTTTTCCAAGGGCAGGAATGGTTGCTACAAGAGGACACAGGTTTAAGATGCTGGGGAGTAAGTTCAGAGGAGATATCAGGGTAAGTTTTTCACTGTGGGTGAGTGGAATCGGCTGCCGTCGATGGTGGTGGAGGCAAATTCGATAGGGCCTTTCAAGAGACTTCTGGATGAGTACATGGGACTTAATAGAATTGGGGGTTATAGGTAAGCCGAGTGGGTATGGATATCATCGGCGCAACTTGTGGGCTGAAGGGCCTGTTTGTGCTGTAGTTTTTCTATGTTCGATGTTCTAACTAGACTCAATATTCATCCCTTTCATCACAGGCTGTAGTCTGATCTACAGTATGTGTTGTAGCAATTCAGCAAAGTTACTTTGACAGCATGCAACCTCTTCAACTGAGAATAACAAGAACATCAGTGGCGTGGAAATATTCTGCTCCATCAAATAGCATCTTGATTTGGATATAGGTCACTCTTGTTTTTATTATCTTCGACCAATCTCCTGGAATTCCCTATACAGCACCATTGTGAGAGCACCTACAACACAATGACTGTAACAATCCAAGGAACTCAGAAAAACTATAGATGGGCAGTAAATGTGGAATAGCGTTAGGAAAACAAAAGTAGTTTTAATGGATTTATATTTGTATTGCTAAACATCAGAAATAAGGTTTTGTTTTAAGTGGGTATAATTTAATGTTTCTGTGCCTGCCTGGTAGGGTAAAACCTATAGTTCAGTTCATGCTGGACAAAGATATTGTATGTGTGGGAGTTGTTTTCAATTCCAACTGTTACTTTATTGTGCTTAGAGAGGGAGATAACATGAAGAGTAAATAAACCAGCAGTAGTTGCTTAGCAACTGGGACCTTCTAAGGTAGAGAAGCTTTTAAGTTTTGGCATAGCTAATTTGATTGCAATTGGAGATGGGTAGCGGGAGAGAAGGCAACTCTCACTGCTTGGCTAGAAATAGTTGGTTTTAGAAATATAAACAGAGTACATCTCTCTCAGCCTTGTTAAAAGAGAGTATTGGTTAAAAAAATGGATACTGGAACCCTATTTAAGGAAACTAGGAAAATGAAGGAAAGATTTCAAGTGGTCTGGAGTTATTAGTACAGAGGAAACTGGAATCCGGAACAGATTATTGTTCAATAAAGTCAGAGTTCAGAAGGCAATGAGTTAAGAGAGGTTATAAAGCCATTTGCATAATGCTAATGTTTGTGCAAAATTACTACAGCTTAGGAGGCATTATTTGAAATAATGTGGAAATTAGTGGCTAGATCTTGGCCTTCGTGTAAAACCTTTTAAGATGAAGGAAACCTGAAAGAGGAGGTTTAAAAGCTGAAAATAAAACCTTGATGGAAACAGTGGAGGGAAAGCATAATTTGAAAACAAATTTAAAAGTGTGACTTTTGAAAACGGAAGTTGAAATCACTCGCAGAAGCTGGAGTTCAATGAGACAAGGTGGCTCACAGTATAAGGATCATCTGGGGGGGATTTTGAGAAGAAACACACAGTCACTTGGGTTCACAGAGGAACGCATCTTTCCACAATCATCATGTGTGCTTTAGAGAGACTTGGTGTGTTGTTGAGATCATTGCACCTTTAAAATATGCTTTGTCATCTGTGTTAATCTTACACCTATGTGCAGTTGTGTTAAATGGGAGGTGAGTAAAGGAGCATTATATTCCAATCTTTTCATGTTTAATAAATGATTTTTCCTTGTTATTAAAACTAATTAGCATTCCTGTGATTCTGTTCCTCCACTTTTTATGGCTTTTTGAACTAGTGTTTTGTTCTGGGATTTTCCAGTTTGGTTATAACATCAACTGGGATTATAATAAAAAGCGCATTAACATCCAGAAAACAAATAAGAATTCAAATAATGGTGCTGTTTATCAGCAAGATGTATACTGACAAACTAGCAATGATATGTAAAGAGGTTGAGACAAAAATGAATCAATTCAGATTTCAGGTATTCATAATTCAAATTTTGTAACAGAGGCTGTGGCAAAAGTATTGGAATAGTCTGTTTTTAAACAACTATTTTGGTATCTTCACAGCTACTGTAATAGAGAAACAGAAGCATTTCTCCCACTAAATAAGCACTAACTGAAACACGCATCTCTTCCTACGTCTGCCAAAAGTGACGTAGTGATGCATCTGTTCTTCACCTGGTCTCGAGGATTGCCACCTAGGCTGAACAACAATTCATTTTAATAGGTGGTCTATCTTTTGACATGTGCTGCAATCTTCTTCCAGTTTTCTAGTCTGTATGTAATTTTAAACTTCTCTGTAAGAAATTGTGTACTTGCAGGGGAGTTGATTACATAACACACAATTTCGCTAACCAGTCACCGTACTATTCAACTTAGACAGCCCAGTGCAACCTCTGGCTGTCCAACTGTGCAGCAATTATTTCCAACCAGGTCATTAGCTGCTGCTGTTATTTAAGAAGAGTATCTGGTCTATATTTAACCTAGTGACTTCCTCCAAGAATAGAATTATCAGCTCTGAGAGGAGCAGGTCAGCTGGCTATTCTATTATGTTTAGTATGCGTTTAAATTATCTATTTGAAATTGTGAAAGATGTTATGAAAATGCAATTGCCGTCATTACAAATAAAATTATAGAGCTGAGTGAATATGAACGTTATTGTTTGTACATTCATTTATTTGCAGTTCAGTAATTATGTTTAATCTTAATTTTATCGAAGTAAAATCAGAAAAGGAAAGAATTTTTCCCTAGCCAAAGAATCATAAATATGTAAAAGTAGCAGTTGGTGATGTAGTTTATTTTGAGTAATACCTATGTATTAAAAAATAAAATGTGTGTGCGCAATGTGGGCATCATTGATAAGTCTCACTACACCAGATTAAAGTCCAACAGGTTTATTTGGTAGCAAACGCCACTAGCTTTCAGGGCTTTGCCCCTTCAGGTGAGTGGGGAGTTCTGAACACAAATAGAGCATATAAAGGCACACATTCAGTTTACAGAATACTGATTAGAATGCAAGCCTTTACAGTTAATCAAGTCTTAAAGGTGCAGACAATGTGAGTGGAGATAGCATTAAGCATAGGTTAAAGAGATGTGTATTGCTTCCAGACAGGGCAGTATGTGAGATGTTGCAAGCCCAGGCAGGTCATGGGGGTTATAAATAGTGTAACATGAACCCAAGATCCCGGTTGAGGCCGTCCTCGTGTGTGCTGAACTTGACTTTTGGTTTCTGCTCAGTGACTCTGCACTGTCGTGTGTCGTGAAGGCCTTCTTGGAGAATGTTTACCCGAAGATCAGAGGCCAAATGCCCATGACCGCTGAAGTGTTCACCAATAGGAAGAGAACAGTCTTGCCTGGTAGTTGTCGAACAGTGTTCATTCATCCGTTGTCGTAGCTTCTGCATGGTCTCCCCAATATACCATGCCTCAGGACATCCTTTCCTGCAGCATATCAGGTAGACAACATTGGCTGAGTTGCAAAAGTATGTACCGTGTACCTGGTGGATGGTGTTCTCACGTGAGATGATGGCATCTGTGTCGATGATGTGGCATACCTTGCAGAGGTTGCTGTGACAGGGTTGTGTGGTGTCGTGGTCACTGTTCTCCTGAAGGTTGGGTAGTTTGCTGCGGACAGTGGTCTTTTTGAGGTTGTGGGGTTGTTTGAGGGCAAGAAATGGGTGTTTGGGAATGGCCTTGGTGAGATGTTTGTCTTCATCAATGACATGTTGAAGACCCTGGAGAAGATGATGTAGCTTCTCCGCTCTGGGGAATTATTGGACGATGAAACATACTCTGTCCACAGTGTCCCGTGTTTGTCTCCTGACGAGGTTGGTGCAGTTTTTAGCTGTGGCGCATCAGAACTGTCGATCGATGAGTTGAGCACCATATCCTGCTGTTATGAGGGCATCTTTCAGCGTCCGGAGGTATCTGTTGCGACCCTCCTCATCTGAGCAGATCCTGTGTATACAGAGGGCTTGACCATCGGGGATGGCTTCTTTAACGTGTTTAGGGTGGAAGCTGGGGAAGTGGAGCATCGTGAGGCTATCTGTGGGCTTGCAGTACAGTGAGGTACTGAGGTGACCATCCTTAATGGAGGTGCATGTGTCCAAGAATGCAACTGATTCCGGAGAATAGTCCATGGCGAGTCTGATGGTGGGATGGAACTTGTTGTCATCATATAGTTGTTTCAGTGTTTGTTCACCATGAGCCCAAAGGAAAAAAATGTCATCGATGTATCTAGTGTATAGCATCGGTTGAAGGTCCTGTGTGTTGAAGAAGTCTTGTTCGAGCCTATGCATGAAGATGTTGGCACAGTGAGGTGCAAATTTGGTCCCCATGGCTGTTCCCTGTGTCAGGATGAAGAATTGGTTGTTGAAGGTGGAGACATTGTGGTCCAGGATGAAGCGGATGAGTTGTAAAATTGCATATGGAAACTGGCAGTTGCAGCAATGCCATCGTCGTGGGGATGCTCTTTAACCTATGTTTAATGCTATCTTCACTGACATTGTCTGCACCTTTTAAGACTTGATTAGCTGTAAAGACTCGTATTCTAATCAGTATTCTGTAAACTGAGTGTGTGCCTTTATATGCTCTGTTTGTGATCAGAACGCCTCACTCACCTGAAGAAGGGGCAAAGCCCTGAAAACTAGTGGCATTTGCTACCAAATAAACCTGTTGGACTTCAACCTGGTGTTGTGAGACTTCTTATTGTGTTTACCCCAGTCCAACACCATCTCCACATCATCATTGACGAGGCCACAGTTGGTTGCTCATCTTTAATGGCTGTTAAGAAGGTAGTGGTGGTGAGCCTCATCAGTTCATCTGGTGCATGACACCTACAGTTTCATACAGAAGGCAGTTCCAGAAATTTGACCCAGCAACAATGAAGGAATGGCAATACCGTTCCAAGTCTGGTCAGTGACTTATGGGGAACTTCCAGGTGGTGATGGTCCCATCCTTCTATTGCCCTTGTCCTTCTAGGCGGTAGAGGTTGCTAGTTTGGAAGATGCTGTTGAAGAAGGCTTGGCATGATGCATTTGATCAAAGAACCCCTTTGTGAAAAGGTATAAAAATGCAAATTTATTTTTGCCTTGCTGTGGCTATTCTTCAAGAACAAAAAAAATTACAGCAGAGGAACAGGCCCTTAGGCCCTCCAAGGTTGCACCGATCATACTGCCCGACTGAACTAAAACCCCCTATCCTTTCAGGGACCATATCCCTCTATTTCCATCCTATTCATGTACTTGTCAAGATTCCCTTAAAGTCACTACCATATCCACTTCCAGCATCTCCCCCTGCAACGAGTTCCAGGCACCCACTACTCTGTTTAAAAAAAAACCTGCCCCCTTGCACCTTAAACCTATGTCTCCTAGTAATTGACTCTTCCACCCTGGGAAAAAGCTTCTGACTATCCACTTTGTCCATGCCTCTCATAATCTTGTAGACTTGTATTAGGTCTCCCCTCAACCTCCGTTGCTCCAGTGAGAACAAGCCAAGTTTCTTCAACCTCTCCTCATAGCTAATGCCCTCCACACCAGGCAACACCCTGGTAAATCTTTTCTGTATCCCCTCAAGCCTCCACATTCTCCTGGTAGTGTGGCAACTGGAATTGAACATCATATTCCAAGTGTAGCCTAACCAAGGTTCTATAAAGCTGCAACATTACTTGCCACTTTATAAACTCACTATTCCACCTGATGGAATGAAGCATGCCATGTGCCTTCCCGACTACCCTCTCTATCTGCATTGCCACTTTCAGTAACCTGTTTACCTGTACACCCAGATCCCTTTGGCTATCATTACTTTTAAGGGTTCTGCCATTTACTGTATATTTCCTATCTGTATTAGACCTTCCAAAATGCATTACCTCACATTTGTCCAGATTAAACTCCATCTGCCATCTCTCCGCCCACATCTCCAACTAATCTATATCCTGCTGTATCCTTTGGTCCTCATTGCTATCTGCAAATCCACCAACGTTTGTGTTGTCCACAAACTTACTAATCAATCCGGTTGCATTTTCCTCCAACTACAAACAGCAAAGGTCCCAGCACCGATCCCTAAGGAACACCACTTGTCACAGCCCTCCATCCAGAAATGCACCCTTCCACTGCTACCTTCTGTCTTCTTTGACCAAGCTATTTTTGTATCCACTTTGCCAGCTCACCTCTGATCCCATGCGCCTTCACCTCCTGCACCAGCCTGCCATGAGGGGCCTTGTCAAAGGCCTTACTGAAGTCTATGTAGACAACATCCACTGCCCTGTCCTCATCAATCAACTTTGTCACTTCCTCAAAAAGCAGAAAGAGAAATCGCAACATCATCTTTCAAATAGCAAGAAAGCAGCAAATGTACTTTGGCGGTGCTGGTTGATACGTGAATGTTGTTTGGATCATTGAAAATCCTTCAATAGCTTTCGTGCCTTGAATTATTTTTTTACAGCCACTTGAGTAAACAGAAAGCTTTAACATAACGACGCGTGACTTCCAGCTCAAATGCCGGCTTAAGTCAGTTGTGCCCTGCGCATGTATCTCGGGACGATGCGGAAGCCTGGGTGCATGCACATTCATGCTGAAAGTGTGTCAGGTTCGAACTTGTGATTCGAGTTCAGAAAGCTGCCGGTACTGAAGTGCTGAGCCGCAATCTTGCCATAATCTCCATCATTTACACTGATGACAGGTGAGTTTTATGTTCTTTTTATTTGCACTTTTTTTTGGTCTAGCTGCAGCAAGTAGAGACAATAGACATTCTTAGAGTGTGTTAATTTTCTTTTAGAAAAGTGTTTAATATATGTGAAATGGACAGAAAGTGGAAGTGTTTTAAAAAACAATTTTTACAACTTTGTTATGACAACTAATTCCACTAAAAATGCATTCATTTTTAGGGCAGAGAAGTGGCAGATGGACTTCAACGTGAATAAATGTGTAGTGGTCCATTTTGGCAGGACCAGTGGGATGAACGAGTACACTATCAAGGGCAGGAGTCTTAGCAGTGTTGAAGAGCAGAAGGATCCTGGGGTCTGGGTCCACAGGACTCTTAAATCGGCCTCGCAGGTGGAGGATGTGGTCAAGAAGGCGTATGGTGTACTGGCCTTCATTAATCGAGGGATTGAGTTTAGGAGTCGGGAGGTAATGCTGCAACTTTATATGACCCTTGTCAGGCCCCACTTGGAGTACTGTGCGCAGTTCTGGTCGCCTCACTATAGGAAGGACGTAGAAGCTATTGAAAGGGTACAAAGGAGATTTACAAGGATTTTGCCTGGATTGGGAGGCATGCCTTATGAAGATAGGTTGAGGGAGCTGGGACTCTTCTCCCTGGAGAGATGAAGGTTGAGAGGCGACCTGATAGAGGTTTATAAAATGTTGAGAGGAATAGATAGGGTAGATTCTCAGAGGCTATTTCCCCGGGTTGAAATGGTCGCTACGAGAGGACACAGATTTAAGGTGCAGGGAAACAAGTACAGAGGTGATGTTAGGGGTAAGTTTTTCACTCAGGGTGGTGAGTGAATGGAATCGGCTGCCATCAGTGGTGGTGGAGGTGAACTCGCTGGGGTCTTTTAAAAGACATCTGGATGAGTATATGGGATTTAATGGGATTGCGGGTTTTTGATAGGTCTATGGATTGGTAGGTATTGATGTGATCGGCGCAACTCGTGGGCCGAAGGGCCTGTTTGTGCTGTAGTGTTCTATGTTCTATATAACAAGGTAGATATCAGTGTCTGGAATAAGTTTTAGCTGAAGTCCATTTGGATTTTGCAATATTTTAAGCAGAGTTTATCCCAATTTTAAGAGTCTCCATGATGCAATATTCATCATTATGCAACTTGGCTAGTTGAAATGCCTCAAGAAAATATTTCTTAAGATGACATACACAAGCCTCCTATAAACTAATCTCTCTGATATTGCGGAATCCAGTGCAGATTGAAAATCTGGTGTTATGTTTCACCACCATTGGTACATCACACTTTTAGCTTGCTTCTTAATTGAACTTTTTGAGGCTTTGATGTAGGTGTGGAAGAGTCAAGCTATATGTAAAATGTAGTTTTTATTTCCGAGACCTTCTCTTTCCCCTCTCCCTCTCCCCATACTCCTCCTCGTATCCCTCCCTCACGTCCTTGTTTAGCGACTGTTATATTGACGTATAAAAATAGTTTGTTTGATACGTTAGAGTAAAATATATTTTGTAAGAAATTTGGAAAGATTAGCCACTGAAGTAAAATGTTTAGTTAGATGTTAACATGGTATTCAAAGTTTTGTATTTATAACATTATTTTTGTTAATAACTGTAAAATTGTAATGTTTTATTGACACATACAGAACAATTAAATGTGCAAATTATAAATGAAGTTAGTAAGACAGAAGAATACTAATGATAAACACATTTAGATTTTCCACTGCCCAAAATGTGAACTTTCCTTTACTTCATGCAGGTATCAAAATCATGGTCCAAGAAGTTCTGAGCTTTCATCCTCCCAATTAAATTTTCAGTTTGCATTTTTAAAATTAAAACGTGAACATTTGATATCATGCCACATGTACAGTTATATAATATAATGCAAATGTAAGTAATAGTTTCATAAATTTGGAACAAATAACAAAACCTTTGTGCATTTATACATTAAATAATACTCATCTTCAATCACAAAATAAAAATTACAAATTAAATTTAAATTAGCAAATAACCTTAGGATTAACTACTTAAAATAAATAGCAAAAAAAATTAAAAGCTTCAACATATCTTTTAAAATAGCAGGAAAATCCTTCCAATGCAAAACTGATGTTTCTGAGCTGGACCTCAGTAGGTGTTCCCTGTCTGGCTGCATAATAAGAGGGCATGGTTAGGGTCCACCTGTGTTGCTCTGGGGCCTGTGCTGAATGCCAAAGGCTGCTGATCTCATCAGGAGTTCGGGCACTATTTTCCAAGGCAAGTAAATGAGCAAAAGTTTATTTTATTTCTGGCAGCCTAAGGCTTTCTGTTGCTGATCGGAAGTTGTGGGCCATGTTCTGATGAACAATATTTCCAACAATGCAGTCCTTCTTTACAATGGAGTGTCAGTGAAAGTGTCAGCCTAGATGATGGAATGTAAACCCTGGAATAAGATCGAGATCGTGACTTTTCAGCTTGGAGGAAAAAGCATCGCCAGTGAACCAAGCTGACACTGGCTGTCAAAATTGCTTCTTTCACATTTACTTTTGCTTTCACTGACTGTATGGTGAATTATTTTACAATGTACTCTTGTTTCCTGTTTTAGAGAGTGAATAAATGACTGCTTACTTGTACTTTTTGCATGCAGGAGATGGTGGAAAGTATTTCACAGAAAGCAACAGTACATCAAGCGGTCTTGATACTGTAAAAGTGGAGCTTAATGGTCCCAATGAGCCTAGTCTGTGGATGTAACAATGATCCCTAATGCCAAATGGTGAAACTACATGGCAGTCATTATCTGGAATTGTCAAATTTGACAGATTGGAGAAAAGAGCTCTGCAGTCAAATACCATATCTGAACTACAGTTGGTTAGAGTTAATGTTCCAGTCTCGGGTCAGTAATGTACTTCTTTAATAGGGGCTGTTTTTTAGGTTCTTGGGTTGAACACAATTCAGATACTAAGAAGTAATAGTGATTTTCATCAGCTTGTTTGTTTTTGGAGGTGGGTGTGGAAAGAAAGAGAAAGGGAGGAAGTAAATTTTTCAGTTGGTAACATAGCACTTTAAAATAACGCACTAATTTTGAGTATTTTGTTAATCCAGATGGAATCTGAAGTATCGTTCAACCAAATGTTTGTATGTGTCTGAGAAATTTTGGGACGTTCCATAAGTGAAATCATGGAATCATAGCATCCCTACAATGCAGAAGGAGGCCATTCAGTCCATCAAGTCTGCACTGATTTTCCAACAAAGGATTCTATCAAGGCCCTTATTCATAACCCCACATATTTGCTCTGTTAATTCCCCTAACCTACACATTTTAGGAGAATAAGGCTGATAACTAGAAGTAGTGCTACTCTTTGAGTTTCCGCCATCTATTCCTAAATATCAATCCTTGGCTCTGATCTCCTGAACTGTCACGATCTATTTCTTCATGCAGTAACTGCACGGATTGTCTGATCAGTTTCAGTATTATATAAAATCTTTTAATAAAATAACAGGAGTCTATTGCCTCCAAACACTAAAAAAATACAATGTGCAGAATTCCATGAGAATAAGGATCTTCCTTTCTAAACTGTAAACTGTAACAGCTGCGGCTGTATAGGGCATTGGTGAGGCCGCAGCTGGAGTACTGTGTGCAGTTTTGGGCGCCGTACTTACGCAAGGATATTTTGGCCTTGGAGGGAGTGCAGAGGAGGTTTACTAGGCTGATGCCGGAGTTGAGGGGGTTGAGCTATGAGGTGAGGCTGAATAAACTAGGCTTGTACTCGTTAGAGTTTAGAAGAATGAGGGGAGATCTCATTGAGACGTATAAGATGATGAATGGGATGGATAGGATAGAGGTGGAGAGACTCTTCCCGCTCAGAAAGGACAGTAGGACTAGGGGGCACAGCCTCAAGATAAAGGGGGGGGCGGTTTAGAACGGAGTTGAGGAAGAACTTCTTCACTCAAAGGGTGGTGAATCTCTGGAATTCTCTGCCCGTTGAAGTGGTGGAGGCTACCTCGCTAAATATTTTTAAGACGCGGGTTGATGGGTTTTTGATAAGAGAGGGGATTAAGGGTTATGGGGAGAGGGCGGGAATGTGGAACTGAGCCACGACAGATCAGCCATGATCTTATTGAATGGCGGGGCAGGCTCGAAGGGCTAGATGGCCTACTCCTGCTCCTATTTCTTATGTTCTTATGTTTCGGCCTGCGTAACATTGCCCAACTCTGCCCCTGTCTCAGCTCGCCTACTGCTAGAACTCTGATTCATGCCCTCGTTTCTTGTAGATCTGACCATTCCAACCCACACCAGGATGAACAGGGGGTTACTGTGCACTGATTGGCATTATATCTAGCGAAAGGAATTTGGTTATGGTTGTTGGAGCTAATTATCTCCAAAAGTTGAGAGATGGGGTGTTCATTGCTGGTCGCACAGTGTTCAGCTCCATTCACAACACTTCAGATAATGAAATAAGTAATGGCGATTGGCATTTGGGTAACATTCAGACTTGGTCTGATAAGTAACAAGCAACATTTGTACCATAGCAACCAATGACAATCTCTGACTGTCTAATCACCTCCTTTTGTCAATCGAGGGCATTGCAATCATCTAATTTTCCACCATCAGTATTGCGGGTTTCGTCATGACTGGAAAGTTAATTGGACCAACCAGAAAAACACTTAGCTGCAAGAGAAGATCAGAGGCTAGGTACTCTGCAGGAAATGAAACATTTTCTGCTTCCTCAAATTCTTTCCACCACATCCAAGTTAAAAATCAACAGCGATGGTATACTTTCCACTTGCCTAGATGAGTGCAGATCCAATAGTCAAGAAGCTCAGCACATCCCAGGACATGCAGTCTGCTTAGGTAACACCCTACCCACTGCCATCTTAAATATCAATTATCCCATTAGGGAATAATGACAGCAGTATTTGCTGCCTACAGGGTGCACTGAACAACATGTCAATGCTTATTTTCAGACCTCTGTCCTCTATCACCCAGATAAACAAGGGCAGTAGGTATGAGGGAACAACATCGATTTCAAGTTTCCCTAAAGTCATATACAGTCCTACTTTTAAATATATTACCATTCCATCAATATCACTAAAATTAAAGTTTAAATTTAGGAATTTGCTACTTGTCCACGGAATAAAGGTAGCCCTATACAAAAGGGGTCGAAGGGGGTAACTCATCACCTCCATCTTAAGACCAGTGGTAAATAAAATTCAATCCAGATAAATGTGAGGTGATGCACTTGGGCAGGACAAACAAGACCAGGAAATGCATGATGAACAGCAGGACCCTGGAAAACACAAATGATCAGAGGGCTCTTGGTATGCATGTACACCAGTCCCTTGAGGTACTAGGACAGGTGGATAAAGTGGTTAAGAAGACATTTAACCAAGGCATAGAGTTTAAGAGCAGGGATGTTATGCTGGAACTGTATAAAATGTTGGTTCAGCCACAGCTAGAGTATTGTGTGCAGTTCTGATATCCACATTATAGGAGAGATGTGATAGCACTGGAAGGGTGCAGGGGAGATTTACCAGAATGTTGCCCGGCTGGACTGTTTTAATTAATGAAGAGAAATTAAATAGACTGGAGTTGTTTTCATTGGAGCAGAGGAGATGGGGAATGGGGGAATATGATTGCGATGTCTGAAATTATGAGGGACATAGATAGGCAGGAAGAAACTTTCCCCTTGGTGGAGAGATCAGCAACTGGGGGTATAGATTTGTGGTAGGGGGTGGGAAATTTAGAGGGGATGTGAGGTAAAACTTTTTCATTGAAGAATGGTGGAACTCACTGCCCAGAGGTGGAGGCACAGACACTCGTAAAATTTAAATAGTATTTAGATGTGCATTTTCAATGCCTAGACATACAAGGTATGGACCAAGTTCTCAAAAATGAGATTTGTGGCTTAATAACTATATCCAGTGAATGAATGTGTAAAATCAAACTTAACTCAATACTTTTCTGCTGACAGTACTTCAGAGGTAAACAACTGGACTTGAGTGTGTGTGGCCAAAAGCTTATCTTGTACCTGTGTAATATTTCTAAGTATCTTGGTAATCATTCCACATGTCTCCTGTGAAAATGACATTGGACTTGCATGACTGCCACAATTTAATCCACGTCTCTCCATCCCAATCACATGTTCATCTAAATGTTAAGATCTTTGGCTTGTATAGATACAAAGGTCAAAAATAGATGCTTGCCTTAATCCCAAGTGGCCCTGGATTGATGTAACTAAGAATTGCTGGAAAGTCTAAGCTAAATGCTCTGTGCTCACAAAAAATATTGATTTTGCTAAGGCTGCTGATGTGAAGAAATTCTTAGCATATATTTCTCTGAAATATGTATATTCTTATTTACCAAAGGAAGCTTCCAGTTCCTGTCATTAACGTGTACAATTCATTTGATGATTATTACTCAACTGAACTCACTAATCTGCACTTGTACCCAGAAGGGTTTTTATTTGAAGAAGATGGATTCTATTTATGCACATCGCATGCATGATATATTAAAAGCAATTGCTGTTTTCAGTTCAGTCACAAACCGTTGGATTGTAAATTAGATATTTGAGGAGGCCTACACTTGGGTGCATGCAGGGTGCAGCAATCAATCCCTGTTTCTGAATGGTGATAAAGTACTTAAGAGTACCTGATGTTGGTCTCTGTGCTTCATTATCATTGAGCTGTCCAACTGTGAATGCCTAACTGTGGCATACCCAGAGGGCTCAATAGCAATAGAAAGCAAAATTCTAGAAATCTGAAATAAAAGCAGAAAACGCTGCAAATACCCAGCAGATCAGACAGCATTTTGATTTGATTTATTATTGTCACACGTATTAACATATAGTGAAAAGTATTGTTGCGTGCTGTACAGATAAAGCATATCATTCATAGAGAAGGAAATTAGAAAATGCAGAATGTAGTGTTACAGTCATAGCTAGGTTGTAGAGAAAGATCAACTTAATGCAAGGTATTAAGTCAAAAGTCTGACAGCAGGAGGGAAGAAGCTATTCTTGAGTCAGTTGGTATGTGATCTCAGATTTTTGTATCTTCTTCCCGATGGAAGAAGGTGGAAGAGAGTATGCCCAGGGTGCATAGGATCCTTAATTATGCTGGCTGCTTCTGAGGTAATGGAAAGTGTCAACAGAGTCAATGGGTGGGAGGCTGGGGTTTGTGTGATGGATGGAGCTTCGTTCCCAACCCTTTGTAGTTTTTTACAATCTTAGGCAGAGCAGGAGCCATACCGCGCTGTGATACAACCAGAAAGCATGGTTTTACAGGTGGTGCATCTGCAAAAGTTGGTGAGGGTTGTACCTGACATGCCAAATTTCCTTAGTCGTCTTAGGCATCTGTGGAGAGAGAAACAGAGTTAAATTTTCAGTTTGCTAGTGCATTGGTAAAAGATCATCAACATGGAATGAAACGTAAGATAAGCAATTAAAAGGTACTGGCGGGGAGTGGCTGGGCCGAGAGATAGTTGTGGCTGGAGATGAGGCAGCAGTGGCTGCCTCAGTGAATGCAAAGTCAAGGGTACACTTCTGCTCATCCCAGCTTCATGTTCAGATCTTTTAATTTCTTGCCCTGATGGTTGCAGCCTCACATTTGGCTCCTTTAAGGTTGCCTCAGCATAACCCAATCTTGCAGCTGGGGCATCAACTAGGTTTTGGGTTCTTAATTGTCTATGGAAAATGCAGTTTTTTTCGGGGTCATTATTAATTGACAAAACACGATTGAAGAACAGTCCAGTACCATATCTCATCCACATTATAATCTAACTGTAATGATTATTTAAATTTGAACTGTGATAACATAAAAACCCTAATCAGATGATCAGTATAGTATTCCACTTTGTCCTTTGCATCAGTTTTGTAATTTAGATTTTACATCAAATGGTTGGTTATAAAACTTGCCTCAATTCAGTCCTTGGCCACAATAAAAATTCATTCCTAAATAAGTAAATCTTTGATAAACAAATAGTGGGCTGCGAACATCCCACCTATACTGTCTGCCAAATTGGAAGCTTAGTCTGTTTGACGTTCATTTTCCTGGACACATACTTAACACTCCTTTTATAAATATCTTAATGCTTCCAATGACAGTAAAGGAAAATAACAAACATTTACATCAAACATCTACATGAAACATTGGTAAAAATATTTTAATGCCCTTAACTCTGCCATATATCCACTAATGTATATAGGCGGTAACTGCCTTAAACATTTAGAATGGAAAAAGTAGCTGCCATTGAATATAGCATATGGAATTTATTGCAAGGCAGTGGCCTGATAATTAATTGAGACTATATAAATGTTGGGGGAAAACGTTTAGTGGTTGTCAATATCCTCCCAACTCCTCAAGAGATTTGACGCATTTAAAATTCCTCTTCTGCATGAAGTGAAGTTTCAGAGATTGGTTTATTTACTGTTCAAGTAATTTTCACCGGAATAGGTGTGCGGACACTGGCAGACGCTTCTGCAATTGGACGGCCTAATTTAAACAGAGGCAATATCATTTCATTGCATCTTACAGGACGATCTTGTCCTGTATCCTAGTTATTGGTAAGGATGAATCCTGAATATATATATATATATAGCTAGCTCACCATCAAATCTCAGGTTTGCATCAAGACACCTGTAAACTGCAGATAAAGAAAATCAATTACCAAATTTTACACCTGCCTGTGTAGGCATTCATTTAGCATGTCACTGTACAGTCCGTGAAAACATGTTTTGAAATGCATTGTGCAAAGAACCACTTAAACTTCCAGAAGATGCTGCAGATACACTCACATGTATTGGTGAATTAATAAATGTTTGGTGTGCTGAACAATAAATAGGCTCATTCTAATTGTATTACGTTTGAATTGGGATTCTAGCTGCAAAGTTGAATGGGAAGAGATTTGGTCCATTTAAATTATATGCTTGGATATGCAATTTTGTTTCCAAATGTTATTGTATTATAGAAATGTGCAAGAACATGCATATTTTTTCAGGTCCTGGTAGAATACTGAACCATCTTCACATTCATCAGATCATGCTGACATTTCTGGCATCTCCAGTGTAATGGCACCACCAAACATGTATATTCTCATCCTGGTTCTTCAGCATTTCAGAGGGATCACTCTCCCTGCAACACTCTGATCCACTTCTCAATCACACCCAAACCACTTCCCCTTCCCCCAGCGCTTTGCCTTGCAAATGGAAAAGATGCAACAGCTGCCTTTTTATCTCCTCCTGTCTCAACCCAAGCACACCTTCCAAGTGAAGCAGCGATTTACTTGTTCTTCTTTCAATTTAGTCTACTGTATTTGCTGCAGCCGCCTTTACTTTGGTAGACCTTTTGCAGAATGGCTGGCCACTTTGTGGAACATCACCGTTCAGTCTGAAAGCACAACCATGAGCTTCAGATCACCGGTTATTTTAATTCTCCGGTCCACTCCTAATCTGACCTCTGCTATTCCAATGAAGCTCAATGTAAGTCTGAGAAATAGCACTGCATCTTTCCATTGGGCACTTCAGAGCCTTCCAGATTGCTCACTGAGTCAAACAACGTCTGATCATAATCTCTACTCGGTTTTCTTTTCCTGAGTCCGTGGGATTTTTCATTTTGTTTTTGGTGATGATTCAGCTTTTGGATATATACCTCCTCTAGGCACTCCTTTTTGTTTCTTGTTGCATTACCATTTCCGTCTACCACATCCTTTTATTATTTAATCTCTGTTGCCTTCCGCTCTATCACAGACTGTCTTCAGTGTTCTTTCCTGCTTCTCTCCCTTTCCCAATCTGTGTACTTAAAACTGGTTATGTCTCTTCACCATATTCCAGATTTGATTAAAGTTCATCAACCTGAAATGTTAACTCCGTTCTTTCCCCACGGTTGCTGCTTGAACTGTTGAGTATTTTTATGGTTCAGGTCTGAAACTCCAAAGTGTTGTGTGGAGCCCACCCAAATCATAAATTTTGCATAGAATCCCACAGTGCAGAAGGAGGCCATTTGGTCCATTGAGTCTGCACTGACCACAATCCCACTCAGGCCCTATCCCCATAACCCCAAGCATTTACCCTAGCTAGTCCTCCAACATTAAGGGGCAGTTGAGCCAATTCACCTAACTTGCACATCTTTAGACTGCAGAAGGAAACCGGAACACTGGAGGAAACCGTGGAGTTTGCATGCTCTCCCAGTATCTGAAGATACAGGGAGAACATGCAAACTCCACACAGACAGTGACCCAAGCTGGGAATTGAACCTAGGTCCCTGGTGCTGTGCGGCAGTAGTGCTAACCATTGTGCCAACTACCTTGAATTTGGCTAGGATAAGTATGACATATTTCAGTTCAGATTTGATTCAAATGACCCACTAGGGAGCTTTACTCAAACAAAGTTTAATTAAGAATACAGTTAACATGTATAGAAAGAAAATTAGCAATAACTTTTATCAATTGCAAACAAAAACAAAACAATCACTATAATGTATAACCCTTAACAAATATATCTGTTCCAATCAAACCAAATCCTTTCATAGATAAAACGCTCTAGACATGTTCAACACAGTGAAGTCTGATGTTCAAGAGATACTGGAAATGAGACCTTTGGATGAATGCTGCAGTCCTCTTGAAACACTCAGAACAGTTTTAAATCAGAACAATTTCCTGGAACCCTAGGTAGACTCTGGTCAAACTACCAATGATGTGGAGACTCAACAGCAGATTCTCCCCTTCAGAAAAGCATTACCTTGTTTTCAGATAACCAGCAGAATTTTAAAATGAAACCAAAGGGAAAACACTTCTTGTCAGCTTGCTGTCCCTTATAAAAACTAAAACCTGCAGCTCAGCCCTAAAAGTGAAAGAGCTCCTGTCACCTGACCTGTCAACCAGTTTTCCTCCTAACAATGCAGGGTCATAAAAACTAATCTCAAAGTAACTGAAGCCCCCATTTAAGGAGCAATAAAAGGACATCTGGTAGACCGTTCAGCAGCAATGAGAAACACTGAAGCTGTGAGCTCTCCAGAGATTATAATTTTTAAAAAAGTTCTTAAAAGTTCTTAATTTCACAGTATTTCCAGGATTTTGTTTTTAATTTAAGATTGCCAGCATCCATAGTACTTTGCTTTTGTAACCCTATCAGTATATTTTTGCAGTCAACTTGTAATTTACTCTAAAACCTTTGAATTGTGATGTGTGCTTCAGCACTGAATTACCAGCTTGCCATGCTAAAATACGTTATTAGCATTACAACTATTAATTACTTGCCATCAGCTGCATAATATTTTTCAATTATATGTTGCAATTAAGCAATTACAAAAAGATAATTTAGAATTTACAAACTCATGACAGCAGTGAGAATGTGATTTAAAAGACCTGTTTCAATGAAGCAGCTTTTAATATTGATTAAATGCTTTGATAGTGAATATTATCATATTATCAGTGTACACCTTTCTGGTCCTGTGGCAATAGTTACATGACACCAAGACAGAAATTAATTTTATTTTTTCCTCCTCTTAGCCCATTCTCTCTCAAATGCGTTGCTTGAAGAAATTGGTTATGACCATGGGTATGGGGTTAAAAAAAAAAGTGCAGCTGAAACAATTTCCGCAATTTTTATGCAGTGGAATGATATTGCTGAACAACTTTAAACAAGTTGTCCACCCATTTGATCACAATTGTTATATGGTGCCCAGAATGAAAGTAGTAACTTGCTTTTGTATAGCAACTTTTACGTCTGCAAGACATGTCGAAGTCTTTCATAGTAAAAAGTCTGACAACACCAGGTTTTAGTCCAACCGATTTATTTGATAGTAAACTCACAAGCTTTCGAGGGGACTCCCTCTTCGTCAGGTGAATGGAGAGTTCTGGCCTCGGACAGAGCATATAAAGCACAGACAGTTTAGAGATTACTGATTAGAATGTGAATCTTTACACCTAACTGCTGTTCAAGTCCTAAAGTGGCTGACAATGTGTGTGGAAGGAGCACTGATCAGAGGTTAAAGAGATGTGTATTGTCTCCAGACAGCACAGTGAGTGAGGTTTTGCAAACCCAGGCAAGTCACAGGGGTTACAGATAGTGCGACATGAACCCGAGATCCCTGTTGAGACCATCCTCGTGTGTGGAACTTGGCTATCAGTCTCTGCTCAGCGACTCTGCGCTGTCGTGTGTCGTGAAGGCCGCCTTGGAGAACACTTACCCGAAGGTCAGAGGCTGAATGCCCGTGACCACTGAAGTGTTTGCCAACAGGAAGGGAACAGTCTTACCTGGTGATGTTCATTCATCCGTTGTCGTAGCGTCTGCATGGTCTCCCCAATGTACCATGCTTCGGGACATCCTTTCCTGCAGCGTATCAGGTAGAGAATGTTGGCCGAGTTGCAAGAGTATTTACCGTGTACCTGGTGGATGATATTCTCACGTGTGATGATGGTATCCGTGTCGATGATCCGGCATGTCTTGCAGAGGTTGCTGTGGCAGGGTTGTGTGGTGTTGTGGTCACTGTTCTCCTGAAGACTGGGTAGTTTGCTGCAAACAATGGTCTGTTTGAGGTTGCGTGGTTGTCTGAAGGCAAGAAGTGGGGGTGTGGGGATGGCCCTGGCGAGATGTTCATCTTCATCAATGATATGTTGGAGACTCTGGAGAAGATGTCATAGCTTCTCCGCTCCGGGGAAGTACTGGACGACGAAGGGTACTCTGTCCACTGTGTCCTGTGTTTGTCTTCTGAGGAGATCGGTGCGGTTTTTCGCTGTGGCGCATCGGAACTGTCGATCTATGAGTCGAGCGCCATATCCTGTTCTTATGAGGGCATCTTTCAGCGTCTGGAGGTGTCTGTCACGATCCTCCTCATCTGAGCAAATCCTGTGTATACGGAGGGCTTGTCCATAGGGAATGGCTTCTTTAACATGTTTAGGGTGGAAGCTGGAGAAGTGGAGCATTGTGAGATTGTCTGTGGGCTTGCATTACAGTGAGGTGCTGAGGTGACCGTCCTTAATGGAGATGCATGTGCACATCCACATCAGAAGTCTTTCATAACTGGTGAACTGTTAAAGTGTAGCTACAGATATTAGGAAAAGGATAGCAGATGGTTGTAGAGTTGTTTTTCAAACTGGAGGCCTGTGACCAATGGTGTACATCAGGGATCAGTGCTGGGCCCGCTGTTATTTGTCATTTCTATTAATGATTTGGTTGAGAATATAGGGCCATGGTTAGTAAGTTTGCAGTTGACACCAAGATTGGTGGTATAGTGGACAGTCAAGAAAGTTATCTCCAATTGCAATGGGATCTTGATCAGTTGGGCCAGTGGGCTGATGAATGGCAGATGGAGTTTAACTTAGACAAATGCAAGGTGGTGCATTTTGGTAGATTGAACCAGAGTAGGACTTAGTTAATGGTAGGGCACTGGGGAGAGTTACAGAACAGAGAAATCTAGGGGTACATGGTTATAGCTCCTTGAAAGTGGAGTCGCAGATGGACAGAGTGGTAAAGAAGGCATTCGGCATGCTTAGTTTCATTGGTCAGAACATTGAGTACAGGAGTTAGGATGTCTTGTTGAAGTTGTACAAGACATTGGTAAAGCCACACTTGGAATACTGTGTGCAGTTCTGGTCGCCCTAATATAGAAGGGATATTATAAAACAAGAAAGATTTACTAGGATGCTACGGGGACTTGATGAATTGAGTTATAAGGAGAGGCTGAATAGACTGGGACCTTTTTCTCTGGAGCATAGGAGGCTGAAGGGTGACCTTATAGTGGTCTATAAAATAATGAGGGGCATAGACAAGGTCGATAGTTGATATCTTTTCCCAAAGGTAGGGGAGTTTAAAACTAGGGGACTTAGGTTTAAGGTGAGAGGGGAGAGATACAAAAGTGTCCAGAGGGGCAATTTTTTCACACACAGTGGTGAGTGTCTGGAACAAGTTGCTGAGGTGGTCGTAGTAGAGGCAGGCACAATTTTATCTTTTAAAAAGCATTTAGATAGTTACATGTGTCCGATGCGTATAGAGGGATATGGGCCAAATGCGGGCAACTGGGATTAGTTTAGGGTTTTAAGAAAAAAATGCAGTATGGACAAGTTGGGCCGAAGGACCTGTTTTCAGGCTGTAAACCTCTGACTCTACAACTCAAAGCATCAAAACAGTAACCACTGTTGTTCAATTCTCTGCATAAAACACTGCAGCCATAACTATTGCCAGTTGCTATCAATTATTATCATGTACTAAAGGATGCGTATGTAATTCTGTATCATAAAGACTTGTTTATAACAGCTAACTGACTTTGAATGAGTGTGTTAGAAACCTCTGCTGTTAAGAAATGCATGAAAGACAAATGAGGATGGCTCTTGCAATTTTTCTTTCCACTTACTGGAATATTTACGGCAAAATTTGCAAGTAGAAAAGTAGATTTGTTTCTGATGTAGAGGTTTCTTTATGGGCTGAAGAAGTAGCAGGTGCAAAGCTAAACTAGTGACACCATTGGCAGAGTAGTGTAATTTAACAAAATAACTTGTATATATTCAAAAGGTCATGGTTCAAGCCCTTTCTCCAGAGTTGAGCCACTCATAATGACAGGATGTAGTCACTTGCTTTACACTGAAATGCAGCAGCCCATTTGAGCACAAGATTCTATGCAAGTGAAAATTTTGGATTACTTAAGTAACGTTGATTTGCGAGATAATGTTGGCTAGGATGCAAAAGAACTCCCATGTTTTTTGAAAATTATCTATGGGAATGTTTACACCCACCTGAAAGGGCCAATGGGTCCTACTTTTAATGTTGCATCTGAAAGCCAGTAACATCAATGGTGCTGCACTCCCTCAGCATTGCATTGCACGCTCAGGTTCCTAGAGTGAGGCTTGTGCCCATGACCAACCAATTTTAGACTCAAGATTGCTACCACTGAACGAAAGCTGCTACCTGTTTGACTAGTTTACTGCTAAGCAAGTTTATTGCAAGACAAGTTTACTTCAGTGGTTTCCATCATAAATGTAGACACTACATTTTATGAAATAAAGGGTGATGCAACATTCACGCAGACATCAGTTTTTTTAACTACATTGTGTCTAATGATGTTATTTAAAAAGACAGAATGTAGGCTTCCCCCTACTTACTGCCTTACCCTACTTCACCTGAAGATTGCACCATTTCTACATTTCTTCATATATTCTCAAAATTGCTGGGGTCGGGTTCCTCATTTCTGATAGGGTGATTTGTTGGTTGGTGGGGGCTGGGGGAGAAGTAGAGAGAAGGAAAGAGTAAACATGCAGAGCGCAAGGAAAAGACAGTGTGTGACTTGAATACCGATGTACTTGTGCTTTGCTTATACTGGCCAGTTTCACAACAATGCTGGTCATGTTAACGAAACAGGTGACCTGATCCCCACGGCTGTGAAATGAGTGATAATCTGGAAGGCTCAAATGTTAACCTTCTCTTCGAAATCATCCTTTATCCGCAATCACATGATTATATATTGTCTGCGCTCAGAAGGATTATAAATCATTTCTAAATAAGTCTTTGATCTGAATGGCTATACATTGAGGGTATTTCTATGGCTGTTATGTGTACTTTCCTCTTTACACACACACATGACATTACCAATATCTGAATTAGCATTATTTTTAGTGAATTTTTGTTGGAAAACTGAATATTGGATGAATAACATCTTGGAATAAACATTTAACATTCACAGAGCTCATCCAAAGAATTACCACCTTTTGAAAGAAATTATAAAAATAGTTGGCTAATCTTAAAAGTGTCTACTTTAGAGTTATCGTACAGTTTTTTGACTATTAAATACACCTTTTAAACTACTCTTTTCATTTTATCAAGCTTTCCTCCATGTTTTTCCTCATCCGAGTTGAGATCTTCATTGTCATAACACCAGCTACAAAATGCACACTATAAATGGAACATCCTGCTTTTCTTTCGAACAGGATCACAGAATATCTTGTGATGCTTTGAACAGGATTACAGAACATTGATGTTTTGAACAGAATCACAGAACATTCTTCTTTTCTTTTTAAAGGATCTCAGAACATCCCATGTTATTTCAGACAGATGCATGGCAACTCATCTTCAACATCCCCATGATCCACACATGGATTGAGAACCCCACTTTGAAAAACCCTGGTGTACATTATTGGTCAGCTTATTTAAGGAAGGATGTAAATGCATTGGAAGCAGTTCAGAGAAGATTTACCAGACTAATAACTTGAATGTGTGGGTTGCCTTATAAGGAATGATGGGCCAGACTAAGCTTGTATTTGCTGGATTTTAAATGAGTAAGAGGCAAATTGATTGAAACACAGCTTTAGTGAAACTTGCATGAACTCTCTTTTTTGACTGTTGTAATTTCACCATGTGCTAAGAATCTACTGTTGCATTCTTTTTGCTAATCGATATTTTCTGATCAGCATTATTTTAATACAAGTGATAAAACATGAAAATCTAGGCAAACCTCTGCTCCTATTACAATGCACAACAGCTTTTCACATTATCAGCATTACATTTGCATGCCTTTTCAAAACTTGCCAAACTTTCTGATTTAACTATATGATATTAGTTTGAAACATTTTACAGAATTGTAATTCAAACTGACCAATTCACCTAAATGGTTCAGTTTCAACAGTGTTATTTAACTGAACTGGCATGTTTGAAATTACACGTGTTAAATTCTTTGCCGTTATTACCTTCCTCAACTTCAGCATCTCATAAATGAAGGAAAACGCTGGAAAAAAATTGACAATATAAAAAAAATGCATTTAATATGCCCAAAAAACTCAAACTGTTGTTCCCAATGGGAAAACTGGTGAGATTTTCACTGGAAGAGTCGGAGGGAGCTTAAAAGGGGAGTTAGAAGGGCAAAAAGAGAGCATAAAATGGCTTTGGCTGATTGGATTAAGGAAAATCCAAAGGCATTTTACACTTATTAGGAGCAAGAGAGTGGTTAGAGGGAAAATTGGTCCTCTTAGGGACAAAGGAGGGGAGCTGTGCATCGAGTCTGAGGGAATGGGGGAGATCCTGAATGAATACTTTGCGTCGGTATTCACAAAGAGGGGTTTGGTGTCATGTAATGTCTTGGAGGGAGCTGTAAATCATTTGAAGGAAATATCCATTACGAGGGAGGAAGTGCTAGGGTTTTTAGGTAGCATAAAAACGGATAAAGCTCCGGGGCCTGATGGTATTTATCCCAGGCTGCTTAAGGAGGTGAAAGATGAAATTGCTGGGCCTCTGACGCAAATCTTTGTCTCTTCTTTGGACACAGGTGAGGTCCCAGAGGACTGGAGGGTAGCTAATGTGGTACCACTTTTTTACAAAGGGTAGTAGGGATAACCCTGGTAATTATAGACCAGTGAGTTTGACATCGGTGGTAGGAAAATTATTGGAAAAAATTCTTAGGGATAGGATGTATGAGCATTTGAGCATTGTGATCTGATTAGGGATATGCAACATGGCTTTGTTAGAGGGAGGTCTTGCCTTACGAAACTGGTAGGATTTTTTGAGGAGGTGACAAAAACGGTTGATGATGGACGAGCCGTTGATGTCATCTATATGGATTTCAGTAAGGTGTTTGACAAAGTCCCTCATGGTAGGCTGGCAGAAAAGGTTAAGGCACATGGGATACAAGGACAGGTAGCTAGGCGGATTGAAAACTGGCTGGGCAATAGGAGACAGAGAGTAGTAGTGGAAGGGTCCTTTTCTGGCTGGAGGTCAGTCACCAGTGGTGTGCCACAGGGCTCAGTACTGGGACCTCTCCTCTTTGTAGTATATATAAACGACTTGGAAGAGGGCGTATGTGGTGTGATCAGCAAGTTTGCAGATGACACCAAGATGGCAGGATTGGCGGATACTGAGAAAGATTGTCAGGTGACACAGCAGGATATAGATAGGTTGGTATATTGGGCAGATAGATGGCAGATGGAATTTAATCCTGACAAATGCGAGGTGATGCATTTTGGAAGGAATAATGCAGGGAGGAGTTACATGATAAAAGGTAGACCGATTAAGAGTATAGAAATACAGAGGGACCTGGGAGTGCAGGTGCACAAGTCTCTGAAGGTGTCAACACAGGTAGAGAAGGTTGTGAAGAAAGCTTACGGAATGCTAGCCTTTATAGGAAGGGGTATAGAGTATAAGAGCTGTCATCTAATGCTTCAGTTGTACAGAACGTTGGTTAGACCGCATTTGGAGTACTGCGTCCAGTTCTGGTCACCTTACTACTGGAAGGACGTGGAGACCCTGGAGAGAGTGCAGAGGAGGTTTACCAGGATGCTGCCTGGTATGGAAGGACTGAGTTATGAGGAAAGATTGGAAAAACTGGGGCTCTTTGCCTTAGAAAGGTGGAGATTAAGGGGGGATCTGATAGAGGTGTACAAAATAATGAAGGGAATAGATAGAGTCAACAGTGGCAGGCTTTTCCCTAGACTGGGGACAACTATTACGAGAGGTCACGATCTAAGGGTGAGGGGGGAGAAGTATAATTTGGATACTAGAGGAAGGTTTTTCACGCAGAGGGTCGTGAGGGTATGGAACGCGCTACCAAGTAAGGTGGTGGAGGCAGGCACGTTGGACTTGTTTAAGGTTTACTTAGATAGACACGAGTGAAACAGGGATGGAGGGTTATAGTAGACGGTATTAAAAAGGGTCAGAGCCTCGGGACGTCACTGGAAATGTAATATTACACGTTAATGTTTTGTCTCTTTTAATCCACAGGTGTCGGTCCACCTTGTTGTCAAACGAGGGGCATGCACACGGTGGGTCGTGCGTGGGCTGCTCTTGGAGGTTTCGAGAGTGGCCGAGTACTTCGTGTCGTTGTGTGTGCTTAATCCTGGACCAACAGACGGGCACCACAACAGCTCAGTGACTATCACTGCTAGCTGTGTAGATACATGGATTTGGGCCTGTGTCTGTGGGAGTTTGCGCATTCTCCCTGTGGTTGCGTGGGTTTCCTCCGGGTGCTCCGGTTTCCTCCCACACCCCAAAGATGTGCACTTAGGCTGATTGGTGTACCAAATTGACCCTACACTATTCTCCCCTGAATCTGGCTACATTAGGGGTACCATTCACATACACACGGGGCAGGGTAGGTGTAGGAAAATGCTTTGTTGAAATGGCGGCGCAGGCTCGTTGGGCCGAAGGGCCTGTTTCCCGTGCTGGGTTGTTCTTTGTTCTATGCAATTCAGCCACATTTGGAAATTGTTTTGGAGCCTAGGGAGATTCTCACTGAATTCTCCGACACTTAAAATTTTTTTTTGGAATGGGGACCTAAAAACGCTGGCAAGGCTGGTTTTTCATAAATGGGAAGGGTCCCCCGATTTCTAGTCAACCCTACAACTCCACCCCCTCCCCAAGTGAACACCACCCCACTACGGGTGTGGGGTATTCCTTCATGGGTTGCTGACGAGGCCAGTGTTTGTTGCCCATCCCTAATTGCCCTTGTAATGTTGTACTTAACCTCTTCATTGAACTGCTGCTATCTGTCTTGTGTAGGCACACCTACATGCAGTTTGGAAGGGAATTCAGGATTTGACCCACTGTCGAGTTGAGGGATGGTGGTATAGTTCCAAGTCATCATGGTGTGTACCTTTGAGGAGAACTTGAAAGTGTTGGCAACATCCTGTGGCTGCTGTCCTTAATTGTTCTAGATGTATGGGTGGCACGGTAGCACAGTGGTTAGCACTGCTGCTTCACAGCTCCAGGGACCTGGGTTCAACTCCCGGCTTGGGTCACTGTCTGTGTGGAGTTTGCAGATTCTCCTCGTGTCTGCGTGGGTTTCCTCTGGGTGCTCCAATTTCCTCCCACAGTCCAAAGATGTGCAGGTTAGGTTGATTGGCCATGCTAAAATTTCTCCTTAGTGTCCTAAGATGCTTAGATTAGAGAAATTAGTGGACAAAATGTGTAGGGGTGTGTGGGTAGGGCCTCGGTGGGATTGTGGTCAGTGCAGACTTGATGGGCCGAAGGCCGATGGCCCTGCACTGTAGGGTTCTGTGATTCTATGACAGAGGTCACAAGTTTGAAATGTGCTGTCATATGAAACTTTACATGTTTTTGCATTGCATGCTTAAAAATGTTCCTGACATTTCCCAATTATGATGAAAAATTGACTCTGTTTCTCTCTCCAATTATGACCATTTCCAATCTGCAGAAAATGCTTAAGACCAATAGTGCAATACATCATTAAGGTTGAAATGCAGTCTAGAAGGTAAGGTAAGTTAGTAAGCCATGAAAAGTTGATAGTTTTGCTTTAAAAGCTTTTAAAGTTACAGGGGAGGAGAAAACAGATGAGAGACAGTTATAAAGCATTTCAGTTTCAAATTGGAAGATGTCGGGAAGAGAGATTGCAGGTATAATGGCTTGAATCTTTAAGCTCTATATATTTGATCTGCCTGCAGAAGCAGCTCAACAATTTCAGCAGTAATGTTTGGCTACTTCAAATCAATTAGTGTGAAGGGAGAAAGGAGTGTAATCTGCCCATAGGTAATGCGATCACATCTATACCTCCTAGCTTAAATACTTTTACTCCCATACCTCGATAGCAGCTAACTGGAACATAAAAACAAAATTCAAAGCTTTTGGCAGTTGGTAGCTTCTGAGTCAAAAGGTTGTGGGTCTGTGTCCCACTCCAGGGCCTGTGCACAAAAAAATCGAGGCTGATACTTTCAGTGTAATACTAAGAGAGTGCTGCATAGTTAGAGGTACCCGTTTTATGAGACATTAAACTGAGGGCCCTGCCGTTGAAGTTAAAATGTATAAGATCTATGGCACTATTTTGAAGGGGAACTGACTGTGTTCTGGCCTCCAGTACATCCCTGTCTCTATACCTCCCCAGCCATACAACCCTCTCAGAATTCTGGGCTCTGCTGTATCTGCATTATTAATGCCTTTGCCATTGCCAGCTGTTCTTTCAGTTGTCAGTGCTCTAAGCTCTGGAATTCCCTTCTTAAATATTTCCACCTCTCTAGCCCTCTTTCATTCTTTAAGATGCTGCTTATAATTTACTCCTTTGATCAAGTTTTTGGGCTTGTCCCATAATACCCCATGAGATGAATTGTCAGATGTTGTTTTATAACACTCCTGTGAAACATCTTGCGATGATTTGCGACCTCAAAGCTGCAAAGTGTTGTTGTTGTAATAATTTCCACCTTCGTTTATTTGGAAGGTAGAGTTGAAAGCTCAAACTCAACATCACTGCAAATAAATATACAAATGGGCCCAACTATAGCTGTATCTTCTGTCAAGCTCCTTTGTCATGTCCTGTTACCTTATAACAAAATCTCTGCACTTACACAAGCAGTGACGTGTAAAATCTCACAAGACAATGAAAACAAATTTTGCTGGTTGAGATCCTGTTTTCTGATACTTCCTGCTACGTGCCATTGATGTAAGGAGACTTCCACCCTGGAAGGTCAAGAAGATCATTTCAATGCACTTAATTAGTGGACTTCCCTACCATATCATCCTCACACATTTGGAATTTCTCCCCTCGCCAATGTGATGTCATGTTGGTAAGGTTTACAGCTGCTTTTCAGAAATGGCAACCAGGCGAAAGGAACCTTCTAGGGGTGCACAGACAAGTATAGCCCCCAGTGGGCAAAGCCATGGCCGGAGAGAACCTGGCACTTCCCTAAGTGTGCTGCCAGAGGCCCCGCTGGTGAGCTCCAATTGGGAGGTGGTTCCCTGTATCCATTCAGAGGGGTTCCTCCGTTGGGGGGATAGTACCCTGTGTCCATAGGGGTGTAATATCCCATCCAAAGGGGGAGGGCAGGTTCCCTGGATAATTCCATCCACCATTCTTGATTCATTGGCAAGCAAAAGTTGTAATGTCAAAAGTTAATTAATTGTTTGTTGTAATAAAGGAAATCTAAAAATAAGTAAACTAAATTGGTGAAATAAATCTGGTTATTCGGCTTACGCCAGTACCTTAAACTCAAATTTTGTGAATCAACCAGAAGTATTCGAGAATCTTGACTTTTACTTGGACGTTCTTTACCTATGCGATGTATAAAAACACAGACTTTTTATGCTCTCTGGGTTCACAGCACAATAACCTGACACACATTTTGTATCAGTGAAACAGGTGACTGGCCAACAGCTTTTTGCATTTATCATAGATTATAGCGAGCTCTAAGCACAAAGCTGCCAATCAGTCCAGCTTCAAAGTCACAGTGGAGCATATGCGGTACAGCACATCCTGATTGAATAACAATTCAGGTCTTCCATACCAAGTTAATGCCTTGATGAGCGATAATTGGTTTAAGCCTGGGAATGCTATGTGACTGAAGGAAAAGGCTAGTGTTTTGATTTGTAATTCAGAGTTTATATTTTAATGGCCTAAAATTAATGACAGTTGTGTCCAGTAGCTTGCATTTTATAAAACTTGTTTGGAATATACAGAATATAACAGCCTCTGTCTTCAAATAATTTATAGTTTGATTCGTATCACTTAAAAGCCATTGGACAAATTAAAGCATTTTGCAGCTCAGAATTCCTGTTCTACGTAACATACAGAATGAGGACATTTTGTAATTTAACGTGTTAGATTCCCCATTGTTGTCACAAATAGTTCACAGAGATGGAAGGAGAAGGGAACAACAAGAACAATTTATATTTAGATAGTACCTTTTAATGTAATAAAACATCTGAAGGTGGTTCACAGGAGCATTATAAGACAAAATGTGATACAGAACCATGTGAGGAGATGGTAGGTCAGTTGACCAAAGGCTTTATCAAAGATTTAGGTTTTAATATCTATTTTAAATGAGGAAAGTGAAGCAAAGGTGTGGTAAGTTGTATGGAAGGAATTCTAAAGCTTGGGACCTAGGCAACTGAAGGCACAGCTAACAATAATGGGGCAATTAAAACAGGGGGATGCACAAGAGGCCATAATTAGAAGGTTGTGGGGCTGGAGCAGATTGCAAAGATGGAAGGAAAAGGTTGGGGATGGGGGGGGATTGTGAGACAATAAGTAGTGGTCTAGTAACCCGGATTTTATTTTGACTTCCTTTGGTCTTAAAGTTTGAAAATACCAGCAATTTCATCTCCTAATCCATCTTTTTAAATTCTTTTTGTAATTTTAAAATGTTTGATTTACCTTCTATTATCTTTCCTTCCCTTCTCCCTTCTCTCTCTCTCTCCTCTCTTCCACCTTCTTCTGTTGGGGAAAAAGATTCAAAAGTCTTGAAGGCATGTACCAACCAACTCTAGGACTGCTTCTTCCTACTGCTATCAGACTTTTGAATGGACTTGCCTTACATTAAGTTGATCTTTCTCCACAGCCTAATTATGACGTAACGTTACATTCTGCACTCTCTCATTTCCTTCTCGATGGATGGTATGCTTTGTCTGCATAGTGTGCAAGAAACAATACTTTTCACTGTATGTTAGTACACGTGACAATTAATCAAATCAAATCCCATTATCTAGTTTAGAGAGTGAAGGTACAACTTTTAAAGTAGGTTTTGGTGGCTGAAAATGGTTTTAAGGCACGTTTCCCAGCAACAAAACCACACATTCTGAAGAGTAGCTGGCCACTCTTTGATGCAAGCTGTTTCCCAATGGTCCATGGGTGTACCGTTGACCTACAGAGATTTCAGTGGCTCCCAGTTCAATTCTCATTGTTTGCTGAATAGGTCACAGCTGGGGAAGCATTATATTTGGCCTCTTGCCCCAGGCTTAATAGATGAAAAATGAGTCTGAATCCCTGATTCAGATTACTACTCAGTGATTCTCTGCTGGAATGGAGTTAGGCTTGGCTGTGATGTCCATATAGTTTGCCAACTCTCATAGCATGAACTCAAGACATGTAGAATCAATAAGGAATTCATGCCATATTTAAATCTCTAGGTAATTAGTTCCTGGGTGAAACATTCCCTTTACCAAATAGTCATGTGAATTGTCTATTCGTAGCAAATTACTTTATTTAAATTTGAGGTGTTTGTCGAACGAAAGCTTTGGTTTGGTCCCCTGGGAATATTGCTGGTGTATGTTGAACAGTAGCCCTTGTACAGTAGTTTGTATAGTATCTGGACAACTTCGTGTTGCTCTTTCATCCTGGTTTACTATTTGCTGTTGTGGAAATTTTCCCCCTTAGCTTGCTGTTGGTACTTTTCCACACTATTGAGCTTCAAGAGTTGTGCGTATGTATTTTCTTTCTTAATTGAAAGTAATATTCTTCTGCCAGCATTCATGTTTATTTCATAAGAACTTTTAAAAACAACTATCTGACTCTCTATGATCCATTAATTAGCTAATCTTGAGAGCCATTGATTATATGAAAACTCTGGAACCTCAAAGTCAAAAAGAAATGTAAGATTTATAGTCAATCCAGAATTAAATTTATAGACTATATATGTTTTGAAAAAGGCAAACTAGAGAAGGGTAAAACAACAATGAGGAACAATGATGTTAGATAACCTGTATGACTCCTTGTGTTGATACGTCTGGTGCTTGTACATTACTAAACAGATGTTAACATTGATGGATTCTTGAATATTTGCATCAAATAACAATTAGGGAATATGAATAAGAATTGTACACAAAATATAGGAAAGAACACAATACAGCCAAGTAAGATGGGTGACGGAGATCAAAACTCTGAATCTTTCAAGAAGGAGTTCAATACTGAGGTGCGAGGATAGTAGATTTATTGGAAGGATGCACAGAATGGCCTATTGCATAAATATTTTGTGATATACATCACTGCGTTGCCTGTGCACAATTGCATTTTGGCTGAAGCAACATGCAGCTATTCTGTTTTCCTCCTCTTACAATAAAAGCAAAAAGAGAAATACTTTTTTTGACTCTATTCTGGGTCCATTAGCTGTCGCAATTATAAACTGAGGGCAGTAGGATTTTTGACAGGTATTGAAAATGCATCTCTCCTAACTTGCTGCCTCCTACTCTGCCCCTGATGGATTATATAACCTTGGAGGTTGCTTTTCTCATCAGTTTGTAAGTGGCATCTCCTCCAATGAACATATGAATGTCCAAGTTGGATCAAAGGCTGCAGTTGACAGGCTGAATGAGCCTTGTTAATAAGCATGAGTTGGGATGCAGTGTCCCTGGATTCAAACTGTGTGAATAGGGATCTACTGAATCCCTAATCTCTAAAGCATCTGGTAATGTGCTGCGCACACAGCAATGGCACCCACTCTCTCCAAAGAGAAATCCAGATTCTCAGCTTTCTGTAGGAGTACATCTGGGATGCTTTAGAACCTAATTGAGTTTGATTTGAAAACTGAAAAGGAGAAGGTACAATCAATTATAAATGCATTTTACTGGAGTCAATTTAAACAAGTTAAGAAGAGAATTAGCCCAGATATTTTTTTAAATAAAACGTGGCAAATCAGACAGTACACAAACTCTGGGAAATGTCTAAACAGAAGATCATTGGTAAATGAAGCTTAACACAGTTGTACAATTTACAAATGCTATAAATAAAGAAATGCACTGACTAATAACACAAGCAACAGGTAAAATCAAATGCTTATAAACTAATATAACAAATGCATTTTTTGATAACAGTAATACAAGATAATAACTAATGCAACAGTTCACAAAAACATTAAAAATTAGTATTTGCAGCCCAGATTATTCACTCATAAAAGCATGCTATCGATCTAGCTAACAGATTGATGCATATAAATGCACTAATATAATGATGAAACCTCTCCTCTCCCTGTCGGTATCCAGTAACTGTGAGGCCTGAATTCTGCATCTGGTGCCTTTTTGAAGCAGGCTTATTGGCCACTGTGAAGATAATGTGATATTGGACCCATCTGCTTCAGGTAGGACCATGATTATATGCAGAGAATAGGAATGATTTTTACCATGTTAATAAATGGTTTTTGTGAAAAGCCCTGATCTGAGAGATATTAAGTAAGCCAACTATGAGATTTATATGCCAATTGTCAATGTATATTGGTTTCAGTTTAGGTGAAAAAAAATGGAGATTTTTATTTCCAATCTTTTTGACTTTTAAGAGCTTTGCCTCATGTGAGATGGCGGGGGGGTTGGCATTGCTGGAACCAGGAAGTGTTCTGACAGTTGTTTTGCCTCAATCTACAATAAAGCAAACCGGAGTACTCAGAATAATTGACACTTTCGCTTAGAAAATTAGTGTGGAAGATACTTGAAAGCTATTAAGTTATTACAGGTTATAACCCACTCAAGGATTTCAGCTGACTGCAGAAACGATGAGAATGAAGTGCATGCATTTTGTGCAGCACCCATTGAGGTTAAATTATGATGTGTAATTCAGTGGCCTTTTTATCTTTCTAGATGTCAATTAAATTTTGATTTTTATTTAATACATTTTCATTCACAATAGTTTGACATCTTGTTGGAATCATGAGGCAGAATGTGATCGATTTTAGAACTGTGTTGCAGAGTAGGTCATTCCTTTATGTTGTGTTATTTAGGATGATGAACTAAACAAGACGAATCCCAATAACTCGCCTGGTTTAGGAGACAAACAGCATCTTGTTGTACCTGCCCACTTTCACAGCTATGTTGTTGAGTGTTAATGCAAGCTTTACATGTCAAGAGTTGGAATTATGAGAGTAGGCAGATTGTGTTGCCAGTCAACCTGCAACCTTGATTTGACATCTCATTGGCCATTTTTGACTTTGTCTTTCTCTTAATGCTTCCTCTTAACGACACAGAGCTGAACTAACTCCCTCACGACCTTACCCCAAACCACATATAAATGTGGCATTGTCCAACTTGCAGATTAGTAGCTTAATACTTTCCACTGTCTAGTTTTGAAAGTAGCAGGTTTACTGGAGTTCTGAAACCTTGGCCTAGTTATCAAATTCCACATTGTGATCCTCAGGCCTAGTTTCTGTAGTTTCCAATTTAGCCAGCAGCATTTTTATTATTGTTATAGGCATTGGAGTCCAAGATGTAGACTCAGTTTAGATAGAAATAAAAAATAGCATTGGAAATAAGCCCCTGGTGGGAGCAATCTCTCTTTCCCCAAACAGTGGTTCTGCACTGCGACACTGTATAAACCAAGAAATACTGAGGGCCTTTTCTGTTTGTCAGGTGATTGAGGACAAGGAATCCGATTCATTCGAAATAACTTACTGCTGGAAATGCAAATGTTTATATTATTTTACTTCTGACCCTGTGTTTTCTGTTTACAGTATGTAAAGTATGGTAGCTAAATAAGCCACGAGCAATGTCCTTGGATAATTGAATACCTCTGTCAGTGACTGCCTCCGCAGTTTATTCACTATGCACTTGGTAATTGAAGGTTGTATTTCAGTGCCATGGAGAGTACAAATTAAAACATAAAAACGCTGGAGACATATCAAGGAATGAAAAACAATTTATTGGAAAAGAACATGGGTTCAGCCTCTGTGTTTTAAGGAAACAATTGCCTTTTAATTCTTCCAGTGATTATTAAAGCTGTAAGAAGCTTAACTGTTGAGTTGCATGTCAAAGTAAGATACTTCATTAACACTACTTATTGCTATTAGCCACATGCATTTTATGTGAAACTGGGACAAATCACCGACAAAAGGAAATTATTTTATTTATTTGGTTCAGTTGGTAATATTCTTAACTCGGAGTTTGAAGTTGTGGTCACAGTATTGATGAACTGCTGGATTGTTAGATTTGCCATCCTGTGGTGAGATAAGGACTTAGTATTGTTGCCAACATTTCCCACTCAACTTATACCACTACAGCAGATTAACTGTTGTTAAGCTATGGTCCTGTCTGTGCTTTTGTCATAGGTTTTACGATCCCCTCAGAGACCAATAACTCGATCTTCCAGTAAATGGCTGAAAGGATCATATGATGCTGTCATATTTTAAGGTTTTTACTGTAACACACAAACTCAAAGCAACATTAACTACACACTATTTCAATTATCATCCGCATTTAACATTTAAAATGGCCAAAAACCTCTTTTGGTTATAATTTATTCTGTCCCTAAAGTAGATACTTCATTGATCAGGAATCAGTGCAAAGTGATCTTAGATCATTTTTTCTTATTCAACTGATAACTTCTAATCTCTGAACTGACTTTCATAGTGGGAGTTGCCCTGGAGATCCCTCCCTCCAGCCAAAGCTAGCAAATATTCCAGGTTTTGTTTAAACCCAGATGACCATCGTCTCTTCAATCTGAGCACAAGTTACCTCCTATGTTTTGACTTCCTGTGCGACAACTCACTTTTATCATAGAATTAATTAGATGGCTTAAAATATAATCCATTGATAAAACCTGAGTAAGTGTATCTCCTGGGCACAGTCTATCCAGCGACAGCACACAACTCTGGTCATTCTCATCAGTAAGACAACCTCCAATTGCTGCCATTCCCCTGCCCCAGTCCCCAGTCTTCAATAACAAAACCATCCAGGCTTGTCATCAGGCAGAATTTGGACCAGATCAGATGACCCCTTCATTTTACCCTGAAGAAATCGTCTCAAAGCAGAACAATCCTATAAAACGTTGAATTTGTAACAGACCTTATGACAATGTTCAAAATAAGCAGGGAACTATCACAATGTGCTGCCCACTATTTATGCCTCAACCAGCATCACGAAAGAGAAATCCATTACGTTGTTATGTATCTCATTGTTCTTGGTCACAGCTTATAGTGTGCAAGTTGACTGCAGCATTGCCTATGTTTCAAGTTACTATACCAAAAGATTAGGGTGGCACAGTGGTCAGTGCTGCTGCCTCTCAGCGCCTAGCACCCGGGTTCGATTCCCAGCTTGGGCCACTGTCTGTATGGAGTTTGCATGTTCTCCCCATGTCTGTGTGGGTTTCCTCCGGGTGCGCTGGTTTTCTCCCATAGTCCAGAGGTGCCTGAGTTATGTTGATTTGCCATGCTAAATTGATCCTAGTTTCGGGGGATTAGCAGGGTAGATATCTGGGTTAGGGGATAGCGTGGGATTTTTGTCAGTGCAGACTCGATGGGCCAAATGGCTTCCTTCTGTACTATAGGAATTCTATAATCATCAGCTAAAAAGCATGCTGGGGCATCCTAAAGTCTTAGAAAGACATTAAGTAAATGCAATGCCTTTCCCTTTAAGCATATTTGTGAGATCTTGTACTAAAATGTATGTGTATAACAGTCATTATTCTTCCTACAATCATATGAATTAGCACCAGGAGTAGGCCATTTGACTTTTTGAACCTATTCATGTCTGATCTGATTGTGGCTGCAGCGCCACTTTGCTGCCTGCCTGCCTCCAATACCATTGGATTCCCATGTTAGTTAAGAATCTATCCACCTCTGTGTTAAAACTACTCAATGACCTTCTCTGGGGAATAAAGTTCCACGGATGCCTGACCCTCTGGCTGGGTGGATGCCTGGCTATTGTGGACATAATGAGACGGAGTTGAATCATGTGAGTTTTAGTTTTTACTTCTCTTTATAACAATACTTAAAGTGTACCATGGCATTCTGCACCAGAAAACAACGTGACAAAATACTTGCCAGTAACTATGAATGAAAAGGAGGATTTTTTCCAGTAATTTTTGCAGTTAAGCCAAGTCAATAAAAATTGAGCTCCTGTTGCATTTTGTGTTTCTGAAGCTTATGTGAGGAATGGGCATGTACGAGGGGCTTTGACGATCACCTCTGGCATTAAAGTCCAATCCGTGAGCTTATGTTCATAAGATATAGGAGCAGAATTAGGCCATTTGGCCCATCAAGTCTGCACCATCATTCAGTTATGGCTGATATGCTCCTCATCCCCATTTTCCTGCCTTCGCCGCATAACCCTTCAACCCACTACCAATTAAAAATCTGTCTAACCCCTCCTCTAATTTACTCACTGTACTAGCATTCACCACACTTTGGGATAACAAATTCCACAGATTCACAACTCTTTGGGGGAAGTAGTTTCTCCTCAACTCTGTTGTAAATTGACTTTGTTGTAAATTGACATGGGCATTTTCTCCTTGGGCAGTGCTGAGGGTACAGGCTGGCACTGCCAGGGTCCCCATGCCCAGGGGACACCACCCCTTGCTGCCTGACCACCTCGGGCAGCCCTGATTGACCCTCCTTCACTCCAGTGGTGTTTCCTGCCAGTTCCCCGAATGTGGGAGCGACTCTAAACACCTCCCCACCTCTCTGCCCCCCCCCGCCCCCCAAAAGTTCTGTGCTGGGCCTGATAACCACATGGAAAATATATTTAAAATATTTTTAAAAATTCAAATAACTTACCTCTCTTCCTGTCGGTTTCCATGGTGGTCTCAACTGCGAACCATTCTCCGGCTCTGGGGGACATGCGTGCACCCTCGATGCATGAGCGAATCCCGCAAAATGGCCGACATGCGATTCTCCAGACAGGACCCACTAGAAGAGTTGCAGGTCAAGATGGGAGAATCAGGCCCATAGTTACTTGCTTGGATGCTAGTTACTGTAGAGCAAGCAACAGGGATTTGGAATTACTATCTCCTTGGTAAGAATGTCAAGCCCACTCTGACATGAAAGAGGGAGAAAACACCTTTTGTGACAACAATATAAGTAGCTGGAGAAAGGAGATTCTTAGAGGGTGGAAGCAAGAATTAGCAAATATTGCAAACTATACACTGTAGGAGGTAGAACTCAGGTATAATGTAATTTACTGAGAATAAAAGCTGTCGGGGCGTCAAAAATAACGATGACTTGTCTAAAATAATTTTTCTAGAAAGGTAAGAAATAGTATTAATATTCTACCTGTCAAACATGTATCAAGAACGATGTTTGTTATGGGAGAGAGCTCTGAAAAATAAGTGGGTACAATCATTGAATTAGTTTCAATGTTGTTTTTGTCATTTGTAAATAATTAAGTGATGTTTCCTTATCTGATGCACACCTCACTATCATTGAATTCATTTGACCTCTGTTCACAATTGGTCAGAAAGCAAAGCTGAAAGTCAGATAATAATTAGGGTCAACTTTTGCAACAGAAGCAGTTGCAAAAGCAGTGCAACAAGACCTGAGGAGTTATTCTGTTCAAGTTCAGTAAAACAAAAAATCCCGCAACACCAGCTTAAAGTCCAAACAGGTTTATTTGTAGCAAAAGCTGCAAGCTTTTAGGACAGGCTGTCCCTTCATCAGGTGGCTGGGAGTTCTGATCATAAACAGGACACAAAGACACAAACTCAATTTACATGCATAATGATTGGAATGTGAGTCTTTACAGCTAACCAGTACTTAAAGGTACAGACAATGTGCGTGGAGAGAGCTTTAAGCACAGGTTAAAGAGATGTGTATTGTTTTCAGACAGGAAAGTTAGTGAGATTTTGCAAGTCCAGGCAAGTTGTGGGGATTACAGATAGTATGACATGAACCCAAGATCCCGGTTGAGGCCATTCTCACGTGTGTGGAACTTGGCTATCAGTTTCTGCTCAGCAATTGTGCGTTGTCGTGTGTCGTGAAGCCCACTTTGGAGAACGCTTACCCGAAGATCAGAGGCCGAATGCCCATGACTGCTGAAGTGTTCCCCAACAGGAAGAGAACAGTGTTGCCTGGTGATTGCCGAGCAGTGTTCATTCATCCGTTGTCGTAACGTCTGCATGGTCTCCCCAGTGTACCAAGCCTCGGGACATACCTGGCCGTCCCATCGTATCGGGCAGTGGGACCCTGTGCAAGAACCTATCCGGCTACGTCAAGGGCATCCTGAAACCCATTGTACAAAGAACCCCCAGTTCTTGTCACAACACTACAGACTTCCTACAGAAACTCAGCATACATGGAGCAGTTGAACCAGGGACATTCCTCGTCGCAATGGATGTCTTGGCTCTCTACACGAACATCCCCCACAATGATGGCCTTGCTGCAACTGCCTCAGTACTCAATGCCGACAACTGCCAGTTTCCAGATGCAATTTTACAACTCATCTGCTTCATCCTGGGCCACAATGCCTTCACCTTCAACAACCAGTTCTTCATCCAGACACATGGAACAGCCGTGGGGACCAAATTCGCACCTCAGTATGCCAACATCTTCATGCAAAGGTTTGAACAAGACCACACAAGACCTTCAACCAATGCTATATACTAGATACATCAATGATATTTTCTTTCTTTGGACTCATGGCGAACAGTCACTGAAACAACTGTATGAGGACATCATCAAGTTCCATCCTGCCATCAGACTCACCACGGACTACTCTCCGGAATCGGTTACATTCTTGGACACACGCATCTCCAATAAGGACGGTCACCTCAGCACATCACTACCGCAAGCCTACGGATAACCTCACAATGCTCCACCTCTCCAGCTTCCACCCTCAACACGTTAAAGAACTCATCCCCTACAGACAAACCCTCTGTATACACCGGATCTGCTCAGATGAGGAGGATCGCAACAGACACCTCCAGACGCTGAAAGATGTCCTCATAAGAACAGGATATGGCATTCAACTCATTGATCGACAGTTCTGACGCGCCACAGCCAAAAACCGCACTGACCTCCTCAGAAGACAAACACGGGACACTGTGGACAGAGTACTCTTCGTCGTCCAGTACTTCCCCGAAGCAGAGAAGCTACGACATTTTCTCCAGAGTCTTCAACATGTCATTGATGAAGACGAACATTTTGCCAAGGCCATCCCCCCACCCCCACTTCTTCAAACAACCGCACAACCTCAAACAGACCATTGTTCTCCTGAAGGCTGGGTAGTTTGCTATGAGCAATGACCACGACACCACACAACCCTGCCACAGCAACCTCTAAGACGTGCCGGATCATCGATATGGATGCCATCATCTCGCGTGAGAACACCATCCATCAGGTACATACTCTAGCAACTCAGCCAACGTTGTCTACCTGATACACTGCAGGAAAAGGATGTCCTGAAGCTTGGTACATTGGGGAGACCATGCAGATGTTACAACAACGGATGAATGAACGCTGCTCGATAATCACCAGGCAAGACTGTTCTCTTCCTGTTGGGGAACACTTCAGCGGTCATGGGCATTCGGTCTCTGATCTTTGGGTAAACACTCTCCAAGGCGGCCTTCACAACACACGACAGCACAGAGTCACTGAGCAGAGACTGATAGCCAAGTTCCGTACACGTGAGAACGGCCTCAACCGGGATCTTGGGTTTATGTCATACTATCTGTAACCCCCACAACTTGCCTGGACTTGCAAAATCTTTCTATCTAACTTTCCTGTCTGGAAACAATACACATCTCTTTAACCTGTGCTTAAAGCTCTCTCCACTCACATTGTCTGTACCTTTAAGACTTGATTAGCTGTAAAGACTCACATTCCAATCATTATGCATGTAAATTGAGTTTGTGTCTTTATGTGCCCTGTTTGTGATCGGAACTCCCAGCCACCTGATGAAGGGACAGCCTGTCCCAAAAGCTTGCGACTTTTGTTACAAAGAAACCTGTTTGGACTTTAAGCTGGTGTTGTGGGATTTCTTTCTTTGTTACCCCAGTCCAACACCGGCATTTCCACATCAAGTTCAGTAAAACCGTCCACTGAAGTTTTGGTGATTTTTCTTTATTTTTATATAATAATATGAAAGACATGCAAAAGCATTTTGGCCATGAGGAGTTATCATTTTGAGACATCCAGCTCCTGCCACTGTACAAATAGATAAAGCAAAATACTGTGAATGCTGGAAATCAGAAATAGTAAAATTCAGTGTCTGGCAGCATTTGTGGAGGGAGAAACAGAGGTAATGTTTTGAGTCAAATGTTTTTTTGGAATTATACAGATAGATAAAATTTAAATCAACTCCCATAAAAGAGAGAGAATCAAATTACTTGTCGTAATGAATAGCCATGATGTGGAGATGCCGGCGTTGGATTGAGGTAAACACAGTAAAAAGTCTCACAACACCAGGTTAAAGTCCAACAGTTTTATTTGGTAGCAAAAGTCACTAGCTTTCGGAGCGCTGCCCCTTTATCAGGTGAGTGGGAGTTCTGTTCACAAACAGGGCATGTAAAGACACACTCAGTTTAAAAATAATGGTTGGAATATGAATTTTTATGGGTAGTCAAGTCTTAAAGGTACAGACAACGTGAGTGGAGAGAGGGTTAGCACAGGCTTAAGAGATGTGTATTGTCTCCAGTCAGGACAGATAGTGAGATTTTGCAAGCTTAGACAAGTCGTGGGGGTTATAGATAGTATGACACGAACCCAAGATCCTGGTTGAGGGAGTCCTCATGTGTGCTGAACTTGGCTATCAGCTTCTGTTCAGGGACTCCGAGTTGCCGTATGTCATGAAAGTTGCCTTGGAGAACGCTTACCCAGAGGCCGAATGCCTCTGACCATTGTTCCCCAACAGGAAGAGAACACTCTTGCCTGGTAATTGTCAAGCAGCATTCATTCATCCATTGTCATGGAGTCTGTGTGGTCTCCCTAGTGTATCATGCGTTGGGACATCCTTTCCTGCCGCGTATCAGGTGGACAGCGTTGGCCAAGTTGCAAGTGTATGTACCATGTACTTGGTGGATGATCTCACAGGAAATGATGGCATCCATTTCGATGATTCAGCACATCTTGCAGGGGTTGCTATGGCAGGGTTGTGTGGTTTCGTGATCACTGTTCCCTTGAAGGCTGCATAGTTTGCTGCAGACAATGGTCTGTTTGATGTTGTGCGGTTGTTTGAAGGCAAGAAGTGGGAGTGTGGGGATGGCCTTGGTGTGATGTTCATCTTCATCAATGACATGTTGAAGGCTCCAGAGTAGATGTCGTAGCTGTATTGTCTCTTGGCTGGAGACAATATACAACTCTTTAATCTGCGCTTAACCCTGTCTTCACTCACGTCTGTACCTTTTAAGACTTGATTACCTGTAAAGACTCACATTCCAACCATTATTTTATAAATTGAGTTTGTGTCTTTATATGCGCTGTTTGTGAACAAAACTCCCACTCACCTGATGAAGGGGTAGCGCTCCGAAAGCTAGTGGCTTGTGCTACCAAATAAACCTATTGGACCTGGTGTTGTGAGACCTCTCACTATAATAAATAACACCAGAGATATTGAGATATCAATGTCTTAATAGACTGAAAGACAGTGGAGAAATATTGCACCTAATATTGTCATTTATCACGTTTTTATATGAAAATGGAATGAATTGAAATTTAATAAATATATACTTGAAAAACTTGAGCTAACAATATATGTCCTTGTTTCATGACATAATGGCCTCTAAAGGACAAGGGTAAAGAACTGTTTGTGATATACCGAAACCTTTGACCCTAGAACTCCATCCCACCCTTGTGTTGATTTTAGTGGAGGAAATGTGTTCAAAAGTTGAAGTGATTCAAAAGCAGCATAAAAACAAAACTAGCATCTGTGTGGGCTGTGCTGGAAGCTGATTAGCCACGAATTCAGCAGTGGCAAATGAAGTGGTAAATCAGTTTAGTTGTTGATCCAGTTACTATGGACATGCAAGTGTTACTTGATGTGATCACTGAGGTCCCGAATTTCCCAATCAGTGGAAGCAGTTGAACTTTGTCTTTTAAGAACAAGTTTATCAAATTGTCTTCTGGAAATTACTCCACCATTTTAGTCAACTTTTCAAAAATAAAATCAGGCTTTTTGGGCATGATTTACCATTTACTAATCCATGCAGGCCTTCTCTGATTAGCTGGAAGCTTTCAAGGTGATCAATCAGCTTATCTTTAATTGTTGACTCTGATAATTTCCTGACAACTGATCTACTCTTTCCTGGTTTCCCTCTGACTTTCTTAATTGGCAGAGTGACTGTTGATCGGATTCCAGGCCTACAGCAATGTAGTTGTCTCTTAACTAAGTGATCTAGCAAGCAGCTCACCTTGTATTTAAGGCAGTTCAACTCCATCTTCTCAAGGGCAGTTGTAGATGGGAAATAAATGTTGGTCTTATCAGTGGCAGCCACCTCCAGCGAATACATGAAATAAAATGTAACAGTCTCAATGATACTCAACCTGGAAGACAAGGATGATTGAATCAGAGTGAAACAGTACTTGGGTCAGCAAATATTGGACTATTACAATCGTGAATATCTGGCTTTCGTATCTGTGTGCCTTTGGTTTTTACTTACATCTTCAGACGCAACTTTGTAGTCAATAGGGGCTGAACTCCATGTTGAGTTTCCTTCTCCATATCTGTTCCATTTTCATTAAATACATTTTGACCTCTGCATCCTATGATTTTATTACTTGCCTGTTCTGTTTCCCATTTGAGCTTTGAACCCACTCAATTGCTACTTCCTTCATCCAGCACAAGTTGCCAGCCAATAAGAATGATTTAAAGTTCCATGCTCGGCCATTTACATCAGTTTTCAAGCTCTCCCAACTCGCCTTGTCCACCATTTGCTTCAAGGACTCCCTCAAACCCTTCTCTGCATTTTCATTTTTCACAGTAATTCTTACCTCTTGTTTACAATGGTCCTTTCTTTATTGTAGTTTGTAACAACATGCATTTATATAATGCCTTTAATGTAAAATGTCCCTAAGTTGTGATTATCAGACAAAAATTGGCACCATGACACAGTGGTTTTGGGCAGGTGACCAAAAAATAAGCACTGAGAATCTTCCTGCCTGTAATCCATCTCAATCAGTGGGAAAATAAATATTATCTCCAGAGATTTGTTGAAGTAACAGTGGGGAATTTTATTCTGTTATAGACACTTTTGTATTGTGCATAATTTAAAATCCAACAACTCTAATGTGCAGTAAGCAGATAAATCTGCAATTTGCAAAAGCTGAAACAATTGAAATTCAATAAAAGGATGTGCAGTCTTTTTTAGAGGTGGCAGAATAGGAACAGGTTAGATAAAGACTTCAAGGTAAAATGAGATTGCAGGGTGAGAATCCATTCTGAAAAATCACATTGTACTGCAATGATCATGGACAGAACCATCACAATAACTCTAAACTATCCTATCTGTGAACTGGAGACTTTTGGAGCAAGAAGAACAAGAAAAATCCAGCTGCAGCCGGTATAGGCTGATCACAATAGAATTTGCAAAGCTTGGCTGAATTTCTTGTAGAATTGGGCTATAATGGAGAAAATTAGATGACATGTTTAATTAAGTTTGATCCAGGAGCAAATGGTATCAGAGCAGTAACTGAGTTGTAGATTATATAATGCAACAAAGAATGTTGTCATAATCCATTATACAGATGGATGCAGTGCTGTGGTAAACATTACTTAAAACACTGGCATTCACATGAACCTGCATTGTGTTTGATGCATTAGTAGGTTGTTTGCACAAAATGAGCAGCACACTACTTAAAGTCAAATGTCACAGATGCTCATTATTGCAATAATATTTATTCTTGTTAACATTTGACTTTTCCCAATTTCCTTCTTCCCTCCTTTGACCTTTTTTGACAAGATTTTCATCAATCTTATAATAACTTAAATAGAAAACCCACACTCAGATGTAGTGATTTCTTCAGTCACTTCACGGCCTTTTTGCTAAAATCAAGTGTCAGATCAAGCCCAAGATGGATGCAATGCCTCAACTGTCAACTTGGATCTCATTTATCTCTTTCATGGAGCCCTTGAATTGAATTCAATTGGATCTTGAATTTGGTTTTTGAAGCAAGTGAGGAATGGATTTGGATTTGCCAGGTCCATTCTGAATGTTAGCTTTGTAACTTCAAGGATGGGGTAAAAAATTAAAAGAAAATACATACCATGGATTAAAATTTAGGAAATATTTTTCATGAATTTATATCATTGATTAATCTACGTCAGTGAGAAAAATAATTGCTTTAATCACCTTGCATCTGCTTTTGACGCCACAGAAGTATCAAAATTACAAAATAATTGAGGACTGCAGCAGCATTAATTTAAAGACAGAGTTCATTCTTGGATTAATTTGTCTGCGATCAAACTCTTCGAGGGAAAATTTTCTTCTGAATCAGTATTATTAATTTGCAAGGCGAAATGTGCTCATTTTGATTTCCAAAGATTCTAAGATTGGAGGTGACATGCTGTAGTACAGAGTGCCTGTGACACAGCATTGCTGTCAAATTTTCACAGTGCAGCTTAAATGTACCATGTCATGTCAAGAGTCCTGATACAACTGTTGACTGGTCTGACTTCACTTGAAAGGTTTGATCAACTAAAACAAAAAGGTTTTATTCAACTAACATGCACATAAAATATTACACTCTACCAATATACTTATTAGATCGCAATACTTCTGTTCACAGGAAATCTGACCAGGTTCTTCCGAGTCCTCTTGCTTGTAGTCTCTTGCAGTGTTAGTCTTGGGTTTTGCTGTTGGGAGTAGTTCATATTGACCCTTTTATAGCCCCTTTATTCAAACCTGCATTCTGTTCTTTCGGTCAGCATATGACTCAATTATCCTCTTGACTCCATCAACAATCTGCGACTGACACAATTATCCGTTTAATTCCATCAGCAGTTCATCTTGTTATGCAGTAGTTTGTGGCTGACACAATTATCCTGTCCAGTAGCCAGCGAACCAGCTTGAATCTGTCTCTTTGGTATCTGACTCATGCACTGGGTCTCTCAGGCTGTTAACACATTATATTCCAATCTCCTTTTACAGCCCCTCAGTCAACAAACAAGATCTATCCCAATGATTTGTTGAATAGAGTAAAAGCAAAGATGAGGTAAATCAGAAAGTAACTGTGTTTGGGTGGGGGGAGTTCCCACGATACTCGAATATCAATATGAGAATACCAGTGTCTAAGTGGACATAGTTCTTAGCTATGCTACTTATGCACTGTTCTGTACCATTTATGCATTTTTTAGATTTGGTAAGTCTAGCACAATAAATAGGATTGTAACGTTTCTGCACTCATTAGCCAATTTTCCCCAGAAAATCACGAGGCATGAGTTATTTTAAAATATGTTTTGTATTGAAGCTTGCTTTGAAGAGATTAATTTCTCAAGAGAGCCTTAAGGATGTGAATCCAAAGTTAAATAAAAGATGACTTGTTGCTTATCCAAGGAACAGAATAGCAGACAACTTAGCACCTGCATACAGGGACACTATTAATTCTAGCTAGAGTGACAATGATTGGGTAATTCCCCAATCAGTCATATCCGGAGACTGTTTTGCTTTAAGTCTTTGGAATTGATTTTATGTACATAATTTGCATGATGTAACTCACTGCATTTTGAGGAGAAATAACTCGGCTTTTATCGGGAAGGCTTGCTGCAGTTTCAGCCCTGACGTCTGTCTGCTGCAGTTGAGAGAGGCTGTTTTTGAATAGATTTTGTAAATAGACTTTAATAGTCTGCTGTAAAGTACTCTGTTGCAAGTCCTCCATAAATCAAGCACAGTTTCTGACATACTGGCTGCCACAGTGATGACAATTGGTACTCTGCAACTTGTTACCTTGCCTGGATATTTGGCAAAGAATCTTGAATTTAAGTTGGTAAATTCATTGAACTCTGCTGGTCTTCAGTGCAGCCCTGCAGGAAGGTTGAAAAGGCAAGAGACCAGAGGGAGACGTTTGGAAAGTGATCATCCTTTTATAAGTTTTTTTTTAAATGTCCCACTATGTTGAGGTACCATTATGAGTTCTTTATTTCCTATCATTACACAAATAAAAGTTGTGCTGATTGAATTGAGCAACTTTAATTATATCCATTGTTGTCTCGAATAAATTGATTCATGATTTGAAACAAATGCTTCATCTACTGTTGACTTGAAAAGACTGAAGGAGTAAACAACATAACATTTAAATCAACCCAAATTGCAAGGGATTTTTCTTAATATTCTCCTGAATCCTGCTAATTTTAACAGATAGATAAGTAGCCACTCCCACAAAAAATAGGGTGCACAGGTTGCTTACAGAAATGACTGACACTATTGTTACAATCTGGTTAGGGATTGCTCACATTTTAGAGAGAAAGCTAAACACCTAGTGATTTAATCAATAAAGCTCATTCAATGTTTTCCAATTTAAAAAAGACAAACTTTCTCGTATTTAGACAAATTAAACACACAAGCAACCTTAACACTAAGTTATAATTATGTGTTGTGCTCTCAGATTTGCTCCTTACTTCCCCCAAGTATTTTCCTTATAAGACATATTAATCTTAAAGTGATTTACTTCTGTAAGGACCACCCAGAAATATGCCACAGTTCTTTGGAAACTAGTTTAATTCTCATCAGTTCCAGCTGAATCAGAGGTAAGATATTCATTTACTATTTCTTGACTGAGGATACCTCAGTTTGTTGTTCTGGTGACTTCTCAATACTTCCAATCCAATCTGCTGTTTTCTATATTTTGCCACAAGGCTCTATGAGAGCCAGTGTCGATTTCATCTCTAGTTTCAAATTAGATAATCTTCTAGCTTCTTTTCCCTCAGAATCAAAACACAGATTAAACCTCACCCACATTGCACATGGCAAAAGATGATAATTTTGTTTGCTTAAACTGCAGGCCTATCCGTCATTTACTTTGGACTATCTTCTCTCAGTGAAAATCCAGGTTTTAGCTAAAAGCTCTCAGCAAGCATTCAGGTAAATTAAGATCGAAGAATCTCCCAAAGTTCCATTGATCTCCATGACGATGTGGCATACTCTTGATGTCTTCAAAGAGACCTTCAGGTTAATTATCCCCGACTTAAAATTTCTTCTTTGATTTGGATTTAGAAACCCTTCAGGATTAATGAATGCTTTAACTAATTTATCTGTAACTCTCAAAACATAAGCATCTCTCTGGACTATCCTTGTTGAAATTATTTCAGACATGAATCTCGTCCATGGCGAGACCTGTTACAAGCAAGAATGGAAACTTTGGTGTTCCAGCCAAAGCTCCATTCACTATCAGCAGCACTGGAAAATCCCAGGTTGAGCGAGGAAGGAAGATTTTGGCCCGTGTCTCTAACAAAAGGACCACAGATAAATCATAGATTATTTAAGTTTCTCCATCTGGTGTTTTATGACTCAATCCACCTGCACTGACCTTTTTTAGCCCAACATAGCTTAGCTGGTGGTGTAGTAACACATGGGCATGAATTCAGGAAACAGAGTTGGCATAAATAGGTCTTTTTCTGGTTGGCAGGATGTGGTATGCCGCAACAATCAGTGCTAGGCTCTCAACCATTACAATTTATATAACCATCTTGGATGAAGGGACTGAAGGTATAAATGCCAAATTTGTGAAGAGGATGTAAGGAACATGGGTTATATGAATGGACAAAAATCTGGCGAATGGAGTACAATGTGGGCAAATTGAAATAGTCAATTTTGGAAGGAAGAATGAAGGGGAAGCTTGTTATCTCAATGGTGAGAGATTGCAGAGCTCTGAGATGCAGGGGGATCTGCGTGTCCTGGTGCATGAATCAGAAAAGGCTAGTATACAAGTACAGCAAGTAATTAGAAAGGATAAAGGAATGTGATCATTTATCGTAGGGAAATAGATTACAAAAGAAGGAAAATTATGCTTCAGTGTTGTATACTGGCCTCCTTATCGAAGGAAAAATGTAAATACGTTAGAAGCAATTCAGAGAAGGTTTACAAGACTAATGTCAAGAATGGGCAGTTGTCTTCTGAGCAAATGTTGGAGAAGTTAGGTTTGTATTTCACTAGAGTTTAGAAAATTAAGAAGCGACTTGGTCAAAACCATTAAGATCCCAAAGGAGTGAATGTGGAGCAGATGTTTCCATTTGTCAGAGAATCTAGAACTAGGAGTCACTATTTAAAAGTAAGAGGTCACCCATTTAAGACTGAGACAAGGTGAATTTTTTTGAGTCGTGAGTCTCTGGAAAACTGTTCCTCAAAAGATAGCGGGGAAAAAAATCTTATTTTTAAGGCAGTGCTAGATAGATTCTTGATTAACAAGGGTATCGGGGTTAGGCAAGAATATGGAATTAAGGTTACAGTCAGATCAAACGTGATATATGGCAGAGCAGGCTCAAGGGGCCAAATGTCCTATTCCTCCTCTATAGCCTTTGAATTGAAATTCATCCAGCCATGTTTGAGTGGCATTTACATCAGATGTTTACTAGGTTTAAACAAAATTCTGCTCTATTCTTTATAGTTAAAATGGAAAGTAATGAGCAATTAGACTTGAATGTGAACTGGACTTGGTCTTATTTCCCTACTTAACCTAAAAAATGGAAATGCTCAGCAGAGCTGGCAGCATCTATGGAGAGAAAAACAGAATGAAGGATCATGTTTGGCTCAAAATGTTAACTCTGTTTCTCGCCACAAATTCTGCCAGAGATGCTGAGTTTTTCCAGTACTTTCTCTTTTCCGATTTAAACAAAGAACAAAGAAAATTACAGCACAGGAACAGGCCCTTTGGCCCTTCCAGCCTGCACTGACCATGGTGCCCAACTGAACTAAAACCCCTACTCTCCCATGGACCATATCCCTCTATTCCCATCCTATTCATGTAGTTATCAAGATGCTCCTTAAAAGTCACTACCATATCCGCTTCCACTACCTCTCCCAGTGACGAGTTCCAGGCACCCACTACTGTGTTTAAAAAAAAATCTGCCTTGTACATCTCCTTTAAACCTTACCCCTCGCATCTTAAACCTGTACCCCTCGTAATTGATTCTTCCACTCTGTCCATGCCTCTCATAATCTTGTAGACTTCTATCAGGTCGCTCCTCAACCTCTGTCATTCTAGTGAGAACAAACCAAGTTTCTCCAATCTCTCCTCAAAACTAATGCCCTTCATGCCAGGCAACATCCTGGTAAATCTTTTCTGTACCCTCTCCAAAGCTTCCACATCCTTCTGGTAGTGTGGCGAATAGAATTGAACACTGTATTCCAAGTGTGGCCTAAAAGCTGTTCTATAAAGTGGCAACATGACTTGCCAATGCCCTGGCCGATGAAGGCAAGCATGCAGTATGCCTTCTTGACTACCTTCTCCACCTTTATCGCCACTTGCAGTGACCTGTGTATCTGTCCAGCCAGATCCCTTTGCCTATCAATACTCTTATGGGTTCTGCCATTTACTTTATATTTCCTATCTGTATTAGACCTTCCAAAATGCATTAGCTCACATTTGTCCAGAGTAAACTTCATCTGCCATCTCTCTGCCCAAGTGTCCAACTGATCTATATCCTGCTGTATCTCCTGATGTTCCTCGTCGTTATCTGCAAATCCACCAACCTTTGAGTCATCTGCAAACTTACTAATCAAGCCATTTACATTATCCTCCAAATCATTTACATTATATTACAAACAGCAAAGGTCCCAGCACTGATCCCTGAGGAAAGCCACTTGTCACAGCCCTCCATTCAGATACGCAGCCTTCCACTGCTACCCTCTGCCTTCTTTGACCAAGCTACTTTTGTATTCACCTTGCCAGCGACTGCACCAGTCTGCCATGAGGGACCTTGTCAAAGGCCTTACCCAAGTTCATGTAGACAACATCCACTGCCCTACTCTCATCAATCATCTTTGTCACCTCCTGGAAAGACTTGAGTAAATTTGTGAGAAACAACCTATCCTTCACAAAACCATGTTACCTCTCACTAATACGTCCACTTATTTCCAAGTGGAAATAAATCCTGTCTTGAAGTATCCTCTCCAATAATTTCCTTACCACTGATTTAAGGGTCACAGGCCTGTAATTAGCTGGATTATTCTTGCTGCTCTTCTTAAACAAAGAAACAGCATTGGCTATTCTCCAATCCTCTGAGACCTCCCTTGTAGCCAGGATACAAAGATTTCTCTCACAGCCGCAGCAATTTCCTCCCTTGCCTCTCTCAGCATTTTGGGGTATATCCCATCAGGTCCTGGGGACTTGTCTACCTTAATGTTTCTCAAGAACCCCAATATCTCATCCTCTTTGGTCTCAACATGGCTCAAACTATCTACACATCTTTTCCCAGACTCCTTATCCACCAAGTCCTTCTCTTTGGCGAATACTGATGCAAAGTACTCATTTATTACCACACCCATTTCCTCTGGCTCCATGCATAGATTCCCCTCCCTTGTTAAGTCATTGAAGATTGTAGGACATGCTGAGAGAGCAGTTAATAAAGCATATTGTATATTAGGCTTTATAAAAAGGGGATTGAATCCAAGAGTAAATACATCGGCAGAATTTTCCTGTCTCGCCTGCCATGGAAATTGTAATGGGCAGGACACGGACTGTGCAAAAGTCTGTTGACCTTGGGTGGGATTTTCTGACATTGAGCAAGCACAGCTGGAAAATCCCGCCTGTCATGTTGAACTTCAATAAGATATTAGCTAGGCCTCCTCTGGAGTACTGCATCCAGTTCTGAGAGTCATACTTGAGGAGGATGTTGAAGGTATTGAAGACAGTACAGAGGAGAATGATTCCAGGGATTAAGAACTGTAGTTATAAGAATAGATTAGAAACGTTAGGATATTTTTCCTTGGAGAAAATTTTCCTTGAGCTGATAGCAAGAAACTGTTCCCACCCAAGAGAACATCAAGAACTAGGGGACGTATTCAAAATACTTAACAAAATTAGTAAAAGTGGTGTGAGCAAAGATTTCTTCACCCAGAGGGTGGTTGGAATTTAAAACAAACTTCCTCAGAGGGTGTTGGAGGCAGGTTCAATCGAGGTATTCAGAAGTGATTGTAAGTGCTATCTGAAGGGAAATAATATACAAGGTAATGAGGATAAGACAGGGAAGTGGGACTAGGTAGAATGAATATTGTTTCAGAAAGCCGTTGAAGACTTGATGTGCCAAATGGCCTCCTTCTGCACTGTAAAGATTTTGAAATTTCCACCATCTGCAGCATTCCACTTTTATTACCTAACAACCTAGTTTGTTGTTTATCTACTATGGAGCGTCTCAGATATATCTAACTTCCTTCAGCTTCAGATAGAAAGTTTGGCTCAGTATTTGCACTCTGGCTTCTGAGTTAGAAAGCTGTCATATCAAATGTGTATTGAGCGTGTAATCTAGGCTGATACTTCTGTGCCAAACTAGAAAGGTGCTGTTCTGTTAGAGATACCCTTTTTCCAGTGAATAGTTTAAACTAAGGCCCCATCTGTCCACTCAGATGGATGAAAAGGAATCTATGACACTTTTTGAAGAAGAGGAGAGAGGTCCTCCCAGTGATTGACAGCTTTAATCCTCACCCATCATCAATCCCTTAGCTAACATTACCAAAGCAGATTATTTTGCTATTTATCTCATTGCTATTTGCAGGGCCTGACAGTCCATCTGTCTGCTTTATTTCCCAACATTATAACGGTGATGACACTTAGAAACATCCTCATTACTTGAAGCACTTTGGATCATTTTGAAGTTTAAAAAACAATATTTTCTTGCTGTAACTAGGCAGGTTGAGATAAATTTTCTGGATTTGACTCGGATAAAGGAAATTTAGATTATATATGTATCTTAAATGGAGTTGCTAACCAAAAATATACATACAGGAACAAAACTCTCGGACACTTGTATTGGAACTGGCTGGCTTGGTGCACAAGTGGTGCAGTCACAATGGAAAAATAATGTGGTGGTAACGTGCCAGTATTAATGTGCAAATTGGATAGCAAGCTTCAGTGGATTAAGAGTCAAAGTGAGTTGCAAATCTGCAGAATTTGCTGGTCCATTTGCATCTCCATCATTTGCTTTGCACAAGAAAGGCAGCTCACCTGTAACCAGCTTGTTATTTTTAAGAACTTTCACGTTAATTTCCAGTTCAGCTCACACAGAAGACTGGGGACAGTAATTAGGAGTGTTATTATTTCATGATGTGATAATTGGTAATACAATGTCAATCATTCTTTCAGGTTCAGCATAGGAACAGTTGAAAACATTTGATCATTACTGCATGTAGTCAATGTAGTAATAGGCTTTAAAAATGTTCCTCTTTCAAAAGAATTAATGTGCGTATTGAGCACATCAAGCATTCAAAAAGCAGGGACAGCTTTCTGCAGCGTGTGAAAACTAACGACAGAGAGCAGCTAAAGGAGAAGGGGACAATAACAACTCTGACGAAGAGTCATCCAGCCTTGAAATGTTAGCTCTGTTCTCTCTCCACAGATGCTGTCAGACCCGCTGGCATTTTCAGCATTTTCTGATTTTGTTTCAGATTCTAGCATCCACAATAATTTGATTTTTGTCCAAGGAGAAGGAGATCTGGGTTGAGCTGTAACACCAGCCTGCTGAACTCAGAAAGATAACTTTGTACAAACCAAGCCAAACAAGCCACAGTTGCTAGAACCAATTCTGTACGAGTTCATGGCATAATTTTGATACCAAAGCAAATACATTTCCTGTGTCCAAAAAAAGAAAATATTTTCTTCACGTTTTTTACTGACTTTTTTCTCTTAATACAATCTTGCCTCAGTATTTCCCTATGTCTACTAATTTGACTCTAATTCACCCTTTTTCTCCTTTGTTCCTTTGTGTGTCTCTCAAACTGTAAATCTAATTTGTTAATTTGTTCCAGTGTTGACTGTTTCCAGATGCACCATTGCCCTTACCATGACTGTGTCAGCTTACATTTAAAAAAGTGACAATGCAATATTTGTAAAACTAAGAAACAGAGAAAACATCTAACAGAACATGCAGTGCAATGCCTACTTAAGCAAAATCTGGCCTAATGTCTGTTGGAAACAGGTGTGTATCAAAATAGGTAGGGTGAATGAGCCTGATTTTTAAGCCCATATCTGTCATGATATGAAGAAAAATTGTCACAACATGACCATCAGAAGACGTGTTGTAGACCTGCTAAACCTCACCAGCAGGATGCTATAACAGAGTATGAAAAAGAAAGTTCTATTTCCCAGCACTGCTACATCTCACCTTAATCAGGCACAAAAAAAGAACCAAACGATGTGTGCAATGTTTTTGCTAAAGTAGCTTCTTCCTCGAACAAACTTTGAAAGAAGAGATTGAAATTGAAGGTCAGGGTTAGCACATTTGTAGAAGTTTGCAACTATTGCTGTATTGTAATTAACTTTTAAACATTTATTTTACTACAGATGAAATCACAAGTGCAATGAATAGATTTTCATTTTAACAATACTGGTTTCAAATCGTTTTTGCAGTTGTATTTTGGCGCCATGCTACCACTTTCTAATTTTCCTTGCACATTCTTAACCACATGAACTGTTCAGATAGCAGCCTTTAGCAACAATCAGCATTTGCATTGGATGCTTTTTGACATTAAAGGCCTGAAGGAGCTTCACAAAAGTTTGATTACAAAACAATTGACGTACACTGAAGAAGGAATGTTAAGGGGAATGATTTTAAAGTAGATTTAAGGAGGATCTGAATGGGCAAGAAAGACAAGTGAAAAAGCAGAGAGATTTATGGAAGAGCTTAGGGCTTAAACATAAGGCATGGCCACTAAAGTAGTGCAAAACTGAGAGGTACAGAGGGTTAGAATGCAGAATTCTCAATTTGTAGAACTGGAGGAGGTTAGAGAGATGGGGAGGGATGGGGATTCAATTTTTACATGAAGCTTTGGGGAACAGGAGCTGATGTAAAATGGTGAGTATGAGGGGTGATTGAGAGCAGTACTTGGTGTGGATTATGATACAAGCAGCAAAGTTTTAAATGTGTTGAAATTTATCGAGGATTGATGATCAGACGCTTTCCAGGACATCATTGGAATAGTTTAAACAGGCTGACACATAGTGGAGATGAGTGATGTTCAAGAAGTCATCTTGTGATGGAGAGAATAGAGGTTTAGAAACTCAACCCGGGTTAACGAGAATGCTCAGGTTTTGAATGGTCAGATTCAATTTGACAGTGACCAGGTAGGCGATGGAATTGGTGACATTGTTGCTTTTACTTCTGGGTCTGAAGACGATGGTTGTTGACCTCCCATTGTTTAACTGGAGGAAATTGCAACTTATCCAAACTGGATAAGCAATTTGACAATACATCAGCAGTGGAGGAGTAAAGAAACAGGACTGGGTGTCATGGGTATGCATGTGGAACCTGATGCATGTCTTTGGATGATGCTACAGAAGATCAGCACATAGCTGAAGATGCTTCAAGAGTAATGGAGCAAGGCAGCAAGAGAAGCTGAATGTCTCAAAGTCAACCTATTTTTGCCTCGAATATAAAATTATATTGAATATTGCAGGAACACTTTAATATTTTGCTAGAGAAAGTGGAAAGGCAGAACACAGTGACAGATTAGAAAAGCTGCGGTGATGCTAATTGTGGTAGTAGTGTTAATGGATGTAATTGTGCTATTTTCATGTAAAAGCAAGTGTATTCTGTCACCATCATTTTAACATTAAGGTTACGACACTGAAATTAATGCGATAGGCATGCTGCTCACCAACATATTGGATGCTTAAAAACTGAGTAGTTTGCATGTGAATTAAGCCAAAATGTCCAATGTTTTAAATGTTTAACTAAATTACCTATTATCGGGTGCAGGCTTGTTGAAGTCCTATCTTGGCCATGTTACCCATTTGAGGCTGTTGATGGAGGCAGCATGCTTTGGCACAGGAATCATGCAGTAAAAGCCCAATTTATTGTTCAGGCTGAAAATGTTAGTCTAATGAATTTACACTGCACTTGCCTGTTGGTCATGTGACATTACTATCATGGCATGCAGAATGCAAACTAAAAAGTAGATTTGAAAGTTTTAGACTAAGATATTGCAGCACAAGATACGTTTCTGAACAGTGATGTGTGAGAGCTTGTGGTCAGCAAGAGCAACCCATCTAAGTTAGATGCCTCTGTCTCCATGAAAGTTATTGAGCTAGCGTGCAAATTGGAAAGCCTCTGACACACAATGGAGGGGCCAAAGTATTTGTGTGACTTGCTCCAGACTTCAGTTACACCTGGAAGAGTGTTGCAGGCTCAAAATAGGGGTGGTGTGAAAGAGGAAGGGGAACCAAAGCTAAATAGAGAATGAAGACCTAAGAAACTGTTATAGAACATAGAACATTACAACGCAGTACAGGCCCTTTGGCCCTCGATGTTGCGCCAACCAGTGGAACCAATCTAGTGACCCTCTAACCTAAACTATTCCAATGTTATCCATATGCCTATCCACTGACCATTTGAACGCCGTTACTGTTCTATCCAAATGTATACTTGCCACCCTTGAGGATCAGAATAAAAACTGTTGGACGGACTGCAATAATGCTGCCCATTGCACTTTGTAACAGGAGGCTGTCTGTAGAGTGAAGGAGATGGCTCATGTATTTGAGGTATTCAATATTCAGAGGAGTGGTTGGCATATTTTTTAAGCAGGATCAAGAGTCCCACATTGTATATTGCATTGGTGGTGTTGTGGATAGTCTGGAGGGATGTCAGAAGTTGCAGTGAGACATAGATAGGATGCAAGACTGGATGGAGAAGTGGCAAATGGACTTCAACGTGGGTAAATGTCCAGTGGGCTGAAGGAGTACAATATCAAGGGTAGGACTCTTAGCGTTGAGGAGCAGAAGGACCTTGGGATCTGGGTCCATAGGACTCTTAAATCGGCCTCGCAGGTGGAGGATGTGGTCAAGAAGGCATATGGTGTGCTAGCCTTTGTTAATCGAGGGATTGAGTTTAGGAGCCGGGAGGTAATGCTGCAACTTTATAAGACCCTTGTCAGACCCCACTTGGAGTACTGTGTGCAGTTCTGGTCGCCTCACTACAAGAAGGATGTGGAAGCTATTGAAAGGGTGCAGAGGAGATTTATAAGGATGTTGCCTGGATTGGGAGGCATGCCTTAGGTTGAGGGAGCTAGGTCTCTTCTCCCTGGAGAGACGAAGATTGAGAGGTGACCTGATAGAGGTTTATAAGATGTTGGGAGGTATAGATAGGGTGGATTCTCGGAGGCTATTTCCCAGGGCTGAAATGGTCGGTGCGAGAGGACACAGGTTTAAGGTGCTGGGGAGTAGGTACAGAGATGTCGGGTAACTTTTTCACTCAGAGGGTGGTGAATGAGTGGAATCGGCTGCCATCACTGGTGAGAGAGGCAAACTCGCTGGGGTCTTTTAAGAGACTTCTGGATGAGTACATTGAATTTATTGGGATTAAGAGTTATAGATAGGCCTGTTAGGTATGGATATGATCGGCGCAACTTGTGGGCCGAAGGGCCTGTTGGTGCTGTAGTGTTCTATGTTCCTGCTATCAAGATACTCGACATCTTTACAGGCCCTCGAGGAACATAATCTCTTAATTACTCCTTGAGGCATGGCTAAAAGAGCTGAACTAAAGAGGTGAAATGAAAGTGGCTGCCTGTTATAATGGTCACAAATGCCGCAAGGAATTATCGATAGATCTCCCAATGGGCTTCACGGACTATGAATTTCCTTTTTGAACGAGTGGAGGCTTACTGAATGAGAAGCAGTCAGCGGGGTTTTGTAAACCCTTCCGCTCAACCCTGACTGACATTGAATGCCCTGAGGTGTGCGTACGCGTGCATGTATGTCATGTGCGCAAGCCTACCATGTCCCTGTACAGCTGCAGTAAAACTTGCCTACTTTTATATTCTATTCCCTTATAATAAATACCAACATTTCATTTGCAGCACCTACATTCTAACTTTTCTGCAATCTAATACTTTACGTGGCTAAATTCCTTTATTAGTGAATGAAATAAGCTTGAAAATAAACCAAATTAAACAATATAAATTTAATATACTAACCCTTTTTGCTTACCTTTTCCTTACTACTGGTCTTGTTTACCAACCCTCCACTGAATGTATATCCTGTACCCTGACAGTCCTCTCCCCAGCCTTCCCGGCCCTCACTAATCCTGCTTGCTGAACTTCCCAGTCATCATATAACCTACTTCCTGACCCTTTTGGTGACCACCAGTTCTTCTGTTGTCCACCAATCCTCCTGCTCTCTCTTCACTGTTGCCACTCACGCTTCCCTTGCTCTGATTGAAGTCTCTGGAAATGAGTGGTGAGAGGCTGTAAGAGTAGGAAATAAGCCCCAAGCTGCAGCAGTGGCATCAGAGGAGGTCGTCAAAACCAACTTCAGCAGTGACAGGAATGGTCAGAGAGTTGGAGAGGCTGTGAGTTGGAGTCTCAGCGCAAGGGAGAATCATAAGTGACCAGGAGAATCCTAAGCGAACGGGAGATGGGTGAGAGGGAGTATCATCAGTGACTGGATAGATTGGGAAATTGGGGAAAGGCCACTTCAGAATTACTCCAGCTGGGTCATGTAATCCTATGTCAGACCTAATGTGAAATGTCTATACAACAAAACTCTCAACCTTAAACATGGATGTAGGCCCTACTAATAGCTGACGTTAAAGTGAAACGACTTAAAACAAGATAACTTAAAATAGGAACGTTCTTGGTCTAATGAGGAAGGAGGAATTGCTGGATGGACCATATGTTTGTATGTAATCACTTGGGTGATCACCGTATAATAAAGCTTATTCTTGTGTAATACACGATCAAGGAACAATTTAAACTAGGACATCTACATTGGAAGATGTCTAATTTCAATGGAATGAGAAGGGACCTAGTAAGAATAAAATGAAACCAACGATTGACAAGAAAAAATTGCCATGGAACAGTGAGTGATCTTTAAGGGAGAGATGTTTCTGGTATAGGCTAGTTATATTCCAGTTGAGCAAAAGAGAGGGGAACTAAAACCAGGGCTCCGTGGATGACAAGGGGGGAAAGAAAATATGATGAAACAAAAAAAAAGATGCTTGATATATGTCAGATGAATTATTGAAGCAGAACCAGGTCATATGCAAGAGGGGAAGCAAAGAGCAAAATAAGACTGGCAAAAAGAGAATGTGAGAATGAAATGACAGTCAACATAACCTGGAAGCCAAAAATCGTCTATCGGCATAGAAGTAATAAGTGAATAGTAAGAGATAGAGTGGGTTCTGTAGGGACAAACGGGTACGCTTAAAGGTGCAGGGCAAGACTAGAATACTTAAGAGTTATTTGTACCTGTGTTTTCTAAAAAATAGGAATCTGACAAAGTATCAGTAGAGAACGGCGATAGTGGAGTTAATGAATTCCACTTTGCTAAAGGAGGCCAGGATAGAGATAGCTAAAGTGCTTGCCTTAATCTTAGATAGACCAGCTAAACGGGCAGACAAGTGGCAAATGGAATGTAACACAGAAGTGAGAGTTAATGCATTTTGGCAAAGGGATCGAGAGAGACAATAATAGACTCAGTGACACAGTACTAAAGAATGGCAGAGGAATAAGGGGACCTGGGCTGCAAGTGCACAGTTGTTTGAAGGTGGCAGAACATATTGAGACATATTGGTTTAGAATCTTCAACAAATTGGTGAAATTTTCCCTTTTTTCATCCAAATGCTGGCTCAGGCATGATGAGCAATGCAGTCGGCTTTTCTCTCCATATTGTCCAGCACGTGGATGTAAAGAAAATCGGGAGGCATGGCCCATACTCTCATTCTGGCAGGGTGGGCAAGAGAAAACTGTTCCCATTAGCTGATTTTACAAGGCGTAGGGGACTGAAATATAAGGCTTGGTCAGAGGTGCAGGGGGGATATGAGGAAGAACTTTGTTACGCAGCAAGTGGTAACTCATTGGTCTTAAGGGTGATGGAATTGGAAACAAGCAATAATTTCAAAAGGAAGTTGGATGTGAGCTTGAAGGAATAAACTTGAAAAGACAAGGGGATTGGGCAAATGAGACTGACTGTTGAACCAGTGTAGATTTGATGGGCCAGATGGCTGCCTCTTGTGCTGTAAATAACTCTGCTAATGAAACATGTTTGCAAGGGTTTCCGTACAGGAAAGGTAGGGAAAATGATAATGGGATAAGAGTCATCTTAGTAATTAAGGATTAAATCATAACAATTGTAAGAGAAGTTATAAAGAGATAAGTAGGCTGTGGAGACTTCATGGATAGAATTAAGAAATAGAAAGGGATAAAAGACTACACCAGGTCCTTAGCAGCAGCTGTAAGGTGATAGATGGTATAAATGCAGAGATTAGACAAGTATGTAGCAAAGAAATGGAGATTTTAATTCTCATATACATTGGGATAAATAAACTTGCACATGTTGGAAAAGTAATGAATTTCTTATGTCCGGGATAGCTTTTTGTACCAAATATCTTATCAACTGACAACAGAGCATGAGAAGCCAGACATTGCCTCGGTTTGCATCTCATCTAAAATAAAGCATCCACAGCTCTTCAGCACTCAGCAATACTGATCAGAGTGTCAGCCTAGATTATGCGCGCTTAGAACCAACAAGCTTTGAACAGGCAAGAGTGCTACCACTCAGCCACAATAGAGAACCAAAAAAGTAGCAAAGTTATTTTAACAACAATGCACCAAGATTGAAACTTGAAATTATTAAAGACAGCGAACACCCAAACTCAAAACATTGACTCTGTTCTCTCTCTTTAATGTTGTCAGACCTGCTGAGGTTTTCCAGCATTCAGCATTTTCTCTTTTTGTTTCAGATTCCAGCATCCGCTGTAATTTTGTCTTTAACTTGAAAGTAGTAGTTATGTTGCCTTGACAATGGTATGCCCAAGATATTCTCAGGCCACAACATATCAGAAAATGGTGTGCCAAAAGTCTGCCAATGCTCATGTAGCCATGAGCTTAAAGGGGAAAACTCTCTTTGGATTTTTCCAATTCATGGCTGTTCAGTGATTTTTGGGGGCATTAGTTAAGGATTTACCTCAGCTGTGATGCTAAGCATGGTTACATCACCTCCGCTGAATGGGACATAGGAAAGGCCACAGTGTCATGTTTACTGGGCTAATGTACTTGATTCTCCAGATAAAAATCCATCCGTTCCCCTATAAAATACTTTAAGATTACTAGTAGGAGAGTCTGAAATTCAGTCTAAAAGCTTACCCAGTTCCTGATTACCATTCCCTTTTGTCATTCATCAATATAATTCTCTCTTTGTTCTGTAGGCATAGTTTTGGTCTATGGGTAGCAAGTGAGGAGACATCAAAGCTGTAAAATATTACATATTACTGCAGTGAAATATTTTACAATGCATAATAACTGTACAGACATTGCAAATGTATCTAGAAACAAATCAGATTTCTCTCTCCTAAGCTATTGAATTAGCCAAAGAAATTTAAAAAACTCATCCTTACCATAATCTGCCACCATCAACACAGATGTTTGAATTGTGGATGGTAAAAATTGAAAATTAAAATTGAGCTTCTGGTATCTAGAGAAATTTGTTTATTCCTGAACAATATAAAACTGATTACTCTATTCAATTTTGTACCATATCCTTTGAGTTCTCACACTTTCAAGAGAAAATTTTCCACCTCATTAGTCAATATTGTAAGTGAATAAATTTCTGTGTGGATTTGAAAAAAATACAATTAAAAGATGCATTCTTCATGAAATGTTTAATTTGCTTAAAACCGCATGACATGATTAAAGGCATTGGCAATTGAATGTGACAGCAATGTAAAAATGTTATGCACAACTTTCTTTCCCTTTCACAGGAATAAGAAACTGCTTAAAAAAAATGTTTTCATGTGGGAAATTCTTTAAAAGACATGCAAAGTTTTCTGAAATACAAACAGAAGATGCCAAAAATACTCTGTCAGGCGATGTACATGGAGAGAGAAATAAAGTTCAAGGGCTGTCGGGGTGAATATGGAGTGGGTGAATTTGAAAATTGGTGCTGCCGGCTGTCATGCCAGTTTTCCATTCTGACCAATTATGCTCAGGCTGATGGCAAAGGCCTCAGAAACCCACCCAGTTCAGGTCATTGCCCAGTTCAGCTTGTTGTCAACTTGTCAAGAGCCAGTTTGGAATTTTTGTGGGTTTGTGGTAATTACACAATGGATCAGGAACAGTAAGTGAAAGGAAGTGACAAGGGTAGAGGGAGTCAGTCATGACCATGCTATGCAATTAATCAGGTCCATTAAAGGGTTCAGGGGTGAGAGGAACAATGAAAGTGTGAGCAATAACCTGCACACTCAGGCATTGAAGGGGATTGTTAACCTCCAAATATTGTGGGGTCGTTAGAGGAAATTCCACTAAACACTATCAGTGCAGCTGACCACAAACAAAGCAAAAACTGGACCTGGATTTTAGATACTCAGCAATATGGTTGAGTAGCAATGAGGAACAATGTTCTTAGGAGTAGTTGCAGAGCCTTTAGCTAAGGAGGGCAGAGGAGAGGACTAAGAGCTGTGATGGTGATACGATCAGCACTGAAGAAGCAGCTACCTGGACGTGTCAGAAAATCAATGCTGTAAAAGACTGAGCCTGTCTAGAAGGTAGTATCTGATTTGTGCCCTAGCTGAATAAGGCAACGGACTTCTCAGTGTGGCTCGTTATAAGAACATAAGAACATAACAAATAGGAGCAGGAGTTGGCCATCTGGCCCTTCGAGCCTGCCCCACCATTCAATAAGATCATGGCTGATCTGTCGTGGTTCAGTTCCACATTCCCGCCCTCTCCCCATAACCCTTAATCCCCTCTCTTATCAAAAACCCATCAACCCGCGTCTTAAAAATATTTAGCGAGGTAGCCTCCACCACTTCAACGGGCAGAGAATTCCAGAGATTCACCACCCTTTGAGTGAAGAAATTCTTCCTCAACTCCGTTCTAAACCTCCCCCCGTTTATCTTGAGGCTGTGCCCCCTAGTCCTACTGTCCTTTCTGAGCGGGAAGAGTCTCTCCACCTCTATCCTATCCATCCCATTCATCATCTTATACGTCTCAATGAGATCTCCCCTCATTCTTCTAAACTCTAACGAGTACAAGCCTAGTTTATTCAGCCTCTCCTCATAGCTCAACCCCCTCAGCTCCGGCATCAGCCTAGTAAACCTCCTCTGCACTCCCTCCAATGCCAAAATATCCTTGCGTAAGTACGGCGCCCAAAACTGCACACAGTACTCCAGCTGCGGCCTCACCAATGCCCTATATAGCCGCAGCAAGACCTCCCTACTTTTATATTCAATCCCCCTCGCTATGAAGGCCAGCATCCCATTCGCCTTCCTGACCACCTGCTGCACCTGCAAGCTGGGTTTTTGCGACTCATGCACAAGGACCCCGAGGTCCCTCTGCACCGTCGCCTGCTGCAGTTTTTCTCCACGTAAGTAATAATCCTTCCTACCATTATTCCTACCAAAGTGGACCACCTCGCACTTGCCAACATTAAATTCCATTTGCCAGTTCCTGGCCCATTCACCCAGCCTATCTGGATCCTTCTGCAGACTCTCCACGCCCTCCGCGCAATTTGCCGTTCCACCAATCTTGGTGTCATCAGCAAATTTCGACACCATACACTCGGTTCCCTCCTCCAGATCATCTATATAAATGGTAAATAGCTGAGGCCCCAGCACCGACCCCTGGGGCACTCCACTAGTCACCAACCGCCAATCCGAATAGCACCCATTGACCCCCACTCTCTGCCTCCTATTTGACAACCAGTCCTCTATCCACGCTAACACCCTACCCCCAACTCCATGTCCCCTGACCTTCTGCAATAACCTCTTGTGAGGTACCTTGTCAAACGCCTTCTGAAAATCAAGAAAGACCACATCCACCGACTCTCCTCTATCCACCGTCCTAGACACATCCTCATAGAACTCCAGTAAATTTGTCAGACACGACTTCCCCTTAACGAAACCGTGCTGTGTCTGCTCTATCAAGCAATTCCCCTCAAGATGCCTCGCTATTTCCTCCTTGATGACGGATTCTAACATTTTACCTACAACAGACGTTAAACTATCCGGCCTATAATTCCCCGCCTTTTGCCTGGCACCCTTCTTAAACAACGGCGTAACATTAGCCGTTTTCCAATCTTCCGGCACTTCCCCGGAATCCAGCGACATCTGGAAAATAACCACCAAGGCATCTACTATCACCTCCGCCATTTCTTTCAGAACCCTCGGATGCATTCCATCTGGTCCTGGAGTCTTGTCCACAATCAGCCCCTCCAGTCTGTTGAGCACCGCCTCTCTAGTAACAGTAATGTCATTGAGACCCTCCAGTCCTACCACCTTTCCATCTCTAACACCCGGCAAATTATTCACATCCTCCTCCGTGAAGACCGAAACAAAAAAGTTATTCAAGACCTCAGCCATTTCCCCATCCCCTACCACTAAGTCCCCCTTCTCATCCTCTAAGGGTCCAACGTTCACCCTAGCCAGCCTCTTCCTTTTTATATACTTATAAAAACTCTTGCTATCCTTTCTTATATTAAGCGCTAGCCCAGCTTCATAGTTTCTCCTACCCTCCTTTATCAAATTCTTTGTCAATCTTTGTTGACATTTAAACCTCTCCCAATCCTCTTCTTGCCCACTACTCTTAGCTACTCTAAACGCCTCCGCTTTTAATTTAACACTTTCCTTCACCTCCTTCGTTATCCACGGCTTATTACCTCTCCTCCTACGGTCCTTTTTGACCTTATGCCATGCCAGTGGCTGTTAAAGTTATTGCAGCCTTGAAATTATTTTCCTCTGAATCTTTCCAAGGATCTACCACAGACCTTGGTGGCATGTAACAAACAGCAGCGCACCATTTCATCTTGCAGGCCATTGATGCTCTGTTTGCAAGGGCTGGACGGTGCATATAATTTTTAAATAGATCAGGCCTCACAAACACAAAAGGCAGTGGGATTCGACTCCATTGCTAGATTCTCATAGGTACAGGGCATCATTGATTGTACTGATGTGGTATCAGGGTGCCAAATAAGCAGCCAATGAGATTCATCAACTTGAAGAGCTTCCAAATGGCAGATGGAGTACAATGTTAGCAAGTGTGAGATTATCCACTTTGGCAGGAAGAATAGTAGGAGGGATTACTGTGTAAAGGGCAAAAAGCTGCAGCATGCTACGGTGCAGAGGGACCTGGGGGTCCTTGTGCATGAGTCGCAAAAACCCAGTCTGCAGGTGCAGCAGGTGATCAAGAAGGCGAATGGGATGCTGGACTTTATAGCGAGGGGGATAGAATATAAAAGCAGGGAGGTCTTGCTGCAACTGTACAGGGCACTGGCGAGGCCGCAGCTGGAGTACTGTGTGCAGTTTTGGTTGCTGCACTTGCACAAGGATATTTTGGCCTTGGAGGGAGTGCAGAGGAGGTTCACTAGGCTGATACCGGAGATGAGAGGCTGAATAGACTGGGTCTGCACTCGTTGGAGTTTAGAAGGATGAGGGGGGATCTTATAGAGACGTATAAGATGATGAAGGGGATGGATAGGGTAGAGGTAGAGAGATTCTTCCCACTCAGAAAGGACAGCAGGACTGGAGGGCACAGCCTCAAGATAAGGAGGGGTGCAGTTTAGAACGGAATTGAGGAGGAACTTCTTCACTCAAAGGGTGGTGAATCTCTGGAATTCTCTGCCCATTGAAGTGGTGGAGGCTACCTCGCTAAATATATTTAAGACACGGGTAGATAGGTTTTTGACAGACAAGGGAATTAAGGGTTATGGGGAGAAAGTGGGAAAGTGGAACTGAGCCACTTCAGATCAGCCATGATCTTATTGAATGGCGGGGCAGGCTCAAAGGGCTAGATGGTCTACTCCTGCTCCTATTTCTTGTGTTCTTATGTTCTTATTATGTTCAAATCCAAAGGATTCAGCTGACACAACAAGTGATTAAGTACAGAAAATGCTGGAAAGTCTCTACTGGTCTGGCAGCATCTGTCAAGAAGGGAACACACAATGTTTCACATTTGTGTGACTCTTCTTCAATGATTTATGTGTGCGCTTGGTATCCTGACAAGTGCCATGATTCCTTCATCCAGTTCAGAGTACAGTAGATCATCTTGCCACTCGTTCCTCACAAATACATGTATGAATTTCTGGAGTTTATTCCTTAGAGAGATGGTGACTTATCCCTATACATGACCCCATAACATGGGGCGCAGATTGGTCGGTAGGACTGCTGAGGAACAGTGGAGGATCTTTAAGGAGATCTTCCTTGGTGCTCAGCAGAAATTTATTCTGATGGTAAAGAAGGACCGTAGAAGAAGGGATAATCAGCCGTGGTTAACGAAGGAAATAAAGGAGAGTATTAAATTAAAAGCTGATGCATTTAGAGTAGCTAGAAGTAGTGGGCGAGTAGAGGATTGGAGAGGTTTAAAAATCAACAAAGAATGACGAAGAAGTTGATAAAGAAAGGAAGGATAGACTATGAAGCTAAACTAGCACTAAATATAAAAAAGGATAGTAAGAGTTTTTATAAATATATAAAGAGGAGGAGGCTGGCTAGGGTGAATGTTGGACCCTTAGAGGATGAGAGGGGGGATTTAGTGGTGGGGGATGAGGAAATGGCTGAGGCCTTAAATAAGTTTTTTGCCTCGGTCTTCACGGAGGAGGACGCGAATAGTTTGCCGGGTATTAAAGATAGAAGGATGATAGGAGTTGAGGGCCTGAATGCGATCACTGTCACTAGAGAGGTAGTGCTCGATCGAGTAGCGGGACTGATGGTGGACAAGTCCCCAGGACCGGATGAAATGCATCCCAGGGTTCTGAAGGAAATGGCAGAGGTGATAGTGGATGCCTTAGTGATTATTTTCCAAACCTCGCCGGATTGCGGGGAAGCGCTGGAAGATTGGAAAACGGCTAATGTTACGCTGCTGTTTAAAAAGGGTAGCAAGCAAAAGGCAGGGAGTTATAGGCTGGTTAGTTTAACGTCTGTTGTAGGAAAAATGCTTGAATCCGTCATCAAAGAAGAAATAGTGAGGCACCTTGAGAAGCATTGTTTGATAGAGCAGATGCAGCACGGATTCGTTAAGGAGAAGTCGTGTCTGACAAATTTATTGGAATTCTATGAGGATGTGACTAGTGCGGTGGACGGAGGGGAACCGGTGGATGTGGTGTTTCTCGATTTTCAGAAGGCGTTTGATAAGGTGCCGCACAAAAGGTTGTTACAGAAGGTTAGGGGGCATGGAGTTGGGGGCAAGGTGTTAGCGTGGATAGAGGATTGGCTGTCTAATAGAAGGCAGAGAGTAGGTGTCAATGAGTGCTATTCGGATTGGCAGTTGGTGACTAGTGGAGTGCCCCAGGGATCGGTGCTGGGGCCTCAGCTATTTACCATTTATATAGATGATCTGGAGGAGGGAGCTGAGTGTAGGGTGTCGAAATTTGCTGATGACACAAAGATAAGTGGAAAAGCAAATTGTGCGGAGGGTGTAGAAAGTCTACAGAGGGATCTAGATAGGCTGAGCGAGTGGGCGAGGACCTGGCAGATCGAATACAATGTTGGTAAGTGTGAGGTTATCCACTTTGGCAGGAATAATAGTAGGAGGAACTACTATTTAAAGGGTGAAAAGCTGCAGCATGCTACGGTGCAGAGGGACCTGGGGGTCCTTGTGCATGAATCGCAAAAACCCAGCCTACAGGTGCAGCAGGGTGATCAGGAAGGCAAATGGGATGCTGGCCTTCATAGCGAGGGGGATTGAATACAAAAGTAGGGAGGTTTTGCTGCAATTGTACAGGGCGCTAGTGAGGTCGCAGCTGGAGTACTGTGTGCAGTTTTGGTCGCCCCACTTGCGCAAGGATATTTTGGCCTTGGAGGGAGTGCAAAGGAGGTTCAGTAGGCTGATACCGGAGTTGAGGGGGTTGAACTATGAAGAGAGGCTGAATAGGCTGGGCTTGTACTGGTTGGAGTTTAGAAGGATGAGGGGGGATCTTATTGAGACGTATAAGATGATGAAGGGGATGGATAGGGTAGAGGTTGAGAGGTTCTTCCTGCTCAGAAAGGACAGCAGGACTAGAGGGCACAGCCTCAAGATAAGGGGGGGGGTGCAGTTTAGAACGGAGTTGAGGAGGAACTTCTTCACTCAAAGGGTGGTGAATCTCTGGAATTCTCTGCCCATTGAAGTGGTGGAGGCTACCTCGCTAAATATATTTAAGACACGGGTAGATAGGTTTTTGGTAGGCAAGGGGATTAAGGGTTATGGGGAGAAAGCGGGAAAGTGGAACTGAGCCACTTCAGATCAGCTATGATCTTATTGAATGGCGGGGCAGGCTCGAAGGGCTAGATGGCCTACTCCTGCTCCTATTTCTTATGTTCTTATGTTAAGACAGAGCCATAGAGGCTCTCACATTGGGGCGGCATGGTAGCACGTAGCTTAGCACTGCTGCTTCACAGCTCCAGAGACCTGGGTTCGATTCCTGGCTTGGGTCACTGTGTGCAGTTTCACATTCTCCTTGTGTCTGTGGGGGTTTCCTCCAGGTGCTCTGGTTTCCTCCCACAGTCCAAAGATGTGTGGGTTAAGTTGATTGGCCATGCTAAAATTGCCCCTTAGTGTCCTGAGATGTGTAGGTTAGAGGGATTAGTGGGTAAATGTGTAGGGGCATGGGGCCAGGGCCTGGGTGGGATTGTGGCCGGTGCAGACTTGATGGGCTAAGTGGCCTCTTTCTGCAATGTAGGGATTCTATGATTCTATTGTATAATTCTATGATTGTATTTACCATGCCAGAGCAAAGAAGACCATCCCACCTCTTGTGGCATTGAACCCAGGTCCTCCGACATCACTGTGGCTTCTGACATTTTCTGCCACCTCCAACTAGAAATGCTTAGTTTGGCAGTGTGATCTCATGAATATTGTGATTGAAAATCGAGAGAAAGCCCTGTTTTGGATATTAAGTTTCTGACTAACCCCATTCAGGCCTTGAATTTTGTTCCAATACAAATCAGCTGCACCATAAGGGCGACTGTCATGCCTTCAAATTGGACCCACACTTTACAATTCTCTCCCTCTATCCCACATCTGCTATGGCTAATTGATTGCCAAATCCATTTTCTAGCCAATTAGCAAGAAGAAAATCATGAGCTGTGACTCCATCCTCTCTCTTCCACCCACCTGAAACCCCTCTCCCCCATTTTGGAGTCAGGATCTGGAAATAATTCTGATGTTGTATACCCAATCCCAACCAAAATATCTTGCCCTAAGTTTTATCCAAAGACATTATGATGAAGGCTTCTCTCAGAAGCCAGTGATACTTGATCTGGAATTGCCAAGTAGTCATTCGACGGAGAATAAGTTTTCCACCTGTTTACACTGAATACAAAAGGAGGTGTTTGAAAGGTTAGAAAACTGATGAAGTGCAGATAATAGTCTCTGCTGTATCTTGCAACTACTGAGGCCAGCCACAACATAATAATGCCAGCATTAAATTCATCACAAGGTCAAATATATTTGAAATGCAGTCTTGCAAATGTTCATTTATCTTTCTCAGTTTTGCATATGTTGAAATTGCCCCTAACAATTTCTTCAGAAAACAGAAGACTGTAAGAGAATTCAGTACAAACCTTGAACATATTTTAAACAATGTCAAATAACCTGAACTGATGTCCTTATTTGTTTAAAGAAAATTTGGATTTCTAAAATACCCATAACATCTAAAAGGTCTCAAAAGTGTTTCACACAAGTTGCCTTTTGAACAATATTTAATCTGTTTTGGCTTTAGTGATTTTGGTTTTAAAGGTATGTGTTGACCAGGGTTCTGTGAGCACATGTCTCTCTCAGACAAATCTCACAGGAAAAATAAGAAATGAGACTAAACTTGCAAGTAACGTAAAAGCAGACTGTAAAAGCTTCTGTAACTACATAAAAAGAAAAGGATTAGTGAAGGCAAATGTTGGTCCCTTCCAGTCTAAAACAAAAGAGTTTATAATAGAGGAAGCTGGTGCGGCAACAATAATTTCTCCCTCAATGTCAACAGTACAGAAGAAATTGTCATTAACGTCAGCAAGCATAGTGGAGAACATGCCTCTATCTACATCAGTGGGGATGAAGTTTTAAAAAAAAAGGTCAAGAGCTTCACGTTTTTAGGTGTCCAGATCACCAATAAACTGTCCTGGTCCTCCTATGCTGACACTATAGTTAAGAAAGCCCACCAACGCCACTACTTTCACAGAAGACCAAGGAAATTTGGCATGTCAGCTATGACTCTCCTCAACTTTTACAGATGCACCATAGAAAGCATCCTTTCTGGTTATATCACAGCTTGGTATGACTCCAGCTCTGCCCAAGACCGCAAGAAACTACAAAAAAACATGAATGTCGCCCAATCCATCACAGAAACCAGTGGCCTTTTGGCTAAGATCAGGTGTAGTATGGACATGCTGTGTTTGGTTGAAGTCATTAGGTTACATTTCAGCTTCATTTGAAGCAATTTTTAAAAGCGGCATCTCGTCCTTTTGGCTAAGATGCAAATGAGATCAAGCCTTTGGAGTCGTCATAGCTCCTCCTCAATCAGTTTGGATCATGTAGATCAAGCTCAAGACAGGAGGTGAGAGCCCTATCTTGTCAGTTTGGATCGGGAATGTCTCAACTTTGAATTGGACTTGATTGGATTGAATTGGAATAAAAACAAAAAATCACGGAAACCAGCCTCCTATTCATTGACTCTGGCTCTGTCTACACTTCCCGCTGCCTCGGCAAAGCAGCCAGCATAATTGAGGACCTCAGATATTCTCTCTTCCATCGGGAAAAAGATACAAAAGTCTGAGGTCAAGTACCAGCCAACTCAAGAACAGATTCTTCCCTCCTGCCGTCAGACTTTTGAATGGGCCTACCTTGAGTTGATCTCTATCTACACCGTAGCTATGACTGTAACACTGCACTCTGCATTCTCTCATTTCCTTCTCTATGAATGATATGCTTCGTCTAAATAGTGCACAATAAACAATGCTTTTCACTGTATACTAAAACATGTGACAATAATGACAAACTCCTCAGAAATGTTAGGGAACCAAGGACTTGGTAAGAAGGAGGAATTGAAGGAAATTAGTCTTACTGAAAAAAAACGTGCTGGATAAATTAATGGGACAGAAAGCCAATAAATTTGCCGGGAATAATGATCTATTTCCAGTGACTAAAGGAATTGGCCATTGGTAAAAGTGGATGCATTGGTTGTCATCTGTAGATCCAGGAACAATCCCAGCAGATTACGTAGTGGCAAATGTAGCCCGCCCTGCTATTTAAAAAAAGGAAGGACTGAGATAAAAGGGAATTACAGACGGGTTAGCCTAACATCAGCAGAAGGGAAAATGTTAGAGTTTATTATAAAAGGTGTGATAACAGCACACTTAGAAAAGATCAACAGGATTAGACAAGTCAGTGTGGATTGATGAAAGGGAAATTGTTTGATAAATCTTTGGAGTTTTTTTTTTGAAGATATACCTGGCAGAATAGAAAAGGGTGAACCCATGGACGTGGTGTATTTGGATTTTCAAAAAAAGCATTTGACAAACGTCCCCTGTAAGGTTAGTGGGTGAATTTAAAGCACATGAAATTAGGTGCAATATATTGGCGTGAATTGAGAATAGGTTAGCAAACAGGAAACAGACTAGCAATTAAGTGGCAGGTGGTGGGTGACAAGTGGGGTCCTGCAGGGATCAGTATTTGAAGCCCTAGTTATCCACAATATCACAGTGATTTGATTTATTATTGTCACATGTATCAGCGTACAGTGAAAAGTATTGTTTCTTGCACACTATACAAACAGCATATCGTTCATAGTGAAGGAAAGGAGAGAATGCAGAATGTAGTGTCACAGTCATAGCTAGAGTGTAGAGAAAGGTCAACTTAATGCAAGGTAGGTCCATTCAAAAGTCTGAAGGCTGCAGGAAAGAAGCTGTTCTTGAGACAGTTGGTATGTGTCCTCAGGCTTTTTTATCTTTCCTGACCAAAGAAAGTGGGAGAATGTCTGGTGTGTGTGGGGTTCTTACTTATACTGGCTGCTTTGCCAAGGCAGTGGGAAGTGTAGACAGAGTCAATGGATGGGAGGCTGGTTTGCGTGATGGATTGGGCTACATTCACAAGTTTTTGTAGTTTCTTGCAGTCTTGGGCAGAGCAGGAGCCATACCAAGCTGTAATACAGCCAGAAAGAATGCTTTCTATGGTGCTTTTGTAAAAGTTGGCGAGAGTCGTAGCTGACATGCCAAATTGATTTGGATGAGGGAACCAAAATTAATATTTCCAAGTTTACTGATGACACACAACTTGGTGCAAATGTGAGTGACTAAGAGGCTTCAAAGTTATTTAGAAAATTGAGTGAGTGGACAAATATATGGCAGATGCAATGTGATAAATGTGAAGCATAGATAAACAGAAATGCAGAGCATTATTTAAATGGTGATAGATTGGGAAATGTTGACATACAAAAAAGCCTGAATGTCCTAATAGCCCAGTCACTGAAAGCAAGCATGCAGGTACAGCAAGCAGTTAGAAAGACAAATGTTATGTGGCCTTCATTGCAAGAAAACTTGAGTACAGGAGCAAGGATGTCTTACTGCAGATGTACTGGGCCTTGGTGAGACTGCACTTGGAGTTTTTGTGTGCAAGTTTTGGTCTCATTACCTGAGAAAGGAGATACTTGCTACAGAGGAAATGCAGCAAAAGTTCACTGGATTGACTGTTGAGATGGTGGGATTTTCATGTAAGGAGAGACTCGGTGAACTGGCCCCATCTTCACTGGAATTTTAATTGAAAAGTATAAAATGCCGCCTGGTCTAGGCAGGCTGGATGCAGGGATGTTGTTTCCTCTGGTGGGGTAGAGGGTGTCTAGGTCAACAGGGTCACGGTCTCAGAATACAGGGTAGGCAATTTCGGACTCAGATGAGGAGAAACTTCTTCACTCAGAGGATGTTGAACCTGTGGAATCACCTACCATAGAAGTCTGTGGAGGCCAAGTCATTGAATACATTTAAGAAGGAAGTAGATAGATCTTTGTACTTCTAAAAAGTGTCAGTGAGAATGGGGAGAGTGCAAGAGTATGCATTAACACAGAGAATTAGTCATGACAGTATTGAATGGTGGAGTAAGCTTGAAGGGCTGAATGGCCATCTCTTGCTCCTATTTTCTGTGTTCCTATGTCCAATTGGAGGGGAAAGTGCAATAATTAAGCCCTCGAATAATACCAGATGCTTGTTTCGAAGTGCAGATATACTTGGAAGTACCCAATAAACCATATTAAAATACTTCTTCATTACATTTGACTGACCACCTAAATTAATGATTTTTATAAAATAGGTTTCCATAGGTATGAAGGCAGCCTTTTTGCATAGTAAATAAGAAATTCAAGGTTATCAGAAAAACAGTTAAGACTAACACTCAGAGCAGGGCTGCGCCTTGATTTTCTGATGCAACAATCATTATGCCTTATTGCTAGAGTGCAAGGTTGTCCTGCCAAACTAACATTTTTGGCTGGAGGTGGCAGAAAATGTCAGGAACCACAGTGCCTTTGGAGTACCACAAGAGATTTAATGGCCTCTTTCATTCTGGCAAGGTGAGTGCAATGTGGGACCCAGGTGCCAAGCCACCAGATCTGCATCAACCAACTGACTGGAGTGATGGAGTTCCTGAACATGAGAAATCTGTACCCAGTGTTGTGACCTGTCAACAGTGCTGAGACCTTAACAGTAGGGTTCTCCACATTGCCTGAAATTAATGATTTTGCTGGTGTGTTCCTTTGGGCATCATCTTTTACCTTACCTAAGTAACCCTTCAAGCTTTCCTTCTCCCTGAAGACTCTTAATTCTTGCTGAGATATAGTTTGATAGATTCCATTTGCTCATTGGTATCCCATACATTCATCATATTTAAACAATAAGCAATCAATTTTGTTGAGCCACTAATTATGTTGACAGCACATATCAGTTGCATCCAGCCTATTGTACAACTTTCAACAGGGTCATTGCATAATATTCGGGAGAACAGTGGTTAATTTTCATTACCAGTCTACTTCAAAAACTTGAGAACAAAAATGTAGATTGACACTTCAGTGCAGGGAATGCAACACTGGCTCCAGATGAAATGTTAAACTGAAGCCCCATCTGCCTTCATAGTTGGATGTAAAGGATCCTATGACACTATTTTGAAGATGAGCAGGGAAGTTACTGCAATGTCTTGATCAATGTTTGTCCATCAGTCAAAATCACAGAGATTGTCTAGTAATTATCCTTTGTGAGAGCTTGCTTTTTGCACGTTGACTGCTGTTTTCTGCATTGCAACAGTCAAGTCTTCAAGTGTATGTCATTGGCTGTAAAACACTTTGGGATATTATGAGGCCATGAAAGGCATTTTATAAATGCCAGTCTTTTTCCACCCTCCCAGGTGGAACATGTTGCTCGGGGACGATGTGGGAACAGGCAAAGAATGGTGGAATTAGTAGTCTGCCATAATTTGAAGTGTACATTCACACCCATCAGAACTGCATGTACATTTTTGTACAAGTGCAGATACAGAATATTTCTTCCTTTCCAGAACTTTTAAAATAAATGAATGTCAGTCCATAGTCAAGTCAAAACCTGTGTTTTCCCAATTACAGATCAGTTATATTTTTAAAAATGTCTGTTGTGGTTCTATATAAAAACTGTGTGACTAGTCAATACCCATGCTATTGTGACAGTTCTACCTCAGCACTCCTCTCCAATTTTTATTTTGATATGAATGTTCACACAGTAAACAGGTCTGCAGAGATAACAGCAGTAATGCATAAGACTCCAAACAGAACAAAATCTGCTGATTAATTAATTTCACAGATAATTACACTCCTATTCCAAGTGCAAATCTAGATAGTACCTTTTAAAATACAGTGCTGCAGGGTTGAGAGGCAAATCCCTCAGTGTCTAGGGTAATTAAGCTACAGTTGCATTTTTAATGTCAAAATTTACAGCCGTCACAAATGTGGATTTTTAAGCTTTATTTAAATATTAGAATGCTTTGCTATTATCTGCAAGCTATTTCTCATCAATTCAGAACTTAGCTAAATCTATCACAGGCAAGTACGATAGAACCACAGAATCCCTCCAGTGCAGAGAGAGGCCATCTGGCCCTTTGAGTCTGCATCGACTCTTTGAAAGAGCATCCCACCCAGGCCCTACCCTCTGCCTAGTGCTGTAACCCTGTGCATTTACCATGACTAATCCTTCTAACCTGTGCATCTGTGGAAGGAAACCAGAACACCTGGAGGAAAAACATATACACACACACACACACACACACACACAGAGACACACATACAGACACACAGGGAGAAAGTACAAACTCCAGTCAGTTACCTGAGGCTGGAATCAAACCCAGGTCCCTGGCACTGTGAGGCAGTAGTGCTTATTTCTTGCTGCTAAAATTATAATTTGATTTACCAAAGTGGATTTTGGTACTGATAATGTGTAATATTATTACATTATCTGAATTGTCAGGCTGTGCTGACAGTTTATATTTTTTAAATAAAATCTAATTTATTAATGTCATCAATTATTATATGCTGAAAGGTAATACACAGGACTGTAGTAATCTAATGGATTCTTATTGGTATAAGTAATAATGAGTTGACTTGTCAATGAGTTAAGCAATAAGTATTATATATTTGTAAGTTTCTGTAGTACACCTTAGGGGCGGCAAGGAGGCACTGTAGGGTTCTATGACCTGTGCACTGTGGCCTCTCAGTGCCAGGGACCCAGGTTCGATTCCCAGCTTGGGTCACTGTCTGTGTGGAGTTTGCACATTCCCCCCACATGTCTGTGTGAGTTTCCTCCCACAGTCCAAAGTTGTGCGAGTTAGGTGTATTGGCCATGCTAAATTGCCCTTTAGTGTTTTGGGGGACTAATTAGGGTAAAACGAATGGCGTTATGGAGATGGGGTCTGAGTAGGATTGTGCATGGTGCGGACTCGATGGGCTGAATGGCCTCTTTCTGCAATGTAGGATTCTATGACTTGTGCACTTTTGTTTCAGCTATTCAAACCTGGTTCCTTCAAGGACACCTAATATGAGAATAATAAATTTAGTTATTGAAAACACATTAAAATGCCAAGATGAAATGACATATAACAGCATGCCCTGGATTAAATCCTACAACATTCCACCCTACTGATTACTTGATCTCTATCCCCATTGTCACTTTAGAGATACCAAGCAGATGCCAGTGCTGTGTACAGCCCAGTCAGTGTGCAGATGTTTAGATCCACAGGATGCGGCAGGAAGTTGTGTGTGAATTAAGCTCTTTGTAGTCTTGAAGACAATGAGGTGTTAATCAATCTTAGTTTTGCATGTCTGAACTAGTAAGTCTGTGTATCTTTTGAGATGTTATCATCGTTATAATGTAGGAATTTTTTTTTTAAATGACATTAAGTGAACAACTAACATTGGCCTGGACATCATGGAGAGCTCTTCAAATTGTGGATATGTTTCACTTGAAAGTAGAAGTTTGGGGTGGGGGGTTGTTGAAGAACCCATGTTGGGTCACAGTAAATTGTCCAAGTGTTGTAATATTTTCATAAAATATAAAAATGTCCACTGCCATCATAAGTTCATGGGCATATAACACAAGCATCACAACTGAGACTTGGCACCACACCTTTCTGATTGAGAAGAATGAGAGCTGCCAGTAAGCCAACTGCTTCAAAAAGAGGCTATTCATGTATACCACTGGATGATTAAAGAATGGTGTTGGCAAAGGTTTGAGATCAGATACTGAGACGATGTGAATGTTGCTAGGCAAATGCAAAAGGGAAATAATGGACCATAAATTTCTCAGTGTCAAGCAGTGTTGAGTCCATTTGGGAAGGGACTGGGAGTGGGGCCTGGAGAGGCCTGTTGAGCGGGGATTGGATCAGATCTCTGACTGGGAGCAAGGTTGGATTGGGGAAGGTGTTTGGGTCTGTGGATGAGGTTGAGACTTCACTATGGTGGGTCAGGTCAGGGAGTAGGCATCACGATCAAGCTGAATCTCAGAAAGATGCATAGAGAAGGTTAGATCTGCAAAGGCTGGGTGGGAGGGATGAGGGTTGCCCACAAAAAATCACTTGATCGCCTCATGGATTTCTAGACTAAGATTTTCTAGCCCGTCCCATTGGTGGGATCCTCCAGCCTCATTGAAAGTGACCATGGCGGTGGGTTCCCCAGGGGCACACCTAGTGAGGCATGCACATGACCATTGACTTCAGTGGGACCAGATGATCCTGCTGGTGGGCAGTGGCAAGCCATCTCTGTTGCCCTAAAATCTGCAAAGTTTAGAGCTGCCAAATCTATTCTGAAACTATCCTGTTTTGCACATAGTGCCATATAGCATGGTCAAAGTTGTTCCTATTATGAAGATAGCACTTAGTCCTATTAGGGGATTCCAGACTAGTATTGCAATGGTTAATGAGCAAAGTCCACAGAGCTGAACAAATTATTCTGCGCGTCCTCTTCTTATCACTCTGTCAAGATAATAGTTTATTAGAACTGCAGTGTTGCAATATAATTGCTGTATCTTCTCGTTTTATTAGGAGATACTGTGGAATTAATTAATTATGGTTTCCTTTAATATATTGGTACTATAAAAAGCAAGAGTTATTTGTGTTCTTTATATCCTAGAGCTATCAAATAGTAATAAATAAGATACATTTTGTTTTTGTTAAAATTGCAGAGGAAAACTATTGACAATAATTGTCGTAAAATATCATTTGTATCTAACATGAGTGCAAATTGAGATGATCTAGCATCTTCTGGAAAACAAAGTTACTCGAGGACAAAGCAGTTTGAATGAACTTTAGCTCTGGATATTAATATGGGGGACCATAAATAGGAATTTATAATTGTTTTATTTGAATGTATATGATTTGCCTATTACTGTAGCTAATATCTGTATGCTCTTTGAAAAAGGGTTAGGGCAAAATAACTAACAAATCACTCACTCTGAGCTTGCTCATCCATCACCTCTTTCACTTTCTACAGTAAAAGTGCCCCCTTTGCCTTTAACACCACTCATAAATGTCTATATAGATTAGTATTCTGTGATAAGGCACAACAATTGACAGCAGGTTGTTGACAGTGCAAAACATGTTATGAAGATTATTCTTGTGTTTTAAATTTTGTATTCAAGAAAATGAGGTACTAGCAAGTGTGCTGTAGATTAAAACCCTCTTCCATCATTGTCACTCAGATCAAGTATAGCACATACTGCATGTAAATTAAAGCTCCTTTATGTGTATTGCACCCTTGCAAAGTTATTCCTTGCAGCACCTCTATGAATCTATTTGGAACATCAGTCATAGTTGTGAACATTGAAATTGCCAACCAATATCCAGTTGGGGCTGAGAGAGAGTCTAAATGTACCTCTGAAATGAGCATGTTCTTGTGTGAGATGGTGGCTTTGCTTACAATTCATTTTGTAGGTTGTGAGGAATGGATTTGTGAGAAACCAATTTGAAAATGCTTTGCAGGTGGACTTGGCTTTAAGTCCCAGAGATGACTGGATACTATGAGAAACCAATGCATGCTGCATCTGTGAGAACTAAATGTGAATGCACACAAAAAAAACTCGCATCATTGTTGCTTTTCTTAAACTGAATGTACCATAGAACAATGAAAATGAACATATCCATGAATACAACGTTGTATAGTATATACCTTTTTCATCAAATTACACTTTGATTGTTATTAATCATATAAAATTGATTTAATGCCTGCACTAGTGACATCCTGTCATTTTGTGATTAAAACATGTCTGTATATTGAAGCATGTAGCTACTTTTTCATAACTTCATAGATAGGAGTAATAGAAAATGTGTAAATTAGCAGTATATGTTGTTATATAATACAAATTCCTGTGACTGACAAGTAAGAGGAAAGTCAACTGATATTTGCTGTTCCCTCCTCCTGGCCACTTATCTCCAATATAGAATACAGTAGCATTTAAACTTTGGTTTCGTTGATCTTGGTGGAAGAAAATGAGATGTGGGGAAGAGGTAGCCAGTTTTGTTAGAATGCTGTTAAAAGCTTCAAGAGCTGTCAGTGACCATGCCAATATGTTTTCCTGAAAACAACTCTTAAGTATGTGTTTTGATTTGGTGGGAAGTTATCACAGCAACTTCCAGACTCTGGGAGTTGAAAGACGCAAATCAATTATGGTGAAATTTTTAATGGCTCATTTTCAGTGGAGTAATAATGAGGAATGTGTGAAGGAAAAACGCTCACCCATTTAACAAAAATGTGCAATAATGGTGGAATTGATCATTTAATGAGAATCAAATTGAGAGGATTTGTTAAGTCTGGCAGTTATTGCTAAATAGTGACTTGGAAGTGATTTTCTTTCTTCTCCGCTTATCTTAGTGTGGAGAAATCTCACTAGCAGTGTTCAAAAGCAACCTTTTGGTTTCTGCACTTTTGTGCTCCCTCAGTCTGCTATATGTTGTTTTGTGATCATGTGTGACATCTTTATGGCTAGTTAAATAAAATTGGTAGGAGTTCGCAACTGCTAACAGCATGCAGGGTGTTCCACTCCCTGGTATTGTATTCACAGGGAGCTTATTGTTGATTAAGATCACCTGAAGATGCGTTGCAGTTATCTGCATATTTCAGTGTTTTGTCACTTGCTATATCAATCTTTCCCTTGGTGTTCTCCTGTGAAAGGAATAAATTTTGGCTAATGTGGGACATGAATCCTTTTTGAAAAGAATTTTAATTCTGTTCATGAAGCAGAAAAATAGCCATATGCAATATTTGTTTGGATCTGTTTATTCATGATTCTGTTTTTTGAGTAGATTGCTATAGAAAATAGTTAACAAAAACACAATTTTCTTGGTTGTTGTTGTGGTTTTAGTCCAATTCTTGATGGAATGTTTTAGTTGTATTGTGAGATTTTTATGTTTGCACAACATCCAGGGCCTTGCAGTGAAGCTCATGAATACTGTTGAGGAGAGAGGGAGCTTTAATGAGACATACGTTGAGTTTGTCAAGTTAAAGCAGGCAAAAGAAGTACTGACAAAGTTACAAAAAGATCCTGGGAAGCATAGCTCAGAATAAAAGGTTGGGCCTGATCCCTTGAGTGAGCCACAGATAACTAAATCTAAAAAAAAACACCAGACATTGCCTCCAAATAAATACAAGAATGAGTGACAAATTTGTACTATAGCTACCTGCTAAGGGTCTTTCTTTAGAAAGGAGAACATACAAAGGAGATCTGTATGAGATCTTTAAATTCACCAAAGGGGTGGACAGTGTAGATGTAGTGAGAATGGCCTGAATTTTAGCCTGAAAATGGATTTAGCGTAGAGTAATGCTGTTGCAAGGCCAGGATATCTGAAATAATGGGTTCGTTGAATGTTGTGCATTTTATCTGCAAGGATTTTTTCAAGTATTTTTCTGTGGGATTCTTTAGAGCCTTTGAGGTGGAAAGCCAGAGAGGTTGGGTAGGTCTAGAGGCAGAGTTCTAAACATGGAGCCTGAAGCTGGTCTGTCCCAGTTGCAGTGGAGGAAGGGGAGCCAGTGGTGGCTGATGAGAGTGGGCTGGCTGAATAGTAGCAGTAGGGGTGAAAGTGGGGGGACGGGCAGGATCAGTGGTCAGAGGTTAAAATTAAATATATTGAAGCAAGTGCCAACTCACTGCCTTCCAGTTTTAACACAGATCCCAAGCTGAAGAATAGGCAATACACATGAAGTAGGGTAGTTATTTAAATAGTATAATAGGGCTGTCTGCTTTTACTTTCACTTAGTTTATTTTCAAACTCATTTCTGCTGGGCTTTTCAGGTCTCAGGAAAGCCAGGAGCTGAAAGGAGGTGGGTAGGGTTGTATCTATAAATGAAGTGCCTTTAAGCACTTCATATGGGGTGGCCCAGTGGCTAGCACTACTGCCTCACAGCGCCAAGGACCTGGTTCGATTCCCTGCTTGGGTCACGGTCTATGCGGAGTCTGCACATTCTCTTCATATCTGCCTGGATTTTCTCCGACTGTCTGGTTTCTTCCTCACTGTCTGAAAGATGTGCTGGTTAGGTAAATCGGCCATGCTAAGTTCTTTCTCAGTGTACCTGAGCAGGCATGGAGTGTGGTGACTAGGGGATTTTCACAGTAATTTCATTGCAGTGGTAACGTAAGCCTATTTGTGATACTAATAATAAATAAGTATGGGTCAAGAGGAGTAGTGGAGTTACTGTGAAAGTATTCTCTTGGTTTCCAGTTTTGGTGCAAGATATTATTCTTGAATTTTATATCAGCAATAACAGAGTCAACTATATCTTCAGCATCAAACTTGAAACTCCAGCATGGATAAATGTAATCTGCATCAAAATAGGTGTACCCAATATGCCAACTGAGTATGAGTCATACCGCTAGCCTCTTTCTCTGTCTCGTTATGGCTTAATAAAAGCTGCTAAACCTACATATTGAATATACATAATTTGGGATCTAACAAAGCAATTCAAACAGTATTAGGATGAAATGCCAAGTCTATTATAAAAACAGAAAATGCTGGATAAACTCAGCACGTCTTGCAGCATCTGTGGAGAGAAAAAGATTTCACGTTTCAAGTTCATATGACATTTCTATTGAACTGAAGAGGGATAGCGTAGCAGAGGCTGAGTGCCCAACTCTGACGTTTCCTCCTACCTTCCTTGGATCACAACATAATCACCTGAACATCCAAGCCATTGTTTCCAGGATGAGCATTGACCTCCACAGCTTGCAATCTTATAGTCTTCCAACCCCACACAGTCTGCTTACAACTGTTTTCACAAATCCACAAACAGGACTTCACAAGTAAGCACGTTGTGATACCTTGTTTCTACCCCACTGAAATAATTTCTTCCTCCCTGACTCCTTTCTCACTCCCCTTGTCCAGTCCTACCTTAACCTACATTTGTGATTCTTCCAATGCCCAGTGTCACACCAATGGTTTCCTGGCCCAAACCACCACCGCCTCCTCACTAGGGACATCCAATCCTCCGCACTTCCATCCCCCATCAGGAGAGGCTCTGGTTTCTCTGCTTCCTCCTCAAGCAGAGGCCCAAACAAACCCCATCCACCACTACTCTACACTGCCTAGCTAAACTTCCTGTCTCACTCAGCAATTTCTTCTTTAACTTGACTCACCTCCTGCAAATAAAAGGTGTGGCTATGGGTACCCACATAAGCCCCAGTTATACAAGCCTTCTCATAAGGCATTCTCCCAGTTTTTCCATCTTTGCTTCATCTATTTCAATGATGCTGCCATCAAAAACAGCAGTTCAGACATGTCTGCATTTTTTCTTCAACTGAGGATTCCCCACCTCACTGTGATTAACATGGCACTACACCATGTCAGATCCATCTCCCTCACCTCTTCGCCCACTTCCCAGAGCCGTGACAAAGTCCCTATTGTCCTCACTTTTCACCCCACCCGCCTCCATGTTCAAAGGATCATCCTGTGCCATCTTTGCCAACTCCAGCATAATGCCACCACTTCCCTTCACACCTCCCTCCTCCTACCTTCAGCATTCTGCAAGGACCATTCCTTCCATGACTCTGATCCATTCCTCCATCATCCCCAACTCTTCATTCCCCCTTCCCATGGCATACCTGCCCCTTTACCTCTTCCATCCTCACTCTTCAAAAGAGTAAACACTTCTCTAGGTGATACAATATTTCACTTACATCTCCTTCAATTTGGTCTACAGTATTCCCTATTCCAAATGTGGTATCCCCTACACTGGGGAGACTAAAAGGAAACTGGGTGACCATTTTGTGGAATACCTTCACTCTGTTTGCAAGCAGGACCCCCAACTTCCAGTCGCTTGCTATTTCAACTCACCAATCTGTTCTTATGCCCATATGTTTGTCCTCAGCCAGCTGCAATGCTCCAGTGAGATCCAAAGCAAATACTTCTGATTTCCAACATCCATATTAGTTTGCCTTTATTTGCCTAGTCTTCCCCTAACTTCCTTTCTCCCCTAACTGCTGTCCTCCCCTAACTTCCTTTCTCACTAACCCCACCCTTCCCAAACTGCCCTCTAGTTTATCATGAGTGGCACAGATTCATTTCACCTAAAGCACCCTCTAATCCTTTTTCCTTAACAAGTCTATCGATAAAGAAAATGCTCTGCTTTATGGATTTTGGAAGGTCTAATTCAGATAGGAAATATACAGTAAATGGCAGAACCCTTAAGAGTATTGATAGGCAAAGGGATCTGGGTGTACAGGGGCACAGTCGGCACAGGCTTGGACAGCCGAAGGGCCTGTTCTTGTGCTGTAATTTTCTTTGTTCTTTAATCTGCATGCTGTAGTTTTACACAAATGGTTGATTCTTCCTGTTTGAATTTGAGGTATATTTGTATTTAAATTGCAGTTTAGATCTCTGATGATTCTTAGTGGAGAACACCATGAGTTATTTGTGTATCTAATTTATAAACTTGAAATCTCAATTGAACATAAGAAATAGGAGCAGGAGTAGGCCATCTAGCCCTTCGAGCCTGCCCCACCATTCAATAAGATCATGGCTGATCTGAAGTGGCTCAGTTCCACTTTCCTGCTTTCTCCCCATAACCCTTAATCCCCTTGCCTACCAAAAACTGTCTTTTTGCAAAAGGGCTCAAAATTTCACAAATAATGAACTTAACCAGTTCATAAAGTTGAAAGGCAAACACATGAAGATTGGGAACTGCTCAGGTAATATTGGGCAACATGTTATACTAAACAAGTTATACTACACTGCAAATATTTTCTTCTGTCTAAGGTTTTTATGCTCAAAGGTAGTGTAGCGGGGGGAAATGAGAACCCCTTTATATAAGATAATTAAGACATTGAGGAGGAACTTCTTCACTCAAAGGGTGGTGAATCTCTGGAATTCTCTGCCCGTTGAAGTGGTAGAGGCTGCCTCGCTAAATCTTTTTAAGACGCGGCTTGATGGGTTTTTGATAAGCGAGGGGATTAAGAGTTATGGGGAGAGGGCGGGAATGTGGAACTGAGCCACGACAGATCAGCCATGATCTTATTGAATGGCGGGGCAGGCTCGAAGGGCTAGATGGCCTACTCCTGCTCCTATTTCTTATGTTCTTATAAAGTAGATTAGGGACCACATTGTGCCTTATATATTGAATTTATCATAATGCGCTTCAATATTATGTTGTGAAAGTATTGTCTGTATAAGCACATATATAATCATTTTTTTGAACAAGTATTATAGATTTAAACTGTATTTTTGTTTTTTCTTGTGAGCTTTGGCCAACAAGCAGTTGGCACGGCACAGTGGTTGACACTGCTGTCTCACAGCACCAGGGATCTGGGTTCCATTCCCAGCTTGGATTACTGTTTGTGTGGAGTTTGCACATTCTCCCCGTGTCTCCATGGGTTTCCTCCAGTTGCCCTGGTTTCCTCCCACAGTGCAGAGGTGTATAGGTTGGGTGGATTGGCAATGCTGAATTGCCCCTCAGTGTCAGGGTGACTAGCTAGGACAAATGAAAGGGGTTGTGGGGATAGGGCCTGGGTGGGATTGTGGTCGGTGCAGACTCGATGGGTCAAATGGTCTCCTTCTGCACTGTAGGATTCTATGATTGAAAGCAGTTTACCCCTTAGCATAATGAGAAATGGATTTAAGCAGACAGACTCCATTCTTTTGAAACAACGAAGTGTAGTGTAATAAACCCTATTATTAGAGGCAAGCTAGGCAGCTGTAGTATCAAGGTTTTTGAAATGAATGGAAGGATTCAGCTTCTAGTTGTAATGAGTAGTTGCAATATAGCCTCTACTGATCAAGGGGAAGGAAAACAGACAGGGAAGAAAACTCCCTTATTGTCCTCAGAAGTTAGGAGTGACCCTAGGATCTACCAGATTTGCATAGATAATGATACTAAGCAACAGGGAAAAAGAGTCCTATGGGTTTGGTTGACCAATGAATTCCTAATTCTGCTAGAGAGTACAATGCTAATGGCCAAAGTAAATGAAGTATATTAATGTAACTGGATCATCCAGTTTGAATGACAGGTGGGACAGGAAGATCAAATCTTCAAAAATGTATTATTGTTGCGTTCATGTGATGTAACATCAAAGAGAGGCTAGAATTCTCTGACCATCTCTCTTCGAATACATGTTGGTTAAATAAAACGTCTTTTCCTGCCTACTGTCTTTCACAAGTCTTTGTGTTTACTGCGTTCGGCTAAATACAAGACTTTCCGGGGGCTACCCTGAGAAATTCCCCTTACAATTAGGCTTGTTAACATTGGAAAATGGAGCATGTCTACTTCAATCACACAATGCATTGAGCATTTCTCATTAAGTACAGCATAAGTTTGCTAGAGAACCAACATCACTAAAAATGGTTTGTCTGGTCATTATCACATTGCTGTTTGTGGTACCTTGCTATGTATCCCATTACAGCAGCAACATTTCATTGGCTGTAAAGTGCTTTAGGGCATCTTGCAATTGTGAAAAATGTTACAAATGTGACATGCATGCAAGTCTGACGAATTTAGCTGTAATTTTGCTTGAGATGTCTTAAAGTACCTTGCTGGTATTTCTATTTCTTTCTTCTATTTCTTACTCTGAGTAAGACTGTCAATAAAGACTTCAAAAAAACAATCCTGGGGCACCTTCAGTTAAAAGACTGAAAACTTTCATCTTTCAAAATTTACAAGTGGCACATCACTTTTAATTTTAGGGACATACAGCTGGTCCAAGTGCTGAAAAATGGGATCAGAAAATAGGTGTTTGATGGCTGTTGCAGACATGATGGGCCAAAGGGCCTCTTTTTGATATTGTAAAACTCCAACTCTATAACTCTATCTTGATTTGCACTGCTGAACTATGCTGAAGGCTATTTTTATTTCTCTAGCAATCATTTGAATTGGGGTAACATTAATTGGGGTGAATGATGACAAGGAACAGTAAACCAAGATGCCATTTCTTAAAAATGTTACTTTGATTAATTTGATTTTTGAATTTTCCATTGTGTGTCATTACATTTCACACTTTTGCCTTTGCAATCACATTAAAAAGATAGTTCTGTCTGCTTGCTGAAACTATGCTCTGAAACATGGGTCCTTAGAAGTGTTATGTGGGAATAGCTAGTCCAGAATTATTAGTACATACCAAATTGTTGAAAGTCATTTGCTGGAAATCACATGCAGTGCGCAGCAGTTTCTCTGATCTCGTCTAAAAGTTAATTTATACCACATCAATAGAACATAGAATCTCAGAAGATTAAAACAGAGTAACAAGCTGTCTTAACCATCAAGTTTAAACAGGGCTTTTCCTCCCTATGTGCATCTAGCTTTTTCCTACAATCTACCTTGCTCCCCAAACGGTTCAATATTCAACTTTCTGATTACCAGTTTTAAAAATAAAGCTATATTATTCAGCTTAAAATTTAATTTACAATTTAGGTTATTTTTGTGATTAACTTAAATTTCTATCTCTGCCATCTTCCCATTTCTACATAATTTATTTCCTCACAGTGCTGCATAAACTTAAAGATCTTTGTCAGATCATTCCATAACCTTTCCAGCTCTAATGAAAAAATATGAATTTCTGTCACTCTTCATGATTATGATTCCTCATCCCAGTAACATGCCACTGAATCTACATTGCATCTTTTTCTTTACGTTATTCATGTAGCAACACATAAACATTTCTGTTTTAAATCTGTTTATGGAATCGGCTGCTGTTAGTGGTGGCGGAGGCGAACTCGCTGGGGTCTTTTAAAAGACTCCTGGATGAGTATATGGGATTTAATGGGATTGGGGGTTATAGATAGGTCTATGGATTGGTAGGTGTTGATGTGATCGGCGCAACTCGTGGGCCGAAGGGCCTGTTTGTGCTGTAGTGTTCTATGTTCTAAATTAATTTTTTAAAATTCATTTTTGTGAGACATTTCTTAAATTTCCCCTGTCCTGTTGCTGGCTGCTTCTTGCTTCGAGTTGCCTTAATGTTTTATTCTTCTGTGTATGTCCTCTCTTGCCAATTTCCTTTGCCTCTCTACCTGTTCCTGCACCCCCCCCACCACCGCCGCCGCCCCACTTTCCACTGATAAAGGTAGTTACAAAATGGTTGCCTTTTGACACTCCACTTAAATGACCTTTACTAATGCATAAATTCTAACTGTGGGTGTTTGCAGGCTTTTAGTCCAGAAGGATGCTGCAGCAAATACCAGTCCTTATTTCACTAGACACCCACAAATGCACTGGATCACTTGCAGATTTCCAGAACAAATATTATAAAAACAAATCCTCCAAAATGTATTAGCCTGTAATTTCTGAACTTCTGGCATCATTCTGGGGGAAATTATACTGCTGTCCCTGCTCTCCCACCCCACAACTAATCTAATCACCCCAACTATCTTTTTACTATTCCCTAAATACCTGCTTTCCTGCCCCTCTCTCCTCCCACTACATCACCACCCTCCTCCGAACTACCCAACCCTCAATAAGCCCAATGCACCCAACCAACCCGACCCTCATCCCTGACATCCCCCCCCCAACTTCCACCTACTCCTGCCCCACTTCCTGCTGCCCGGCTCTCAAACTCAGGACTGCCCCGAATCCCACTCCTCGACAAAAAAAACTCTCCCTTCCATTACCCTTCCCAATCCGGTCACCCTCCGCAATGCCATCACCCTATCTGCCAGTCCAGTCCTATCAGCTCCTCTGCACCCCAACACCCCTTGCACTCCTAACACCTACTCCCCGACTGTGAATGCCATTCAGTGGATGTTGTGGCCTAGTATGTATTGGAATGAGTATCATATGAGAAAAAGGACTATACTAAAAAACCGTCATTGTCAAGAACTCTACCAAACTATTGCTTACAATCCAACTCCTTAGTGCACCTGTCTAAAAGTTATTGAAGGAAGTGATTTTGAAAGATCTTAAAGTCAACATTGGAATGTAGAAGTTCAGTAATGTTAAATATTTAACTGACATGGAGAGTTAAGAAGCCTACCTTTTATCTTGTAATGAACAGTCTCACCCTTGCATTACTGTCAAATATCTATGTTGGAATTGTACATCTACAATGCTACTACTGTTCTACTTTTTTAACTTGGAGTTTTCAAAGACTCAAAATGTAAAGGGGTTTATACGACTAATCCCTTTACAGTCTAGCAAACTGTTCAACCTGCAATGAGATGTCTTTTGTACATCTCTTCTGGTTAGTAGTTTAACGTGCTTTGTCTTCAATGAACTGAGATCCAGCTAATATTTCCTTATAGTTGATTTACAAGATTAATATAGAACTGGAATAAAAATTGAGCAAAATGTAAAAAATGGAGTATTTGCAATGGCACGAATAACCTGTGTGACAGGGAGAAATAAGTTTGATGCAACTTCCACAATGTCATCATTCAAAGACTGAATGTATAGTAACTGCATACTTTTGAGACCGTAAGCAGTTGGTTTCACTGGTCAAGTTTGTGATTTAAATACTTAGAAATATATGTACAGAACTGTCTGCCAGTGGGTGAGTTAGGCAAGTATGACTTGGATATGTCATGCATTATATTTTGACAGCTTGTCTTTTTGCTTAGTGCTGTCTTCTGAGCTTATATTTTTACTTTCATTTTATAATACTCATTAATTTCACATGGATTCTGTATGTTTCCTTGAATTACTATTGATATTATGGGAAGGGAGAAAATTAGAAGAGCACTGGGGGAATAAAAAGTCCTATACTAACATGTTTCTTTGATGCTAAAGAAGGCATTTCTTTGGTGCTAAAGAAGGCACAGCCTCAAGATAAAGTTGAGGAGGAACTTCTTCACTCAAAGGGTGGTGAATCTCTGGAATTCTCTGCCCGTTGAGGTGGTGGAGGCTGCCTCGCTAAATATTTTTAAGACGCGGGTTGATGGGTTTTTGATGAGCGAGGGGATTAAGGGTTATGGGGAGAGGGCGGGAATGTGGAACTGAGCCACAACAGATCAGCCATGATCTTATTGAATGGCGGGGCAGGCTCGAAGGGCTAGATGGCCTACTCCTGCTCCTATTTCTTATGTTCTTATGTTCTTATGTTCTAAAGAGCAGATTTGAAGGTATGCCATTCACTTCTGCCCATATTCACTTTTTTTATTCATTCGCCATTCACAGTGCTGAGAACCTGGAGTCACGTGTAGGCCAGACCAGGTAAGGACAGTCAATTTATTTTGTAAAGGACATTAGTGAACCAAATGGGATTTTACAGTAGTCAACAATGATTTCATGGTCATTATTAGACTGTTAGTTCCAGATTTTTAATGAATTCAAATTTCGCCATCTGCTCTAGTGGGATTCAAACCTCAGTCCCTGGAGCATTACCCTGCAGCTCTGGATTGCTAGTCCAGTGACAGTGCCACTACACCACTGCTTCCCCATATGATGCCGATCTGCTATTGTTGTGTTTAGCTGTTAACGTGTTATTTTTGTGTGGTTTTAAGATGTAGGATGTTTTTATATTCCAGCAATTCTGTTTAGTCATCACTCTATAATGACACTAATTTATGTGACATGCAACAATTGTTCTTATTCATCATTTTAAATGTCAACCCATGTAAACTGTTTGCTCATGAAAAAGTAATGCAAATTGCACTGCAGTGTCAGGATTTAATAAATGATTAAAATGCCTTCAAACCTATTTTGCTTTTTTGAAGAAAAGCATAAACACCACAATGACTTGTTTAGGGAAAGGGAAATATGCAGCACTGTAATGTACTGATACCAATATCAATTCATGCCAATGGTATCATCCAGCTTACAAATCTGCGTTCCTTAGCTATAAGGATGACATTGACTATCAAGTTCTTCCACCATCCACTCAACATTTCCAAGTTAGAATTTTAGGCTCCTTCGGTGGGAGCTTTTCGTTTTGCAGCTGCATTATCTCAGACAGCAAATTTCTTACTCTAGCTCCCATATTCCAGAAACCAAGCTGTTCACATTCTGAGTGCAGGCTTGCCTGGCAATATTTACCAGTTGTGCTACATTCACTTTATAGTTCGTTGAGAAATAGTGTTTCTATTTCTCAACAAACTATACCATCTCGTGGCATTTTATGATGGTATCCATTTTCAATGCAATGTACAAATGGTATCTCTTGAAGGGTTATTGCATGATGAATGTGGCAAATACATTCAGATGACCTGCACATTTGTATTTCTTCCAGTTAGTTGGTGTAATTCTTTTGAACAATTCTGAGTTAGTTGAGAATCCAATTGGGATATGTTCAGACTGAGAGCTGCAGAAATCTTACTGAGAATGTTGAAGATTAACAAACTCAGCAATGTTGCATTAATGGAAGTGTTGTTTACTGTGGTGCCAGCAAACAGTAATTAAGTAGTTGCTAATATTGTACTAGTCCTATAATTAATTGCAAGTCTGAAATGCACTGCTCAGAGGACATAGAATGACAGCACCCTTGACGGTCTGTACAAATCCTGTTGAATTATTATTTGGCTATGTTCATGGCTGTATTAATGATGTTTGACATCTTGGGATTTGTGCAAGTTTACTGATAATTTGAATCCATTTGGTGTACATGAACAAAATTACTTTGAGGACCAATCCTGAACTTGCAGTTTCCAACAGCAAAATACTCAAAGACTGGAAGGACATACCTATTGCTCTTAAACCTGGAAGTGTAGGAATCTGGCCTTTGTGTGGGAAGATTGCATTTCATGACTTTTCTGACTGAGACAGCACTTAGTGCAAAACTCTCTGATTTTGCAACAACTTTCAAGGAACTGTTGCGATGGTCATAATTCATCTCGTACAAATCTCTTGTAGATATCAACAGAGATTGTCCCAGAAAAATAGTTAAAGTTTTCTCAACTATTTCTCTTTAGCATTTCATTATCACAAATCATAGTGCATTCTATATTGCTTCTAATGTTTAGTTTGTCTTTTGTTGTGTAGTAAAGATATTCCTATGATGAATGATCATGTTTACTGTTTCCTAAAATTAATTCTTTGGGGAATGGATAGATTTTTCTGTGGCCACAAGTGAGAGACTCCAGGATAGTATGTTGCCTCCCTGGGCTAGGATCAAGGATGTCTTGGAGCAATTACAGGACGTTCTGAAGGGGGAGAGTGAACAACCAGTGATTGTGGTACACATTAGTACAAACAACATAGATTTTAAAAAGGGGATGAGGTCCTAAAAGCAGAATATAGTGAGATAGGAGGTAAGTTGAAAAGTAGGACCTCAGTGGTAGTGATCTCAGATTCACTACCAGTGTCATGTGCTAATCAGAATAGAAATAGGATGTAGCAAATGAATACATAGCTGAAGAGATGGTGAGAAAAGGGGGGTTTCAGATTCCTGTGACATTGGGACTGGTGCTGCGGGAGGTGGAACCAATAGAAACTAGACAGGTTATACCTGGCTAGGATGCGCTAGGGGGAGTTTTTGCTAGAGTGGCCTGGAGAGTTTGAACTATGTTCTCACAGGGATGGAATCCTATGCAATGAGTCAGAAGAGGGGAAATCAAGTACAAGAGTAAAAGACAGTAAGAGGAATAAGAAAAATTATGGGTCGAGAAATCAACAGCCAGAATCAAACAGGCCCACAGTGAAAATTAATGGGAATCAGACCAGTAATGTTGAAAGGACAAGCCTTTAAGACTTTGTGTTTTAACACATGGAGTATTCGCAACAAATTAGATGAATTAATCTTGCAAACAGATGAAAACTGGTATAATATAGTCAGGATTATAGAAACATGGCTGCAGGTGACTAGGGATGGGAAATTAACATCTGTGGATGTTTAGTATTTTTAAATGATAGGCAAAGAGGAAAAGGCTGTGGAGTTGCAATGCTGGTTAAAGAGGAAATTACACAATTGTGAGGAAAAGATATTAGCTCAGACAGTATGGGATCTGTGTAGGTAGAACGGAGAAACACTAATGGGCAAAAAAATGTTAGTGACAGATTGTATGTAGACCCCAAACTGTAATGTTGATGTTGAGAATAAACAGGAAATTAGAGGTGCATACGATAAAGGAACAGCTATAATTAGGGCGACTTCAATCTACATTGTGCAAATCAAGTTAATCCCAATACTGTAGAAAAGGTATCCGTAGAGTGTATAGAGGGTGGTTTTCTGGACCATTACATTGAGGAGCCAACTAGAGAACAGGCCATCCTAGACTGGGTATTGCCTAATGGGAAAGGGATAATTGGCACTCTAGTTGTGCGAGACTCCTTGGGGATGAGCAACATAATATGACACAACTTTTCATCAAAGATGAAGAGCGACACAGTTGATTCTGAGGTGAGGGTTCTGAATCTTAATAAAGGTGACTATAATGGTATGAGACATGAAATGACTATGGCGGATTGGGAAACATTACTTAAAGGGCTGACAGTGGATGGGTAATGGCAGATGTTCAAAGAGTGCATGGATGAATTGCAACAATTATTTATTCCCAGCTGGCGCAAATGTAAAATGGGAAAGTTGGCCAAACCATGGCTTATAAGGAAAATTAGAGATCGTATCAGATCCAAGGATGAGACGTACAAATTGACCAGAAAAAAAACAATAAACCTGAGGAATGGGAGCAGTTTAAAATTAAGCAAAGGAGGACCAAGGGATTGATCAATAAAGGGAAAAGAGGGTATTAGACTAAATGTGCAGGAAATGTAAAAACTGACTGTAAAAGTTTCTATAGGTATATGAAGAGAAAAGGACTGGTGAAGACAAATGTAGGTCCCATTGTCAGAAACAGGTAATTTATAATGGTGGGACAAAGAAATGGCTTACTAAGTAAGTACACACTTTTGTTCTGTATTTACAAAGGAGGACACAAATAACATACCAGAAATGTTGGGGAACACATGAAGCAACTGAAGGAAATCAGTATTAGTAGAAAAATGGTGTTGGGGAAACTAATGGGATTGAAGGCCAATATATCCCTGGGGCCTGATAATCCAAAATACATGTTGGATGCATTGGTGGTTATCTTTCACAATTCTGTAGTCTTTGGAACAGTTCCTGCAGATTCCTGAAGACAAATATTTAGATGAAGCAGGTGGTAAAGATGGTATTTCGGCCTTCATAGTGAGAGTACAGGAGCAGGGATGTATTGCAGTGATATAGGGCCTTGGTGAGGCCACACCTGGAATATTGTGTGCAGATTTGGTGGTCTAATCTGAGGAAGGATGCTCTTGCTTACAGAGGGAGTGCAGAGAAGGTTTACCAAATTGATTTCTGGGATGGTGGGATTGACATAAGAGAAATTGAATCAGTTAGCATTATGTTCACCATAGGAGCGGTCATCTCATTGAAACCTATAAAATTCTAACAGGACTAGATGTAGGAAGGATGTTCCTGATGGTGGGGGAGCCCAGAACCAGGGGTCATATTTTATGGATATGGGGTAAACCTTTTAGGACTCAGATGAGACATCGACTGGAATATCCCTAGGGTAAGGGGTGTGGATGGGGAGGAGTTTGTTAGGTGTGTTCAGGAGGGTTTCCTGACACAGTATGTGGATAAGCCTACGAGAGGAGAGGCTGTACTTGAGGCGAGTAAATTGGAAGGAGGCGTTCTTGGGGAAAATTACTGAAGGAAGGTGGCGGATTTTCGAGGAATGTTTGTCTGGAGCTCTGCACGACAACATTCTAATGAGACAGGGAGGTTTTGGTAGGTCACGGGAACCATGGTGCACAAAGGTTGTGATGAACCTAGTCAGAAAGAAAAAAAGGCGTAAAGAAGGTTCAGAGAGCTAGGAGATGTTAAGGATCTAGAGGAGTACATGTGTTGTAGGAAGGAGCTTAAAAAGGAAATTAGGAGAGCCAGAAGGGGTCATGAGAAGGACTTGGTGGGTAAGATTAAGGAGAACCCCAAGGCGTTCTACAAATATGTGAAGAGTAAAAGGATGAGATGTGAAGGAATAGGACCTATAAAAGGTGAAGGGGGAAAGGTCTGTCCGGAACCGATAGAAATGGCAGAGGTGCTTAATGAATACTTTGCCTTGGTATTCACGGTGGAAAATGATTTGGGTGGTTGTACTGTAGGTTTGCGGTGGACTGAAAAGATTAAGTATGTGGATATTAAGAAAGAGGATGTGTTGGAACTTTTAAATTGCATCAAGATAGATAAGTCGCCGGGACCGGATGGGATATACCCCAGGTTACTGTGGGAGGTGAGGGAAGAGATTGCAGAGCCTCTGGCAATGATTTTTGCGTCGTCGATGGAAACGGGAGAGGTTCCAGAGGATTGGAGGATTGCGGATGTGGTTCCTGTTTTCAAGAAAGGGAACAGGGATAGTCCAAGAAATTACTGACCGGTGAATCTGTCCTCAGTGGTTGGTAAGTTGATGGAGAGGATACTGAGGGACAGGGTTTATGAACATTTAGAGAGGTTTAGTATGATCAAAAGTAGTCAGCACAGCTTTGTCAAGGGCAGGCCGTGCCTTACTAGCCTGGTTGAGTTCTTTGAAAATGTGACTAAACACATTGACGAAGGAAGAGCAGTGAATGTAACTTATATGGACTTGAGCAAGGCGTTTGATAAGGTCCCCCATGCAAGACTTCTTAAGAAAGTGAGAGGGCATGGGATCCGAGGGCTGTTGCCTTGTGGATCCAGAACTGGCTTGCCTGCAGAAGGCAGAGAGTGGTTGTGGATGGGTCTTTTTCTGCATGGAGGTCGGTCACTGATGGAGTGCCTCAGGGATCTGTTCTAGGACCCTTGCTGTTTGTCATTTTCATAAATGACCTGGATGAGGAAGTGGAGGGAGGGGTTGGTAAGTTTGGCGATGACACAAAGGTTGGTGGTGTTGTGGATAGTCTGGAGGGATGCCAGGAAGTTGCAGCGAGACATAGATAGGATGCAAGACTGGGTGGAGAAGTGGCAGATGGACTTCAACATAGATAAATGTGTCGTGGCCCATTTTGGCAGATCCAATGGGATGAAGGAGTATAATATCAAGGGTAGGACTCTTAGCAGTGTAGAGGAACAGTAGGACCTTGGATTCTGGGTCCATAGGACTCTTAAATCAGCCTCACAGGTGGAGGATGTGGTCAAGAAAATGTATGGTGTACTAGCCTTCATTAATCAAGGGATTGAGTTTAGGAGTTGGGAGATAATGCTGCAACTTTATAAGACCCTTGTCAGACCCCACTTGGAGTACTGGTGCGCAGTTCTGGTCGCCTCACTACAAAAAGGATGTGGAAGCTATTGAAAGGGTGCAGAGGAGATTTACAAGGATGTTGCCTGGATTGGGTGGCATGCCTTATGAGGATAGGTTGAGGGAGCTAGGTCTTTTCTCCCTGGAGAGACAAAGGATGAGAGGCGACCTGATAGAGGTTTATAAGATGTTGAGAGGTATAGATGGGGTGGATTCTCGGAGGCTATTTCCCAGGGCTGAAATGGTCACTACAAGAGGACACAGGTTTAAGGTGCTGGGGAATAGGTACAGAGGAGATGTTGGGGGTAAATTTTTCACTCAGAGGGTGGTGAGTGAGTGGAATTGGCTGCCGTCGATGGTGGTGGAGGTGAACTCGTTGGGGTCTTTTAAGACACTTCTGGATGAGTACATGAGATTTAATGGGATTAAGGGTTATATGTAGGCCTGGTAGGTAGGGATATGATCAGCGCAACTTGTGGGCTGAAGGGCCTGTTTGTGCTGTAGTGTCCTATGTTCTGTGTTCTATTTCTTTACCCAGGCAGTGATAAGCCTGTGGCATTTGCTACCACGAAAACCAGTGAAGGCCAAAACATTGTATGTTTTCATGAAGGAGTTAGGTATAGTTCTTGGGGCAAAAGTCATCAAAGGATACGGGAAGAAGGCAGGATTAGGCTATTGAGTTGGATAATCAGCCAGGGTCATAATGAATGGTGCAGCAGGTTCGAAGAGTTGACCCCTGCTCTATTTTCTGTGTTTCTATTAAGCAGTAATATACAAATTAGAATGCTTGGAGATGACAAAGTAGAATGCTGGGTACAGGAGATGACGAACAAGTATCAGGGAGTCAAAAGTATAAATAACCATCTGCTACAGTGAAAGATCACTTTGTGACTGATTTTCAGACAGATGTTTTTTTTTGTTTTTATTCCAATTCAATCAAATCGAGTCCAGTTCAGAGTCTCAACAAGTTGAGACATTCCTGATCCAAGCTGACAAAACAGGGCTCTCACCTCGTGTCTTGGGCTTGATTTCCAGGATCCAAACTGATTGGAGTAGGTATAGCTCCTTTTCCAAGGCTTGATCTCATTTGCATCTTAGCCAAAAGGCCGAGCTGCCACTTTTAAAAAATTGCTTCAAATGAAGCTAAAATGTGACCTATAACTTCAACCAAGCGCAGCACGTCAATACACTTAATCATAGCCAAATGTTCTTTTCATGCAAGTTCAGCCTGTTTCATTAATGTATTTTAGGGATTGGTATAATTGGGGAATGACTTAACAGCAGTCTCAAGCAAGACAGTTCAGTTGCAAAAATATTTTTAGTGCTTTTAACACAGTAACACATCCCGGTGCGTTTCAGAAAATATTGTCCAACAAAATTGAGACTGAGTCAAAGAATAAAGTATTAGAACTGGTGATTAAAAGTTTGGTCAAAGAGATAGCTTTTGGAGCAGTGTTTTAAAAGAGGCTTAATGAAGACGATGAGGTTTGAAAGGGAATTCCAGAGTTCAGATCTTCGATGTCTGAATGCCCAGCTAATGGTGTGTTGGAAAGAGTGGAGTTTCATAGGAGGCCAGACTGAATCTTTTTCTTATTTGGGAAGAACAATGTTTACATGACTTTGGTTAAGAAGAAATCATTTTAATTTGTATAATAACTTATCATGTCCTCACACTGCTCCGAAGTATTTCATTGCCTATTATTTATTTCCGAGGTGAGGTTACTGTTATCAAGGTTGACAGTCAGTGCAATTGGTGCATCCTAGGTCATTTATCATGCAATTAAAGGTTTGGCAGACCTTTTGCAAAGATAATGCTTCTAAGACCGTTTCACTGGATAGATGACATTTGAGACATTCCTTGTCTGCTTATAGATTAACTTGGTGTTGTGAGACTTCTTACTGTATAGATTAACTTGCCAGAGCAGGAAAAATAAACAGCAGCCTGACTAGCAAGTTTTGGATATTATAGGTTCATGTTTGTGACTAGAATGTGATTATTTGATTGGAAATTTCACTTCTAATTAGTGACCTAGATATATTTGCCAGCAGCTATGCTGCTATTTCCATGACATTTGGGGTATGCATCTGAAAGCTGATATGCAGAAAGCTCAGACTTACATATACACAATCTAGGCACTACTGAAATGTCATGTTTGCTATAAAATCATAAATGTCTTCACAAAGCAACTAAAAACTCAATTAATGTGACTTCTTAGCTCCTGGATATATATCACAAAATGGACAATATTGAAGACTGAACCACTTCAATTTCCAACACAGTGGTAAGCAAAACTTGGTGTGCATTCAAATTTCCAAGTGCCATTATGTTTGAAGCAGTTCTGATCAGAGATGCTGTTAAACAGTCTGTGAAATAACACCCTGCCAACTGTTAATTGCAAACGCAAAAAATCCAGTATTCTTCAGACTAAGTTTAATTGAGAGTGTTCAGATCTGGTGGATCTTCTGCAAGTTTACTTAATTAGCTGCACAAAGTCTATGATTTGATGTGCAAATTGCTGGTGGCAGGTTGTTATTTTCTGCCTGGAATTTGATTGTATCTTGTTCTTAGCTATTTCCTTTAGCACAGGGTGATGTCAGGGATATTATACTGTAAGTCATTTTCATATGAATTGGTGTCCTAAAGAACTGTAATTTTAAGCATTGGAAATATGAATGCTGACAAAAATTAGACACTTTTTGTTCCTTTCCTATTCAGATTGTGTTTTTTTAATATAAAATGGACACACATAGTTTTGTTGGATTGAAGGAAGATGACTGAAAAATAATTTTTGTGTCATTTACAACACATCTCTTGGAGGTTCACTAGATTTGATGATAGTGCAGTGTTGCGAAGAATTCTGATTGGACCACAGCTTTTGAATCCCAATTACTCAGCCCACTTAATGTCCCCACATTTTGATCAGATCCTGGAGAGGCCTGAAGAGAGATCCTGTTTGCACAAGATATCGATGCGCCACGCTTAGCTTTCCCAGGGTTCAGAGGTACATATTGGAAGTACCATGGTTGCAGAAAAGGGCAGAGAAGAAAACTAACCCTTGCCAGCTTTACATACCTGTAGTGCCCAACCATTGTATGGTGATATAAGTGCCAAAACTAGTAATTATTTCGTATTTTGAACAGGGAATGATGCGTGGCCCAGAAGAACTTCCTAAAGAGAATAAATAATAATGCTGATTCTCTTCCACTCCTGACAGCCACAAAACATGTTGAGCTATTATTCTACAATTCATTCAGTAGCATTTACTTTGTGACAAAATAACTGGCATGATTTACATTCTTCTAAACAAAATGCTTTCCTGATCATTTTTCCTTTTTTTGTAAGAATTTAAAATGAGAAAAAGTTCTTAAGTACACAAAACTTTCTTGTAATCCTATTACCAGATGCATTATACTAAGCATGTGTGCTGCAGAGATACAACAGTCAAATATTTATTCTCCTTGGTTACCATATTCTATAAATGTTTCAACAAATGGAAATGTAGCAGGGTGGCATCATCTGAAGTGAAGTGTGGCTTGTTATCCAGTGTTAGGATTGAATACTTATTTTTGCCTCTGGCAGAAGCTATAAGCAGTGAAAATAAATTCCTCATTGCTAACTTACAAAAGAGACCTCCATAGCTCTTTGTCTTACTATTTATTTTTAAGTTTAAATTTCCAGTATTTGAGAGTTGCTCCTGAGGGGCCATTAATAAAAGACAGTCTGTATTTTTAAAAGGCATTTTGACAAATATAATACCTGCAGTGTTGCTGAACACAGATAAACAAGGCTCTAATTTTGTCTCTTGGGCTGGTCTATAATGTGCCATCCAGGAGACAAGATGGAAAGTGAATGTCTGTATCACCTGGCTACTTTATAAAATTATTTTAGTTTACAAATAGACATGCCTGACTCGCCATGAATCATATCAGGGAGATTTCTAGCCTTCAGAAAACCTGCACAGATCTCATTATCTTTAAAGATGTGCTAATGACCCCATGACTGCAGAAAATCAAATTCCTAAAAAATGCACCAACATCTTTTGCATTTCAAAGGCGGGGCTCTGGCCAATTAAGAAGGTATGTCTATAAGGACAAAGAGGACCCTGATCGCTTTAGGAAACACCCTCAAGATTCCAAGCCTGATGCATCCTTTGTCCAAAACCCAGGAGAAGAAATAGGAAGTATATCACATGACCTCCTTCAAGCTGCTAGATCCTGTAATATCGCCATGTGAAACTGAACTCTGGAGGCCACCACTTACAAAGGGAAAATCAGAAACATCTTTCTGTTTATAGACAGGTAGACAAAGGGGAAAGCAGACTGTTTAAATTAATCCTCCGCCTGTTCATAACCCTTTATAGCGATTTCAGGTAGGGGTGTTATAATTCATCTTGGTAATATCAGCCAAAATAGGAGAAGTCCATCCAAGGTTTCTGTTCTGTGCCACTACCAAGCAACCTCTACTGGAAACTATTGTGTATATTGATATTTTGTTGGTTTAGTTGAAATTTCCCTCTTTTTCCAGTTCTCCGTATCCTGTCTTCATGGTCTAATAGTTTCCAGTCCCAAGATATCTCAACTCAGATATAAACAAGGAATAGTTGGACGGTTCGTGAAGAGCTGCTGGCTTCAGTGTTACAAAAACCGGGGTGAACCTCTGTCATCAGGAGTAGAGGGGAAGAAGATAGTGAGGAAATGTGGTCGGAATTCTCCCATCCCGCCCGCCACTGGAATTTTAGAGAATGGGTTGTAAACAATGTGAAATCCTAGTCGGGAAGAATTTTCAGCTTTTATATCAGCATGGCTGGAGAATTCTACCCATTATAAGGGCGGCACGTAGCACAGTGGTTAGCACTGCTGCTTCACAGCTCCAGGGTCCTCGGTTCGATTCCTGGCTCGGGTCACTGTCTGCGTGGAGTTTGCACATTCTCCTCGTGTCTGCGTGGGTTTCCTCCGGGTGCTCCGGTTTCCTCCCACAGTCCAAAGATTTGCGGGTTAGGTTGACTGGCCACGCTAAGAAATTGCTCCTTAGTGTCCAGGGATGTGTAGGTTAGAACAAAGAACAACACAGCATGGGAAACAGGCCCTTCGGCCCAACGAGCCCGCGCCGCCGTCCCATTGTCTCAGTGACCTATTCATGATTTTAGTCTACGCCTAATGTGCGAGGATCAGGGAGGTCCAATATAGGGACAATTTGTTACCCAATCAATCAGCCTAAAAGCGCATCTTTGGGATGTGGGAGGAAACCGGAGCACCCGGAGGAAACCCACGCAACCACGGGGAGAACGCGCAAACTCCCACAGACACAGGCCCAAATCCATGTGTCCGCACAACAACAGAGATAGTCTCTGAGCTGTCATGTTGCCCTCGAGATGGTCCAGTTTAAGCACACTAACGACATGAAGCAATAGGCAACTCCCGAAGCAACATCCAAGAGCAGCCCACTACAACCTGCCGCATGCATGCCCCTTGCTGGTCAACAAGGTGGACTTAAATGCCTGTGAAGACAAAAAATTCATTATTAAACAGGCAAAGACTGTAACATCCCTGAGGTTAGAGGGATTAGTGGGTATAATATGTAGGGATATGGGGGTAGGGCCTGGGTGGGATTGTGCTTGGTGCAGACTCGATGGGCCGAAGGGCCTCTTTCTGCACTGTAGGGTTCTATGATTATTTTTGTTGATCCTATTTCTGGCTTTAATACTTAAATATTGAAAAAATCAGATGGTATACCTATGAAAAATGGATAAACATTTTTCCCTTTCAATCTTTAATGAAAACCACTGCAACAAAATTTTCTGTATGTTTTTTCAGGTAGTTGCACCTGGAAAAGGTGCAACAGTAGTGCTGCCTAGTTTGAGGAACAGACTATATCAACAATGGTCTTTATTATTGTCTATTAGAATATAAACTGACTTTTCTGTTGTAGAATGAAATTAATCTTTGAGTGTTAGTAATGACAGTCATGCTTATTACCATGCCACTTCCCCAGAGAACTATTTTTCACAGAAGATATTGGCAGGCTAAACTAGCATGTGAATCATTACAACTGAGTTCAGTCCTATTGTCTTGCAACATTCACAAGCATATTTCAAAAACAATAGTAGAAAAGTCATCTGATTCTCTTTCCCTTCAACCTTCACTGCTCTGAAGTGCTGATGTTATCCAACTTAGGTAAAATTCAGAACACTTATGATATTGTGGAGATGGAGCCTGAGTTGCTGTAAGTCAATTTAAATTCAAGAGGCCTGCTCTGTGATTTGATGTTATGGGAGTTTCAGAAGTGACTTTAACTAGCATATTTATAAACACTTTAAAGAAAAATGAATTTATAACAGACTAACTACTTTGCAATTGAACTCCACAATTTTCAGTAGGCTTTGACCTGCTGTCAGCTTTCACATAAACTTCAAAGTGCACTTGACTGGATACTGATCTTTCAACTTTGGATCCTGCATTTGAATCCAGTTCAAGGAAATGAATTGAAGTTTTCTTTCCCTGCTTGTTGCAATACTCAAATTAATGCAGGACAGCTTCAATTAAATTCCTCCTGGGCCTACAGCATTCAACTGTTAACAATTGTCAATCTCAATCCATGATGGATTTGTAGTACAGTAGTGTTAGGAAAATATTGCAGGGTATTTTTGAACTTTGAAAGTGCTATGCTTTTTTTTCCTGATGAGACCACCCATTCTTGTAGTAAGTATAAACATGCTTGGACGTAGTACAGCTAGCTGCAATGTCAAGTTCCTTCTGTTCTGACTCAACCTTGTGTCTTAACATCACCTCAGCCAAGCACCCTATACTGTGTTTGTGTGGTATTTCAATTTTTCATATTAACCATCCATCATGGATTGAGATTGACAGTTGTTAACAGTTGAATGCTGTAGGCCCAGGAGGAATTTAATTGAAGCTGTCCTGCATTCATTTCTGAGTATTGCAACAAGCAGAGAAAGAAAACTTCCATTCATTTCCTCGAGCTGGATTCAAATGCAGGATTCAAAACTGAAAGATCAGTATCCAGTCAAATGCACACAATCTTCCAATTCTGAAAGCTTTATTCTGTGCACCTTGTAGGTTTACCATTCCTTTCTGAAAAGCAGCAAAATGTTGGGCTAGGTGCAAGGTATTGCTCACACATCATACCATTCAACTACCCAGGCTATAATTTCCAGAATTTCTTGCTGAATTTCCTTGCCTCTCTAGCCTCAATGGCATTATTTTACATTACCATCTGTACACCTGATTGGCACAAATAACTATTTAATTAAATAGCAATAAATCACAACCAAACAGATGTATATATTAATGAATCAGTAGCATCTTGAGGAAAAAAAGAATGGGACAGTAGAAGTTGTGAATTTTTCCCTTGCCATCTTCAACTATGAATCTGTTGAATAATGTTGAACACGTCTATGTTACAGCTGCAAGTACAGCTCTATTCAAATCAGGCTTCGAAAACATTTCCACTAGCTTCAGAAGTTTTTCTAAACAAGCATACTTTGTTAATCCTGTGAGAATATTGAAGGAAATCATCTGCTTCAAGACTTGCTTACTAGAGTGGGTAAAATAGAGGAATACTTCAACATTCAAAACATAACTGCATCTACTCGATAGAGTTCTGTCATATGAATAGATGTCTACCTGTTCCTAGGGTGTGATCAGGATTAAATTCATCTTTGAAACTTCACTACCTTAAAAACCAACTGTTTAAGGAACAAGCTAATTTCAGTTAGCGGAATAATAACATTTTTAACACCTTGTCTCCCATAATAGAGTTGGTTATATTCTTTGTGTCATGTCAATGATGCAGACTTTAAGACTTGTCACAGACTGGGTAATGATAACTGTTATACCTTCAATTCTCTTGGCTCTCAATTTTTTATTGGCTTGTACGCCTGACTTCAGCTACCAGACACACGAATGAAGCCAAACTACAATCTCCACATGTCCTCACTGTGTGCTTGTCTGCATGTGTCTGTCAGGAAGGAGATTAGGGAGTGGACGTAGGTTGACGTTTTGGCTCATATATTAACAGTATGAGATCAGCTGTCGCTCTACCCTAACAGGTAACATATATGAATATCCAACAATTTACTACTTTCTCATCTGTATCATGAAGTCTCTTAAAATCTAGTAGAAATACACATTACACCATACTATGCAAAATTCTATTTTGCTGCTTGTGATTATTTTTAGTGGTAGTTTGGGCAATAATGGAGGGCAGCTAAGGGAAGCTTTGCATTTCCACAAATTCAAGCTGACTGGGGTAATGAGGTTCAAAGGAGTTGGAGTTGTCCTGGTGAGAAATACAAATCTGATTTGTATTTATAACCTCTTAAAATACCTATGATTTAATTGCTGCGCCATTCAACTACCCAGGCTATAATTTCCAGAATTTCTTGCTGAATTTCCTTGCCTCTCTAGCCTCAATGGCATTATTTTAAAGACCATCAACTTTTGATCGTTTGCCCTAATAACTCCACTTGAGGCTCAGTATCAAATTTTGATGGCTAACACTCCTGTGAAATGCTTTGGTACATTTGATTACATTAAAGGGATGTATAGACCTCTGACAACTTCTGTTACCTAGATCTGCTGAACCAGTTTTCAGATCTATAATGATCTGGTTGGATTGTTTAGACTTCTGATCTTACAAATAAAAGTAATAATGAACATAAGAAATAGGAGCAGGAGTAGGCCATCTAGCCCTTCGAGCCTGCCCCGCCATTCAGTAAGATCATGGCTGATCTGTCGCTGCTCAGTTCCACTTTCCCGCCCTCTCCCCATAACCCTTAATCCCCTCTCTTATCAAAAACCCATCAACCCGCGTCTTAAAAATATTTAGCGAGGCAGCCTCCACCTCTTCAACGGGCAGAGAATTCCAGAGATTCACCACCCTTTGAGTGAAGAAGTTCCTCCTCAACTCCGTTCTAAACCGCCCCCCTTTTATCTTGAGGCTGTGCCCCCTAGTCCTACTGTCTTTTTTGAGCGGGAAGAGTCTCTCCACCTCTATCCTATCCATCCCATTCATCATCTTATACGTCTCAATGAAATCTCCCCTCATTCTTCTAAACTCTAACGAGTACAAGCCCAGTTTATTCAGCCTCTCCTCATAGCTCAACCCCCTCAACTCCGGTATCAGCCTAGTAAACCTCCTCTGCACTCCCTCCAAGGCCAAAATATCTTTGCGCAGGTGCGGCGCCCAAAACTGCACACAGTACTCCAGCTGCGGCCTCACCAATGCCGTATACAGCTGCAGCAAGACCTCCCTACTTTTATATTCAATCCCCCTCGCTATGAAGGCCAGCATCCCATTCGCCTTCCTGACCACCTGCTGCACCTGCAAGCTGGGTTTTTGCGACTCATGCACAAGGACCCCGACGTCCCTCTGCACCGTCGCCTGCTGCAGTTTTTCGCCCCGTAAGTAATAGTCCTTCCTACCATTCTTCCTACCAAAGTGGACAATGAAAGCGTTTGAGATGAGCCAAAATGCCCATTCTTTTTTAAAAGAAGACCTCATTTTCTGCAGAAGCATATTCGAAGATCCGCATAGAAACCTGTGTTAATGGAAAATGGTAGCTTGGCAATGTCACTGAACTCCTAATCCACAGGCGCACAGCTGCTGGTGGAATTGAAATTCAATTAATAAATTTGAAATCGTAAAGTTAGTTTCAGTAATGGTGACCATGACAACTATCATGATTGTTGTAAAAACCTACCTGGTTCACTAATGCCCTTTAGTGAGGAAATCTGCCACCATTATGCAGTCTGGCCCACAATGTGACTCCAGACCCACAGATTAACTCATAACTGGCTTCTGAAATGTCTTAACAAACCACTCAGTTCAAGGGAAATTAGGGATGGGTAACAAATAATGGGTGGAGGGTGGCTAGATGGGTCATGAGGGATGGATAGTTAGAGTTGGGGCAGTGGCTGGTCATGTCAAGGACTGATGGGTTAGTGATGGACAGTCAGGTCATGAGCGTGGGCATTTGGTTTGGGCGAGTGGCTAACCAGGTCCGGAGTCAGTGGAATCGATAGTTGATTCAGGGAATGAGTGGTTGGATTGTGAGGGTGAATAGTCAGGTCAAGTCAGGGCTGTTGGGGAGGTTAATTGGGATCGGCGAGGGGGGGATGGGGGGAGGAGGGGAGTTGGGTGTTGGTAAATTGGGTTAGGTTGCATGTTAATCATTGACCTACAGCACAGATAAAACAGTGCAACAACCCTAGGATAATTATCCAGCTAAGTACTTTAGTGTGTCTCTAGCCCAAACCTACAACACTGAGATCAGTGTAAGACATTCATGGAAATTCCCAGGCAACATAAGTAAACCCATCAGAAGTTTAAATCTCCCAGGTAATTACAGTGCATGTGGCTGGGTCAGGACTTCCTCACTGACCTGACATGCACCAACAACATGTTAATTACATCATCGTTCCAAATAAGAGAAGATCTGGCCCAAAAGATTTAAACGCTTCCCATAGTGTTGCTACCTTGTAGAGCAGGGACCTTGAAGAGATTGGATGAACTTGACAGCATGCTAGAAATGAGGCGCGAATCTGCTGATAAATGCAGCATGTTTTAGCTATAAGCCAGAAATTCCATTTGGGACACAGGTTGTCAATTTAAATATAATATCTCAATCTCCGTTGAACTAGCTGATACTAAAATTTAACTGGCTGACCAGGTTTCCCCGACTTCCTGGAACTTGCTAATGAAAGCCTGGCAAGAATAGAAAGGCAATTCAATGGATTGAACAAATAATGGGCAAAAATCCAATGAGTACTATGACCTCAGACCTGTTTCCTTGCCTAAGGAAGTGCATACTTCTGTGAGTATCCCACCAATATTTTGGAGGCGATTCCCACTACTTTTGAGTTTTGCATGTTTAGTCCAGGCTTTCCATCTAGTAAACATCAGTGCAGTATTTACATAACTAAATCTGGATCACATGAAATACATGAAAAACTGCAGCAACAACCTTTTCACCAACCTGTAATTCCACAAGAGAGTGAGATGAGTACAGCGATAAGCTCACATGAGGTGATAGACCCAAATAGGATTATTAAGCAGAGGATTAACTTCCTGAATATGAGCACCGGTGCTTCATGGGGCTGAGGTTATTGCATCAAGAGATGGCTGATATTAGCAACCTGCTACTGAATAGACCTTGTGACAATATAAGACCATGAATCATAAGAAATAGTGTTAGGCGTGGATCATTTGGATACTCGAGCCTGCTCTGCCATTCGACAGGATCATGGCTGATCCAACATTCCTCATTTTCACTTTCCTGCCTTTTCCCCCAACCCTCAATTCCCTTACCAATCAACAATCTTACCTACCTCAGCTTTAAGTATACTGGGGGGAATCTTCCCCCTACAACTCTCTGTGCCAAGGAGTTCCAAAGACACACAACCCTCTGAGAGAAGAGATTCCTCCTCATCTCAGTCTTAAATTGGTGACCCTTTAGTCTGAGACGATGCACTCTGGTCTGAGACTCTCTCATGAGAGAATACATCCACTCAGCATTTACCTGTAAAGCACTGTAAGAGTCTTGAATGTTTCAATGAGATCATCTCTTATTCTTCTAAATTCAATTGAGTCCCAACCTGTTCAATCTTTCCTCATAAAACAATCTTGTCAGCATCTATTAAAGTGAGCACTGCCTTCCTGTTACTTACCTATGGCTCCTTCCGAGATCTGAAGGAGTTACTTTCAGAATTTCCTGATCTGTTGTCCTCTCGTGCATCACACTGGTGATCAGTGCAATTACTTGAGCTGGAAATTGTGTCACGGATAAGCCTAGTCAGAGCGAACAGGTACTTGGCTTGATGGCTCCGGCTGGCTTCCCATAGATCCAAGAAGTTATCGGCTGTAGTCAAGTGGTAATCAAGATGTTCTCCAAATCACCTGCATTTATTATCAACCACAAGGGCAAGCGCAACTCATGTGAAACACAAAAAGATGATCGTGTTTGCGTGCAGGATTCCCAGTGGACTATCATGATGCTTTTGTCCTGCAGTAGTCCAATCTCGCTCTTCACATCTCAGTGCAGAGTTAGTGCTGACTCTTTGAAAACCAGTGCTGTCTTCTGAGGATGTAGTTGATGACACCTTTTAGGAGTCCAAACAGCGAGGCCCAGAAGAAATAAAATTGGAGCCAGAGCATGAGAAATTCAATCAAATTGCTGAAGATATGTTTCTGGTGCCTGGATAAGTCAGAGTACCTTTCAGTATGTACAATCCAGGTCTTGATAATGATAGTGGTGTGTTGCGCTCTGCACAACATAGCACATGAACGAGGCAGAAGATGCTGAGGAGGAGCCATATCAGAAGCATGCAGGGGGAGAACAGGAGCAATAGGCGAAGGAGGAACAATTGTTGTGGCAGAGGCACCAACAGTGATGTGCATTATTGCTAAGGATGCCCGAGTTGACCTAATTCTGATATGAATTAGTTAGGAACCCATCTAGAAGTGGCATTCTAAATCCACTTAGCTACCACAGTCTAACAATCTAAACACCCTTTGTGTAGCTACAAATCTGTTTCTTTTTCTTCTACTCCCACATGGTGAACTCCTCTGCCTTCAATATAAATCAAGGCTCTGATTGCTGAAATGTTCTGAGATTACATCATCTGGATTTCGGAGCCCGTGAATTCCTCAATCGTTGAGACAGGTGGGTGGCACTGTGTGGAGCATTGAATGAGGAAGTGGGATAGGAACAATGGGTGAGAAATGGAAGGACTTAGAGCAATCTCTTAACTTCTGGGAACCCCTTCTCTATCTTCCCTCCTTTCCTGTCAGGGCCACGTCATCATGATATTTCAGTAGCCACTGTATGAAGTCAACATGAATGAATGGCATATGCCATGTGGTTGCACATTTTTAATTCTATCACCAGATAGTTGGGAGATTTCCAATGTCTCCCCATCTTTAATGACAAAGCATGCTAAGACCTGATCCATTTCCATTACCATCTCTCTTCTGCAGCTCTCAATATAGTGATAGCTTAAGGGACATCTTCACTTCTCTGTCTGTCCCTGCCTTTCTGTGCTCTCTTTCCTTCAAGGAGGAAATGAAAGGACTGATGGAAGGTGTAGAGTGGATGTACGGACAACATTTGTTGACAGTTACAGCAAAGGATAGTCATTACATTGCATTAAAGTGGACAGATGTCAATGATTTGGATGTTAGGCAATACATAGACAGACAGGGCTGGGTGCAACTGCAGGATTAGTTGACGAGGAGTAGCGAACAGGAGTGGATTTGCCAAGGCAGATCGAGGAACATTTGCGTTAGGCACACATCAGGGTATTTTTGAAAATGTCATTGCATTCATTTCCTGGCCTGATTTAGATCATGAAGCCTTTTCCATCGGACACCTCCTTTACCATCAGTAGCCATGCCACCTTGTTCACTGAGGTAAACTCCTCCTTCCCATTACCAGAGAAGCAAATCTCCCTGGAGACCACTACAGCCCATAGCACCATCTCTGGGGAGGCATCAGTAAAGAGAGGTTCATCCTTGCCACATTGTGAATACATTGCTGCAGTTAATTTCTCTGTTAAAACACCTGAATGATACTGGAACGGTCATTCTGCAGTGTTCCTTTTAAATAGTTCAGCTAACGTAGACTCATGCAGGTCAGGAAGGTTAGCAGGGTAAATATGTGCGGTTACAGGCATAGGGCCTGAGTGTGACTGTTATCGATGCAGACTCAATGGGTCAAATAGCCTCCTTCTGTACCGTAGGGATTCTGTGATCTCTACTAGGTCATCGTTAAGCCCATTTGCGCTAACTGGTCATGACACTCAGCAATCAGATGCCGATGCAGTGGTTGGGTTAAAAGGCCACTGACACACGCACTGCTGAAACCTCAGGTTCCCCATGTGCAACCTGCTGCCAGTATGCTGCCAAATTAAAATTCCACTGTTTATTTCCATTTCTCTGGAATATGTGCTTTTAAAAACAGTCAGGCTTCTGAGATCTGCAGGTCATTACATTCCACAGTGCATTGAGTAATTAGTGCTTTTTCCATTTGTTGATTAAGCAGCAATAATTGCATTACATATTACAATTAAAACAAGAGATTAAGGGTTTTACAAAAGTCACTTAAATACGCAAATTATATTAAACATTTAGTGAAATGGAGCAGATGAACTGCACAAGAATTAAAAGCAGAAAATGCTGGAAAACACCAGGTCTGATGATGTCAGTTGGTGGTGCTCGCACCAACAGAGCGAAACAGTCAATGTTTTAAGTCCACGTGATTCCAGAATTGAGTATTAAAGACTTACAGGCTATTTCTGCCTCCACAGTTCCTGCCAGACCTGCTGAACTCTTCCAACATTTTCTGTTTTTATTTCAGATTTCCAGCATGTGCAGTATTTTTACACAAGAATTGCCTTGCGACCGATCTTTTGACTAATCAAAAATGTCTTTATTTGTTTAATAAGATGTGGTGAAATGCAGCTGTTGGCTGGACTGATTATGTTATTAGGCACAAGTAGTAAACTAATAATTTAGTGACTAGTTCCGTTTTAAAGAAAGAATATTTTCAAAAATTCAAAGAAGGTGGAAAGATAGACTTGCATTTATATGGCACTTTTCATGAAGACCAGATGCATCAAAGTACTACGCAGCCAGTGATTATTTTGGATGTGTATCTATTAAAGTGAGCATGTTGTAGTATAGGAAACAGGCTTAAATTTCCACAGGTAACAGTATGCTAATGTTGAGTTGACCTGTTTTTGTGGTGTTCATTGAAAGGTAGCTTCATTGAATCTTTTCTGTTTTAACATCTGATCAAAAACACAAACTTCTGACATTGTGGCACATCCTCGGAATTGCACTGGAGTGTCAGTCTTGATTTTTGTACTCGGGCCCGGACGTGGGAATGAAATGCAGAACCCTGTGACTCAGAGGTGCAAGTGCCACCAACTGAGCCACAGCTGAGACTTCAATATCTTAACAGTATCTAGATGTTTGTGTTGATGCTGCTCTGGCACAACTTGGCTAGGGGTGTAGCTAGTCCTGGAGACGAATTAACATTTATGCTTCACAAGTGCCCGGCAATGATCACCTCCTGAGAGAAAATCTATCTCTCCCTGACGTTCAATGACACTGCCATTGTATTAATTTTCCACCATTAACATTGTGGGGAATACTAGAAATGAAACAAACCCTACAGTGCAGAAAGAGGCCATTTGGCCCATCGAGTCTGCACCAGGCACAATCCCACCCATTCCCTACCCCCATATCCCTACATATTTACCTGCTAATCCCTCTAATCTAAACATCTCAGAACACTAAGGTACAATTTTAGCATGGCCAATCAAACTAACCTGCACACCTTTGAACTGTGGGAAGAAACCCATGCAGACACAAGGTGAATGTGCAAACTCCACACAGACAGTGACCCAAGCCAGGAATCGAACCGAGGTCCCTGGAGCTGTAAAGCAGCTGCGCTAACCATGCCACCTCACTATTGACCAGAAACTGAACTAGACCAGCCACATAAATGCTGTGGATGCAAGAGCGGGTGAGAGGCTGGGAACTATGGGGCAAGTAACTCACCTCCTGACTTCCCCAAACCTGTCCACTAGCCGCAAGGCATCAGTCTGGAATATGATGAAATAGTGTAGATTTCCTGAATGATCATCAATAATGCTGAAGCTCAGCACGATCCTGGAAAAAGCAACCCATTTGATCGGCACACCATCCACCACCGCCTTGAACACTTATTCCCTCCATCACCAATGCACGGTGGCAACAGAGTGTATCATATAAAAGATGTTCTGTAACAACACCACGTCTCCTTGACAGCTATGATTTTTACCATCTACAAGAGCAAGGGCAATAGATGCATGTGGACACCATCACCTGCGAGTTCTACTTCAAGCCACTCTCTATCCTGACTTCGAGCTATATTGCAGTTCCTTCACTGTCATTGGGTCAAAATCATGGAATTCCCTTCCTAAAGTCCTTGAGTTTACCTATACCAGATGGATTGCAGCAGCTCAAGAAGGAGGCTCACCACCATCTTCTACAAGCCAATTATCAATGGGCAACAAATGCTGACTTGTCATTATACGCACATCCTATGAAACCATAAATAAATATAGAAACCAAAAGGGTGTGTTAATATTTGCAAAGGAATCCCTTTCTGAAAAATATGGAAACCACCACAACACTCACTACTGATGCATGGGTTCCCCCGCCCCCGCCATTACTAAAACATTACACTGGAAAATTGTTCTTATGCTGCCTGCACATCAGACTTTAGATGGTCTCTTTGGGAAAGCAGGCAACATGATGGCACAGTGGTTAGCTCCTTTGCCTCATAGAGCCATGGACTCAGGTTCGATTCCTAGCTTGGGTCACTGTGCGGAGTCTGCACGTTCTCCCTGTGTTTGCATGGGTTTCCACCGGGTGTCCTGGTTTTCTCCCACAGTCTGAGAGACTTGCTGGTTAGGTGTACTGGCCATGCTAAATTCTCCCTCAGTGTAACAAACGCCGGAGTGGGCGACTAGGGGATTTTCAGTAACAGTAATTTAATTGCTGTGTAAGCCTACTTATGACATAAATAAATGTCAAACAGTGTTGATTGACAGCCAGTGAGGTCAGCCTGCTTCCATCACATCAAAGACTTTTTCCTTTTCTCCAACAGAGGTCTTTGTGTTTGTGCAAAAAATGTTTTAAAGGTCTGAACAAACCAGGGAAGAGAACCAAGCTAGTAATTTACATTTTAATTATTTGTCATACTAAAACTTGCAAAAAAAATTGGTTATCCTTCCTGTAGAATATATTTCATGTAAAATAAACCAGTTGCTGGATGTGAGCTCAGTAAGGGTAAGCTTGGTCTGCCTGCCATTGATAGAAAGGAGCTCGGGATGACGTGACATGTTTCAGTAGCTGGCATATGGAATAAAGCTTCTCTATTTACCATCCCTATATCATATTGTTTAGTTAAATATTCGGTCATTAAAAAAAATCACTTTCAGATCATAGAAGAAATTAGATATCCTCACTGGAGGCATGAGTCACACTGAACCATAAACAATGTCAGGTTCAAAATTCTGGAACTTTAACGCTGGTAGATATCCTTTTCCAGCCCCCAGCACAATCATCAGCTCCCTTAGGTTGTATAATTCAAACAAATGATTGGTTTATTTAATGACTAAAATCTGTAGCAAACAGGCCCAATTATGTGGAAAATTCTCGTTTCCACTCAGAGTTCATTAAGAGTTGATGAAAGAATGATTGAAAAATGTAGATGGTCCCACCTAGGATAAAGAAAACTAGCTATAATACCAAACCTTCACACCAACCCTTCGCAATCTGAAGATATCTGTTTCCTGCATGATTGTATGTGCCTTAAGTAAAGCAATGAAACAAGAGGCACATGGTTGCCAGTGCTAGATGAAGCATCATGCATGCTCCTATTTTGCTTTATTTTATTCATTCACATAATGTGAATTGTAGGTTTTTCTTCCACATGTTGCTAGCTAGGCCAACATTTATTACCAATTCCTAATTGCCCTTAAAATGGTGGTGGTAAGCAGCCTGTTTGAACAGCTGCAGTCCAGGTGTAATACATCTACAGTGCTGTTAGGAAAGGAGTTCCAGGATCTTCTCCTAAAACCAGTAAAAATGAAAGCAAAACATCAGCTGCAAATATTAAGAACTGGAAACCCACAGATGATGCTGTGAGTATAAAACATATCCCTGAAATGCCTGGAAAGAGAAGAAGATAATTTTACACTTCAGGAATAGGTTGTTCAACAGGTTATACATTCAATAATGTGTTAACAGGAGTGTGTCCATTGTGAGTGAGATCAGGTGCCCTACAACCTTAATGTCTTGTATTTTACCTCTGAAATTGTGCTGATGCCATGATAATAATAGCTCAGTGATGACAAAAAATAGTTGCACTGTGTTTCTAAGGTAAAGTTTACCACAAGGAAATTCAAAAGTAGATCTTTTGTTTAGAAAACTACATTTTATATAAGTTTCAGTTCTAACAATGTATCTTTTAAATAAAATATTGCACCTCCAATAGCTCAAACGATAAATGCCTTGCATTTGCTAGCACTCAGCCACATGAACTGGAAAAAAAATTCTTGCTTGTTTTTTCTGTTCTGTACTAAGCTGATACTAACCAGTATATCTGCTCCTCTTTACTATTCAACCGACGTCTGAACTGTGTGTTGCCCGATGCTCAAATTTGGGTCTCAGGGCAATGCCATTAAAGTCAAGTAATCTTCTGAAATGAAGTTGTATTAATTTTTAACTTTGGACACTGATGTAAAATGAAAGTTTATTTATTAGTCACAAGTAAGACTCACATTAATTTCCCTAGTCGCCACACTTCGGCACCTGTTTGGGTCAGTGCACCTAACCAGCACGTCTTTCAGACTACAGGAGGAAACCGGAGCACTCGGAGGAAACATACGCAAATACATGGAGAACATGCAAACTCCACACAGACCGTGACCCGAGCCGGGAATTGAACCCGGGTCCCTGGCGCTGTGAGGCAGCAGTGCTAACCACTGTGCCACCATACCGCGGCACAGGCAAATTAGTTATCCATTATACAACAGTCCTGATTTTTCTGGTACTGAAATCAGAAGAAGAGAGAATAGGATTGACCATTTAATAGGTTGCCAATTCCATTTAGTCCATCTTACACCAACACCAAAGTTAAAAATGGCCTTATTGTTGAGGTTTACATGCAGAATAACAACTTGGATGAAATCCTGGTGGCCTGTGTTAACGCATCCAGTGTAGCTCAGTTTTAATAAAGATGGCAAGAAGTAACAAAAAGAAGTGACAGCTTTCACTCACTAAAAAGGACATAGTGGAAAAAAGATGATAAGAAGACGGCTGAATGGCATTATAGGTGCTCAACCCATACGAAGGAGCTCAGATCTTCTTGTGAGGGATCCTCTTGGAATGAGTGATCACAATATGGTTGAATTCTAATACAGATGGAGGGTGAGAAAGTAGGGTCCCAAACCTGCTTGAACAGAGAGAGCAGAATTGGCTAATGTGGACTGGGAGCGCAGACTAGTTGGCAGGACAGCTGAGGAACAGTGGAGGATTTTTAAGGAGATTTTTCTCAGTACTCAGCAAAAATATATTCCGGTGATAAAGAAGGAATGTAAGAAAAGGGATAACCAGCTGTGGATAACTAAGGAAATAAAGCAGAGTATTAAATTAAAAACCGATGCATACAGAGTGGCCAAAACTAGTGGGGAATTAGAAGATTGGGAAAGTTTTAAAAAAAAATAAAGAACTACTAAGAAAGTGATAAAGAAGGGAAAGACAGATTATGAAATTAAACTAGCACAAAATGTAAAACCTGATCGTAAAAGTTTTTACAAATATATAAAAAGGAAAAGAGCGACTGAAGTAAACATTGGATCCTTAGAAGACGAGAAGAGGGATTTAATAATGGGAAACAGGGAAATGGCCAAGGCCTTAAACAAGCTTTTTGTGTCAGTCTTCACGGTAGAGGACACAAAAAGCTTACCAAAAATTGACGGTCGTGGGACTGTAGGGGGTGAAGACCTTAAAACAATTACTATTGCTAAAGAGGTAGTGCTTGGTAGGCTAATGGGACTAAAAGTAGACAAGTCCCTGGGCCCGGATGGAATGCATCCCAGGGTACTGAAAGAAATGGCAGAACTAATAGCTGCATTAATTGTAATTTATCAAAATTTGCTGGACTCTGGGGAGGTGCCAGCTGATTAGCTGTTTTCCAATGTGACACCACTCTTTAAAAAAGGAGGTAGACAAAAGGTGGGTAACTACAGGCCGGTTAGCCTAACGTCTGTAGTTGGGAAAATGCTGGAATCCATCATTAAGGAAGAAATAGCAGGACACCTGGAAAAGAATGGTTTAGTCAAGCAGATGCAGCATAGATTCATGAAGGGAAAGTCGTGTTTGACGAATTTACTGGATTTTTATGAAGATGTAACGAGTTGACAGAGGAGAACCGGTGTATGTGGTGTTTTTAGATGTCCAGAAGGCATTCGATAAGGTGTCTCACAAAAGGTTGCTGCAAAAGATTAAGGTACACGGAGTTGGGGGTAAAGTGTTAGAGTGGACTGAGGATTAGCTATCTGACAAGAAGCAGAGAGTTGGAATAAATGGGTGCTTTTCCGGTTGGCATTTGGTGACTAGTGATGTGCCACGGGGATTGGTGCTGGGGCCTCAACTGTTCACCATATACATCGACGATCTGAAGGAGGGGACCGAGTGTAGGGTAACAATGTTTGTTGATGACGCTAGATGAGTGGGAAAGCAAATTGCATGGAGACGCGGGAAGTCTGCAGAGAGATCTGGATAGGCTAAGTGAGCGGCAGATGGAGTATAACGTTGGCAAATGTGAGGTTATCCACTTTGGAAGGAATAATAGTAAAATGGACTATTATTTAAATGGTGAAAAATTACAACATGCTACTGTGCAGAGGGACCTGGGGGTCCTTGTGCATGAATCACAAAAACTCAGTTTACAGGTGCAGCAGGTGATCAAGAAAGCAAATGGAATGTTGGCCTTTATCACGAGGGGGATGGAGTATAAAAGCAGGGAGATCTTGCTGCAATTGTACAAGGTACTGGTGAGGCCGCAACTAGAATACTGTGTGCAATTTTGGTCCCCTTATTTGTGAAAGGGTATATTGGCCTTGGAGGGAGTGCAGAGAAGGTTCATCAGGTTGATACCGGAGATGAGGGGGTTGGCTTATGAGGAGAGACTGAGTAGATTGGACCTGTGCTCATTGGCGTTTAGAAGGCTGAGGGGAGATCTTATAAAAACATATAAGATAATGAAGGGGCTAGACAGGGTGGCGGCAGAGATATTATTTCCACTTAGAAAGGAAACAAGAACTAGAGGGCACAGCCTCAAAATAAGGGGGAGTCAGTTTAGAACAGAGTTGAGGAGGAACAACTTCTCCGAGGGTAGTGAATCTTTACTCACTAAATATATTTAAGACACGGGTAGATAGGTTTTTGGTAGGCAAGGGGATTAAGGGTTATGGGGAGAAAGCGGGAAAGTGGAACTGAGCCACTTCAGATCAGCCATGATCTTCTTGAATGGCGGGGCAGGCTCGAGGGGCTAGATGGCCTACTCCTGCTCCTATTTCTTACGTTCTTATGAATTGATCCAGAAAATTGATCTGGTGGCCATTACAGAGACGTGACTGCAAGGTGACAGGGACTGGGAGCTGAATGTCCAGGGGTATCAAGTGTTTAGGAAGGATAGGCAGGAGGAAAGAGGGGGTGGCGTAGCTCTGTTGATTAAGGATAGCATCAAGGTGGTAGCAAGGGATGATATTGGAGCCAAAGAGCAGAAAGTGGAATCGTTGTGGGTGGAGATTAGGAACAGCAAAGGGAGGAAGACGCTGGTGGGTGTCGTCTATAGGCCCCCGAATAATGATCTGGAGGTGGGGCGGGCTGTTAACGCGCAAATAAGTGCGGTGTGCAGGAATGGGACGGCCGTAGTTGTGGGGGATTTCAATCTGCATATTGATTGGTCGACCCATGTTGGATGCGGTGGGCTCGAGGAGGAGTTCTTGGAATGCTGCCGGGATAATTGCCTTGAACAGTGTGTGTTGGAGCCGACGAGGGAGCGAGCTATCTTGGATCTGGTGTTATGTAATGAGGCGGGTAGAATTAGGGACCTTGCGGTGAAGGATCCTCTTGGAGAGAGTGATCATTGTATGGTGGAGTTTCTGGTGCAGATGGAGGAGGAGAAAGTGGGTCCCGGACACGCGTCCTTTGTTTGAATAGAGGGGAGTATGGTAGGATGAGAGAAGAATTGGCGAATGTTGACGGGGGGAGCGCGTTGGAGGGAGGGTCTGCTGAGGAGCAGTGGCGGATCTTTAAGGAGATCTTTCTTGGTGCTCAGCAGAAATTTATTCCGATGGTCAAAAAGGACCGTAGGAGGAGAGGTAATAAGCCGTGGATAACGAAGGAGGTGAAGGAAAGTGTTAAATTAAAAGCGGAGGAATTTAGAGTAGCTAAGAGTAGTGGGCGAGAAGAGGATTGGGAGAGGTTTAAATGTCAACAAAGATTGACAAAGAAGTTGATAAAGGAGGGTAGGAGGAACTATGAAGCTGGGCTAGCGCTTAATATAAAAAAGGATAGCAAGAGTTTTTATAAATATATAAAAAGGAAGAGGCTGGCTAGGGTGAACGTTGGTCCTTTAGAGGATGAGAAAGGGGGCCTAGTGGTAGGGGATGGGGATATGGCTAAGGTATTGAATAACTTTTTTGTTTCTGTCTTCACGGAGGAGGACGTGAATAATTTGCTGGGTGTTAGCGATGGAAAGGTGGTAGGACTGGAGGGTCTTAATGACATTACTGTTACTAGAGAGGCGGTGCTCGACAGACTGGAGGAGCTGATTGTGGACAAGTCCCCAGGACTGGATGGAATGCATCCGAGGGTTCTGAAAGAAATGGCGGAGGTTATAGTGGATGCCTTGGTTATTTTCCAGACGTCGCTGGATTCCGGGGAAGTGCCGGAAGATTGGAAAACGGCTAATGTTACGCCGTTGTTTAAGAAGGGTGCCGGGCAAAAGGCAGGGAATTATAGGCCGGTTAGTTTAACGTCTGTTGTAGGTAAAATGTTAGAATCCGTCATTAAGGAGGAAATTGCGAGGCATCTTGAAGGGAATTGCTTGATAGAGCAGACGCAGCACGGTTTCATTAAAGGGAAGTCGTGTCTGACAAATTTACTGGAGTTCTATGAGGATGTGTCTAGGGCAGTGGATAGAGGAGAGCCGGTGGATGTGGTCTTTCTTGATTTTCAGAAGGCGTTTGACAAAGTACCTCATAAGAGGTTATTGCAGACGGTCGGGGGACATGGAGTTGGGGGTAGGGTGTTAGCGTGGATAGAGGATTGGTTGTCAAATAGGAGGCAGAGAGTGGGGGTCAACGGGTGCTATTCGGATTGGCGGATAGTGACTAGTGGAGTGCCCCAGGGGTCGGTGCTGGGGCCTCAGCTTTTTACCATTTATATAGATGATCTGGAGGAGGGAACCGAGTGTAGGGTGTTGAAATTTGCTGATGACACCAAGATTGGGGGAACGGCAAATTGTGCAGAGGGTGTGGAGAGTCTGCAGAAGGATCTAGATAGGCTGGGCGAATGGGCCAGGAAATGGCAAATGGAATTTAATGTTGGCAAGTGTGAGGTGGTCCACTTTGGTAGGAAGAATGGTAGGAAGGACTATTACTTACGTGGCGAGAAACTGCAGCAGGCGACGGTGCAGAGGGACCTCGGGGTCCTTGTGCATGAGTCGCAAAAACCCAGCTAGCAGGTGGTCAGGAAGGCGAATGGGATGCTGGCCTTCATAGCGAGGGGGATTGAATATAAAAGTAGGGAGGTTTTGCGGCAGCTGTATGGGGCATTGGTGAGGCCGCAGCTGGAGTACTGTGTGCAGTTTTGGGCGCCGCACCTGCGCAAAGATATTTTGGCCTTGGAGGGAGTGCAGAGGAGGTTTACTAGGCTGATACCGGAGTTGAGGGGGTTGAGCTATGAGGAGGGGCTGAATAAACTAGGCTTGTACTCGTTAGAGTTTAGAAGAATGAGGGGAGATCTCATTGAGACGTATAAGATGATGAATGGGATGGATAGGATAGAGGTGGAGAGACTCTTCCCGCTCAAAAAAGACAGTAGGACTAGGGGGCACAGCCTCAAGATAAAGGGGGGGCGGTTTAGAACGGAGTTGAGGAGGAACCTCTTCACTCAAAGGGTGGTGAATCTCTGGAATTCTCTGCCCGTTGAAGTGGTGGAGGCTGCCTCGCTAAATATTTTTAAGACGCGGGTTGATGGGTTTTTGATAAGAGAGGGGATTAAGGGTTATGGGGAGAGGGCGGGAAAGTGGAACTGAGCCACGACAGATCAACCATGATCTTATTGAATGGCGGGGCAGGCTCGAAGGGCTAGATGGCCTACTCCTGCTCCTATTTCTTATGTTCTTATGTTCTTAAAATTACAATGGACAGCTGAATATTTTCCTGAATATTTGTACATTTTATTGTACATTAAAATAATATTTTACTGAAGTACTTGCATTTTAGGTATTTAAAATATGTGAAAAATAACACATTTCTCATTGTGACTGCATGGCTGAAATACACAAACACTGTAATATTTAAAAATGCAAAGAAATTGAAAAATTTCTCACTGACTAAAACCAAATCTGCAAGAGGAGTATGTTATGTTTTAAACAGATGGCAAACTCCTGCAATAGCACTCTGATGTAATCGTATATACAGATATAGAGTTTGATTCACACTTGAAATACTGTAAATTGTGACCTTTTATCATTTGATTCATTATTGTGGGGTTACTGCGTCCTGTGACTGGCATTGCAATGACACTTTTAACATATGACTCAACTGGACTAGTCATTTATTGTAATGTATCCCAAAAACAAAGCTAGAAAAGCTGACAACGTCCAGAAGGAAAATGCCTTGGATGGAAGTTCTTACTAAAAGTACAGTATTGCCGAAAAGCAACACATGTTGCTGAACCTTTTTGTCTTGCACTCATCAGGTCATGTTCAAGAACGCCTAATTTCAAACAATCATTGCAGTTTTACGCTTGAGAGAAAAGGGTATTCATTGGTTGGCAAGTCGACTTGGGTTGGCTGAAGCATGGTCATGAAGAAAGCAACAGAAAATTGAGCTCCTATGTTCCTGGGTAATTCAAAAAAGGTGCACATTTTGAATATATTCTTTTTGTTTGCAGAAAATGATTCTCTGTGTATTAATGTCTGTCAGTTCTACGTAGCATAAATTAGTTAGATTAATTATCTTAAATTGGTTGAGGCATTGCCATAGAGAAATGCCAATCAGAGTCAACTTGAGCCAGCCTCAGTATCTGCTGTCAAGCCCCTTCTAATCTTGTATGTTTCGATGAGCTCACCTTTCGTTATTCTAAACTCCAGAGAACATGAGCCCAATTTGCTCAGCCTCTCATCATCAGAAAACCTTCTCACCCCATCGATCAATCTGGTAAACCTTCACTCTACTGCCTCCAATGCAAGTATATCTTTCCTTAAAGTACAAAGACCAAAATTGCATACAATATTCCAGGTGGTCTCCAAAGCTCCATGCAATTGTAATGAGATTTATTTATTCTTGTACTATAATTTCCTTGCATTAAAGATTAACATGCCATTTGCTTTCCTAATTATTTGTTGTACCTGCGTGCTAGCTTTTTACGTTCCTTGTAAGAGTATGTCCAAGTTTATCTGAACATCAAATGTACAAACAATTAGGAAAGCAAATGGCATGTTAGTCTTTAACTATCTCTGCTGGCTTCCCTTTGTCTATCCTGCTAGTTACATGCTCAATGACTTGTTCCAATCATGCTATGCTTTTCTAAGTACACTGTTAAGACCCCCTTAGTAATAGATTCCAGCACTTCCCTGATGACCGAATTGGCCTGTAGTTCCCTGTTTTCTCAAGTTCCTTCAGTGATTTTTCTCTGCTAATATTAAGAATTGGGGAAAATTAAGATATAAACAAAGTAAAAACAGAGTTTCTTGGAGGCAGATGGTTGGAAAAATTGAGATTGAATTGACCTAATAGTGAAAAAAACAAGTATTTTACTTAAGTGATGAGAAAAAATGGTGCTGTAGAAGAGGTAACTTAAAAGTAAAGAGATATCAAAATTGTCACATACCTGACAAAAGCTGAATCCACAGGGGGATGAAATCAAAGGGAAATAAATGGTATAACTTCAGAACGAAGAAGAACAGAGAGAGTGACAAGTAACATTAGAATTGCAGCAAGTCGCAGGTATAGTCTCCTGAGAGAAGCAGCCGCTTTCTGCCTTCGTTGAACCAGAAGACTGTTGCTCAGATGTGGCCACATGTGGCAATTATTTGCTGGATTTAGCTCATAGAGTTACTTAATATTGGATGTTGTTGGGGAAAAGGGGTGTGTCAAAGTTCGGGTAAATGTAGGTAATTTGGGGACTAAGGGATAGTTTCATGTAACATTGTGTGTGCATACGCATTAGCATCCTTAAGTGTTGTAGAGTATTTTAGGCCGCCTTGTCAATTCTTGTGAATTTTTGTTTTTCGGTCGTTATTAAATATTCTTTATTAATTGTTCATACAATGATTGGACTGTTTCCTCATTGGGTTGTACATGGTTCCTCACATAATACCAAAACCCAAACACATACACCACTACAAACTGCCAAATAACCTTTCTGGATTTTGGAATACCCTCACATTTAACATCAGTGTGGTTTGTAACAATATTAATTACCTTAATGTCCTTACTCTTATTAACCCCTAGGTTCCCCTCTATTTCTGGTATATAATCTATGACGACAGACGCAATATTTTTTCATTGTCTCTCCCAATTCCTCATTCCCCATGATAATTTTTCCTCAGGGAATGATGCTTACTTTAGCTAATTTCTTCCTTTTTATATACTTGTAAACGCTCTGACAATCTGTACTTCTATTCCCGGCTAGTCTATTCTCATGCTCTAATTTTTTCTTTCTTATCAACTTTTTGTGGCCCTTTGCTGGTTTATAAAACACTTACAATCCTCAGACTTATTATTATTCTTCGCAATATTATAATCTCCTCTTTTAATCTAATACTATTTTTAACATCTTTGGTAAGCTAAAGCTTGCTCTTTCTGAGTTTTTGTTTCTCAATATAATTTTGTTGTTGATCATTTTGAATTCAACTGTGTAATTACTGTTAGTGGGCTAATAAAACTTCATCCAACTGAGTTTTCTGACCTTTGCAATTACTCATCTTTACCCATACTGGTTTTACTGCCTTATTTTCTGAATTATGTTCCATTCTTGTTAACGTCCTGTGTTATTCTTTCAAAATATTGTGTACCTTGGAATATTTATTTTCCAGTGTTAGTCATTTTGTAACTATGTCCTTGTAATGTAGATTCAATCTAAACCATTTATCACTATTTATGCCACTGGTTCATCTAGCTTATTTTGGATGTTTCATGCATTTAGATAAAGTGACTTCAATTTTATTTTTACTACCATTTCCTGCATGGATGGCCCTTACTCTTTGCACTATCAACATTAAACTCTCTGTCCCTTCCTCTCCTACTCAGCTTGTCTTTACTAAATAAAAAGGGGAAGTGCTAGAAATACTGAGCTGGTCTGGCAGCTTCTGTAGTGAGAGAAAGAGTTAATGTTTTGAATTGAATTTGACCCTTTCAAATTTGACCTTTCACTCTAATGGTGGAAAATGCTTACTCAGTAGTTCCAAAGTTTACCTGCGGTACTCTAGCCCTGCCAAGAAGCCATGAACCTTAAGATAAATGTATTAATTATTAGATTATGCTCTTGTGATTCAAAATGTGAAATGGAGTCTACTCATTCTAAAGATGATGTTGTTTGGAAGGTCTTTGACGTGTTGGGTTGATGCATATAGGAAACAGATTAACTGTTTTAAACTTTTCCAATTGTTTGTCTACCTGACTGCTCTCCCAGATGGTGGTAATTCTTTTTAAAGAGAACTTTTCATAAAATTTGCTGCCAAAAACCAGCCAAATACAGAGAATTAAGTTTGCACTGCAGAAGACGCATTTCATTTCGAACAGCATATTTATTCACAGTGGGTGGGTTATCACATTCTGTTTCAAAATGTGTGAGATTAGAGCAACCCACGGCAACTTCCTGCCAATATGTTTGTCTAATTATCAATGTCCACATTGGCCTGCAGTGCCTACTATTCACATAGATGGCGCTCTGATAAAGGTTTCCTGTGTTAAGTATGCTTGTGCCAATATTATGTGCCAGTCAGAACTGCTTACAGATATGAATTATCTAAGCAAAAGAGGGCAAATAAAAATGAAGAGAAATAGGAACTTTGAAAGTGGTTAGAGGGATTAATGGTGGAAGTTATTGGAATTGGTAAAAGTGATCAAATGTCAAAGCAGTAAAATGCCTAGAAAGCTGGACCAGTAAAAGTAACTGTTAATCACGACTTGTTAAAGAAACTGGAAACTGAGTAATTGTAACAACTAAGTGGTATTAAAACTGGGATAAATTACAAGTACCAAAATATTAAAAATTTGGGAGTAGTAAACTCAGCATGAAAAATCTGGACTATGGAAATTCAGAAAAATTGATACCTCAAATGGATAAAAATCTAATGTAATGAAAGCTTTAAAAAGCCCATCCCTGAGTTATCATTTTCCTGGTTTTTATCCCCCAGTTCCTCCAACTACACACTATTGCTCCCCCTACTTCCTTTACTGCCAAAGTAGTTTCCTCATTTTGCTTCCACTGAGGGAGTTACTTCCTTTCTTGCTCCTTTCACAATCTGTTGCCTTGTCTTTTCTCTCCTGCTCCCTTTGTTTTACTTTCCTGCCCTATTCAACATCTTTCTATCTGACTGTTCATTCTGCCCTTTGTCCTCCACAGTCCCACCTCCTTTTCTTGTCTCTCTTCCTTACCACTGCCTCTCCTCACTCTTTCTTCTCACTTCCTCTCTTGACTCCTTCATCCTGTTTGATCCAATTTATCCTCTGGCTCTATAACTGCTGTAAGAAGTCTCACAACACCAGGTTAAAGTCCAACAGGTTTATTTGGTAGCAAATGCCACTAGCTTTTGGGGCTCTGCCCCTTTGTCAGGTGAGTGGGAGTTCTGATCACAAACAGAGCATGTAAAGACACGCTGAGTGTACAGAATACTGATTAGAATGCGAGTCTTTACAGCTAATCAAGTCTTAAAGGTGCAGACAATGTGAGTGGAGATAGCATTAAGCATAGGTTAAAGAGATGTGTATTGTCTCAAGACAGAACAGTAAGTGAAATGTTGCAAGCTCAGGCAAGTCGTGGGGGTTACAAATAGTGTGACGTGAACTCAAGATCCCAGTTGAGGCTGTTCTCGTGTGCGGAACTTGGCTATCGGTTTCTGCTCAGTGACTCTATGCTGTCGTGTGTCATGAAGGCCGCCTTGGAGAACACTCACCCGAAGATTAGAGGCCAAATGCCCATGACCACTGAAGTGTTCGCCAACAGGAAGAAAACAGTCTTGCCTGGTGATTGTCGAACAGTGTTCATTCACCTGTTGTCATAGCATCTGCATAGTCTCCCCAGTGTATCATGCTTCGGGACATCCTTTCCTGCAGCGTTCAGTCTCTGATCTTCAGGCGAGCATTCTCCAAGGCAGCCTTCACGACACACAGCACAGAGTCGCTGAGCAGAGACTGATAGCCAAGTTCCACACACATCAGGGTGGCCTCAACCGGGATGTTGGGTTCATGTCACACTATCTGTAACCCCCATGACTTGCCAGGTCTTGCAACATCTCACTTACTGTCCTGTCTACACATCTCTTTAAACCTATGCTTAATGCTATCTCCATTCACATTGTCTGCACTTGATTAGCTGTAAAGATTCCATTCTAATCAGTATTCTGTAAACTGAGTGTGTGTCTTTGTATGCCCTGTTTTGTGATCAGAACTCCCCATTCATCTGATGAAGGGGCAGAGCCCCTAAAGCTAGTGGCATATCCTACCAAATAAACCTGTTGGACTAATCTTGTGTTGTGAGACTTCTTACTGCGTTTACCCTAGTCCAACACCAGCATCTCCACATCTATAACTGCTCAGCCAGAAGAAAGCACTCAGTCTTGTCTACTTGTATCCATCATTCTTGGAAATTAACTACTGTTTCTTAGTGCCTTTTTTTTTCATTTATGTTAGCAGAAGCACCAACCTAATTGCATTTTACTGAGCATTTTACCAAGTAAGAACAGCCATTAAACATGTGACAGTTAAATATCAATATGATCAATTAGCACATAATTGAACTATGGAAGTAACATTAGCCACAGAACAGCTTATATGCTGTGGCTTGGGGCCACTGCATTTTTTACCTTATTTCCAAATGTTGACGTCTCCCAATGGAGAAGTTGAATGAAAATTAAAGATATGGTTTTAAGTCTAAGCAGATTTTGTAACCCAATACCTTGCACGTTGAAAGAGAGTTGCAAATTGATGCAGGATACAGCATTAATATTCTTCCTTTAAACCAAAATTTTGCAAACTTTCTTCTATTTAATAAAGATCATGGATAAATTTGTTCGTAGCAAAGAAAGTAAACTGTCACGCTTCTATCCTAAAGCATCACAGAGATTGCATTTATTAAGTTGTTTAAGTAGATGTTCAAACACAAGGCTTCAGTTATAGCACGTTAAATAAAACATTGAGATACAATCTGGCATAGAAAGTTCATTCTCAAAGGCCCTTGTGATATAATTTCAGCCTGTCGAATCTTGCTCCAAGGCCATTCTATAGGATTTTCCTCTCAACTTTTAGTCACTCATTCTTTCTGTCTCAGGCTGTGCTTACATCTACATGTGTCACAAGAAGGCAGAAACAGGCAACTCAATTTCTTATACCATGGTCCGATAAAGGTGAGATAAGAGTGGAGTCAGCATTTCCCATGACTTTTGGACACATCGAGGACAGATTATTTTAACCAGATTTAAGCAATCTTAAGCTGAATGTGAATAACATTCTGTAGAAAAACTACAAACTATTTTCATAAAATATCTCACATTTTTATCCTGTTCTTTAACTGGTGGGTCAGTAGTTCAGTGCATCCATTGACATATTCAGTTTTCATGTCTTAAGGACATTATTCAAAGCATCATGAGCACAAATCTGCCCTGCTGTGAATGTTGACTGGGCTAGGGACCAAACTTTCAATGACAGTAAGTTGCTATTACATAATAATAAGTCTTCCCTTGTATTCTAGTTCTGATGACAATCTATCTCCCAGGTTTGCTGGGGCCACCAATTATCATTGGTACAAATGAGGATGGTCAGAATGAGTGGCTTTCAGATAAGTGGCAATGGCATGGATTCTTGAAGGCAAAGTGACGAATAAATTGTTCCCATATAGCAAACAATGTAGTCTCAGATCAACTAGGCATATTGGTCATTCAAAGGGGATGCCATTTCATTAGTGTTCAGCTGGTATGTGACCACTGGAACATCATGCCTGTCTGAACAAGATATCCAAAAAGCTAGAGAGAGACCAAAGTTGGAGACAGGCATGAGAGTCCACAGGATGGGCACCATTCAGAGGAAGTCTATCCAGCAACAGGCTGTCATAGATGTGCAAGAATGGGCCATTCTCCAGCTGAATGCTGGAGCAGGATAGCCAATGCAAGAACTGTGACAAGGTTGGCCATGTTGTAAGAGCTTGTTGGGAAAAGACCAGATTCCCTTGAAAAGAAAGTTCAGAAAAATAACTTGAACACATTCAAAAAGAAGACAAATTCAGCAAAAAAAATGTTATAATATGGTTGACAAGAGCAGCAATAATCATGAAGATGCAGTCCAGGAGCTTGAAGAATAGTTACAGTTGAATGTGTTGTCTGTTCGAGGTGAATTGCAGAGATTCCTTACATCCTTACACTGAGTGGACAACCTGTCAAAATGAAAGTTGCCACAGTACCTTTAATTTCTGAGACTACATATCAACAGAAATTAAAACATCTTCATTTAAAGCCAAAAAATGTGATCTTGAGAACATTTCTGGAAGAAGTTGTGACATTTGAAAGGTACATCATCAAGGCAGAGTTGAGTAGACAGCAGAGTTGCCTCTCTGTGTTGTCCAAGAAAATTTCCCAGCTCTCCTTGGTCAATCTTGGCTGGAGAAGATCAAGCTCGACTGGTGCACTGTAAACAGATTGATCAACACAAAAACAAACCCTTGGTACATCCTGGACAAACATCAGAGTGTATTTAAAGATACGCTTGTCTCAGTGGGAGGAGTTCAAGTGAAACTCAAAATCAACTGAATAGCCAAGCTAAAAACCTCAAGGCAAGAACGGTGCCATTGCAATTCGTCTGAAGGTTGAAGCTCAGTTAGTGTGATTTGTCAGCACTAGTGTATTAGAACCTGTTACTACAAGAGCAAAACCAACAGATACAAATTGCCATGAGACAAGTAAGTGTTAAACGACGCTTGCTCCACCAAGGAGAATGAATGTTGACATATAGTTATACTCTGAGTGAAAAATGGGTAACGACAATTGTCTTGGCTAGAGCTGGTCCAATTTCATTCATGGCTCAAATTGAGGATGGAGATGCTATGCTGATCAGTTGCTAGCTTCACAAAGTGGTTTGTCAGATCACCTTGAGATGAGCCTCCATCTCTAGCTCCTGATATTGTGCCTGTTGCTACAGATTAATTAGTTGAATCTGAAATAAATGATGATTCTATTGCTACTGCTTGTTGCCCCATTGTGAGTGATACCTTTACAAGGGAAGAAATATCTACAGACATTCATGACATAAGTCTAGGGTTGGAAGGAGCCAAATTCCTGAATGATGTATACAACCAGCAAGGAATCTAATTACTCCAGATCACTTTTCCTATTATGTTGTAAATGGCGATGTTGCATAGTCTAATATATAAAGAATATTTTTGATGCTACTTATAAATACCATAGTAATTTGTTGTGATCTTAGAAGTAAAGGGGGAGGGATGTTATATATTTGTGTATTTACAATGTTGTGGCATGGTTTCTTTAAGAGAACGATTATGTTGTCACACCGTGATGTTATTGGATATTCTGCAGGCTTTGCCAGCAGTCTGAAGGGGGGGGGCGGGGGGGGGGGAGCGGAATCTTCCTGTCCAGCCAGCCACAGGAATCGGGGTCGGGGATGCGGACTATGCAAAGGTCTCTTGACCTCGGGTGGGAATTTCTGGTTTTGGGGTGAGCGCAGCAAGGAAATCCCATCTTTGATCTTATCGCTGTACAGTGAGCATCTCTTGAATAAACCTGTCTGTTGCTTCTGTTCCAACCCTCATGTGGCACCTCTATGTTACTTGTTATCACATCCAGCAGCATCAATTTACAATACTGCCCTACTGAGGGCAGTTAGTCCTGGTGACGATAAGATTGAATACATCCATCTTCTCCACTGTATGTAACTGGGCAAATTCCTTGAAGTGCTGAAGAAACTGCTCATGAGTCCGACAAGTAACGATAAGACCTGGTTTCCTTCTATTTCCATGGGGAAAAATCCACTCATTTAAAAAAAAACTTACAATTTGCATTTCAACAATGGCAACACTTCAAAGGTGTTTCATTTACTGTGAAGTACTATCAGACATCGGCAGCTCGTGAAAGCACTATATAAATTCAAGCATTTTTTTCTATGGCACATTAATCTACGGAAGGGATTAGTGGCTTTCCAGTAAAAGTAATGTGGCGTTGGATAGCGTCAGACTTGTGCACTTGCATCATGCAACTTTCGTGTCAATCTAAAAGAGCTTGTCAGTTGAAAAAGAACTAATTTCCATTCACATCTTTAAAAATAGTCTTTGTACCATTAGGACATGCACAGCGATACTAACACAAATTCTGGAATAATTTTAATCACATTCTTCTCAGGGATCCAGCATTTTGGTTCAGTCATTAAAATGAGGTGGTTCTGGCTTGCCTTTTACCTATAAACATTTTCGATTTAATCCCAATAGTTGTTAAAGCACTTACATTTTTGACATCACCTATGTAAATATTAACAACTGTTAGATAGATGCCTCTAGGTTGTTGTCTTAGAGATAACAGTTGGTCGACTTTTAACTGACCACAGTAAATCAGAAGATCAAAGGATTCTGTCAATTTGCTAACAGCTATCATATTCCAGTACAACAGGGATGATTAAACAACGTTCTTTGATCGCTCAAACCACCTCCACACATGTCCATCTCACTCAATATTCAACTTTAAAAATATAATTCATGCCCAGAACTAGAGAATTTCTTGTAATTCACAATAACCAGAATTTCATTGTTGTCTTAACAAGAGCCTGTTCTTGCAATTCACTGGGTTAGTTAACTGCAACAACTCCAATTTAATCTAGCAATACCTTAAAGTTCTACAGAACAGAAAGTTATCAAAATAATGTATTCTTGTACAAATCCAGTAGATGACATCACCTTTTTGATTATTGTTAATGTGCCCATTCAAATAACTAAAAAAGTACTGAATGTGGCTGAAGATAAAGTTAATCTTCACAGCTGAAAAATCTTTGTAGATTTGATCATAAAAGCAGAGAGTGGAGACAGTAACTTCATTGCAGTGTTAGTGTAAGCCTGCTTGTGACCCAAATTAATAAATAAATATTCACATGGGCTTTTTAAAGAGAGTAGAAAATGTACTCTTTTTAACATAGAGTACATTGAAAACAAACAGAATTGAATCTTCTCTTTCATTGCATCATAAACAAATACTTTTTATTAAAATTAAACCAAGTTTCAATTTCTATGCTTGTTACTTAACCCTATTCTGTACTGGCACTGAGTCTTGAGCACAGTCTGGATCCACTGGGCCTGTTACCTCCCATACAGTTCTTAACAAACTTTTCTTTCAGTATATGGGAGAACTGCTGTGTCAAGGAAAAATAACATTTACAATGTCAAGGCCCCTTTTGTCCCATTAGTGACATTTGACTTGATGGCCACAGTCATTCCATTTGACTAAAAATTGCTTTCTTTAATTTATACTCCGTCTGATGCCGCCTTTGAGTTTTGCATTTTTCTTGCTACTTGTATTTAGATGTATTCCAGTGCTCAGTGCAGCATGCCTGTAACTGTATATTTTCATTGCCATTATTGCTACACTCCTCCTTCAGTGCTTTCTCCTTCAGTATTTTATTCACAGCCTGAATTGCTTCCACTTGGTCCCTTAACCTTTTTGCCTCCTTTTTAACTATTGAAGCACAAGTTGCTGATTTCTCATTTATATGTTTTGTTGCTTTAAAATCATGAGTAAGTGTATTAAATAAAAACCACACCAGTGAGTCCTTTTGAGAATATAAACTGTCACCATATTAAATCACCCACCTAAATCATGAGTCCCTGAGAGCATTTAAACTCTTAGCAAGTTAAACAACACATTGGTCACTTCCCGGCCTATTACTGAGAACTCAAAATTTTGTATCTTTTTTATCTGTTAACAGGTAAAATAACCTAAATAACTTTGTGCAAAATTGAAGAAATCTGAGTAAGCTTAGGTCCCCTGTGCAAAGAGACTGGAGAACGTTTTGGTTCAAAGTGTAATATTTTACAATATCAGTAATAAAGATGTAAAGGGAATAGTTATAACATAATTTAAAAAAAACGTTGATGTGTAACTGGACAAAATTGAGCAATGTCAAGGTTCTGGGTATCAAAGGGCTTTGTGACGTTGCTTGTTTGTTGAGTTGTTATCTGAGAAGTGACTCACATACGCGATTTACCAGACTGGCATGTTAATCGTAGATTTTCTCTGCTTTAGGCTATACCTGCCCCTCTGCATTCCATAAAATGAAAGGAACAGATACATAAATGCCATACTGTGACTCTGTAAAGATGAGATAATAATGGAGAATGTGTCTCATTATCTGGACACATCGAGGACATACTATTCAAACAAGATTTAAGCAATCGTTAGCTAAAAGTTGACGCCGATCAGTATAATGTCTATAAACTGCTTTTTTTCCCAAAACCTACCGAGATTGAACTGTGTCAGCCATCTATCTGTCGTGATCCATTAGCCTTTCTGTGTCTTGTTGCAGTCTGCTCCATTTTCCTCAGTTTGCTGTGCTCCGAATTTGTGACCTATGATATATTTTGATATTCCTTTTGAGGCTGTCCAAGTTATTTTAAAAGCTCCAAGAACAGTACAGTGGGCTCACATCCTTTCATTCTGAAAAATATCTATTTCAACTTTGTTTCTGTTCTGTAGCCAGTTCTCCATCCGTGCAGTTACATTACCTTTTGACACCCAATGCCTCATTTGTAATAACAAGTCATTTATGTTGCAGCATCCCAAATGTCTTCTGGCAATCTAGCATCCAATACATTTCCTTGACCCATATGCTCCAGTTTCCTCGCAAAATTCTATTAGCTTAATCAAGCATGACCTACCCTTATAGATCCATTCTGGCTGTCCTTAATTATGCCTTTCTAACTTATTCCTAGATTTTAGACCAGTGCTCCCCAAACTACTTTCCAATATGGCTTCATTTTAACACTTGGAAATTAATGTGACTCCAGATCCCAACCAAAACAAAACAGCAATACAGTACCATGATAACATTCTGCACATAATTATTTATAGCTGTGTATTGTCTACCAGCACATCATATGATGAACTTTAAAATGCTTTATAATTATTATTTTATATTCACATTCAGATTGCAGCCAAACTTTCCATATTTTCCTGTGACAGAAGATTCAGTGAAGCCTCCCCAGCCCGTCACACAGCATGCATGTGTACACAAACACACGCTCCTCTCCCCCACATACGCACAGGCATATACCCTTCCCTCTGTGTGAATGCAGCTGCACACAAAAGCCCCTTCCATGCATGTGTGCACACGCACATCCCTCTCATCTGTGCACACAGGCCCCTTTCACTTGCGCATGTGCACACCCACAAACCCTCCTTCTCAGCATGCGTGTGTCTGTCTCACTCACGTGCATGTATACACACACACCTCTTCCTGACACATGTACACGTGCGCACACATATACCTTTCTCCCTCACATGTACACATACACCCAGGCCCCCCTCCGCATTAATGCACACTGTAATCAACCCCTCTTTCTCCACCTCCTCATAAAACACACTTTAATCAATCCCCTTTTCTCCCCTCATCCCCATCAACATGCACTGTAATCGCCTCTTTTTCTCCACGACTCCAACTGTAATTCTTAACTATGTTAGGGGTTGTGGATTTTATACAAAAAGAAAAGCAGTGGTTTGCACATAGATTCAAACTAGATTCCAGGTGACATCCAATAGTGTGGTGTCCAATGCTGCAAATAATACCCCATCTGTGATCTAACCAATGTTCTGTCCCGTTTCCTCTCTGCCCCACATCCCCCCCCCCCCGCCTCACCCCCACACACTCTATTGTCACCTTCAGGGATCTGTGGACTTGTACACCTTCTGTTCCTCAATATCGCTAGGGACCTAATATTCATTGTATATATCCTACCCTTATTTGACTTCCCAAAATGCATCACTTCACACTTGTCAGGATTACATTCCATTTGCTGTTGCTCTGCCCAGCTTACCAGCTGATTGATATCAGTCTGTAGCCTAAGACTGTCCTCTTCGCTATCAGCAATACCACCAATTTTTGTATCCTCTGCAAACTTACAAATTATACATTCTGCATTCATATCCAAGTCATTAATGTGTATAACAAACAGCAAGGGTCCCTGTGGCGCACCGTTGGTCAAAGGACTACAATCACAAATGCAGACTTTCACTATCACCCTTTGCCTGCTATTAACAGCTAACTTTGGATCCAATTTGCCAACTTGCCTTGGATCCCATGAGCTCTAACCTTTTGAATCAGCTTTCCATGAGTGACTTTGTCAAAGGCCTTACTGAAGTTCAAGTAATCCACATGCACTACCTCATCAATATATTGCTAGAGTGGTTGGGGAGTCATGTAAGCCTGATTAGTTAGCGATGCAGGTTCCTTTCTTTGATGGACATAAATTAATCAGTGGGCCTTTATGACTTGCTCTATTAGTGAGCCTACAAATTCATTGAGTTAACTTTCCAACGAACAATGATGGGACCTGAGCTCAATTCCTATCGTAAAGACTAAACCAGTGTACCCAATGAGAGATCATATTGCAGGTCAGGCTGCTCACCCATAATTAAGTCATTAAATTTTGGGGATAAAATGGGTCACCTTCTTTTAAGATAAATGTTCCTTTTTAAAAACATACACTTAAATAAATCCAACCAGATTAGAAGTGCAGCCTCTCTGGCAAAATATTTTGCCTAAGAAAATATCATGCAACATCATAGGATGCTAGGCAGTTAATCACTGGGTAAACACCAGCAGGTTGGGCTCTACTTTGTATAATAAAAATTCCCTTGTGCCTGCAAGACCACGCATGTAAATTCCAAATATTCAAAATATTTTCATGTTTGTTTATAAAATTAGTGATATCAGTCTTTTAGTTACCTGTGGAATAAGCAAATCTTAATGTGGGATCCTCCAGATTTATGTCATTGCTTTTCTGTGCCCTCAGCTATTTTTTAAGTGTAATTTTTTTTGAAATTTTTAAATTTTTTTTATTCTTGAAGACCAAGAAAGTAATGACAGCTATACTCTTAAATTTGTTGCTTTAAAAATAATGATCCATTTAAAGTTGGGGATAAAATTAAACATTTAAAGACTAAGAAGACAAAAGTACAGATTGTTCAGGTGATGAAGTGAAATTGACTTTCTGGCACCTGTAGAATAGCGTGCTGATTTTTTGGCTTAATTTAGTTGGCGTCCAGGGCTGTTAATATCATTAATCCTGTGAGACATTACTCACCTTGCACTCTTGCGAGGATTTGTGAATGTGATCACTTCAGTGGAATGCATGGTGGGAAGGAAACATCAGGTTTTAGTGTATGATGGAAGCTGGAGATATTGATAAATTCAAGGCCAGAGAGAGACAGCATTCTTCCTCTTTGAAGCCAAAGGGAGATGAAGTAAGAGCATTAGTTGTAGGTAGCAGAGTGTCTACTGGAGTGCTTTGCATAATACCATTACACAAAATCAGCATTTGTTCAAAGTTAGTTTAAAATCTGTTCTGCTTTATATTGTGAAGGCCTGTGTTTGGTTTATTTATGAACTGTGACTTGGTATTTCATTTTAATTATTATTGAAAGTTGCAATTGGAAAAGACCAGAGTAAATTATTACAACCCATTGACTAGATTTGACTTAGAATCCCTACAGTGCAGAACGAGACCATTCGGCCCTTCGAGTCTGCGCCAACCGCAATCCCACCTAGGCACTGTTCCCATAACTCTGCATACTTATCCTGCCAATCCCTTGACACTACAGTCCATTTAACCTGGCCAATCAACCTAACCTGCACATCTTTGGACTGTGGGAAGATCCCGGAGCACCTGGAGGAAACCCACACAGACATGGGGAGAATGTGCAAACTCTGCACAGACAGTGATCCAAGCTGGGGATTGAACCCACGTCCCTGGTGCTGAGAGGAAACAGTGCTAACCATTGTAGTATCATGCCGCCCACTTAACGAGCAACAACTTAAGGTATTCAGTCGTGAATGTGAACTTGATTGGTATCCTTGTTGGATGTTTCAATCAGATAAACAGGGACATGAACATGTTAACAGCCAGATCTCTACCATCTCGTGCATCACGGAATCAGCGCAGGTGTGGGTCCGATAAAGGAAATCTCTGTTGACCAGTGACAGAATTTCCGGTCTCGCCTGAGCGAGGCCGTGTACTTACGGCCTCACTCTTTCAGCCAGCTTGGTTTATTCTGAAGTACAACACAGAAAGCTATGTGTTCATGACAACCAGTTGCATTTCAGAGAAAATTACCCAGTCGTGCAGTCATTGCACAATGATATTCACTTATTCAAAATTATTTTGCTAGGTCAATAAATCCCCTGTGCAACAGACCAATCTAGAACATGGTTGCATTGCTTCGCCCTACGTTTCCATTGATCTTCAAATATTTAGTGCTGCCACTCTGTTGGATTTAGTGGGTCTATGATGAGGCATTCAATCACATTTGTATCTCTCACAAGGACATAACAGTATCCCTCTGTATGAGTACAAAAGTATCTCTTCATTCACTTCCACAGCGCCTTGTAGAACTGTTAGAATGGAGTCGAGTCAGCGTAGCTATTATCCCAATATGAAAGAAGGGCCAAGTTAGTATTTCAAATTAAGCTTTACATTCAATACTTAAGTCTATGTTACAAAAGACAGATATAAAGAAATGTTAATTCTGTTCACATGTTCCGATTCTCTTGTTTCATGGATGATTGAATCCAATTAGTATTGATCTTAAGCAAATGAATGTGAATGAATTCTATATTAAGTATTTATACTGTAACACAAGAGTTCTGAAACTGCATCTGATTGTTCATGCAGCCAGTGGAACAGTTGGCCCAACATACTTGAATTTCACCTTTTGAATGCAATCTCTTCTGATTGTGGACCTGTCAACCAGTTCAGGCAGTCACTTCCTAGCTCCTTGTAGATATAGCTGCGCAGTAAAAATCCTACTCATAATTCATTGTCAACTAATCTGAAAATGAAACGTGTAAGTATCATACAGATGCAAGAGTTTCCTAAAGTTGGATGTGATGTGAAATGTAAGGGAATTGTCATCTTGAATCTGATTCTCCTCTTTCCAAAACCATATATGTTTCATGCTACTGCATTCTTAGTAAATCTGAGCAAAGAATACTTGATTCTGACACCAGCTGCAAAAAAAAAAGCCAGAATATCCCATTCTTAAACACTGATATCTTGCTTTGAGCATGGATTCATTCCAAAATGGTTAAAAATAAAACAAATGAAATGAAAGCAATATGGACTGACTGGTTTGATTCCTTTGTGCCTGAGTCAGCTGGTCTCAACCATGCACAGCTGGAATGGATTGTCCCCAGCATCCTCAGGCCAAGGAGGAGGAAAGGGATCCAGTGTTCCTGCTCCTGATCACTTTTTGACCACAGGTAGGAAGTTCCAGGTGAGGACAGCATTAAAATTAACCGGAGGGCAAAATAAAATACTGTAGATGCTGGAAACCTGAACTAAAAACACAGAATGCTGGGTTTTGATTATTTCTTTTTTCTTATCTCTATGGTTGCTGCCGGACCAGCTGAGTATATCTAACACTTCCAGATTCATTTGAAATTCACAGTGATGGCCCTCGCTCTTGTGGCTCACACAAGGGCTGAATGCTGTACGTTTTCTAGAAATATTTCCACTCAGGGGAGCATATGTTTTATTGCCACCTTACTTTCTCATCTGAAAAACTTGGACCATTTCTAAAACAGTAAAGTAGCTGTTATTTTGAGAGGCAGCCAGCTTATGTCTTGAAGCTGCTGTAAATCATAACCTGCTGTGTTTAATCCTTTAAGCTGAAGTCACTTCCATTACTATATTAGTAAATGAAGCTTCAAATTTTATACCAATGACAGTATTTGAGCCTTTGATCTGACGAAAAGAAAACTAAGGAATCAAAGTTTATGATACTTCTACCAGCTATTATAAACATAGCTGGGATTGTATTTGTGTGCTGATCATTTCAGAGAACCTGTCCGTGCATCTGCAATCCTCTAATCACGTTGCAGTTCCCATTGTTCTGACATGAATGATTTTTTTTGCTGCAATGTTTTCCAACATAAACTCCATATAACAGAGAAATGCAATTTGAATAAATACAATTTTGGTTTGCTGAAACATTGTGTTGGGGGGTGGGGAGGTGGAGGAGGTTTCCAGTAAAAAGACAAGAATGTCATTATGGGCTGGGAACCTGGTACAATTCCCACCGGTTTGGGTAGCATGATTCTGATCATGATCTTCCAACACTTTGTCCTTTGTTTTTTTGCAAGAGTTGTGTTTTCCACCATCATTGAGAGGGATGGGGCCTAAAGAAGCTGGCAAGACCAGCTCCTCAGAGATCTGAAAGCCATTTTTTTTAAAGAATGCTTTTATCAAATGTTTTTGAAAGTTTTCTATTGCTGAATCAACTGCTGTTGATTCAACAATAAATAACATTTATGATGTGGAAAGAAGCCCCACCTCATGAACGGGCAGTCCTTATGATGCCATTTATGTCACAGCCCTGCCTCTGGGTGGCTGATTTGTAATAGAAACTACAACATGGACAACGCTGGGATGTGCAATCTACATACCTGCCTGTGATAAGCCATTCATCTGGCTGGAGTTGCAGCATTTTCAGCATTCATAGTCCACTGGTCTCAGGAGTTTTTCAATCTACAAATGCTTTGATATTTACCTCTGCAATTCAGCAGTTGCTGTCACAGGAAGTAATCAAATATTAAATGACAGACAATGCTTTTTGTTTCTCTGAGATAAACTAACTAAACTGTTGAATGTATTTAAAAGAATAAAATGGAACTTTGTAGACAGTTTGGTGATATAATGTATGCAATATTAAACAGTATATTCACAGTACAAAACATGTCATTTGACCCAACTGGCCTATGCTGCTTTTTATGCTCCACAAGAGCCTCTTTTCTCTTCCTTATCTCACCCATTGTTGTAACTGAAAGAAATATACAGATCACCAACTGCAAGGTTGTTGAAGCCTTGTTTTTTCTCATTGCTTTGAGCATTACTGGGAAGAATGCCAAGACTGGAACTTGATCTGTACAGCCCTATGCCACTGGAGTATTTTATTCATCTGGTGATGATCAGTGATTTAATTAGAAAATTTATCAACTTCAGTTTCAATACAGAGTGTGTAGATGTTTTTGTCGAATTAAGAGAACAGGCAGAGAAAAGCAAAGCCTAGTTATTGTGATAGTTCGCTATTTTTGGTGCATTCTTTTAAGTTCCTCATCCCTGGAACCATTTTAGATCTTTTCTGTATTCCCTTGTATGCTTTTACATTCTTCCTAAAGTTTGGTGCCCAGAACTGGACACAGTACTCCAGTTGAGGCTGAATTAGTGTGTTATACAGGTTTACCATAACTTGCTTTCTCTTGTTCTCTGAACCCTTATTTCTAAAACCCAGAATCTCATATGCTTTATTAACTACTCTTAAACTGTTCTGTCATCTTCATTGGTTTATGTATATATACTCCAGGATCCTACAGTCCTTTAGTAATGTATTCTTTATTTTGTGTTCTCTCTGCTCATTACTACCAAAATGAATATTTCACGCCTCTGTGCATTAAATTTCATTTGCTATTTGTCCTTCCATTCTGCTTGCACGTGCATGTCTGCCTCCAAGTTCGCAGTATTTCCCTGATTGTCTCGTCTGCAAATTTTAAAAGTATTCCCTGTACACTGAAATCTTAGTCAATAATAAATGTATTTCCTTAGTACCAATCTCAGAGAATCCTAGTGTATGCCTTCCTCCAGTGTTAAATCACTGTTTACTGCTACTATGTTTTTTGTCATTCAGATTTACTCCCAATTCCATGATCTTCAACTTTGTTCATAAACCTACCTACACTGTGGTGCTTTGCCAAAGGATTTCTGAAAAGTTCATCAACCCTCATATTTCTACTTGTAGTTGCTAAATTTATCCTGATGCCATTTTTTGGACCAGGCTCTAATGTTCGCTATTTGCTGCCATTATCAAAGGAGAATTTGAAGATACCAGTCAGTGTCCTTGAAACCTCCACCTTAGCTTTGCTGGGCATTAACAAAAACACCCCATCCAATCCTAGTTCTTCATCAACTTAAAATACAGCCAGCCTTTCTATTACCTCCCCTTTATCAATTTTTAGCTCATTCAGTATTTCAATTAACAGCTCTTTCACTGACTATAACAGCAGCATCTTCTTTGATAAAGACAGATATAAAATATTCCTTTGGTACTTCAACCATACTCTCTGCCGCCATCGTTCCTTTGGGACCGATTCAGTCCTCCACTGAATTCAATCTCTTCTTGCTACCCATTTGCTATTTATATGCCTTTCAAAATTTTTTGGAATCTGGTATATTAACTGCATGTGTATGTCCTTTTTTAACTTGAATGCTATCCACCTCCAAGTTCATACTTCCTTCTCATACTTTCACTTTGCTTCTCTTATTGCCTTTTTCACTTCCCCTCTGAACTTTCTATAGTCAGTCTGATTGTCAATCTGACACCCTTTTACTGTTTTATATTACTCTTGTTAGCGCGAGTGGGTGAAACGACCACTACGGACTCAGCGTGAAGTTCAATAATGGCACAGCTTTATTTTCTTTACGTCGACGGAGAAGCACAGTCAGGACATACAATCAGACTGTCCCGAAAGTGCTGTAGAGACTCCCCAACAAGGGGCTACAGTTATACCTGAACTTCGTATTTCAAATGCTAATCCTTTATTACCAGCATTTGACTTCAGCCATCCTGTTTCGATGTTTTCGACAGCTCAGAGTCGCTGAGCAGAGACCGATAGTCAAGTTCCGTGCATATGAGGATGGCTTCAACGGGGATCTTGGGTTCATGTCACATTACCTGTAACCCCCACAACTTGCCTTGCAACATCTCACTTACTGTTCTGTCTGAAGATTCACGTAATCCGCCTCATCCTCCTGTGCCAAACCCAGCAATACATCCTTTCTTGTTGGGCGAGAAAATTATTGATGTAGAAATTCTCCTGAATGCACATAGAACTTCACACCTTTTCTCTCTTTCTGACTTTTGCACTATTACTGTCCCAGTGAATGTTAGAATGTCCCCTATTATAACTTTGCTATAGTTTTTCCCTGTCTGTAATTTCCCTACAAACATTCTTCTCAAAATCTTTCTCCCAATTTGGTGGCCTTTAGAATATACTCAATAGCGTAACAACACCCCCTATTCTTTCTTAATTCCAATCAGCTAGATTCTGTCCTTAGTGTCTCCTGGACATTTTCTCTTTTCAGGATTGTAATAGTATCCTTCGTCAGTACTCACCTCCCTTCCTTTCTTTCCTTCTGTATCTTACGTGAACACTGAACTTGTGCACCTGTTTCATCACTGCTTATTCCAACATGTCATCTGAATGAACACAACACCTCCCTTCTTACCGCCCATTTCTTCAGAATTGTCAGTGTATCAACAAGACCAGGATTTAGGAAAGACGTCTCTGATCTACTTCTCTGGTCCCCAACTTTGCATTCAGTGTCATGTGTGAGAAACTGATGGATTTTCTTTTCCATCCTTCTGCCTATACCTGACCCCCTCCGCCCCCTCTGCTGTTATTGCCCCTGCCACCAAATAACCAGCTTTCCTTCAGTTGGATATTGACAGTTCATGTTTCATGGCCACCTTTCCTGTGCTCCGTTTTTCCACCTTTCAAAGCTGTCCCTGTTCCTTGTCTTCTTGAAAAGCCAACCCTTAGCCCCTCTGACATCTATGCACGTATTAAAGTTATTTTTGAAAAGCTCAAATGTTAAGTTATTCCTCTGCAGCGTGAGATAATGAAGCACTGTAAGCATACAGCATGTTCTTGTATTCAGTGACTTCTGTAGAAACAAGCAGAGTGCCTACAGCAGTTGCATTCGCCTTTGTGTCAATTCCATTAGAAGATGCATTTGGCTCTAACACAAAGATGAATGGTACAGGGAATTCTGGCATGATGAGATTTCCACCTGCAGTGTAGTATGCTGCATTCAAGAATTTTTACATTTATTTCAGTGTTCTTGTATTGTGCAGATTTTAAAAAATTGGCATTGATGTTTCAACTTGACTTCAAGTGAATGTATCTATTTTGAACCATCGGTTTTGAATCAGGAGTGGTTGAATAAGGCGTTCCAAAATGGAAGCAATGGCAAGCACATTGAATGTAATAATGAGTGAGCCAACCCAGGTCAAGCTATTTGCGATCTGATTTGGTCTAGCATGAGATAATTGGTAGATGAGCAGAACAAATGAATTCTAATTCCGATATGTATGTAACTCGTCCAGTCCTGAGGCACTGGTGCAGTCAAATCTGTTCAACTGCCCAAATTCTGGGGAAGATAACATTACAAGGAAATAAAATGAAGAAATAGAGTGACAGTCTCTGAGATTTCTATTAATTCAAAGCTTTCTGGTTACATTAGATCAAAAACTGTTCCAGTTCAATTGCTCAATAATTGACCGCTTATAAGAGTGAGCACCGAGAGAGTTTGGTAAATATAACAGCTTAATTAGAATAGATTGCTTGTGGAAGTGTTTATCTCATCTATTCATATATGGATTGTGAACATATTACAAAACAAAATACATAAAACTGGATTTAGTGCATTTGTCCAGTAACTTGTGATAAATCTGTTAGAATATAATCACTCCCAAAATAGAAGAAAAGTGCCCATTATTCATGAATTGCACCTTTTTTGCAGTATTTCTTTATGAAATATTAATGAAAGAGAAAATAACTTGAAGTCTAGATAATGTTCTGCCCCCTTCGAATTGTGTTTTCACATATTATTTCAGTCATGTTAGCTCACTTTTCTTTGTTTCATCTTTAGAAGCCCTTGATTGTTAGATATTGCTGAGCAGTATTACATTAAATGAGCAATAATGCAGAAATGGTCACTGCACACTGTGACTAAAACATGCTAAAATAATAGGATGGAGGGGGAACATAATGAGTATTAGATGCTTGACTTGCAGGCCTAGCCATAGTGTTGTCACAGCACTGCACAGCTTTATTCATTTTTATTTCTCTCAGAGAATTTCACATACCGCTGTTTTTCCAGATGTTGCCAGTGGAGTGGTCCTTCAAAAATTATTTTTGGAAATGGTGGCAAGATGAAAACAGATGTATTCTGAAAGATGCCCTGAAGTGTCTTCAATCATTTTTGAATAATGATTTGCTTGAGTACTGCAGAATGAGCAGCCCTGCGTTGTTTGACCCAAGTAAATTCAGTGCAATGTCAACAGATCTCTATCAAGACTTGTGAATGGAGACTTTTATGACTGCTATCTATGCTTTTTTACGCAAGACTATTGTTTTGTTTACTTTCTGAAACATTTACTGTAAACTAAATGGGTTAAATTTTGTTTTTTAAAATACATAGAAATGCTGAAATAAAAAATATTGGAAATACTTAGCTCACAGACAGTGTCTATGGGGAAAGAAACTGGCTTAATGTTTCAGGTCAACGACCTTTCGTTATAACTGTGAAAATGCTGCCTGAATGCAATTGGAGCAATCCTGCACCTGAAATTCAATCTGATACCAGTTAGTCTGGTCTCATGGTAGCAGTGGGAATGATAGGCTTTGATATCCCTTAGCAAGAGAGGGAAAAAATGCCGCACTTCATGGCTGTGAAGTGTATTTGTGGGCTAGTCAGAAGGAAACATGATCCAACTTGACCTGGTCAGGTTCATGTATGAATAATCATAGTTGGAAATGTTGGAAAGCTGAATATAAGCAGAAAATCCTGGAAATACTCAGCTGGTCAGACAGCATTTGTAGAGAGCTAATACTTCAGGCTGCTGACCTCTGTGCTCGTTGTCCTACTTTGACCTCTAGTTAAGCAGTGCCTCAATTTTAAAATTTGTCCTTGTTTCAAAATCTCTCTGTAGCCTTGCATCTTCCTACCTCTATGATGTTGCCCAACTCTTCAAGCCTCTGATATACATGCGGTCCTCTAATTCTAGTTTTTTGAGCATCCTTGCTTTTAATTTCTGTGCCATTGGTGATCAAACCTTAAGTTGCTTCAGTACTGAGCTCTGGAACTCCTTTCCCAAATCTCTCCACATCACTGCATTAGCTCTTTAAAACCTATCTCTTTGAGCATTTGGCCATTTATCCTAATATTGCCTTATGTGGTTCCGTATCAGATTTTACTTCATAAACAGTCATTTGCAGTACCTTGGGACATTTTATGTTACAGGCACTATGCAAATAAAAGTTGTTGTTGATGTCTGTGAGGCTATGGCTTTTAGACTAATAATAGTTGTGCAGCTCTGATGAAGAGACATTCAAACATAAAGTTTTAACTGCATCCCACGTGCTGTCCATGGATTTCTAGTCACCATCAAGTCATAAACAACAGGAGAGTCATTGATTAATGTTGAATGCAACTCTTCTCTAGTATTCGTAAATGCTAGAGTGACAGCAAAATGAACAGGGGAGACCAGATCATCACTGATCTATGTATATTGAGAATCATGATATATTGGAAGTTTTATGTAGACCTCTGTCTCTTCATCTTCTGGATCCAAATTCATCACATTCTTATGCCAATTTGTTCCTATCCAAGATCTCAACATTTTAGAACTCTTTCTTTCTGCTTCCTCCTGCATTCTATCTCTGTCGTCTTTTACATCATTGTGACTGGCTAGCCCCTCACGTCAATTTGCAATTTCAAAACATTATTCTTCCTATCCCAAACCTCTGCAATGCTGGCAAATAATCATTCTAGACACTGAAAAATGTTAGCATTCAACCTCCTCCTCCATCAGAATCACAAAACCTGTGTCCGGTAAGCATTATTCATTTGATAGTGTAATATATGGAATGGTCTTTATTGACATGTGGCAAAGGATTAGTCAGCAACGTCTGAACTTCCTCAGTTAACTGCATATATGAAACTCTTTCAGATTACTTCTCTTTTGTGGCAGATATAATTTCTATCTCAAAACCTGGGCTAACAGCACGTTGTCAGAAAATAGTATGACATCCAATCTTTTCATCTTTAATAAATGTTTTATTCTTTTGTTAAAAGTTAATTGGCAGTCCTGGGACTCTGTTCAGCCTCGTCTTGAAATAAAAAAAATTAAAGTTACAGTCTATCGAGCCAGGGTTCCAATAATAATACCAGTCGGGATAGTATGGAGTAGATAAGAAATTAAAATAATTTGAATATCACAAATTCATTTGTAGATATATTTATTTGTGGTAAAAAATTAACTGCTAGTTGATCTGAAAAGATTGAAGCTTTGTTACTCACCAAGTTTTCCATTGTTTCAGTTTGACCTTGATTGCTTTTGGAAGACCTTCAGATTAAAATAGTTCACGTTTTGAAAATAAATTCTCAACCTGTTGTTGCTGTTCTGTGAAGATACCGCATGCAAGATTAAAAATGGGCAATTGTCATAACGACTGATTCATTTGTCTGTCTGAGAGTATTATTGAATATGTCATTGATCGCTACTTGGAACACCTTATTCAATAATGAATTGCTGGATTTCCAAACCAGTCATCGGCAAGAGGCTAATTTATCATCAAATCTGGCTCCTCTGTAGGATTGATAGCCTAGTGTTCAATACTGGATAAATTTCAATTCCTGGTATTCTTGAGTGCTTGCTACAGACACTGGGTGCAAAATGTGGAAAAAGACTCCATTGACCAGAATTGATATCTGTTACCATACTTATGGACATTTCTGTTCCTGCATTTCTTATTTATATTTCATTAACATTTAATTTACTTGTTTTCATAAAGTAATAAAAATCCCAAGTTTTATACACCTGAACCAACTATGTAGTCTTGGAATCAGATCCTCCGTAGCAAAGTTGTTATTTCAGTACAGGTTGCTATTCACAGTGACGGTTAGAATGATTCTTCCATGAACTGTATCCTTGGTTTACAGATGGATAGTCTGACCAACGTAGAGCACCAGTGCAACAAAGTTGATTCTTTATTTCACTTTTTTTAATCATAGGAGCAGGAATGGGCAATTTAGATTCTTAACCATGTTCCAATTTACAATGAGATTATGGCTAATCTGTGATCTAACTCCAAATATCCACATCTGTCCTATATCCAGCATAGACAATCATTTGCAATGTATACAAATACTTAGGTATTTATCTTCTCTCCCTGGGCCTACAGATCAGTTATCACAGTGTTAGAACTGACTCCAAGATTTCCTATCTCTGGAGATTTTGCTTGCCTCCAATATATTTTTGTTGTGCATGATTGAAAGAAATTCCTAATTTTAAAAAATTTGTTTGTGGGATATGAATGTCACCGGCAAGGCCAGCATTTATTAATGGTTCCAAATTACCTCTGCAACTTGCTTTGCAACCACTGCCTGCAATCCATGTGGCATATGTGTAATCAAAAGTGCAATTAGGAAGGGAGTTTGAGGATTTTGACCAAGTCATAGTGTGGGAATGGCAATGTCAGGATGTTGTACGATTTTGAGAGCTGCTTCTAAAGAAGTGGAGAATATTTCCTCACACTCCTGGCTTATGCCTTGTTTATGGTGGGTAGACTTAAGGAAGTTGGGGTACAAGTTATTCATCACAGAATTCACAACCTTTGACCTTCCCCCGTATCCACGGTATTTATATGACTGACCTTACAAAATTTCTAGTCAACGGTAACCACCAGGATGTTAATGAGAGAAGATTCAGCAATGGTAATGCCAATAAATATCAAGGAGAAATAGTAAGATTCTCTTTTGTTGGGATTGGTCATTATCTGACACTTGTATGGCATAACTTATCAGCTTAAGATAGAATGTTGTCTTGGTCTTCCTGCATGCAGGAATTGTGAATTGTGCTGAACATTGTGCAATCATTAGTGAACATCCCCACATCTGACCTTGGGTTGCAGGAAAGATTTTGATGAAGCTGCAAAAGATAGTTGGACCTAGGGCTACTACTCTGAAGAATTCCTGCAGTAATGTCCTGTGACTAAGATGATTGGCCTCTAACAACTGCAAATCATCTTTTGTGCTAGGAATGACTCCTAGTGACTTTAATTTTACTAGGGCTGTCCAAAGCCACACTCAGTCCAATGCTACTTTGATATCAAAGTCAGTCGACTTTCACCTCACCATTTGATCTGACCCATTTATCATGGGATTGCTTAACTCTAGCCATCACATGTTGTTTCTGTTGTTTAGTATGCATTTTGACCTATGTTGCAGCCTCACCAGATTAGCACCTCATTTTTAGATATGCTTGGTACTGCTGTAACATCATGGCCCAGCATACCCTTCACTCTATCATCATTATTAAACCAGGAAATGAATCCTCTCCTATGCTCCTCATTGAACAACTGGTTCACTGGTTTAATAATACTGCCAGAGTGAAGGGTATGTCTAGCCAACATGTTACAGATTGTAGTTAAGGAGAATTCTGATGTTCCTGATGCCACATAGTGCCTCATGGGTGGGTCATTTTGAGCTGCTAAATCTAATCTGAGCCCTGGCCCATTTAGAATTGTGTTAGTGCCACACAAAACAATGATGCCCTCGCTGTGAGATGGCGCTTCATATTCACAACTGTGCAGTGATCATTCCTACCAATACTACCATGGACAGATGCATTTGTGATAGATAGATAGATAGATAGGTGAAGACAAGATAAAAATAGCCTTTCCCTTTTGTGGTCACCACAATCTGTCACCACATTTCACTGACTCAGTCTGGCAGATACGTTCTTATGAACTCAAACAGCTTGGTCAGTATTGATATTACCAAGCCAATTTTGCTGAACATTCAAGTTCCCCACCCAGAGCATATTCTGTGCCCTTGTGGTTCTTCCAAATACTGATTCATTCGCTAAGGGAAGATGATAGATGCCTCAAGATTTTCTTGCTGTTGTTCAACCTGACAGCTTTTCCGAACCAGATACTCTTACGTGCAGCATTAGATAGAGTGTTTGCTCCAACAACATCAGGTTAATATTGGAAATGGATTGGCAATGAGGAACTTGTGTGATCGCCTCTGAAGAGAAAACAAAAGGATTTGGGAGGAAGGAAGATTATCATGTATATCATGTATAGATGACTGTTGACATTTTGGGAAAATGATGGTCAGATTAACTTGTTAAATATGGGTAGGTCTAAATGTAATTTATCCAAGCTTTTAAAGCTTAAAAAAAGTTTTTTCAAAATTGAGCAGAATGCACCATTTCTAGTGTGAAGTCCAGAATTTGCTGAACTATCTTGGTCCAAGTCCCATTACTATCACATTTTTTAATACACCCATGATGGGTGTGGCAACATGTAAAATTCTATACCTACCTCTCTACTCCTAGCTCAGTTGCAGCTCAAACTCCCTTACACAGATGAGCTGAACTACCAAATGCACCACCTATTCCATACTGACAGCCTCATAAAGAGCACATTTTATGATACAGTTGTGACATTTCTAAGTCTTCAATCCACTGCATTCTGATAAATAACTCAATGAGTTGTGGTAGGAATAGATAGTGTAAACTGCAGAGATGTTTTCCATCTCTAGGATCTGGACTTGAATTTAAAGTAGATAAATGGGATGAAAGGCTCCTTCCTCTGACACTAACTGTGTAGCATTAAATTCTAAAGTAATTGGCACTCAACTAATGTTCCTACCAAGAAGCCACATGCATGAATGATACAGAAAATCAAAGTGTTGTACAAGTGCAGAAAGGTTCTGGCGTTACAGAAGGAGTAAAAAGTCTGACAACACCAGGTTTTAGTCCAACCTATTTATTTGATAATATTCTCACAAGCTTTCGAGGGGACAGCCTCTTCGTCAGGTGAATGGAGAGTTCTGGCCTCAGACAGAGCATATAAAGCACAGACAGTTTAGAGATTACTGATTAAAATGCGAATCCTTACACCTAACCTGCTGTTCAAGACCTGAAGTGGCTAAACTGTCTGTGCTTTATATGCTCTGTCTGAGGCCAGAACTCTCCATTCACCTGACGAAGAGGCTGTCCCCTCGAAAGCTTGTGAGAATATTATCAAATAAATAGGTTGGACTAAAACCTGGTGTTGTCAGACTTTTTACTGTGTTTACGCCAGTCCAACGCCGGCATACCCACATCATGATTACAGAAGGAGCTCAGTGCTGACATGCAGAAATGGACAAGTGTTCTGTCTAGCAGCAGAATATCTCTCATATTCATCAGCACAGTTAATCCACAAATAAAATCTGCTGATCTGTACCAGTGCTGTGATTAGTAACTTATCAATGCTACGTTTAAAAAATGAAACTGCATGCTTTGTCTAAGGCAATCTGCTTGTAAAGTACACAAGCCTGAGGCCTAAAACACAAATCACAAATCAGTAAACACATTAAAAACATGTCAACAACCACTGGTTCTTGTGTATACAGGTTCAGTTAAAGAATTTTGATTGTGGCCTGTCTCATTCTCTTTTCTTATCAGCTTAATGGTTATCTCTGCTTTCCAATGAAAGATTATGGACACCAGATAGAATGCAATATTTAGCATTTCCTACAATATGTAGAGAATACACAGAATACTAAAATGAATCATGTGATGTTTAATTATTAACTCTCGGGAATTAATCTGGTGTTATCACTCAGGCTCACAAGTTACTTTATCCAGCATCAATGCAGTTTATGCAATGTCTTTTTTGCCATATATTTAAAGGAGATTTTTGTAATAGGTGTTTTCTTGAAGCATTTTTGACAGCAAATGTTTTGATATCTGGTGTGTACTGTGATGAGAATATATAAGGCCCCAAAGTTACTGGTTGTCATGGGGTTAGGTCGTTTGCTCACTATTCCCCCATATTCACTCTCACTAAAAAAATGTTTAAAAGAAAACTAGCTGCAAATTCATGCTGCCTTTTATTTAACAGTTGAAGGACTATAGTAGTGTTTTTTATGTAACCATTCCAAATAGCTGAAGTAACATCCAGCTGACAGCATATATACATTGTGATAAAATGGTTCTTATCAGCAATTTAGTGTACTAGTGTCACTTAAATTTTTTTCTACCTATTAGTATATCCAAGTCATTACTTCAGCACCTGCTCCAGTCAATGTGATTCCATCCCATTCCTTCTATGTGAAGTCATCTTCTCTATTTTTTGAAGTACAGCTGTTTCTCTACAAATGTAACAAAAATCACTTTTAAAGTTGGCCTTTACCTATCCAGTGCTGCCCTCTCCAGTATTACAAACATCTTTCTTGAAGTCAGATTTAACCACTTGAATGTTGTTAATGCCCTACTTCAGGTCATCCTTTTTCCTCCCGAGGTTTATTTTCTTCCTCTCTCATATTATAATGCCTAATATCACAATTCTTTTGTTCATGGCCACAAATCCAACCATTCAGAATATAACTGTTGGACAAAACGACAAAGATTTTATAATTTATCATTCAGGATGTGTTCTAAAAGTCATGCATATGTCAAGTTCATAGTCCATCAATGAATTCTACTAGATTCCATATCAATATAATAGAAAAACATAATTATGTTCTGCTTCTTGGACTTGTATTTATTTCTATTGTAACGCATTGTAGATAGTTTGAAACAAGTGATCACCAAACTTACAGTGCAGTAAAATATCTTTTGTGTAATTTCTGTGTTAACAATAACATCTGTGTTAACAATTTGTTTCTGCCTCAACAATCCAACATTTCTATCTTATTTTGGATGCTTCTTTAGCTAGAATTTTCGGGACTCGTATGCTCTGTAGCCACTTCTGGTGAGAATAGAGAATTGTGTGCTCAGCCAAATCTCCATTCACAGCAGTGGGACCAGTGAATCCCAGCTGCATGCAAGGTTGGAGAATTCCGATCTTTATGTCTTAAAGTTTTTAAACAATTAAATATAGAAAGGCCTGGGTGAGAATCACATTGCTTTGTGTAATGTAAACAATGTCACAACTAATGGTGACTGCCAGATTCTTCATTTGCCTGTCTAAATAGCAGGTTTTGGCTCCAGTATTTCTGCTCAGACTCAACGATTTCTGTTGGGATTTCTGAGCAATGTTCCTTTAAACATGCACACTCCATTGACTGCTCAGTTCTACACAGCGTTAAGTGCTAAGAAATGTCATAACTTAATGATAAAAATGAGTTCCATGCTGCGTGTAAGGAATCCAGTAATTGATGCCAGCAAATCACGAAGCATCAACTTCGAAATATTCCCCTACAACCTTTAGTTGAGCACCTGTGACCTCGACTATTAGGATAACCATTTGCCTCCCACACACATGCAACCAGGTAGAAAAAATTCATTTTCTTGAAAAACACAATAGTTAAGTGTGTATAGTCTCACATATAGGAAACCAACTGAACTTATGGACACTGTTCCCATCGTTTATTTCTGAAATTTAATATTTAAAAGTCCTAGTGAGAGACTATCATAGATAGGGTTGTTAAGAAGGCATACGGCGTCTTGGCGTTTATTGGTAGGGGGATTGAATTTAGGAGCCGCAGCGTCATGTTGCAACTGTACAAAACTCTGGTGCGGCCGCACTTGGAGTATTGTGTGCAGTTCTGGTCTCCGCATTATAGGAAGGATGTGGAGGCTTTGGAGAGGGTGCAGAGGAGGTTTACCAGGATGTTACCTGGTATGGAGGGGAGGTCCTATGAGGAGAGACTGAGGGATTTGAGGTTGTTTTCGTTAGAAAGAAGGCGGCTAAGAGGGGACCTTATTGAAACATATAAGATGATTAGAGGTTTAGATAGGGTGGACAGTGATAGCCTTTTTCCTCGGATGGAGAAAGCTAGCACAAGGGGGCATAGCTTTAAATTAAGGGGTGGTAGTTATAGGACGGATGTCAGGGGTAGGTTCTTTACCCAGAGGGTGGTGAGGGATTGGAATGCCCTGCCTGCTGCAGTTGTAAATTCGACTAGTTTGGGGGCGTTTAAGAGATCCGTGGATAGGTTTATGGATGGAAAGGGTTTGGTTTAGGTTAGAGGGTCATTGCTTTTTAACTGGTCGGCGCAACATCGTGGGCCGAAGGGCCTGTTCTGCGCTGTAATGTTCTGTGTTCTATAATAAGCTTGATTCATCAGCAGGACCTGTCTGCTGTCCATCATATTAGGAAAAATGTATGATTTTGTGTTGGTTTTCATGTAGGTAAAATGTAAAGTGGGATAACATTAATGAAACATTGAAACATCCCTCTTTCTCCCTCATTCTACAACTCATGCAGTGATTGCAAATACATGGTTAGCATTTGTTTGGAGACCTGGAGTTTAACGAAATGAAAATGACAAAATATCATTCATTTTAACCCTATGTCAGGTAATTTAAAGCCATAGGCAGCTTGTGCTTGCCTTCGTGAGGAAATGAAGTATGAAAAGAGGTTTCATTTCTGTTTCATGTGACTAATCCTAAGGAATATTTTACATAGAATGGTGAACTAAAATGTAACTTACACATTTCTGATTAAGCCAACTGATAGCACATTTGAATGTTAAATTGCATAAAATGTAGTTTAAGGGTTTCTGTCTTCGCATTTTCTCCTCCCTACTTCTTCAATCTTGTCGTATTTCAAAACGAATACCAATCGGATGTTCAAGACACAGGGAGTGGAGAATACTTTGGAATAGGACAACAAGAAAGCATTCTTGAAATTGGGTAGTCTGGGAAAGTTCTGATCAGCTGTAGAGAAAAAGAGTCACAGAGAGGGAGTTGAAGACAATGAGAAACACGGGGAGAAAATGGACTAAGGAGAAAATGAATAAGTAACCAATGTGGAAAAAGTCACTGGAAAGGAAGGGAAGAAAACTGAAAAAGTACAGGAAGAAAGGAAAAACGACAAATTGAGGAGAGGAAATGAAAGAGAAAGGGAAATGTAGGAAAGAAAAAAACATCAGGAACCAATGCCAGCAACTGAATAGCAGAGCCTTGGGATATGGAACTCATTGCTGTAGAGGACTGTGGAGACCAGGTCATTGAGTCTTAAGACAGAGATAGATAAGCTTTTAATCAATAAGAGGATTGACAGTTATGGGGAGAAGGCAGGAGAATGGGATGAGAGTCATATCAGCCATGATTGAATGGCGGAGCAGAATTGAAAGGATGGCCTAATTCGGCTCCTGTATCTTATGATGGACAACAATCACTTGAGTTTCCTGGAGAAACCATGATTTTCACTTTTGTCTTTTTTTTTGTAAAGTTCACCTAGGGAGAGAGGAACACTTACACTGGGCTGAATTTTTACACAGTGGCTGAAATCCTGCCACTGGAGTTGAAAGAGGGAGTTGGCTGTACTTCAGCCAGCTCTGGGACCCAGGGGAGCATGTTCCTTGTGGTGGCCAAGTGATTGAACATAGAACTTAGAACATATTTGCTGCTGGATTGACATCCCAATTAAGAATAGTGGTCCACTCCCAAAAACTGCTGGCCTAATGAGACAGTGGTGGCCGTCGTTGAGGCTGCAATTGCATGGAGAGGGCACCTTGGTACCTGAGGAATCCTCAAAGTGAGAGAAGTGGGGTTGAGGGATACCGGGAGCAGACAGGCAGGTCCTATCGATTGGGATGGACACAGGTAATGCTGATGTCATAAGGACGCCCATTGACATTGGGACCCCTCTGTGGGCCATAAAGTGCCCAAAAACTGAGTCTACCGCATTTCAGTAGGAAGTCTCAGCACATCATAATGCCCACCCATCCCCAAAAACAACACAGGTAAAATGGAAGTGATCCTAATTGACCGCTTAAGTAGCTCAATTAAATTCCTGGAGTGTAACACATCAGCCAAATTTCCTGCTGCTGGCAATATAGCATAGCAGGAGGAAAACATCCAGCACAAACTGCAACTCATTCTTGCACCATCAAGCAGAGTGAGCTACTAGGGCTTAATATCAAAAAGGGCTTGAAAGAAAAAAGGCCAGGTGAGTTCGTTTGAAAAACAAAAAAAAACAAAAAAAAAAACCAAAAAAAAAATTTTTCAAAACTACTACAGTAAATAATGGAAGGACATGTGATGTGTGGTTTCTGTATGATGTGGGAACTGGTGGACCCTAGGGTTCATCCCAGTGACCATGTCTGCAGTAAGTGCAGGTTGCTGGAGGAGCTCCAGCTCAGGGTAAATGAGCTGGCCTCTGAGCTACAGACACTGAGGCTCATCAAGGGGAGAGAGGGTGCAATTGTCAATGGGGTGCAAGTGACATCCACCCCCCCTAGACTGGCTAACTCTAAGGGTCAGGGACAAGAGGGGGCTACTGGGAAGAGGAAGGGGGGTGAGGAGCGGAGGCCTCAGCCTCTTAATCTACATAACAGGTTTGAGATTCTTGCTTCCAAGTTGGACGAGAACGAGGCAGGTGAGGTTGGTGAGCAAGCTGCACACGGTACAGTGCTGCAGCAGGACATAGGCAAAGAGAAAAGGAAAAGGAACGTAGTAGTGATTGGGGATAGTGGGGTGAAAGGTATTGACACTGTCCTTTGTCACAATGACAAAGTGCACAGAAGGGTGTGTTGTCTGCTTGGTGCTCGGGTACAGGATGTCGCAGCTGGGCTGCAGAGGAACCTGGAGTGGGAGGGTGAGAATCCGGTCGTTGTGGTACATGTGGGGGCCGGCGACGTAAGCAAAATGCAGACTGAGGATCTGGGGAGGGAGTATGAAAAGCTTGGAATGGAATTAAAAAGTAGAACCGACAAGGTGGTTATCTCTGGGCTACTGCCTGAACCGTGTGCAGATGGGCGTAGGGTTGACAGGATTAAGGAAGTGAATGGGTGGCTCAGGGATTGATGTGGGAGGAATGGGTTTGAATTTATGGGACATTGGCACCAGTATTGGGGTAGGTGGGACCTGTTCGGGAGGGATGGGGTTGGTCTGAACCGTGCTGGGACCAGAGTGCTGGCGAATCGAGTAAAGAGGACTGTAGACAGGGCTTTAAACTAATCAGGGGGGGGGAGGGTGTGAGGGTAGGTGACCTTACGAGGTCTAAAGTTAAGGAGAGTGTACATGTAAGGGAAGAGGCCGAGGATGTCCCAATAATAGAGGGAGTAGGGGGCGTGAGTATAGTTGGTGGCGTTGCGGCAAATAGGGTCCAGGTGAAGGCTGGGATGAAAGCACTTTATCTGAATGCACAAAGCATTCGGAATAAAGTGGATAAGCTGGTGGCGCAGATCGACACAAATGGATACGATCTGGTGGCCATTACAGAGACGTGGCTGCAGGATGACAGGGACTGGGAGCTGAGTGTACAGGGCTATCAAGTGTTTAGGAAGGATAGACAGGAGGGAAAAGGGGGGGGCGTAGCTCTGCTGATTAAGGATAGCATCACGGTGGTAGCAAGGGATGATATTGGAGCCAAGGAGCAGAGGGTGGAATCGTTGTGGGTGGAGATTAGGAACAGCAAAGGGAGGAAGACACTGGTGGGTGTAGTCTATAGGCCCCCAAATAATGATCTGGAGATGGGGCGAGCTGTTAATGCGCAAATAAGTGCGGCGTGCAGGAATGGGACGGCCGTAGTTATGGGGGATTTCAATCTGAATATTGATTGGTCGACCCATGTTGGACGTGGGGGGCTCGAGGAAGAGTTCTTGGAATGCTGCCGGGATAGTTTCCTCGAACAGTGTGTGTTGGAGCCGACGAGGGAGCGAGCTATCTTGGATCTGGTGCTATGTAATGAAGCGGGTAGAATTAGGGACCTTGTGGTAAAGGATCCTCTTGGGGAGAGTGATCATTGTATGGTGGAGTTTCTGGTGCAGATGGAGGAGGAGAAAGTGGGTTCCCGGACACGCGTCCTTTGTTTGAATAGAGGGAAATACGGTAGGATGAGAGAAGAATTGGCGAATGTGGACTGGGAGAGCGCGTTGGAGGGAGGGTCTGTTAAGGAGCAGTGGAGGATCTTTAAGGAGATCTTTCTTGGTGCTCAACGGAAATTTATTCCGATGGTCAAAAAGGATAGTAAGAGGAGAGGTAATAAGCCGTGGATAACAAAGGAGGTGAAGGAAAGTGTTAAACTAAAAGCGGAGGAATTTAGAGTAGCTAAGAGTAGTGGGCGAGAAGAGGATTGGGAGAGGTTTAAATGTCAACAAAGATTGACAAAGAAGTTGATAAGGAAGGGTAGGAGAAACTATGAAGCTGAGCTAGCGCTTAATATAAAAAAGGATAGCAAGAGTTTTTATAAATATATAAAAAGGAAGAGGCTGGCTAGGGTGAATGTTGGTCCTTTAGAGGATGAGAAAGGGGACCTAGTGGTAGGGGATGGGGATATGGCTAAGGTATTGAATAACTTTTTGTTTCTGTCTTCACGGAGGAGGACGTGAATAATTTGCCGGGTGTTAGCGATAGAAAGGTGGTAGGACTGGAGGGTCTTAATGACATTACTGTTACTAGAAAGGCGGTGCTCGACAGACTAGAGGGGCTGATTGTGGACAAGTCCCCAGGACCGGATGGAATGCATCCGAGGGTTCTGAAAGAAATGGCGGAGGTGATAGTGGATGCCTTGGTGGTTATTTTCCAAACGTCGCTGGATTCCGGGGAAGTGCCGGATGATTGGACAACGGCTAATGTTACGCCGTTGTTTAAGAAGGGTGCCAGGCAAAAGGCGGGGAATTATAGGCCAGTTAGTTTAACATCTGTGGTAGGTAAAATGTTAGAATCTGTCATTAAGGAGGAAATTGCGAGGCATCTTGAAGGGAATTGCTTGATAGAGCAGACGCAGCACGGTTTCATTAAAGGGAAGTCGTGTCTGACAAATTTACTGGAGTTCTATGAGGATGTGTCTAGGGCGTTGGATAGAGGAGAGCCGGTGGATGTGGTCTTTCTTGATTTTCAGAAAGCGTTTGACAAAGTGCCTCACAAGAGGTTATTGCAGAAGGTCGAGGGACATGGAGTTGGGGGTAGGGTGTTAGCGTGGATAGAGGATTGGTTGTCAAATAGGAGGCAGAGAGTGGGGGTCAACGGGTGCTATTCGGATTGGAGGATGGTGACTAGTGGAGTGCCCCAGGGGTCGGTGCTGGGACCTCAGCTTTTTACCATTTATATAGATGATCTGGAGGAGGGAACCGAGTGTAGAGTGTCAAAATTTGCTGATGACACCAAGATTGGGGGAATGGTAAATTGTGCGGAGGGTGTGGAGAGTCTGCAGAAGGATCTAGATAGGCTGGGCGAATGGGCCAGGAAATGGCAAATGGAATTTAATGTTGGCAAGTGTGAGGTGGTCCACTTTGGTAGGAAAAATGGTAGGAAGGACTATTACTTACGAGGCAAAAAACTGCAGCAGGCGACGGTGCAGAGGGACCTCGGGGTCCTTGTGCATGAGTCGCAAAAACCCAGCTTGCAGGTGCAGCAGGTGGTCAGGAAGGCGAATGGGATGCTGGCCTTCATAGCGAAGGGGATTGAATATAAAAGTAGGGAGGTCTTGCTGCAGCTGTATAGGGCATTGGTGAGGCCGCAGCTGGAGTACTGTGTGCATTTTTGGGCGCCGCACCTGCGCAAAGATATTTTGGCCTTGGAGGGAGTGCAGAGGAGGTTTACTAGGCTGATGCCGGAGTTGAGGGGGTTGAGCTATGAGGAGAGGCTGAATAAACTGGGCTTGTACTCGTTAGAGTTTAGAAGAATGAGGGGAGATCTCATTGAGACGTATAAGATGATGAATGGGATGGATAAGATAGAGGTGGAAAGACTCTTCCCGCTCAAAAAAGACAAAGGACTAGGGGGCACAGCCTCAAGATAAAAGGGGGGCGGTTTAGAACGGAGTTGAGGAGGAACTTCTTCACTCAAAGGGTGGTGAATCTCTGGAATTCTCTGCCCGTTGAAGTGGTGGAGGCTGCCTCGCTAAATATTTTTAAGACGCGGGTTGATGGGTTTTTGATAGGAGAGGGGATTAAGGGTTATGGGGAGAGGGCGGGAAAGTGGAACTGAGCAGCGACAGATCAGCCATGATCTTATTGAATGGCGGGGCAGGCTCGAAGGGCTGGATGGCCTACTCCTGCTCCTATTTCTTATGTTCTTATGTTCTCACCTAGTCCATTGCCAAAACTCGGATAAAGTTCCAGCACTGATTTTAAAATTGAAGCATCCCACCATATCTTGTTAATATTGTGGATTTTGCATGACGACTTGAACCTCTGATCATTGTGCTGTTTTTCTCCATTTGAGTGAATATAATTGGGCCTCATCCATATGTTTACATTGTGTCCCAAGAAGAAATAAATCAATAAACAGACCAGGAATGCTCCAGCAGGATGCCAGCTTAAGTATTCCTGAGTTCCATTTTCTAGAATAATAGCAATTTTGAATGCTTGTTAGCTGTATGGTGTTAGATACTGGTGTGTTTGATAAGAGACAGTTCTTGCAAGGAGCCACTCCATCTAAACCACGAGCGGGCACTGGTTACCAGGAATTCACCAGTAAATTTGAAAATCATTAATCTAATGACAGCATATAATTTAAAGAAGCTCGATGTCTTTCAGATCTCTGAAGCAATATTAAAACCACAAAATTGATTTTATTAGCACTTGTTGAATGAATATACGTGTTATTAATTAATTTTACATGTTCCAATTAACAAACACATCTGAACCCTTAATGTCTTTATATTTCAATATAGAAATATATGTTGAAAATCTTTTTATTTCAGGCACTGTCAAACCATTGTCATTTCAGAAACATTGCTGCAGTTCCTCTCTAACAAATACCACCGGAAAAATTAACATTGAAAACATCTATAAATCTATGGCCTCCATTTAAACTTGAGTAGTGTAAGGCCCCTTTCAGTTTTCTGCATTCTAAGCCATTGTCTTTTGAATATAATGCCTGACAAAGAGAAACAGCTCTCTATATTTCCAGTGATGAGTGATATAAAGTAGATAATGGAAATCTACAAAGCAAAAAATTGCAGTGCAATCATGGGATCTTGGAATGAATTAGAGAACTGTCAACTTGGCATTTTGATTTTGGCATCAAAGTTTTCTCAAAGGCTTTTGGTTCGGACAATTGTGGTGGAGATAAAAAGCTGGTAATTGCACTGAAAAATGAATGAAGGTACAGTCTTGATGTTAAAAAAAGCTATAATACTTTGCAGACTTCCTCCAGAAAAAAAATTCTTAACCTTTGCATTTTTTTTAATCCAAAGTGTGCTTGAATGCAAAAATGAATCAAAATTCATCAAAGGCTACTTGACGTTCACAACTTGATAAGGTATAAGAAGAGGTTGAGAAGAACAGGAGATAAAGACCAAGGTGATAAATGGGAGGGAGAGGTGACAGTAGAACTAGGAAAAATAAACAGGAGCCAGAAAGGTTCAGCAGAAACATATCCCAATGAAAAATCAAGAACAAACTAGCAAGAATGACACACCATGAATGAATAAAGAAATTAGACCAAATAATTGAAACAAAAGAAAAGGCATCCAATAGGAACATGACGTAAAACCAGAGGGAATATGAAAAGTTTAGAAAAATTGTTTTTTTAAAAAAAGAAAAGCGAAAATAATCATAAAGTAGGTTATCAAGGAATATAAAAGCAGTATTTCCGCAAGACACAATGACAGGTAATGACAAAGAAGTGGCAGAAATATTAAATAATTACTTTGCCTCGGTGTTTCTGAGGGAAACAAATGGCAAACCAGAGTAAAAGAAGAAATCAAAAAGGATATAAAGCCATTTAAGGGAGAAAGTTGAGAGATAGTTGATAAGTGAATCAAATTTAGAGAGTAAATTCCCGATCCAGATGGATTGCATTCACACATTATATGAATTTAGGGAAGGTTTAGTAGAGGCATTATTATCTCTGAATAAATGTTCATCAGAAAAGGAAATAGTGGCCAAAGTCTGGTAGACAATTGATAGGACTCCCATAAGTATATAAATATAAACATAATACAAAACCAGAAAACTATATCCAGTGAGCTTAATATCAGTAGTAGGAAACATAATGAGATCCTTAATCAAAGACGCAATAAGCTAAAAATTTCTCAAAGCAGAAATATTCAAGTGTAGGTAGAATGGATTACAAAGGGAAGTTGTGCTTAATTACATGGAATTTTTTGAAGCTAAATCAGCAAGGGTGGATAAGGGTAGTTGACCCACACTCAAAGTCAGATCTCGTGGAGTTGGTGGGCAAGTAGCAGAATGGATAGCAAGTCTGCTTCAGAAAAGAAAACAGAGTAGGTTTTAAAGGTTGTTAGCCAAATTTGCAAATGGTGAGAAGTTGTGTTCTACAAGCATTGGTACTGTGACCACTGTTTGTAAGCACCTACTTAAAATGATTTGAACTCAGGAACACTTTTAAAATTTGTGGTGACACCAAATTAGGTCTAGAATATAAGCATGTAATTGGCAAATGAACATAAATTCCAAGAGGGTGCATCATCTGTCTTTAACTTTAAAAAAAGACAGTATTTAATTTAAAGAAAAAGCACACATTTGTGCAAAGATGAGTGGCAGATCAGAAGATGGGAAAGAATATAAAGAACATCTAAGAATGACAAAAAGATAAGGAGGGAGAAATTAGAGTCTGAGGGAAAGCTGGCCAGTAATAGAAAGGTAGTCAGTAAGAGTTTCTATAGATGTTTTAAGTAAGAAAATAGTTAACAAAGTGAGCATTTGTCCCATTGAAACTGAGTCTGGGAAATTGATTATGGAAAGTAGACTATGGTGAATGAATTAAATAGGCATTTTGCATCTGCCTCCACTGTAGAGCACAGAAATAACATTCCAGAAATAGTTGTAAATCAGGAAATGGAAGGGAGGGAATAAGTCAGCAAAGTTACAATCATCAGGGAAATGGTATTGAGCAAATAATTGGATCTGCAGGCTGACAGATCCCCGGTCTGGATGGACTTCACTCAAGATTTTGAAAGAAGTGGCTAGTTGATGCATTGGTTTTAATTTTTCAAAATTCCCTAGAGTCGGGGAAGTTTCCATTAAATTAGAAGATAGCAATCAGCCAGTTACCTTAATGTCTGTCATAGGGAAAATGTTAGAAGCCATTATTGAGGATGTTATAGCAGGCACCTGAAAAAATTCAAGGCAATCAGGCAGAGTCAGTAAGTTTTGTGAAAGGAAAATCATGTTTAATCAATTTATTTGACTTCTTTGAATGAGTCACATGCACTGTGCGTAAAAGGGAATCAGTGGATGCATTGTACTTAGATTTCCAGAAGGTGTTTGATAAAGTGTAACATCAAAGTTATTGTAGAAAATAAAAGCTCATGGTATGGGGGGTATCATATTGGCATGGACTGAAGATATGCTAGCTTTCAGGAAACAGCTGGCGTAAGTGGGTCTTTTTTTGGATGGCAGAATGTGACACGTAGTGTTCCACAGGGATCAGCACTGGGACCTCAACGTTTGACAATTTATATAAGTGACTTGGATGAAGATACAGTTGCTAACTTTGCCGACAACACAAAGAGAGGTAGGAAAATGAATCGTGACGAGGACCCGAGGAGACTGCAAAGGGACATATGTTTAGAGAATTGGCAAAACTCTGACAGATGGAACATAATGTAGGCAAATGTGAAATTATCCACTTTGACAGGAAGAATAAAAAAGAAGCATATTATCTAAATGGCAAGAGATTACAGAGCTCTGAGGTGCAGAAGGATCTTGGTATTCTAGTGCATGGAATACAAAAGGCTAGTGTGTAGGTACAGCAAGTAATTAGGAAAGCTAATAGAATGTTATCATTTATTCTGAGGGAAATTGATTACGAAAGTAGGGAGGTAATACTACAGTTGTACAGGGCATTGGTGAGACCTCATCTCCAATATTACGTATGGTTTTGGTCTCCTTACTTAAGGAAAGATATAAATGTATTAAAAGCAGTTCGGAAAAGATTTACGAGACTACCATCAGGAATTGGCAGCCTGTTTGGTAAGCAAAGATTGGAGAGGTTAGCTTTGTATCAACCAAAGTTCAGAAGGTGATTTGATCAAAACCTTTAAGATTCTAAGAGGTATTGACAGGGTGGATGTGAAGAGGATATTTAGTCTCAATAGAGAATTTAGAATTGGGGGTCATTGTTTAAAAATAAGGGATCGCTCAAAGAGATGAGGATAATTTTTTTCTGTGAGGGTCATGAGTCTCTGGAACTCTTTCGTGAAAAGGCAGTGGAAGCAGAGTCTTTGAATATTTTTAAGGCAGAGTGAGAGAGATCTTTGATTAACAAGGGGGTGAAAGGTGATCAGGGTTAAGAAGGATGTGGTGTTGAAGTTACAATCAGATTGGCCAAGATCTTGTAGAATATGGCGGAGCAGGCTTGAGGACCTACTTCTGCTCCTAATTCATATGTAATATAGATAAGTGTGACAAAGCACATTTTTAAAATGTAAATTACATTGAATAACAGTAAGCTCCTGAAATATAGATTTGATTCAACATCTCCACAGGACAAGTTGGAAAACACAACATGACCCTTCCATAACAACCTTAATTCTGAGAAATCATGATTTCATCCTGAAGTCTTCAAAAGGTTCTCCATCAAGTATACTGCCATGAAATGTTTTATAATATGAGAAATAAATATTATGCAGGACAATAGCTTTTGTTTTTTACTCTGACCAATTTTCAGATTTTATGCCTTTAATTGCGTTGGGCACCTGGCATCAATATTTCGTCAACGTTATCAAGGTACTGAGGGAAAAGGGGAGAATGAGATGTCGTTAAGGCATTTTATGTTGCATGTTTATCCTTTGAGCTTGGTCTGTGCTTTTCAGTTGGTTTGAGCTCTACATAAAAAATACACAGCAGTAAGACCAAAGCAGGTTATTAACCAGACATGTTATTAATCCAGTCTTCAGGGAATTCACTCCTGGTTTGTAAATACAGCATATGGAGGTAAAGGTTAGTAACACATATTGTTATTATTCTGCTTCCAATATGCTGCAGACCCAGTGTCTAGGGTTCTGGAGTACCAGTGTGTGCCGTTAAGAATACATATAAGTTTGTTTTAGAGAGCAAAAACTTAATATTTATAAATGACTTGTCTCTCAGCTCTTGAGCAGGATTTAATCAGGTATAGATCAGACCTTAGTGTGCAGATCAGGTATCATGTAGGCAAATTGATCTTCTTGTTTCCTTGTTTGTATTCTCTGCTCTGGGATAATGGAGGATAGTCAGCATGTACAATAATGCATGACACTCACTGATCTGATAAAGGCCTTTTGCAAATTGTTCTTCCATATGGTTACAGCATACGTATCCCTTCAGAATTTTAGTATAATTTCCTATTCCTAAACTGTGAAATTATCACCTTGAAATTACTAATGTAGTAATAATGCATGCAGCCTTCGCACATCGCTGCTCTGGCTGCTATTATAGTGAACTCAAGTTCAATGGAGTTAGGAAGCATTGATACAGTAGACAAAGAAATGTTATAGTAATGCAGTCAGTGATCAGTAGGTAATACTATCATTTAAGGTGACCCACTTAGTTCTTTGTTAGTGTTAGTAAACTTTTAGGCTATGATTTCCTGCCACCTGCACGCCCTTTTTGCTCTTGATTTTTCTGCTCGGATAGGAGAGGAATTGAGTCAGGATGTTCAATTGTGCCTCCGTCTAATGTTACATTTTGATTTTGTATCAGAAATGATAAATTGCTCACGTTGCCTGTTAAGGTGTTCATATATTGACAGAAAAAGAGACTCATGTAGGCTTGCATATATTAGCACATTTAACAAGGTGTACTTTTGATGTTCAATCACTGTTCTAATGTAGGAAATGTGGCAGCCAACACAGTATGCACACAGACATCTGGAGTACTGGGAGCAGTTTTGGTCCCCTTATTTAAGCAAAGTTATTATTGCATTTCGGGCAGCTAAGGGAAAGTTCATCAGGATAATCCTGATATGGAGGGATTGTCTTATGAGGAAAGGTAAGACAGATTGGGACTCTACTCATTGGAATTTAAAAGATCTAATTGAAACATATAGTATTCTTAAGCTTGACAGGGTAAATGCTGAGAGAACGTACCCCCTCATGGGAGAAACATAGGACCAGAGGGCATAGTTTCAGAATAAAGTGGCACCAATTTAAAACTAAGATGAGGAGAACTTTCTTCTCAGAGGATTGAGAGTCTTTGGGACTCCTTGCCACCGAGATCTATGGGGGCAGAGTCATTGGGGGCGATTTTGAATCCGCGCACTCTGTCCACAGAAAATACAATACATGCTCAAAGTCCAGACAGACTTAGAAAGCACAATTCATGCCGGTGAGTTTCTGAGTTCCAATCTTCCAGCCCCCTCGCTTGCAGAGTAGAGTGAAACATGCTGTGGAAACCCAGGAAATTTGTTTTAATACATTAACCTATCATTAGTGAGCACTCCCCCCTCACCAGATATTGAGCCATTTACAGCAGCTCTATGTATGCGTGAACCTGGCGTCTTCACCAGTGAGGGGGAGTTCGGAGTTGAGCATTCAAGAAGCCATCAACCTATCATGGCTGTTCACTGCGCAGGGGGCACCAGAGAGGAAGCAGGGGGACACAGGTGCAACCCAGGAGTGAGGTCCCAGAATTGCCACTGAGGGAGGGGTCAGGGGCAGTCACTTACATGCCTGCCTTTTCCTTCATTGCAGGCTGCCCCTCACTTTAAAGGGGCTGTGAAGGCTGGTATGCAGGCAGCGGTGCATGTATCCTCCTTCTTGGGCTCCTATCCATATCGCAGCTGAGGGTGCTGTTCTTTAACAGGGCTGGCTAGAAGGTTGAAAACAAGTTCGGCACTGGGGAAGTGGCTGTAAGTTACCCAGATTGATTTGATTTGATTTGATTCGATTCATTATTGTCACATATATTAGTGAAAAGTATTGTTTCTTGCACACTATACAGACAAAGCATATCGGTCATAGAAAAGGAAAGGAGTGCAGAATGTAGTCATCCAATTGAATGGCAGAGCAGGCTTGAGGGACCAAACAATCTACTCCTGTTCCTATTTCTTATGGTCTTATAGAAAGCTCCCACAAACAGCAATGTGCTATTGATTGAAGGATAAGCATTGGCAAGGACACTAGGGATAACTCTCCTGATCTTCTTCAAAATAGTGTCTCGAGTTGTTGTACGTCCACTAGAGCAGGCAGATGAAGCCTCAGTTTAATGACTCATCTGAAAGAGGCATCTCCAACAGCATAGCACTCCCTCAGAACTGCACTGGAGTATCAGCCTTGAATTTTTGTACTCAAGTGCTTGAACCCAGAGCCTGTGGCTCAGAGGTTACCAACTCAGAGTTACAACTCAGCCACAGCCAACACTTCCCTAATCCACTCCACCAGCCCCACAGCACCAAGCTATCATTATTGGTAAAATGTTTAATATCCTAGTCATTACTTCATCTTGGACACCAGATTCCCTTTCATTCTGGATGGGCCCCACCATCAATGTGTTTATTCCTCTGACTTGAATATTCACATTACAGACAACACTGTTTCCTTTTATTTGCTGATCCAACCTTTTTTCATATTCCCTATTAGACTTTCTAGTTTCCCTTTTCACTACTCTGCTACACTTTCAATACTTCTCTGAAAGGACACTACACAAATTTGCATCAAGATTAAATTGGAAATCTTTTTCAACAGAACCTTTGAAATGAATTCACAGCAAACTGAATTCTTTGCTCAGTGCTCTAAATCCTGTGTTGCTGTTCCATTGTGTTGTGGAGCATTCTACTTTATACTGGAACCTTTCCACTTAGATGCCAGAGGTATTGTTTCCCCTTTAAACTGAAATATGGGCATGTCTCACTGACGCTTCCATGATAGTACCATACTTATATAACTGCTAAAAATGAGTTCATTGATATGAACTTTCTTTTTAATCCAAGGTTTCTGCATTTTTGCAGCAAAAGTTGCTTCATTGTTGGCCTTCATCAGAATACACTGTGGAGGTGGGCAGGGAGCAGTAATGTTCCTTTTGAGCTTTGAGGTTAATAAATTAGATATTAGGATTTGATGGATCACTATATAAATTCTTAAATTTCCCATTTTAATACCTATGTTTAAATGCAAAAGCTGTTTCATTTTTTAAACACTTATAAATCCAGCTAGGACAATCTAGTGGAGGGCTCCTTGTGTAAACACCATATAGAAACTTTATTCATATAGCGCCTTTAACATTTTAAAGCACTCCGAGGAACTTGATAGGAGCTTGTTTGATGCTGGGCCACGTAAGCAGATAGCTGATGGTTGACTTGGTCAAAGAAGTAAGTTTCAAGGGGTGTCTTAACAATGGAGTGAGAGAGGTAAGAGGTTTTAGGAGGGAATTCAGAGCTTTGAACCAAAAACAAAGACTTATTGATTGCATTGCTATCTTCTTGCAGGAAACTTGTTAAAATTTGATTTAGTTTTATGTTTTTTGTCCTTTCCTTTGAGCTCAGGGCACTGCCAGTGGTCAGGCAGTCAAATAGTCAGACTATGGGGCTTCTCTGATGCATCTCCAACTGTTTGTATAAAAAATTATGGCATTAAAAATTATGATTTAATCAATAAATACAAAAACATAAATTTCAGCATTTGTAGTATGGTGGCACTCAATTATCCCTTTGAATCTGTTGCAGGAGGAAAAAACTTTGTTCTTCTCAACAAGACGATAGATCTTGCATTTTTATAATGTAATTCATGGCTTCAAATATAAAAGCATTTCACAGCTTGTTTTTTTGCAGTGAGCTCACTTGTTAAATTGGGAAAAATGACAGCTAGTCTATGCACAGCAAGATCTCAGAAACAACAGTGAGAAATAACCTGATAATCTGTATTTGATGGTGTCGCTTGTTGGCCAGGACACATTTCTCCAAATCACATTGTTGGATTTGTTACATCCTAATAGAGCCTCATGTATCACCTGAAACATACTTGCACGATTACGGTATTAAGTAGAAGTGTTTGCCTAGATTTTATGCCCAAGTCTCTTGAGACAAGCTTGAACCCATCTCAAGTTGTACTAAATCAAGTACTAAAGAAAAGCTTACAAAAGGCTTAGGGAGCTAGGTAATGCTAGAGATCTAGAAGAGTATACAGTTAGTAGGAAGGGAATTAGGAGAGCCAGAAGGGGTCATGAGAAGGCCTTGGCAGGTAGGGTTAAGGAAAATCCCAAGGCGTTCTGCAAGTATGTGAAGAGCAAGAGGATAAGACATGAAGGAATAGGACCTTTCAAGTGTGACGGTGGGAAGGTTTGTATAGAACAAGTAGAAATTGCAGAGGTATTCAATGAATATTTTACTTCAGTATTCACAGTGGAAAAGGATCTTGGTGGTTGTGGTGCAGACTTACAGCAGACTGAAAAGCTTGAGTATGTAGACATTAAGAAAGGATGTGTTGGAGCTTTTGAAAAGCATCAAGTTAGACAAGTCGTCTGGACCGGATGGGAAGTACCCCAGATTACTGTGGGAGGTGACGGAAGAAATTGCTGAGCTACTGGTGATGATCTTTGCGTCATCAATGGAGACAGGAGTGGCTCTGGAGGATTGGAGGATTGCGGATGTTGTTCCTTTATTCAAGAAAGGGAGAAGAGATAGCCCAGGAAATTAAGGACTAGTGAGTATAACCTCAGTGGTTAGTAACTTGATGGAGAAGATCCTGAGAGACAGGATTTATGAACATTTGGAGAGGTATAGTATGATCAAGAATAGTCAGCATGGCTTTGTCAAAGGCAGATCATGCCTTACGAGCCTGATTGAATTTTTTTGAGAATGTGTCGAAACACGTTGACGAAGGAAGAGCAGTAAGAACATAAGAAATAGGAGCAGGAGCTGGCCATCTAGCCCCCCGAGCCTGCCCCACCACTCAACAAGATCATGGCTGATCTGAGATGGATCAGTTCCACTTTCCCGCCTTCTCCCCATAACCCTTAATTCCCTTGTCTATCAAAAATCTCTGGGATATATACGACACCGGGGTGGTGATCAGAAAGTGTCATCAATAGAAGCTTTAGAAATGTGGTCATACCCAAGGTGCAGGCAGATAGATGGGTGACTGCTAGAAGGGGCAGTCAGTCAGTGTAGGAATCCTCTGTAGTCGTTCCCCTCTCTAACAGGTATACCATTTTGGATACTGTTGGGGAGGATGGCCTATCAGGGGATAGCAGCAGTAGCAGCCAAAGTAGTGGCATCATGGCTGGCTCTGTTGTTAAGCAGGGAGGGACAAAGAGGATAGAGCAATAGTTATAGGGGTCTCTATAGTTAAGGGTGCAGGAAGGCGCTTCTGTAGATGTGAAAGAGACTCCAGGATCGTATGTTGCCTCCCTGGTACCAGGGTCCTGGATGTCTCTGAATAGTCAGAAAGCACTCTGGAGGGAGGGGGTGAGCAACAGAGGTCGTGGTACATATTGGTGGCAATGACATAGGTAGGAAGAGTGATGAGGTCCTGCAGGAGCAGTTTATGGAGTTGGATAGAAAATTAAAAAGCAGGACCTCTAGGGTTGTAATCTCAGGATTACTCCCTGTGCCACTTGCTAGTGAGGTTAGGAATAGGAAGATAGTACAGCTCAACACGTGGCTAAGCAGCTGGTGCAGGAGGAAGAGTTGCAGATATCTGGACCATTGGGGTCTCTTCTGGGGCAGGTGGAACTGGTACAAAAAGGACGGGTTGCATCTAAACTGGAAGGGCATAAATATTCTGGAAGGTTTGCTAGTGTCACACGGGAGGATTTAAACTAGTTTGGCAGCGGGGAACCAAAGCAAAGGTGAATTAGCTGAAGGGGAATCAGAGAGCAGGGCCAGTAAGACTCAGAAACAGAAGGTAGGGTGAAGTTGCTAATCAAAGAGGGTCTGGTGGACTGAAGTGCATTGTGTCAATGCAAGAAGTGTAACAGGTAAGGCAGATGAACTTAGAGCTTGGATTAGTACTAGGAACTATGATGATGTTGCTGTTAGAGACTTGGTTAAGAGTAGGACAGGACTGGCAGCCTAATATCCCAGGATACAGATGTTTCAGACGGGATAGAGGGAAATAAAAAAGGGATGGGCAAGTTGCACTACTGGTTAAGAAGAATATCACAGCTGTACCACAGGAGGACAATACAGAGGGCTCATACAGCAAGGCAATATAGGTAGAGCTCAGGAATAGGAAGGGTGTAGTCACAATGTCGGGAGTTTACTATAGGCCACCCAACTGGCAGCAGGAGATAGAGGAACAGATGTGTAGGCAGATTTTGGCCAGGTACAAAAATAACAGGTTTGTTGTGGTGGGAGATTTTAACTTCCCATATATTGACTGGGAGTCACTTAGTGCTAGGGTCATGGATGGGGCAAAGTTGTAAGGAGCATTCAGGAGGGCTTCTTGAAACCAGTATTTAGATCGTCCAACTAGTGAACGAGCCATACTGGACCTGATACTGGGGAATGAGCCCAGCCAGGTGGTCGATGTTTCAGTAGGGGAGCAGTTTGGGAACAGTAGCCACAATTTTTACGTTTTAATAAGTTTTACAGTATTAATGGATGAAGATAAGTGTAGTCCTCAAGTTAAGGTGCTAAATTGGGGGAAGAGTAATTCCAACAATGTTAGGCAGGAACTGAAGAATGTAGATTGGGGGAAGGTATTTGAGGCCAAATCAACATCTGGCATGTGGGAGGCTTTCAAGTATAAGTTGATAGGGATTCACATTCCTATAAGGATGAAAGATAAGTATGGAAGTTTTGGGAACCTTGGATAATGAGAGATATTTTGAGCCTATTCAAAGAGAAAAAGGAAGCATTTGTCAAAGCTAGGAAGCTGGGAACACACGAAGAAAGTGTGGAATACAAGGAAAGTATAAAGAAACTTAAATAAGGAGTAAGGAGGGCTGAAAGGGGTGACAAAAAAAATCATTGACCAGCAGGATTAAGGAATGTCCCAAGGCCTTTTATAATATATAAAGAGCAAGAGGGTAGCCCAGGGACAGCATCTATGCATGGAGCCAGAGAACAGAAGAACATAAGAAATAGGAGCAGGAGTAGGCCAACTAGCCCTTCGAGCCTGCCCCGCCATTCAATAAGATCATGGCTGATCTGTCGTGGCTCAGTTCCACATTCCCACCCTCTCCCCATAACCCTTAATCCCCTCTCTTATCAAAAACCCATCAACCCGTGTCTTAAAAATATTTAGCGAGGTAGCCTCCACCACTTCAACGGGCAGAGAATTCCAGAGATTCACCACCCTTTGAGTGAAGAAGTTCCTCCTCAACTCTGTTTTAAACCGCCCCCCCTTTATCTTGAGGCTGTGCCCCCTAGTCCTGCTATCCTTTCTGAGTGGGAAGAGTCTCTCCACCTCTGTCCTATCCATCCCATTCATCATCTTATACGTCTCAATGAGATCTCCCCTCATTCTTCTAAACTCTAACGAGTACAAGCCTAATTTAGTCAGCCTCTCCTCATAGCTCAACCCCCTCAACTCCAGCATCAGCCTAGTAAACCTCCTCTGCACTCCCTCCAAGGCCAAAATATCCTTAAATGGGCAAGGTATTAAATGAGTACTTTGTGTCAATATTCACCCAAGAGAAGGACTTGGTGGATGATGAGTCTGGGAAAGGGTGCGTAGATAATTTGAGTCATGTTGAAACCAAAAAGGGGAAGGTATTGGGGTTCTTGCAAAACATTAAGGTAGGCAAGCCTCCAGGGCCTGATGCAAGATACCCCAGAATACTGAGAGGCTAGGGAGGAAATTACTGGGGCCTTGAGAGAAATCTTTGTTTCCCACTGGCTACAAGGGACGTCCCAGAGGATTGGAGAATAGCCAGTTTTGTTCCTTTGCTTAAGAAGGGTAGCAAAAATAATCCAGCTTATTACAGGTGTGTGAGCCTTACATCAGCGGTGGGGAAATTATTGGAGAGGATTCTTCGAGGTAGGATTTATTCCCACTTGCAAATAAGTAGACGTAATAGTGAAAGGCAACATGCATCTTGGATTGCATGACTAATTGGAAGCTCTTGCTCAACTAAGTGTAGCTCCTTTCATGCATCGTCATTACAAGAATGCTAGACTGAGATTTGGGAAGCATTCAATATTGTGGTTCGTCAGGCATCAGTATAGCTTAGTGGTATTGTCAAGGATCTACTGTGCCCACTTCCTTTGGGAAAAGGTGCATCTGCATCACCATGCATCAATTGTCTGTAAAAGCAAGATTATTTTAGCTCTATCTGTATCAGTATTCATATGTAGATATGTAGCATCTCTCATGCCAGTTAATCTGCTTGGTATCCCAGATTTGATCCTTTATGATCTATGACCAGACACTCAGTTCTTCTTTCGATCTAGTTACAGGTCAGTGATTTCTTAATTAAAATAAGAAAAGTTTGAGATTCTTGCTAAGACGATAGAGCCTCAAGATTTCACAGTATTTGACGAACTTTAATATGCAAGATCAGAAAGATAAAATAATTCATAGCATCTATCTTATACCCTAACATTCAGGATTAACGTTCAGGGATGGCACGTAGCACAGTGGTTAGCACTGCTGCTTCACAGCACCAGGGACCCGCATTCAATTCCCAACTTGCATCACTATCTGTGAAGTTTGCACATTCTCCTCGTGTCTGCATGGGTTTCTTCCAGGTGCTCCAGTTTCCACCCACATTCTGAAAGATGTGTTGGTCAGTGCATTGGCCTGCACAGGTGTCAGACTGTGGCGACTCAGGGAATTTCACAGTAACTTCATTACAGTGTTAATGTAAGCTTTTTGACTAATAAATAAACTTTACTTTAACATGAGGTAAGTGGGAATTAACAGGCAAACTGTAGTCAAACACACCACATAATGAATGATAGATTTGATCAAGACAGATCCCATGGATTTCTCAGCAACCCACCCAGCCATTAGTAAGTATTGAGTCAACAAATCTCGTTGAAAGCCTATCTTCCTTATTAGGGATTGCAAGTCATCACTTGTCCCTTTTGAAGGTCTAGCCTCAGAATTCCTTCCAAAAGTTGCTCCAACTCGGACTGCCACCTCCCAGTGTTTCAGTCTCAGACTATGTTCCTCTGCATTCCTGAATCTATACTCTAATATCAACTCCAGCTCTTCAACAATGCTGAACAGAACACCACTGGTCCAGAAGGCTACCTTTGCCTCAATGCAGCACCAATTCAACAATTTTACGCTATCTTTTCAGCTCTTCGGGGCTTCTCCTGAGCCCTCGTGACTTGAAGTCTGCCAACTGCAGCATATTTACTGCTTCGAGCCTTTTTCTATGCTCCTCTCCCTGATGGTGCCTACTGGTGCTCTCATGCTAATTCCTTCCCTGGATCTCCTGCTCTCTTCTGCACCTCTTCCTGTCCCTCCTCCCTGGGTTCATTCTCTGGTTTCTTCTTTGGGAATTTTCCCTGTCCCAGGACTCCTCTCTGTAATGATGCCCCATTCTTCAATCCAGTGATTGGGTTTACGTGCTGTTTTCTCATATGCAGTCATGCTGGGAACTTGCCCCCAACCCAAAGAACTTCTAAAACTCTGGATTGCGCAGACACAGCCAGCTTTTGATTCACACATGTACAGAAACTCCTGGGGCATGCTGGGTCTTGTGGTTCTCAGACTACACTCAAGAATCAGATGAGACAAGATTTCATGACAACTTCCAAGTGCACCAGTTATGAAATTCTTGCTGGAAAACCCACTCAACCAGTAATAGGATATTAATTAATTTTACAATCTTTTACATAACGATGCACAAGAAACTAAGTGCTTAAAAAAAAGCAAACATCAAAATAAAGAAATGTGCGTAAGAACTGTTTGAAGCATATTCGCTTACCGTTGCGAAATCATGAACAATTGTTGAAGCCAACAGCAGAATTTTGCTACCTGTTTTTCAGATACTGCCAACCCCTTTTTATTTTCAAATGATGTTCCTAAACTTTTACGGCTATCACTTCCACCAGTGTGTACTCTGCTCTAAGCTCACACAGCCTGTAGTGAATTGAACTCTACATCTTCACCCATTTTTGCAATCAAAATTCCAGGATATAATAATTCATGTATAAAGCATAAAGCAGATCTTAACCACAATATCATTCTAATGAGAATTTAATTATTGTATTGTATTATTGAAAAAAATGCATGTTGTCAAAGCTTTTCATCTAGCACACATCCGGGCAATTTGCAAGAATACTAATGCGAGGGAAAATAACAATCTGTATATTAATATATACAGCCCAGTTCTTTTCAGACAGAAGAAACATAAACACGTGTTGCACCTGTTTCAACTAAACAAAATAAGTATCAGCATTCATTCCTCAGGTAAGGCTTTGTCCAACCAAAGCCAAGCTGCCTAGTTTAAATGTAAAACAATGTTTGACAATTAACTGTCAGTCACCATCAACTGGTGCATTCTCCCTAGCCAAACCTCTACATAATCAGAGTTCACTTCCCTATCAGCATTCTTTCCTCTCACAACATAAATTTGGTGTTTTCTTTCACTTTGGTATTGTGAACTGTGCTGATGAGTAAAAGATGAAAAGCTTGGGCAAGATGTCTCATTTTTTCAGCAATACTAGAGTTTATTTAGCAAGTGAAGAAAAACACAAGTTCTTTTTTGCTATCATCTGACTGGTTTTTGTCAGCCATGTTCATGTTTCAACCCAAGGGTATAAAGTTTATATATGCTGTCATAAAATGTAATTCTGAACAAAACAAAGCCTGAAGTAGATGATAGTCTTGAATGTAATAAGATGAAGTGTTGCCTAAAGGAAATTGCAAAGAATCTTGGAACATTCTAGCTTCTAAATCAAACAGATGCAATTTTCCACTATCCTTATTGCATATGTTAGTTGTGAGATAAGTTATATTATGAGAGCTGGAACAATAGATTTTCAGAAATTCTAGCTTGGTTATAATACTGCCTCATGTTAAAACAAGAATGTATTGCTGGAAGAGGTGATCTGTTTTTGCTGAGATCCACTAAGGACTCTTCACTGTTTACAGGATTCTCTTTCACTCGATCCAACCTTAGATGATGTCCTGTCGAGCCTTCAGTTCATCACCTAGTATATCATGACTTAAAAAGAGACATGTATACTTCAGACTAATGCAGCACACAGATAAACTACATTCTCCCACTTATAAATTTTTGTGGGGCAGTCCTCCTTCCCATGCCTCCCTGCCCCACCCATACCAGGTGTGCACTTTCATAAACATTGTGTTGCAGCATAAACACAGAAATTTTAATGAATCAGCATTGAGGCATTTTTTAGATTTTTGCAGTTATGTGGCAGTTTGATATTACCCTTTTACTTTTGGGGCTTAGGCTCATGTACAGTCTAGACTGAGTGAATTGAAATGATTTCCTTTCTGTTAAAACCCCAAATAAAATAAACTGTGCAGTCTTAATACAGTTTCTAGTGCATGCAAGTCCATTGGTCAAAGCCACACATATCTTTTGGCAGATGTGAATAATGGAAAAAGCAATTTGTAAAGTAGCGGGTGTATTTTTGAAGTTGATGGTGAGACAGATCCATCATGCCCACCACAGGAATCGGAGCAGGTGAGGAGAGGACCATGGACGGGTCAGCTGACCTCAGACAGGATTTTACAGTTTCAGGATGAGCGAGGCCATAAAATCCTGTTTATAATGTTGGGGAAATGCAGAGAAAGCAGAACTCTGTACCTTTGAATCCTTGCTGTAGTTATTTAGTGGTGATGCGAAAGTTATTGATTGTGCTATCTACTACTGAGATCACTGATCTTGAGTACAAAATTAATTTATAAACATAGATTGAAATATGAAAATCTAGAACATTAGACACCTGCCATTTGTATCAATGGTCTTGATGACTTAAATTTCTTCCTCAGTCAGTACGGAATTCTTGTTGTGTTTACATTTGAAAGTGATACTGTCACCAGTGAAGAACAAAATACAGATGCGTATAGGTGATTGTGAGGGAGGAGATAACTCTTGAGTCATCGCCTCCCTTTAAGGGAGCCTAATGATCACAGAACAATTCTCTGAGTAACAGCAAGATCTAGCATCATCTTTTACAGTATTTGAAAGGGCTCAGTAATTTGTTCAGTAGATGTTAACTATTTACTATTTTTTCTTGGTAAAGTTTTGATGGTTTATTGTCCTTGCTTAGAAATCTGCTCTTCTCTAATTCTGGTTTCTTGAATTTTAATTGCTCCAGAGTTGGTGGCCGTCCTTTCAGTTGCCAAGATCCTAAACTTAAGAATTTGCTCCCTGAAGCTCTCCAACCCTCTCCCTCTCTTTCCTCATTTAAGACGCTTTTTAAAGCTGTCCTCTTTGACCAAGATTTTGGCTGTATGCCCTGCTATCAACTTACGTGATTTGGTGTAAAGTTTTACTTTATAATGCTCTTGTGAAGCACGTTTGGACATTTTATTATGTGAAAAGTATCATATAAATTCAAGTTATTGTTCCTTCTGCAATGTTTACTATTATGAATGCTCTTATTGGCAAAGCTAGTTGCAGCCATTCAGTCTAGGAGGAACATGCTTGATCTCTGGTTTGTGTTGTTTTAAAAAAGCTGGCAGTAAAAGGCTATAATTAGTCTTAGTTCTCGAGCTTGGAGAAGAGCGAGGAGTCAGTTAAAGTTCCCGCTCATTATTATTACCCAGTAAACCCTATTGAATAGCATGTGTGCACGAATGTTGGTAAAGGACGGGATTGTATTTGACTCTGATGCACCTTGTGATAGAATGGTCTATTGGTACACAACCATATGAGTAGAATTGTCAAATGGCAAATTATCAGAGTGTGAAAAACAGCGAATTTGCACTTTCTGTTAAAGAAAATCAGCAGATGAAGGGAGTAATTAAATATTTGCCATGATGTTGTTAAAGTAAATTTTCCACTGCTATTCCAGATATTGTGTTCTCCTCTCCCTAACCTCTAAGTAAAAACCGAAAAACCTATCCAAATAATTCCACTGGCATTACCTAAGGATTAAAGACGAAATGGCACACTGAATTTACACAAACTTTCAACAGAAAACAAAACAGTATTTAAAATTAAACTTCAGAAAACCAAATTCTTTTCGGATCAAGTGATGGAACCCTGGAGCAGTTTTTGTTGGGACTAACATTTCAATATGCTTTTAGCTTCCACTAACTTACCTGCTGAGTTGTAGCTCATAATTAAATTTTTGTTTACCAACTCGGCATTTAGCATTTCATGCATCCTTTGTCTTTGCACACCAGGAGCAGATTTTTTGTGGACTTGGGGAAACCTGACATGCGTACTTTTATATCTTATGAAATGCACATCTGGTATGTGTGACTTTGCCTGGGACTTCTGTCTTTGCACACTGATCAGGCTTGAAGTGCATTTTCTGAGCCACAGTGAAAGTTGTGGGGAGTATGGGTGTGAGGTAGGCTGGTTAGAACTTGTCCAACATACCAAGCCAGCTCCCAGTATAGTTTAAAAGCCCCGTCAATCTCACCTCTCAAAAATACCAAGCCCCCACCCATTATCATACTCCCTCAAGCCACCCATGCAACCCAATGCCTCCTCAGATCACCCATGTCCTCCTTCGATAGCCCATTCCGCTCAATGTTTCCTCACCTTCATCCATTTTCCGTGTGCTCCATGTATCATTCATATCCGTTGCACAATGTACAGTCCTCAGAAGCCATGCAACAGCAATGGAAGTTATTTCAAAATAATTGGAAAAAAATTAAGCCTAATACAAGCAATCTAATAAAATGCTGAGTTCAAGCACGTGATCATTGATGTGGGAAAAAAGCAATTGATGCAACAGAAAATTCTATGCCTAATGGGTTTGTGAAAAAACAAGGAACCACGTACAAACATATGAATTAGGTGCAGGAGTAGGGCATTCAGCCCTTCAAGCCTGCTCCAACATTAATAAGATCATGGCTAATCTGATTGTTGTCTCAACATCACAGGGATACTTCCTACCCATTATATGCTTTGATTTCCTTGTTTTTCAAGAATGTATCTAGCTCTGCTTTAAAAATACTCGATCATCTCACCTCTACCACTCTCTGGGGAAGAGAGTTCCATAGAATTGGTCTAAAATTAAGTTGCCAGCTATTATTAACCAAAAGCTTGTGTAGAGGAACAAAAAGTAATCATAAAGGCCAATGAAATGTTGGTCTTTATCGAGAGAGAGGAAGAGAAAAGAGTGGGAAAAGTGGGAAAATGATGCTTCAATGATGTGGAACTTCGGTCAGACAAAGTCCGAAATTCAGGAAGCAAAACTTTAGACACTGAACCCAAGAAAAGATGTAAATTGATTATATTTACTTAACTGAGGAGTGGTCCAGTCAAAAATAAAATCTTTGATAGGGAAGATACAGAAAGACTTAGGGGAGCTGAGATGTATTAAAAAAAAGCATAATTTAAGCGGCATAATCCTATATTCTTCTGAAAGGCTTATTTTATTATTACAGCCTTGTAAAAGTTTCTTAGATCCATAGACCACCTGTTGAGCTGTAGCCAATTTTAGTCTTTGAAACGCAGCCAAACATGCATAATAACAACCATTGTAATAACAAAAGCTTCCAGCTGCTTTGCCTTGACAAGTCAGAACAGTGTTCCATTTCCAATTTAGAATACACTGCCTGATGGAGGAGAACAAATGCAGAGATATTTTCCAACCTTCTAAAGCAGGGTTTTTTTAAAATTTCTAAAGCAGATTTTTTTAACAACCAAAGCAATCTATTGATTTAAATCACAGCACAAAATGTGATAGCAGAGGCTGACAAAATTTATTTTACACATGTTTTAAAGAAATTATGGTACTTCAGTGAAGTACAGTAATGCATGGCAGTGCTAACAGTTGATGTCAACGTCAGGGTCAACGTGCCTTTGGAGGACAAATGAATCACTGCATTAAAAACACATCCATGTTACAATATAGCTTCCAAGAGTGATATTTTATGCTGTAAAACCATTTTATACTTACTTTCCAGAATGTTTCCAACTACTAAGCAGGCTTCCCCTAGTGTTTGCAAATTCCTCAAAGAGATGTTTTTTTATAGGGCTCTGAACCCCCACACCACACTAAAATTGTGTGCAGCAGGAAATGCAATTTCCTGTGGCCTGCACAAAGAGTCCTGGACCTCAAAGACATGTTTGTGCAGTTTCCACCAAAGATCTCCACAACCTTTGAAAAGCCACATAAATATAGTGTGAGGCTGCAAAGGCAGAGGAAAATTGTTATTGTTTTTCCAGTAAAAAATGTAAGCTCAGTGTTTGTAACCCAATTCACACGACTAGAAAACCAAAACCTGGCCCTGGCTGTCACCTCATCTGGTGCTGCTTAACAACACATTAGGAGCTTATGCCCTTGTTTAGTTTTTTGTTGAAGGGCAGGTATCATTGGGGGGAGTGGGGGGGGGCTGTAATTGTTGCTAATGGATTTGTGTAACATTTCAGTGGAGCACATCATGCACCCAGATCAATGTTAGCTTAAAAAGCTTCCCTTTGTGAGTTACTATGGGGTAATATTCTGTTTCTTAACAATAATCCCACCTTTCTGGTGAGTACCTAGCTAGTCAGTAATGTGTTATTTGCTATGTTGTTAAGAAGTAGACCTTTTTCTTGTCACGTTCTATTATAGGTCACTTAATTTAAAAAAAGCTCAAATGTACAGTAGGTCAATTCAATATCATACTGAACTATATTGGCCAGAATGGGAAAAGTAATGTGGACTACAAAAGAAATCCTCAAAATCATCTTAAGGTTCCAGGTTTGATCACCAGTTTGCACAGAGTTAACTGATTTCACAATTGAGGAAGTTACAAAAGGCCTCGGGATCTCTGTCTCTGCAGCTCCCATTGCTGATTGGCTAAGGACTTAGAGAAATGTGCACTAAGGTTAGGATTTTGCCTCAGTTGTGACATTCTGCACAAACGAATATCATGCCCGTGATGTTTATTTCAGGCCTCAAGTAAAATATGGGCATTTGGGTAATATTATAGCTATCTGCTGGTATTTAGTGTTACGTCACTATTTCTAAGTAAGGCGGAGAGGAATTGCAAAAACAAATGAGGCATCTACCTAGTTCTTCCTGCCTATGAAATGAACAGTTGGTGATCAGATAGTGCATTTTCAGGTTGCAAAGACATGGATATATTTTCCATGTTTTCAGCTGGTTATTGCTCGTATCAAGTAAATGCTTCTTGTTGACTTCTCCTGGCAGAAATGCATCACTTTTTCAGACCACCATTAAATATAACGTAAGTTATAGTGGGCTTTATATACTGTAAGTTTAATATTTACATGAGTTCTTGAAGTAAATGTATCCATATGTATGCTGCTTTTTCGTTTGAACAGGCTTGCTTAACCACTTGCAGTATTCTGTGCAAATGTGTTGACTGCAAATTTTGATAATCCATTGCATATGAAACAACTGATTAAAATGTCCTCTTTCCCCACTCTTCCCTTCTTGATAAATCATCAATGATCTCTGTAGTGCTCAAGGGCACCATAGCCCCATTTTCCCTTTGGAGAGATGGATTATAACTGCCATTATGTCAATGGCTATGTGTTTTATTTTCCTTTTCTCTCGTCCAAATAGCAACTTATTTTCTGATATTCTCCATGATCAGTCCTCCTGTATTTCTCTCTGAAAAATTCAGACATCTGCAGTTGGAGGCTTAGTAGCATGTCATAGCATATTTGAGCTTAAACTCATTGCAGCAAAATGAGGTAGAACACTGATCATGAACAATCATGTTTGCATATATGACAAGATCCAGTTCTAAGTTGTGTTATTAAAAGATGACTGAGCAGAAACTAGAAATAGCCAAAGCACTGGGGGAAAATCTTACGTGCCACATAACACGTGACTATGAGATGCTTTGCATGAAGCCTGCAATGAAGTTTTCCTGCCTATCCTTTTTTTTTGCCTGAGCTTGCAGTTGTAACAGAGCTCTCAAAAGTGAGTGGAGAACGTATGATAAAATTTGGACAATTTTTCTTGATGATAGACACCATCCAGCAGATTGTGTTTGATAATTGTAATTTTCTTCAAAAATAAAATTCCATCCAATTGAATTATGAGATTCAAGCATTTCATCTAGATGCCAAAATTTAGCTGCCTATTTTATGTGATCATTTATTGAGTAATTGAGATCACACTAGTGGAAAATATGAGCATGCAAAAAGCATTCAGAACAGTGCATTGCAATTTGTCTGAAAAAGGCAGAAATCCTCATTGGATTTATAAAAATACTAGGATATCCACTTGAAGGGCTTCAATTTACAAGGCTCTGGACCAAGTACTGGGAAGTGGGATTAAATTATCATGGCTCTTTTTTAGCCAGGATAGCCGTGATAGAATGAGGCCATGCAGCCTATGTCATAACTCTTTGTATGCTTCTAAAGGCTTAAATCTACCTAGACTCCATTGATTCAAAATCAGTACCATTGTGGCAGTCTAGTGCCAAGATCAGTCTGAACACAGAAGACAAGTTGCTAAGCTTGAACTATAAAAAATTTCATGCTTTGCACTATTGTGTAAATATGTGATATTTAGATTTGATGACAGCACCTTCTAACAAGATAGCAGTATCCCACAGGATAAAGCATTAAACCTATCCAGATGCAGCTTTTATGATAGTTATATTACTGATGATGTGAATATGCCGGCGTTGGACTGGGGTAAACACAGTAAAAAGTCTGACAACACCAGGTTTTAGTCCAACTGATTTATTTGATAGTAAACTCACTAGCTTTCGAGGGGTTTCCCTCTTAAACCCCTCGAAAGCTAGTGAGTTTACTATCAAATAAATCGGTTGGACTAAAACCTGGTGTTGTCAGACTTTTTACTGCAGTTACATTACTGACAGGGACCTTAACAATTCCTTAAAATAAAACTGATTTTACATCAGCAACATTGTAAAAAATGAAATACATTAGCAATAGAATTTCTTAATACTCAACTCTACTTTATTCTTCAATATATTGTCAAATAGAGGTTGGAATTTTTCACTTTTCATTATGGACGTCATTGCACATTGACAGTATGGTGCACATTAACTCTCGACATCTGTGAAGGAGGTTGCTGCCAACATTAAAACATGCCAAAACTAGCACTGGCCCCAAATCATTTGCAGCATGCATTGTAAAAATACCTCAGTAGGAAATTCAAATCTGCCATCTGATAGAGGGTTTTAATGATCTTCAGCTGCTTTTTATCGAAACCAACTGCCTCCTTAAACACCCCTTCCCTGCTGCCACCGCAAGATGCGATCCATGGCTCAGTGATGAAGCTCTTGCCTCTGGGTTCAAGTTCCACAGTGTGGAGATGCCGGCTTTGGACTGGGGTAATCACAGTAAGGAGTCTCACAACACCAGGTTAAAGTCCAACAGATTTATTTGGTAGCAAACGCCACTAATTTTCAGAGCACTGCTCCTTGGTCAGGTGAGATAGGTGACCCCACTCACCTGGCAAAGGAGCAGCACTCCAAAAGCTAGTGGCTACCAAATAAACCTGTTGGACTTTAACCTTGTGTTGTAAGACTTATTCAAGTTCCACTACAGAGATTTGAATACATAATCTAATGGAGTACTGAGAGAGGGTTGCATTGTTAGAATTTCTGTCTTTCAGAGGAGGCATTAAACAAAGGACCTGTCTACTCCCCTGATGAGTGTAAAAGACCCTATGGCGTTCTAAGAAGAACAGAATGGACGTTCTTGCAGTGTCCTAGCCAAAGATTGTCCTTCGGATTACCCGATCATTGACGTACTTCTGTTTGCGGAATTCAGCTGTGAAAAAATTTGCTGCTGTGTATCCTATATTACAACATTTACTTCCAAAGTACTTGATTTCTTTAAAATGCTTTGTAATGTCCTGAGGTCGTAATAAGTGCTACATATAAATGCAAATCTTGCTTGCTTTTACACCTCAACAAGTGGAAGAAGCTCGTGGACTTTTCTGCTGATAAGACTAAGATCATCTCTTCAGCCACCTTTTCTACATCCCTTTCTTTCTATCATGGCAGTTTTTCCTTTGAGCCTATATTTAGCCCTCGCTTTAGTCATCTGCCCTGATAGTTCCTTCTTTGGCTTGGTGCCTTTTTTTTTATATAGCCAATTCTCTTGTCAAGTCTTTTGGGATTTTTTGCTGCCTTAAAGGTGCTTTATATATGCAAGTTATTGTTATTATTTCCGAGCTATCTCCCTTGTACCTTCTCTGAGCTCATCTTGTCCATGAGATCCACCTCTTGCTCCTGCTAAGCTTTATCTGTTCACCATCCGTCTTGGCCCCTCAACTGTTTCTATTTAGCATGTCATCTCAGAGGATTGTCAATCTTTGAAATTCTCTATCCCAGAAAGCAATGGAGCCTAGATCATGGAATATATTCAAGGATTCAAGGCTGTGTGTGACAGAGTTCTAAGCTATGAGGGTTATAGAGGACAGGCAGGAAAATGGAGTTATGGCTGTATCAGATGAGCCATGGTGTTATTCAGTGGTGATGCTGACCTTGAGGGGCCAAATAGCCCACTCTCACTCTTCCTCCTTGTATTCTTTTGTTAAGTTTTACATTTTCACAGTAACTTCACAGTAACTACATTCATTACATAATGTAAGCATACTTTTGACTAATAAACAAACTTTACATGGAATTACATAGAATTCACAATGCAGAAACAGGCCATGCAGTCCAAATCATCTATACCATAACTATATTTATATCTGATATGAGCCTTCTTCCTCCCTACTTTATCTCGCTTATGTACATATGTAGCTTTCCTTTTAACATGTCTTTGGATCCAGCACTACATAATACAGAGAACTGAAAGCTACAGTCATGAAATAATCTTATCCTAGATTTGGCCCTCTTATCCCAGTGGCAGATTTGCAAACCCACATATTTTCACAAGTCCCAGGGCTGACTCCTTCACACACATTTGTTTCTCTAAGGCAGTTGTTGTTAAATCATTCTGACACCATGCAAAGGTGCACATAGAATCAGTGTGTCTGAAGATGAGTTTGGCTGAAGATGGCAAAACTTGATGAAATACACTACTTAAGATATCCTTGATCACTGTCCTCATTGCAACATGACTCAGAACTGACACACTGCCAGGGTGGGATTTGGTGTGACTGTGATTATTCTGTTGCTTTTGCTGTTGCTTTTCCTTTGCTGATTTATGCACACTGCCTGGTTGCTGAGAGTGCTTCTCAAAAATCATGATTGATTTTTGATTCAAGATCATTTTAACATTTCCCTTTATTTCCTCTTTCATTTCTGTCAAAATTGTTAAAAGATAACCACTGTTGTCATTTTTATTTTATTAAGCATAAGATGCGAAACATTGTTTATGTTGCATATTAGTAATTCACTGTAAGTCGATCATTTTCTTTTTGCTTCCCTTCAAAAGTAACCATCTGAAGATATCTCATTTTTCAAGAAAAAAAAAGCTCCAAACATTTTTTATCGATTTGTGCTCAAAATGTACACTGTCAAGCACTGATGCCCACTGCTGTTGTTGGCTACTGTTCTCTTTCATTCGTAATGAGTCACCATGCACTTGATAATATGCTTCATTAAATTTGCACAAAATCGTTTTTTGCAACCTGTGAGAGCACATGAAAAAAAGATGCACACATGGTAAGCCTGCAGTTATAGGGTGTAATTCGTCCAATTCTTGCTGTTGTGCTTGGCCTACAAAAAGAACTATCCTCTGAGTCACTACAGCTGTCTGTATTGGATTATTTCTCTTTGTCGCTACAGGAGTCAGATGAACAGCTGTCTACATTGTATTGAATAGAATCTGATACTGTATTGAATAAAATTGACATTCCCAACACCACCTTGTGAGACTTGGAGACTAACAGTCTACTCCATAGTTATCATGGATATGAACATCCTGCACCTTCTTCCAGTCAAACAACCTGCCCTTGCCCCCTTTCGCAACTAAATATTGAATAGAATAGGTTGCAAGATTATATAATTTTAGAATCCTCAATAAGTTGTAGGCAAAGTTATGGCACTGATTTTACAGTGGTGAATGATTAAATTATTGTTGAACTAAGGGTACCCAGCTCCTTAAATCAAGGACCACCAAGCCACTCAAGCTTGCTGTTGGGGTGCCTTCAAAAAGTGGGCCATGAATTCCTCCATTTTACCAGCGACAGTCCCAAAACAACATAATCTTTGTGTTTGTAACTGCACTATAATTGTGGATGTATACATTTATTGTGAAGCACTTTTGTTTTTGACATTTTTACGAGAAAATCAAGAAAATACACTGACATATATATGGTGGTTGTGAAATGATCGGTCTGACATTCTTATTTTGACCGCGCTTGCACGTCAGAGGTTGAAATAACTAGTTTGGAATGGTTTCTGTACAGTAGATGTATGGAGGAGGAAGGCATCACCTGGGCTGGTTTGTAAGTTGTCTAGGTATAGGGCCATGAACAAAATGTAGCAGTCGGCACATATGAAGGGATGAAACTAGTGGAATTCCTTGTGGTGTGATATGCTATGTACAGTGTTGAGCTGGTCATTTTGCTAAAGATGATGGTATCGAGGGTATGATTCCAAGCTACTTATTAGTTCTTTTCCCTTAATATTTGAGCAAGGTCTCACTCTCAAGCTTCTCGAAGGCTTTCTGTCCTGTCTTTTGTTAGGTGCAAGACTCTGAACCTGCCCCATTTTGTAAGATTTGGAGACAGCCAATAGATCCAGTGAGATCTTTGGAGAGCTACAGACCTGTCTGTAGGCTGATAACTTTTTTTTTGAGAAAATTGTGTTGTGACAAAATATTTATTGCAGTAAAGGCAGACTCTCTGTTGATCTGTTCTGAGAATTTATGTATGTTTAGCTCTGTGAGGCAGAATAGGAAAGCTCTGCTTCTATTCCCAACCATAGGTTTTTCTGGGAGCAGTACATAATGATTTACGTACAGGTCGCCTAGAACTGTCAGAAATTTAAGAGGCCTCTTACACTCAGAACTTATGAAGTATTTATCTTCATTTCCAACCTGGAGGAACTTGGAGATGCAACTGTCCAGATCACTTAGTTAATGAGGTGGCAACTTAATGAACAACATTTGAAGTAGCTAGACGAGGATTTTATTGATTTTGGTTTGATTTATTATTGTCACGCATTAAGATACAGTGAAAAGTATTGGTTCTTGTTCACTATACAGAAAAAGCATATCGTTCATAAAGAAGGAACCGAGAGAGTGCAGAATGTAGTATCATAATCGTAGCTAAGGTATAGAGAAAGATCCACTTAATGCAAGGTACGTCCATTCAAAAGTCTGACGGCAGCAGGAAAGAAGCAGTTCTTGAGTCAGTTGGTACGTGACCTCAGACTTTTGTACCTTTTTCCCAACAGAAGGTGGAAAAGAGAATACCTGGGGTGCGTGGGGTCCTTAGTTTTACTGTCTGCTTTGTCGAGGCAGCGGGAAGTGTAGACAGAGTCAGTAGATGGGAGGCTGGTTTGCATGATGGATTGAGCTACATTCACGACCTCTCATAGTTCCTTGTGGTCTTGGGCAGAGCAGGAGCCATACCAAACTGTGATACAACCAGAAAAAATGCTTTCTATGATGCAAATGTAAAGGTTGGTGAGAGTCGTAGCTGACATGTCAAATTTTCATAGTCTTCTGAGAAAGTAGAGACATTGATGGGCTTTCTTCACCATAGTGTTGGCATGAGGGGGACCAGGACAGGTTGTTGGTGATCTGGACGCCTAAAACCTGGAGCTCTCGACCCTTTCTACTTTGCCCCCGTTGATGTAGACAAAGGCATGTTCTCCTTTACGCTTCCTGAAGTCAATGACATTCTCCTTCATTATGTTGACATTGAGGAGAGATTATTGTTGCAGCACCAGTTCACCAGATTCTCTACCTCATTCCTGTATTCTGTCTCGTCATTGTTTGAGATCCGACCCACTATAGTGGTGTTGTCAGCAAACTTGAAAATTGAGTTGGAGGGGAATTTGGCCACACAGTCATATGTGTATAAGGAGTATAGTAGGAGGCTGAGAACGTAGCCTCGTGGGGCACCAGTGTTGAAGATGATTGCAGAAGAGGTGTTGTTGCCTATCCTTACTGATTGTGGTCTCTGAAGTTAGGAAGTTCAGGATCCAGTCGCAGATGGAGGTGCCGAGGCCCAGGCCATGGAGTTTGGAGATGAGTTTCGTGGAAATAATGGTGTTGAAATCTGAGCTGTCGCCAATAAATAGGAGTCTAACATAGGTCTCTTTGTTATCTAGGTGTTCCAGGGTTGAGTGCAGAGCCAGGGAAATGACATCTGCTGTGGACCTGTTGTGGTAGTAGGCAAACTGACCCAGATAGCCCGGGAGGCTGGAATTGATTCGTGCCAGGACTAGCCTTACAAAGCACTTCATAATGATGGATGTCAGAACCACTGGCCAATCATCATTAAGGCATGCTGCTTGGCTTTTCCTAAGTACTGGGATGATGGTTGTCTTCTTGAAGCAGCTAGGGACCTTTTAATGTTATAAAGAGAGGTTGAAGATGTCAGTGAATACCCCTGCCAACTGATTCACACAGGATTTGAGTGCTCCTCTGGATACCCCATCTGGGCCAGTTGCTTTCCGTGGGTTGACCTTTGAGAAAGTTGCTCCAACATCTGCAGTGGTGACCCCAGATACACGTTCATCCAGGGCGGAAGATATGCTCTTGCTGACCTCTCGCTCAAAATGGGCATAGAATGCATTGAGCTCATCAGAGACGGGTGTGTTGGAGCCAGTGATTTTACATGCCTCCATCTTGTAGCCTGTTATGTCTTGCAGACCTTGCCATAGTCGGTGGGGGTTGGTGCGGCTAGTCTGGGATCCTAGCTTGGTGTGGTACTGTCTTTTGGCAAAATTTCTGTAACAAACAAGCAAAGGTATATAAAAAGTAGGACTTGGAACATCCTTGTCTGGTTTTATCCTAGATTGGGGGTGCTCAATTGATGTGGGGTGACACTGCATGATAGCAAATAAGTCAATTTTTCACATATATTTGCAAGTTTCATTAACGGAAAGTACCCAGTTGCAAACCACATCAAGGTTGTGTTGTCACCCTGGTTATTTAGTGTCCAAAATGTTAGAGGATAAAAACTCCTTTAAATCAATAGACTTGAGTGAATTTAATACACATTGTGGAATCCATCACCTTAAACTGCCCTTAACGTTAGTGACAAACAGGTCCCATAGCTTAAAATGCTTTCTCAAGGCAAAGTTAGCATTGATCATAGCAACTTGCCTCAGATGGACAAAGCATGAAAACTACAGCCATACTTGTCTGAAATCCTGGGATTGAGAGTGTTACTCCCTACGTTTAGGGAAGATTAAAAAATGTGACAAATAAGAAATAAAATAAATAGCCAAGACTCAGCGGTGCACTGTGCTGTAACCTTTCGCACATCCCTGACTCATTTTAATTGGCAATTTATGAACCAGAACTAAATCCAGGAAAGCCAAGGAAACGGCAGAGATTAAGCTTTTGTTGATTTTATCCTAATTGAATAAAATAGAGGCAGTGAGAGAGACAGAATAGTGTCACCCACTTTTTAAAATGTTAGCACCGGTCGGTTCAGCAATAGTGACTTGTAAAATAAATCTAGGCTTGTGTCAGTGGAAAAGTTTGCTTACTTTGTTATTTTCAATGTTACATGGAGCAATAGGAAAAAGATAAAACGCTCTGAAAATAGCAACCCATTCAGTCATTGCATTCCAAGTAAACTAGACCAATGATTTACAGTATGTCTAAAGTAAAAACAGAAAATGCAGCAAATATTCAGCAGGTCTGGCCGCATCTGTGGAACGAGAAACAGAATTAGTGTTTGAGGTCAATGACCAGCAGTTTGTCTTTTCTCTTGAGTTCTTAAATCAGTCTGTCTTCTAGTGGATGGGGAAAATATATGGTTCATCTGCAAGATCATAGCATCCATTACAAACATTGAGGGTCCTCTTGTTATGGATCTGAAGGCACCTTAACTTTGTGTTAACTATTTGGCACTGATGCATGAGTCATTTATGGGAATGATCAGAGATACAAAGGATGAAATCTTCAAAAAAAATGGCAGGGTGTTGTTTTTACTGGGAAAACCAGCATGTTTCTCTCCAGAGAAAGTGCTGTTTTTTTCTCCAGCTTCCACTACACTCTGCCAAAAGAAATCAGGAAGTGTGATTCACGCCATCAAATAAGAGAGTGGGGCCTAAACGCTCAGATGAAACCCGGCTGCACAGAAATCAGGGCAGCATCTTTAAAGGGTTCCTGATCAGAATTGCAGTGAACCTCCAGAGGCCTCAAGTGCTCCCCCTCCAGGCCCCAGATCATCGGCCTTCCCCACAATCATTGCCCCCACCTACCCCAAATGACCATCAGTGGCATCCCCTGCACGTCATAGAAACCTACAGTGCAGAAGTAAGCCATTCAGTTCATCGGGTCTGCACCAACAACAATCCCACCTAAGCCCTATTCCTGTAACCCCATAGATTTACCCTGCTACTCCCTCTAACATAAGCATCGCAAGATGCTAAGGGGCAATTTAGTATGGCCAGTCAACCTAACCTGCACATCTTTGGACTGTGGGAGGAAACTGGAGCACCTGGAGGAAACCCATGCAGACACAGGGAGAATGTGCAAATGCCACACACACAGATAGTGACCCAAGCCAGGAATCGAATCCAGGTCCTTGGAGCTGTGAGGCAGCAATGTTAACCACGGTGCCACCATGCTGCCCGAGCTGCAGACATCTGTCTGTCCACTCCCAACCCACAATAAATCCGTACAAATCCCCAACACGTTCTATGTGAACCTGTTGTAAACTGTGCCGGCATGACTTCAGTACTATATGAAGATATGGTGTGGTGTCAATATTTGGTGAGGGGGGTGGGTTAATAATATTGAAATTAATCCATGTAAATCAGGTTGCTGGTGAGGGGTGGGCAAGATCCAAAATCGCGTTCTTGCTTGTGAGAAGTGCAACTTCCAAATTCAGAGCCCCCACCGGCAATTTCCCAGAGTGCGGCTGGATATACTGTCTAAAGCTCAGAACATATATAGTGTAGACCAGGAAATAGTCACAAAGCATAAAATTTACAGTTAATGCAGGAGTATATACTGTATTGCACCAGTTAACACCAACATTTGTATTTGTTTCTCTTGCTTATATAGAAAAAAGAATGGCTTTGCCTAAACTGTCAGACCCAACGACTGATGTCTGGAAATTTGGGAGATGCACCACTACCTGTACCACCATCAGCATCAAGGCAACAGCCAACGATGTCACCACACCATCAAGGGCAAACAGGTGCCAGTGTGCAACAAAGGAAAGGAGTTAGCCAACAGCAAGCTGGTCCTGTCCAGCAACAAAAGGTCCCTTTAGCACCAGGTCAGCAATTCTCTCAACAGAAAGAACTACCAACTCCTAAACCAGGCCAGCCCACACCAACAAAACAACAAGGCCCATTGGTTGGTGATAAGCTGCATCCTGGACAAAATGAGAGTCAACAGCTGCTCCAGAACGCAACCCAAAACAGGTCACTGTCAGCAAAAGAGAAATCCAAACCTGCAGTACAGAGCACTACGGTATCTGAACCATCAAAAACAATCAGCACAGAAAAGAAAGTTGACCCTTCTACAAAGGAGACTTCCCAGGCTATTGAGCAACAGAAAACAAAAATTCAAGAGGTAAGTCACTGAAATGCCTGTCATGAAAAAGGTCAAGACTTATTTCAAATTAAGTTAAACTATTTTGTGACTGTGGAATTGCCATTTGTTAAGAATGAATCATCTCCATTTCAAGCTCAGAGAAATGTATAGTTGAAGGGTCAGTGGAGGAAAACAAATTGTGGAGCATTTCTAAATTTGAGGAGCTCAAAGATTTTTTGAGATTGATCTCCAAGATAGAAATAACACACCCCCTTTTAGAATCATACAACCCAGAAGGAGGCTATCCTCCCAAATCCTCTTCTCAATTTTTTCTCCATTTTCTCACCACATTCAGAAAACTAAAGTTTTCTGTAAGACCTATTTCTAGTTCATGACTTCCTTGGCATCAATATTGTTGTTAGTGCCTCAAAACTATAGGGATCAGTCCCATTCTCAAACCTCACTAGCTTCTGCAACTTGTATTTCTCAATAACTTGCCTTTCCTTTCTTAATATATTCTGAAGCTATCATTACGACCTATCTCTATGCCTACCCGTCCCACTATTCTCTCTAGGAATCTTCTCAGTTGGGTTTCCACCTATCTGTAATACCAAAACAATTCTTGCCAAAATAACCAATCTGAAAAATCATCAGCGACCAAGTCTGCGTATCACCCCTGCTCTCTCTCTGATAAATCTAACATGATAAACCACAACCACCACCACCCACCTTCCTGAGACTGAAGTCCTAGCCACTGAAACATATTGTCGAACCGCAGCTCAAACTTGTTCTTGGCTGAGCTGCTTGCTCAGCCTGGAATTCAACCCCACATGGTATTCATTCAATAACTGAGATTCAAACTCCAAATCCTGCCTATCAATATTACTGGTTATGTCCAATTCTTCAAAATTTTACTTCAATTCCCATGGCTAATGAAATCCCTGTCATGCTTTTGTCACCACAGGACCTGACTTCCTGTACTGTAGTAAGTTTAACACTGTTCTCACTGACAGGGCTATTGGTCTTGTGAAAGGGAGATCATGTCTCACTAATTTGATTGAATTTTTCAAGGAAGTGACGAAGATGATTGATGAGGGTAGACTAGTGGATGTTGTCTACATGAACTTCAGTAAGGCCTTTGACAAGGCCCCCCTTGGAAGACTAGCAGAAAGTGAAGTTGCATGGGATCAGAGGTGAGCCGGCAAGGTGGATGCAGAATTGGCTCAGTCATAGAAGACAGAGAGTAGCATTTCTGAATGGAGGGCTGTGACAAGTGGCGTTCCTCAGGAATCAGTGCTTGGACCTTTTGCTGTTTGTAATATATATAAATGATTTGGAGGAAAATGTTACTGGTTAGATTAGTAAGTTTGTGGACAATCATCAATTGTGGACTAAGACTTCTCCTTGCCTCTCTTGGTTTCTGGGCTACTGTCAGACTGGTGTGATTATTTAGTATTGCATCATTATCAGCTCCTATCTCCTTCCTGCCTCCTACCTTTGCATGTTACATTATATTACTTACATTTATATGTAACCCTTTTTCCTGTGACACCTATCATTTTCAAATAACATTTTCCAATCAATATGAAAAATCAATGATGCTGGAATAGTTTAAAAGTACTGTTTGCGGTCTGCATGAGGCTGCAGGCACTGTGACACTGTGTCGGCACTTTATAAATCAACATCTCAGCCCCGACCTTCCACCATGTTGCCTCTCAACTAAGCATAGTGAATAGCCAAATAGTTTAGTTAGATTATTTTAGTTTCTCCTGTTTATACTTTCAGTCATTTTAAAATTTTCATCTCAGGCTCAGGTAGCAATCCATTACAATTACCATTGAAAATGTTAATCAGAATAATATAAAGATAATCAGAACAAGGTTTAAACAACCTGTTTCAACTTATGTCCATATGTACACGTGGACTTCAGTGCATGATTAGCTTCATTAATACCAGTTTTAAGTCAATGGTTAGTAAATAATCCTTTTCGATTGTCATTGGACATCTTTATTGAGTACACACTTTACTAATGCCAAGAGCATAAATTTACATTAATTTATCTTTAATAAAATCCTTAGCCTACATATTAAGTTCAGTCTGGTCCTTTTCAAATGCTACCAACATTCTTACCCTTGTCAGTTGGTCATATCAACAATTCTGTTAAAGGTTATTCTTCAAATTGCAAAGAAGGCAGCCACAGAGCTACTTATAATTGGAATAAAATCCAATACAAATGCTACAGTGAGACCTGGCCGGATTCTTTTAGTGAGGAATTTTTTGCTGCAATGTTTTCTTGCTTTAACTTATTTTTAAAAAAATGTTGGTGGATCTTAGTGTCAAGGGGATGGGTGGGGAAGCACTTCTAACATTTAAAATTGTTACCCCCAAAAATCAAGTCTGAGGTTCTGGAGTGATGTAACACAAATTTGTTGGAGGAGGTTTCTAAAGGAAAAAGAGGTCCACACCACCACTTTAGCAGTAGACTTTTTTTATTTTATTGTGTTATTGCAGCACAGTTAAACAATTTTAAAACTTTTTGTAGTTCTAGGTAAATATTGACATCCCGCAAATAATACTGATACCCTGTTAATACTGATTCAATCTGGAGCAACCCCTCCAAAAATTGAATCAATCCCTAGAAGTTTCTCCATGCATTGGTTGTCCAACTGTGGACTGTCATATCCTAACTTCTGGAAGGTGATCTTCGTATGTCCAAAAGAGGTATCACTGCAGAAACATCATTTAATCAACCCCAGGGACAGAAATAACATGCCAATAGATCAATGCAAAATTTTCTAGAAACTGCTCACAGTGCACAGTATGCTTAATGCCAGCTTGACAGAAACCTGATGATCCTATGTATCTGTAATAACTCCACAGAGGTGAAAGTCCCATCACCAAGTTACTTTATTTACACTATATATCTGTACACAGCCAGCTCTCTTGTTACTGCTTGCTGAATGCAGACTGGGATTCTGACACACCTGCTTTAAATAGGGAGCATGAGGCTCCCTGATTTAACCATCAATTCGGACTCATCAGGTACTTACCTATTCTTGTGTTTTTTTAATCTCTTTTTATGAAGACTCATTAAGTAGCTCTTTTAATGAAGACTCATTAAGTAGCTCTTTTAAGGTACCACTCAAATTAACATGGGGACAAATTAAAAGGGGCAGCTCCCCAAAAGGAGGGGGAACAGCTGGAACCAAAAATCAAATCACAAAGGAAGACTCATCAGGTAGCTCTTACTCTAGCAAGCCAACTCAGTAGCCTGGCTGAAGTCATCATGGTAGTCCACTTTGAAAATCTTGAGGTATAGCCTTAAATGAACAATGATTTCAACCTCAAAACTTTATGAAATACATCTTGCACCTTAACACAGTGTGGGTATTTAATCACAATGAAGCACTGAAACACTATTAAAACAATTAGTTAAATAATTAATTAATCACCTTCCATTGCAAACCAGGACAACACCAACAACGTTCATTTATATTGTGCTTTAAATTTAGAAAATCAAGCCTAAGCATTTTGAGGTGTAATTGGACAAAAATTGTTTTTGAGCCAAAGAAGCAAATACTGCCAGGGACAATAAAATACTTAACTTGATTTTAAGGGGATCTTATGGTGAGAGATGTGGAGAGAAAACTGAATCAAGAGATTCAAACCTGGAATTCCCTGAAAAGATGATCACTTAGAAGTTAATTCAGCTTTACCAGAACTCTGATAATATTGATATAAGAAGGCCTGAGTTACCCTATAAATGAACGAAACATTTAGCCTATTTGAGCAATCCACATGCTATAGCATGTAGCACCTTTGTACTTTTACACTTTAACACTGGTACAATATTAATGTGACCGCAACTAAAGTCACAAATGACATTCTTTGTGACCATGACCTTTCTGCAACACATCTCCTTCGTAGTCAAGCTCAGTGGATAAAGACAATCATAACCAAAACATACCTAGCAATGGTGTCTCTTCTTTCTCCAGCCCTATTGCCTCTGGAAACTTGCAGAGATATATCTTTGGTCTGTTCCTTTTCCTCACCCACATGCTGCCACTTGGTGATATATATAAACAAGGATCAGACGTAGGCAATTCACCATTGCAAGCTGCACCGCCATTTAATAAGATCATGGCTGATCTGATAGCAACCTCAAATTTGCATCCCACTTACTCCCTGGAACCTTTCACCCTCTATCGCTTACCAAGAATTTAGCCACCTCTGCCTTAAAAGTATTCAGAGTCTGCTTCCACCATCTTGACTCACAACCTTCTGAGAGAAAATATTTTGACTCAGCTCCATTTTAAATGGTCAACCCTTTTTTTTTAAATAGTGATTCTTAATTATAGATTCTCCCACAAGAGGAAACATCCTCTAGACGTCCACCCTGTCAAGATCCCTTAGGATCTCGTATGTTTCAATCAAGTCATGTCTTACTTTTCTAAACTCCGGCACATACAAGGTATTAGCCTGGTAAACCTTCTTTGAACTGCTCCATTGCATTTACACTATACAAAGACATAAGTATCTTGTACGCCACTCTACTCTTTCACCCTTCCACTGTCTTTGTACTATCAGACTGCTTATCCAATATCCAAAGCTTTCTATTGCTTGAATTTTACAGTTGTATGAAAATATTCTTTACAAAACTTCCGGCAATTGCCAATATTTCATTGTCACATCCTTTTAATCTATCACTGGTGTGTGCAGTTGTATAGTTTGTTTAATTACTTCACTTTAAATATTCTACCAAAAATTATTTTTAAAAGTCAAAGACAAGTAAAAGTTGTTTCTTCTTTAAATCATTGAAATATACCTAAAAGGACGACATTGAAATATACCTAAAAATGGAAGTTTATTCCTCAGTTTCACTGTTTAGCTAATTTTGTGAGGCTACCATAAAGATGAGATGTACTTTCAGAACACTAGAATACATGTCAATAGAAGCTATGCTGAAAGTTTAAATAGTGCTGATCTGACCAAACTTCTTACCCTCTATTCAGTGTCTCATCTTGTCAGCTTGGATCTTGTTGCCTCCCTTGTGGGGACCTTGAATTTGGTTTTTGGTGCAAGCAAGGAATGAATTTGGGTTTTCCCATTGCATTCTGAACATGGGCTTTGTAATTTTAAGAATGGAGCAAAAATTTATTCTTGCAAAATGGCAAAAGTGCATTGGAAAGTATGCAGGGAAGAAGATTTTCAAGTGTAAACAGGATGAGTTGTGAATGTGAAATTAGAGCAGAGGATGAAAAAAGGTTGACGTATAAGAATATTGATAAGGGTTAGACAGCGTAGCTTCCATAGTGTTCTGGAAGTACATCTCATCATTACTATAGCCCCACAAAATTAGCTAGGCATTGAAATTGAGCAATAAACTGCCATTATTAGGTACTTTTCAAAGCCTCCCTTTGCCAGTTCAATTCAATTAAAATAAACTTTTATACATACACACAAAAATACATTTTAAATATTTGATTAATTTATCACCAGTGAAAATCAAGTTTAAAACAGAGCTTAAAAATAATTTTTTTTATTGAAATGACAATTTTACCTGGCAAGTCAAAGCCATTACGGGAGCTTAAGTTGCATTTGTATATTAGGCAGGCAATCGGGAGATACCAGAATGATTTAAAGAAGAAACAACTTTTACTTGTCTTTGACTTTTAAAAATAATTTTTGGTAGAATATTTAAAGTGAAGTAATTAAACAAACTATACAACTGCACACACCTGTGATAGATTTAAAAGAATGTGACAATGAAATATTGGCAATTGCCAGAAGTTTTGAAAAGAATATTTTCATACAACTGTAAAATTCAAGCAATAGAAAGCTTAAGTGTCATGCTTGATCATGATCACTGCACTGATGTGAGCAGTGAAGTGAGGAAAATATTATTTAAATATTGAAGCTTTTTGTCTTGCACTTTTGGGACAAATGCAAGAATGCCAAATTTCAAATGGTCACAATAATTTATACCATAGAAAAAAAGATTGCTAACTGGTTAAGTCAATTCTGATTGGCTGAGGCATTACCTTGGGGAAAGTAAAAGGGAAATTATAGGTTTACAAAGATCCTTGGTAATTAAAGATAGTGCATGGCTTGAACATCTTCCTTTTGTTTGCAGAGAATGGGTTCTTGCATATAAACATATGTTACTTCCAGCAAGTGTAAATGAGTGATATTACAAATTCAACTGGCTATCTTATATATTAGTTGTTAGTATAGCTAACAGCACACTCAGGACTGTTCAGTAAGTGCTGCTGAATCATGGAATCACTTCTAACATTCGATGTTTGTTCTTGATTTTGCAAGCGCAGCCTGGTTGAGTATGGTATGTTCTCTGCCTGCTATGAAGGGAGACATACTATTTGATTTGACCAGTCAATCACTGCGATATACAGCCAACATACCTAGCATCACACCAGCACTGAAATTCGTACATGACTGCCTAACTGTTTGTCGTTTCAAGTTCAATTCAATTAAAATAAACCTTCATACGTACACACAAAGATATATTTTAAGTATTTGATTAATTTATCACCGGTACTCCTTTTAGCATGTCCATGAAAAGAGCATTAAGTTGCTCAGCATTATCTTTCTCATCCACTTCTACAAGTAAATCTCGCAACCTGCATTCAGCTTGGTCCAAACTGGAGGTTGAGAACAGAATTATAGAACCATAGGATTCCTACAGTGCAGAAGGAGGCCTTTCAGCCAGTCAAGTTTGAACTGACTTCCAAAAAGAGCATCTTACTCAGGCCCACACCCCTGCCCTATCCCCGTAAAACCCATGCATTTAGCATGGCCAGTCCATCTAAACTTCTCATCTTTGGGCTGTGGGAAGAAACCGAAGTACTGGGAGGAAACACGCAGACATGGGGAGAACTTGCAATCTCCACATGGACAGTCACCCAAGGCCTGAATCAAACCCGGGTCCCTGGAGTTGTGAGGCAGAAGTGCTAACGTTTGTGCCACTGTACCAATTAAGTCTGAATTATCTCACATCTGGCGTGCACTGCTTGTTGTCATAGTTTTTATGTCATCTTTTAAAACCTGCAGTGGGGAAAAAGATATCAAACTTATAATGGTAAAAGTGGACCTGATTATGATGCTATTGTTGGAAACCTCCCACTGTTGGTGTCATTATGCTACTAATTGCTCAAATCCTTTCAATATTTTGTTCTTCACCAAATTTTCATTTTTGTGTATGTAAGTTTTAATTTCCAATTCACTTTTTTGATGTTAAGGCTTCTTTCTTATTCCTCCTGATTCCACTCTGATACCTCACTCCTGTGCAGACTGTCCTTGCTGCACCTTGTCTAAGGATCAACCTCTGTGGTCCACTGACTCTCCAGAGTCTGATATCAAGGGCTATGGCTGAGTTTAAATGGGTAGAGGAACAGATTAGGAAAGTGATAGACCATGACAACCGAAAAATCAAGACACAGAGAAAGAGACCACATGATATCAGAAAGGATAAAAGGATTTTTGTGAGCAGTCAGAGAAAGAGATCAAAGAATGAAAAAGGGAGGAAACAGGGAGCAAGACACATTTCAGAAGATAGCATAAAAGGAACAAGTCTCAGGTCGTGGGAGGAAGCAAAAGCTGCACTGGGATTTTTACAGTCGGAAAACATGTACTGCCAGTTAATGTTTCAGTGTCCAAACATTGTTTGTGACTAATGTGTGACAACCTGCTTGTGCTATCAATAATGCATTAGCAATGTGCTCTTTGAACTCTAAACAAGACCCTTTTTTGACAAATAAAGGCTTTTCTACTTAATGTGCTAATTCTGATTAACCTGTAATTGGAAAACAGATGTAATTTTAACTCATTATTATTCAGTGTTGTACAGCATTAATGTGTTGCTCACATTGTTTATAAATCTGTAATTGTTTTCATGTAAACCAGTTAGTTATTCAAATGCTATTTTAGTTCTAAATACTTACTGGTTAATTTTCCTTCGAGTTTCAGTTTTTAGACAAAAGACACAGACCTAACTGGCACTGTAAAGCTTTGCAGGCTTTTTCTGGTGACATAGTAGAATGTAGATTGCAAAAGTGTGATTACTGACTATTTTGACCATTTGTTGCCAACTTTTTTGTTGTTTTCAGGAATTGAGTAAAGGCTACCCTCAGGAGCTCTCACGCAGCCCACAAAGCTTAAGTGATACAGGCTACTCGTCTGATGGCATATCTAGCTCTCAGAGCGAGATTACAACTTTGCTGCACCAGGAGGGACAAAAACTTAATGAATCTGGTCTGCTACAACAAAGTCCAAAGAGCCCATCAGAGATTACAAAGTTGGAGAGCACCGTACGTCCGTTGCTGGAATCCCAAAGTGTTCAAGATAAAACTAAAAGAGGAAGGACTGCTCAGAATTTAAGTGAAGAACAAAGACAGCGACATAGACCACGCTCGCTTTCAATTACACCAGAGTCTTATAGTTCAGATGAAGAACTTGAAGATATACAAGAGGAGGATGAAGATACGTTTGACTTTGAGGACCAAAGTGAGAGAAGAGAAAGTCTTGAGTCACTAGATGAATTTGGCAGGAAATTGCAGCATGACTACGTTGAAGTCAGTAGTGAAAGTGTGATATCACCTCCCGATGCTATGAATGCACAAGTAGATGCAAAATTAACAGATGAAGAATTTATGCGAAGGCAACTCTTAGAAATGAGTGCAGAAGAGGATAACATCTCTCTGGAAGCTGAGGATTTGAATAGTCGTGCTAAACGTGCTAGCACAAAGAAGAGTCAGAAAGCTAATTCAGAGTCCAACAAACAAAGCCCTCCAAAACAACAACTGGATCCTGGTACAGTTAGCAACTATGAAGATACTACATTGGAAAATTATGGGCAGAATGAAAGTCAGTCATGGCAAGAACAGAAGGAGCATGATGATGCATACAGAGAATCTATAATTCAAGGGAAAGAGGACTCAGTGGGTGAACCAGCTGGCCTACGCCGCTTCAAGACTATTGACTTGAACACCACAAATACATACACCAACAGAGGTGTTGAAGTTTGTAGTGAAACAGATCTCAATATTGACAGAGAACCTGAACTTGAGATGGAAAGTTTGACAGGGTCACCAGATGAAAAATCAAAGGGCGAATACTCATCTACGTTGCCACCCTCAACGCCTACTTTTTCATCAGGCACTTCACCGACTTCTGTCTCTTCTTTGGAAGAAGATAGTGACAGTAGTCCAAGTCGAAGACACAGACTTGAAGAAGTGAAGCAACAAAGAAAAGCTAGACATCGTTCACACGGCCCCCTGTTGCCAACTATTGAGGACTCTTCTGAGGAAGAAGAGCTACGAGAAGAAGAAGAGCTTCTTCGAGAGCAGGAGAAGATGCGTGAGGTTGAACAGCATCGCATTCGAAGCACAGCACGTAAAGCAAAAAGGGATAAAGAAGAGTTAAGGGCACAGAGAAGACGGGAAAGATCCAAAACACCACCAAGCAATCTTTCTCCCATTGAGGATGCTTCTCCCACAGAGGAGTTGCGCCAAGCTGCTGAAATGGAAGAACTCCATCGATCATCCTGCTCAGAGTATTCACCAACAATGGATTCTGAAGCTGAAGGTTTTGAAATAACAACCTGCAGATTGTACAAATCAGGCAGTGAGTACAACCTCCCATCATTTATGTCCTTGTATTCTCCAACTGAAAAATCAACTAATTCCTCAGTGAATCAAAAACCATTGAAGAGTGCAGAAGAAGCATACGAGGAAATGATGAAGAAAGCCGAAATGTTAAAGACACAGCAACCGACGCAGAATATGTCTTATGGCAGTGCTTACCAGCAAGATGATTACGTGCAAAATAATTACAAATACCAATCTTCAGATGTCTATGGTTACTCAAACAATGAAATTTCATTATCTCAGACAGGTTTACAAGATGAGCTGCAGAAATCTGAAGCATATGAAAACACCATGAAGACTGCTGCACCGACTCCTAAATTGTCTCGCTCACCATCACTTGAGCTCCGCCTGCAGCAACAAAATGCCCAGTTACAAAATCTTGAGAGATCTTATCAGGAAAAGAAGCTCCTTGATGCACAAAGTGCTTATACAGAACTAGCAAGACAAACTGATGCACTTCTTACACCTGGAACAAGTCCCACCCAGTCATCTGCACCAATGTCTTTTATTTCATCACATGCCATCAGAGGCATCCCTGATGTCAGGGTAACCCAGTATTTCACTCGAGATGTGCAAGATCAAAGCCAGACTATAACACCTATTGGAACAAAGGTTGACACCTCACATATTGTTACAGCCTCTTACACAACGTACAACAAAAGATCAGCTGTGACTGTGGCCACTGCAATAGCAAGTCAATCCTCTATTTCTGCAGGATCTACTCCCATTGATCGAAGTATGGGATACATTCAAGCAAGGCCCTCAGATCCTGGGATCACAACACAATATAGCTCTCAAAGTAATGTCTCTGGGAGCAAGAAATTCAGTGAATCGTATGGGGCATCTAACCTTGATGGAGCAGCCACACAAACACCTGAGAGCTTTTACAAAAACTCCAGCCCTGAGGAGCCTCTTTCACCATCTTCACAGAGACCAGTATCCAGAACTAACATGTCAACAAGTCCAATGTCCAGTGGCAAATCCACTACAGAATTTTCAACACAGACTTCTAATACCAGGGTTATTTCGCCTTCCAATGTGTCCATGGCCTCATCACCTTCCACAGTGATGGCTCAAGGTACTCAGACTTCAATGAGATCACCTCGCCTAACCAGGCAAATATCTTCTCCTGACTCCACATTCATGGTCATTACTCTGGCATCAAATATTTCATCCACAGTCCAACCATTGGTTGTCAATTCATCTGTATCACCAAGCACCTCACCAACTCGGTTGAATCGACAGCAAACCCTGCATGGTTGGGCTGAACCAGTGACAGTTTCATCACAACAGCATATGCAGCTGCAGTCAGTGTACACCAAGACTTCATCACAGACTGATAGAATATCAATGATTCAACCAATGCAAAGAGGACAGATATCAGTTGTCACAACTTCTGCTGTGCTTGGTCAAGGCATTCATTCTCTAGAAAATGCCTCTTTAAACAAAGCATCACTGATATATCAGAATCCAAATGTAAACACAATGGAAGTTTCGAGGACGTGTAGTTCTGTAGTAGATCTCCGAACAGCTACTAAATCACCTCCTGTAATCATAACAGATCACGGCATGGATTTGACATCTTTAGCTATGGAAAGTAGAAAATATTCACTTGAGTCAGACCAGATTCCTTGTCGTCAATCCACTGCTGTGCAACCATTAATCATGAATCTCAATGTGCAAGAACATCCACATGTAAATGCAACTCCTACTACAACTGTGGGCATAACAATAACATCATCTATGCTGATTTCCCAAGCCAAAGTACCAAAGATATATGGAGATCCTTTCCAGAATCTTATGGATCTTGGTCATGGCACTGCAACAGCAATCTGTCTCACGCAAACAAAACAGCTTGAATCGATGGTCCAACCTTCTATTGTAACAGATAGTGTAAACAATATTGATATAGCAACAGTCACATCAAAACCAGACTTTACTGGTCAAATTCAACCACATTTTGCTAGATTTAATTTAGCTAACCAAATGACTCCAGTGCGTAAAGTGGACATTTTAGTGAATCAGAGCAATGTAAGTAATGCTATTAGTGCGAGTGCCATTCCTAGGTCAGTACCTCAAGACAATAGTTTTATCACCTCACAGGTACACAAAGAAACATCGCCAGAATTAAAGCCATCTGCTCCTTCAGCAAGCACACTTGGAGTGAAAGCACACAATGTCATGGTGCAACTAGATAACACAGCAGCTGGCACAGTTACAAAGCTGATAAAACAAGATCCTCCTCGTTCAAATGCTTTGGATTTGACAGGAGCAAAACCAGAAAGGGCTGTTTGTTGTGATGTTGTGTATAAATTTCCTTTTGCTGGAAGCTGCACGGGTTCATTTAATCCAGGCACCCAAGCTCCAGAGCAAACAATAACAGAACCACGGCAGAGTGACAGGAATAAAGCTCAGAAGTATTATGACAACAGAACTCAGGAACCCGTTGACAGGTACCAGTATAAAGAGCCAATGGCTACTTACAAGGATAGTTCTAATTTGTATGAAGAGCACAAAGCATTCCCTCAGGTATTTTCTGGGCGGCTACATTCATCTATGTCAGACTCCAATTTGTTAGAAGCTAGTATTAATTACAATTTAATGAAGGACGAACCTCTTTATCATCCACCTGGGGGAGATGCAGCTGTAGATCTGAGTACAATGAGACATTCTTACAGTTTATCTTTCAATCAAGGGAGGGATTGGGGACTTGGAATGCAGTATGGTTCCTTCACTGATCTGAGACAACAGTCCGACATCCTCAGCCAACCCACACCAATGAGAAGATATAGTTCAATGTCTAATATTCATTCTGATTATGCGTACTCCATGCGGGAGGATCTGCCAAATTTTCAGGAGGCTAGTTTGGCCCACTATAGTGCAACTACTGCTCGAGAAATCAGTAGGATGTGTGCAGCTCTAAATTCCATGGATCATTATGGAAACCGATATACAAATAGCTCAGATTCCCTGCAATACGGACCAGCTGGTCCAAATGCACACTGCAGTGGACTTGCAAGAAGCAGTGTAATGTCCAACCAACAAGGAATGACACCAATGAAGCAAGATATGATGTATCATCCAACCTTATCTGACTCCCGACGTCGTATTGCAGTGCATGGCTTTGGCAATATGCCACAAGCTGTACGCATGAGAGCCATAAGGCACATGTATCCCCCAGCTGCTCCTGTGAGAGCACCTGATGGCATGATTTATTCTACAATTAACACCCCAATTGCTTCCACTCTCCCTATTACAACTCAGCCAGCTTCTATTTTGCGTCCAATGTTGAGAGGTGTTTACAGGCCCTATTTGCCTGGCAATGTCACAGCTGTACCATTAGCCAGGCTGGCCAGACTTCCTCTAGTCGCGCCAAGGATGCCTGTTGCTGCTCCTGGGCTGTACCGTTACATGTCGCCAAATAGATTTACAGCCGTTCCTACAACTTCTGCAGGGGAAGCACCTATATATCTAGGAAAGCCTGGAGCAGCACCCATTAGTAACGTGAGAACTGCAGGCCTGAATACAAATCAGCATCCAAATCAGACTATGCAGAGGCCGGAACAAAGTGGTATTCCTCAACAAAATCCTTCAGCTCCTGTGGCCCAAAAATTCATCCCTGATGCTAATCAGTCTAAGCAGCAGGCAGACATTGGACTCATGCAGCAGCAGCAACAGCTACAGCAACAACTCCAGCAACAACTCCAACAACAATTGCAGCTTCAGCAGCAACTACAGCAACAGCAACAAATGCAACAGCAGCAACAACAACAATTACAACAACAGCAGCAGCAACAATTACAGCAGCGACAGCAGGAAGCGGAACAGCAACAGCAAGTACAGCAACAGCAACAGGAACTGCAGCAGCAGCAAGCGCAACCACTGCAAGAACAACAGCTGCAAGAACAGCAACTTCAGCAACAGCAGCGGGCAGAACAGCAACTTCAGCAACAGCAGCAAGCAGAGCAACAACTTGAACAGCAGAAAGAGCAGCAGCTACAAAAGCAACTGCAGCAACTACTGCAACAGCAACTGCAGCAACAAAAGCAACAGGAAGTCCAGCAAACCGAAGCTGCGTCGACTAGTGCTAGTAGAAGAAAGCAGGAAGACAAAGAGGAAGAGCATCACCGAAAGCAACAGCAAGATCATATTCTTCTGCTTGAGCGGGAACGTGTGGAGCTGGAGAAGCTGAGGCACCAACGACTGCAGGAAGAATTGGAGCGCCAGCGCCTGGAGCTGCAGCGCCATCGGGAGAGTGAGCAAATTATAGTGCAACGTGAGCTTCAGGAGCTGCAGACCATCAAGCAGCAGGTTTTACATCAACAGCAAGAGGAGAGACAGGCCCAGCTTGTGTTACAACGAGAGCAGTTGGCACAACAGAGGCTGCAACTGGAGCAGATTCAACAGCTCCAACAGCAACTGCACCAGCAACTGGAAGAGCAGAAAGTCCGAAACACTGTTAATTTCCCTGCAGTTTGTGATCCTTCTGGTAGGATCAATCCACACACTATGTCAGAGATGGCAATTGAGATGCAAAGAACTATAGCTCAGAATGGGCAGTACTGGCCTGTGAACCAGCCATACATAGAAAGTGCCCCTGTTACCACCACTGCTCAAGAAACATATTTATCTCCACACCACAGAGGATTTATAGACGCACCACAACGATCAAATTCTGAACTGTCTCTTCGAACTGATGAGCACTGGGAAAATAGAGGCATCAAGAAACGAAATTCAGTGCCGAAGCTAAGGGATGCTTATGAGGGAGATGATGCAACATTACGCGATCAGTACGTGGTTAAGAAAATAGCAGACTGTAGTGTACAGACTGATGATGAGGAAGGTGAAGAATGTTATTACATGTCGCGTCGGAGACGAACCAAACGAAGCGTGGATTGCAGTGTACAAACAGATGATGAAGACAATGAAGAATTGGAACAGCCTACTCGTAGACGTCGTTCCAGGTTCTCAAAACATTCAGATTCGAGCACAGAACACAAACGAGAAGCATCAAAAGGAACTTCCAGTATTGCCATACAAACAGTCAGTGATTGTTCTGTACAGACAGATCCAAATGAGCTAGGGCCAGTATCACCTGCCATCCATATCACACCTGACCCACGAGTGGAAATTGTAAGATACATATCTGCTCCTGAGAAAACCTATAAAGGAGAGAGCCTTGCTTGCCAGACCGAACCAGAAGCACAGTCACAAGGCATTGTTGTCCCTCAGTTTGCAATTCCAACCACCATTAACCCCTACTCCACTAATATACAGATTGTAACATCTGGTCCACTGGATCAGACCAATACCAGACAGCAAGGAATTATGATTGTCCCAAAAGTTGAGAAAAAGAAACCAGATCCTTTGGAAATAGGATATCAGTGTCACCTCCCACCTGAACCTTTGCCTCAAATGATTCGCCCACCTCCTAAGTCTCCTCAGGTTCTATACTCTCCTGTCTCACCACTCTCCCCTCATCGGCTGTTAGACTCATCTTTCACTTCATGTGAGAAGTTAAATAAGGCTCATGTTACTCCACAAAAACATTTCACCACTGAGTCACCCAAGCGGCAGCAAAGTCTTCCTCGGCCAATCAAAGTGATGCAACGCTCCATGTCTGACCCTAAGCCTGTCAGTCCAACTTCAGATGATTCCGGAAAATCCAGATTCTTTGCGCATCATCATCAACAGGGCCTGCATGGCAGTCAGGTATGAAACAGCATGAATTGAGGTAGTACAAGAAAGTCTGGGGTTTGGGGGCACAGAAATCCAGCCTTACTAAGTATATATTCAGCAAATAGAATGATGTTAATATCCTATCTAACTGGGTGTGTTTTTGATCACAATATTCAGTATACCTGAAATGCCTCAACATTTGGGCTTTGTAAACCATGAAGGAATGTCCTAGGTGGCATAGAAGTGCCTGGAATATACAGTAAATAATGTTTTCATGTAAACTCTGCATGCATATGCCAAATTCCTTTGTTATTTTAATCGATAAATTTTTACTTGTAATCAAAAATCTAGGCCTGAATTCTCCAACTTTGCGCATGGCTGGGATTCCCTGGTTCTGCTGTAGTGAATGGAGATTTGGGTAAACGCCAAATTCTCATTGGCTGTGGAGAGTTTGGCATTGGGGAATTCTGGCCATTATGTCTCTGCTATAAAAGCAGAGAAAAGAATTCGATACAAGCGTACAGAATCTGTAAAATAATGGAAAATGTTGCCTGCAGTAACTTAACATTATAAAGCTTAACAATTTTTTTCCATTAATCTAAATGTGTCTCAGGTTGGGTCAAGTGGCCACAGCTTGCAGGCCACATATTGAAGGCACGATCTTGAATGTAAGAAAGACCATGTTTCTTATTAGAGAATCCATGCAGAATGCTTTTCACTTCACTTGGTTTTTTTTCTCATTGATATCACAAGGGAATTGTTAATAGTTATGAAGTCAAATGTTAATATCAACAGTTATAAATGGAATTCTGCACCTTTCAAAATAATTGATTGGAAATTCTAAGTAATGGTTGATCCTTGCTGTTAACGAGTGACCAGAACTCAAGATTCAGTTGTGGTTCTGAAATTAAGAAGGACCTCAATTGACTCTCAAAAAACCCACTGGAGTGATAGTTTTATGAAATGATAGATCAGTGTTCGATTGTTCTATGCTACAGAGAATATGTGGTTGAAATTATGCCTAATGCTGCATATACAAAGTTCTTGGTACTGGCTCTGCTGTCAGAGAAAGACACTGAGTAAAGGCCAGGTATTTCTCAGTTTGGTAATCTGATCGTTGGTAAGTCTGTCTCAACAATTTTAATGAATTACTCATGTCCAACATTGGTCTTTCTGCTTTCTAGACAAAGGGGTGACTTAAAATTTGTAACTGATAATAAGTGCATCAAATTTATATGGTAGAAATAAGTTATTTTTTGACCAAATTATCATGTTTCTAAGTGTTTTTTATCTATAGTCGGTTATGAGTTTGTGTTATGAAATGTTGGTGAATGCCATCTATTTACTAACAGTTTTGTGTTTAAGTTATTCTTGCATTATCTAATTTTTCATTTTAATGTAAAAAGTGTGCCTTGAGTCCCTTTTTAATGGTACTGGCTACTTTTGACCCAATTCACTGCAATGAACAGAGAAGTTCCCATTATTAACCACTGTTGCGTTCTCTTGACTGCAAGAGAGCTCCATTCTTCTAATGCATGACACTTCCTTACATATAAATGCTGCTAGATTTCCCTGCTTAATAAGAAAGCCTCCACCTTTTGAAATCTTGTGTAGCTTGTTAAATTCAGTGTTCTTTGTGATATTTCATTGTGATACACAGCCATACCCAGAAATTATGGTCACTTATTAGGTGTTGTAATCAAGATTCAAGCTAAAGCTTTGTTACCCTCCCAGAGTGATTAACCCCTCCTGGTGGCGCAACATCGTGGGCCGAAGGGCCTGTTCTGCGCTGTAATGTTCTATGTTCTATGAATCAGGAATTCCACAGAATTCATTTCAGGGAAAGAAATTCAAGCAAGGAACTGAAATAATGGTTAAAAAAAATCAGCCAAAAGAGGTAAGAATAATGCAGGCTATAATCTAACTTGGCTTCCACCTGCCAGTGTTCAGCCAATTCAATTTGCCCCCTCATGAAAGCAAGAAACCTCTGAGTGCACAGAATACAGCAAAAGCTAAGGACTCTGACATTGTGCTTAAGACCTACGCTCCAAAACTAGGCACATTGTAACAAAGCTATTCTAGTACAGCTTCAACTCTAAAATCTACCTGATGAAGTGGCACACAAGTGCCAGGCAGTGACCACCCCCAACAACAGAGACTCTAATCACCACCTCTTGATATTCAGTGCCATTACTGTCACTGCTTTCCTCAGGATCCTAGGGTTACCATTAACCAGGAACATAACTGGACCAGCCATATAGAAATGTAGATGTGAGAGCAGACCAGAAGCTGGGTATTTAGCATCGACTAACTCACCTCTTGACTCCTCAGCTCTCGTCCACCATCTACAAGGCACAAGTCCGGAATGTGATAGGAGTGTTCTCCACTTGACTGGATGACATCAGTTCCAGCAGCACTCGAGAAACCCAACTACTGTTTACGACAAAACGGTCTGATTGATTGTTAGCCTTCCAGCAGAGTAAACATTCAATCCATTTATTACCAACATACCATAGCAACAGTGTATATCATCGAAGGTTACATCTCAGCAACTCACCAAGGCGTTTTAGGCAGTTTCTAAATCAATGACCTCTACCACCAAGAAGAGGAAATAGGCATATGAGAATGCTATCACCTGCAAGTTCTCTTCCAAGTTTCACATCATCCTGACTTAGAAATATAACACTATTTCACCATCTTTGCTGGGTCAAAATCTTGGAAATCTTGACTTAACAATATTGTGTGTGTACTTGGACCATAAAGACGGCAGCATTTCAGAATGATGGCTCACTGCCATTTCTTAAGAGCAACTAGGGGTGGGCAGTAAATTTTAGCCTTGCTAACGATGGCCACACAGCATGAATAGATAAAATGAATCATTGATTTTGCTTCTAATCCTCTAATGGTTATGTAATCCATCTAGTTCACTAATGTCCTTTAGGGAAGGAAATCGGCTATCTTTACCTGGTCTGGCCTGCACGTAACTTCAGACCCACAACAATGTGATTGACTCTTAAATGCTCCTCTGAAAAGGCTTAGCAAGCTACTCAGTTCTGGACAATTAGGGATGGGCAACAAGTGCTGGCCCAGCCAGCAATGCCCACATCCTATGAATGAATAAAAAAACTCTTCTGTTGTCATTGTTATATCTAACTAATACAACAATCCAATCATAGAATCCCTAAATTGCAGGAGGAGGCCATTCAGTCCACTGAGCCTGCACCAACAACAATCCCACCCATGCCCTATCCCTGTAACCCCAGGTATTTACCCTGCCAATCCCCTGACACAAAAGGACAATTTAGCATGGACAGTCCACCTAATCTGCACACCATCTTCCTTCCCTGTCCTTTATGATTATAACATAAGTGACAATATTTTAATTTCTAGTCCAGCCCTTCATGTAGCTATGTTTAATTATTCTTAGTGGTATCATTCTTTGCTGTTGGTTATTGCCTCCCAATTTCCCAGTTTTAGTTTGGATGTTGTGTACACTACTGCAGAGGCAGTTTAATTAATATTTTGCAGATGCTCTTTTTCATTTTTATTTATGTTTTACAACTTCCTTATTCTTTCTTCTCTTATTTTTACTTTTATATAAGGTGGGAAAAATGTGGGTTCCAAGCCAGAGACAAAATCATACAAAATGTAAAATGTCACAGAATGCCTCCCTTAATGCAATGGCAGCAAATAAAATAGCAATGGATAGATAACTGAAATTGTCAAATAAATAAGAAATCAATCAATTACATATACAATACATAGTATTGTGTGTGTGTATATCTATACATAGTATAGTAATCATTAGGAGTCTTAGTTGACATCCTTGACTACTATCCATCTACCATTACTGGGAATTATGGGTGGAATTTTAACTGTGATATTTCATTTTCAAATGTGCACCACTTCCTCTCTTTTGCTGTTTGCATTTTCCCAGAGCAAATCTAATTAAAAATCTAAGTGCCAGCAGGATGCACAGAATCGGAATTACACAGCTGGGAAAACTTTTCTTTGGTGAAGTTCGCCATCAGCGAACAATGCTGCAGCTTCTAGCAGGTGACAAAAGAATCCCTCAGTCAAAAAGGGAGGCTTTGCATCATTGACCACAACTTCCATACCAAACATCAGTCCCCGTATCCTACAATGCCTTCCCTGGATAGCTGCATTCAAACAAGCTTCATTCTCGACTGGTACCGGCATTACAGCCTTTGTTATTAATCAGTGTGCCCGCCTTTGGTGCATCCTTTTCTCTTGCTCCCTCATAGAATCATAGAGGTTTACAGCACGGAAACAGGCCCTTGGCCCCAACTTGTCCATGCCACCCTTTTTTTAAACCCCTCAGCTAATCCCAGTTGCCCGCATTTGGCCCATATCCCTCTATAGCCATTTTACTCATGTCACTATCTAAATGTTTTTTAAAAGACAAAATTGTACCTGCTTCTACTACTACTCCTGGCAGTTTGTTCCAGACACTCACCTGCCTCTATGTGAAGAAGTTGCCCCTTTTGTATCTCTCTCCTCTCACCTTAAACCTATGCCCTCTCATTTTAGTGTCCCCTACCTTTGGGAAAAGATATTGACTATCTAGCTAATCTGTGCCCCTCATTATTTTATAGACCTCTATAAGATCACCCCTTAGCCTCCTGTGCTCCAGAAAAAAAGACCCAATCTATCCAGCCTCTCCTTAACTCAACCTGTCAAGTCATGGTAGCATCCTAGTAAATCTTTTCTGCACCCTTTCTAGTTTTATAATATCCTTTCTATATAGGGTGACCAGAAATGTGCACAGTATTCCAAGTGTGGCCTACCAATGTCTTGTACAACTTCAACAAGATGTCCCAACTCCTGTGTTCAGTATTCTGACTGATGAAACCAAGCATGCCAAATGCCTTCTTCACCACTCTGTCCACCTGTGACTCCACTTTCAAGGAGCTATGAACATGTACCCCTAGATTTTTTTGTTCTGTAACTTTCCCCAACACCCTGCCATTAACTGAGTAAGTCCTGCCCTGGTTCAATGTACCAAAATGCATCACCTCACAGTTGTCTACAATAAACTGCGTCTGCCATTCGTCAGCCCACTGGCCCAAAATCCTGTTGCAATGAGAGATAATTTTCGTCACTGTCCACTATGCCACCAATCTTGGTGTCATCTGCAAACTTACTAACCATGCCTCCTATGTTCTCATCCAAATCATTAATATAAATGACAAATAACAGTGGACCCAGCACTGATCCCTAAGACACACTGCTGGTCATAGGCTCCAGTTTGGAAAACAGCCCTGTTCAATTTTGTATCCATTTAGATACTTCACCCTGGATCCCATGAGATTTAACCTTACGCAACAACCTACCATGTGGTACCTTGTTAGGTACCTTAAAGGCCTTACTAAAGTCCATCAACTGCACTGCCCTCATCTACCTTCTTGGTTACCCCTTCAAAAACTCAATTAAATTTGTGAGACATGATTTTCCAGTCACAAAGCCATGCTGACTGTCCCTAATCAGTCCTTGTGTCTCTAAATGCCTGTAGATCCTGTCTCTCAAAATACCTTCCAACAACTTACCCACCACAGGTGAGAGGCTCACAGGCCTGTAGTTCCCAGGCTTTTCCCTGCAGTCCTTTTTAAACAAAGGCACGATATTTGCCACTCTCCGATCTTCAGGCAACTCACCCGTGATTATCAATGAGTCAAATATCTCTGCTAGGGGACCCACAATTTCCTCCCTAGCTTCCCACAGTGTCCTTGGATACACTTCATCCTGGGAATTTATCTAACTTTATGCGCTTTAAGATTTCAAGCATCTCCTTCTCTGTAATACGTACACTCCTCAAGCCATCACTATTTATTTCCCAAGTTCCCTAACATCCATGCTTTTTTCAATAGTAAATAGTGATAAATATTCATTTAGGATCTCACCCATCTCTTGTGGATCGGCACATAGATGATCTTGTTAATCCTTAAGAAGCCCTACTCTCTCCCTTATTACTCTTTTGGCCTTTATATATTTGTAGAAGCTTTTTGGATTCTCCTTTGCCTTATCTGCCAAAACAATCTTATGTCCCCTTTTTACCCTCCTCATTTTTCTCTTAACTCTACTCTTACACCCCCATACTGTTCAAGAGATTCACTTAATCCCAGCTGCCTATGCATGTCATATACCTCTTTCTTCTTCTTGACCAAGGCCTCAATATCCCGAGTTATCCAGGATTCCCTACTTCTGCCAGCCTTGAAATGTGTTTACCCTGAAACCTGATAAACATACTTACCAGATGTCCCTTTGCCTTCCCACAGACTCCCCCAATTAACTTTTGAAAGTTCCTGCCTGATACCATCAAAATTGGCCTTGCCTCAATTTAGAATTTTAACTTTTGGGTCAGACCTATCGTTCTCCATAGCTATCTTAAAACTAGTAGAATTATGGCCAATGGTCCCAAAGTGATCCCTCACTAACACTTCTGTCATTTGCCCTTCCTTATATCCCAAGAGGAGGTCAAGTTTTGTCCTCTCTCTAGTCAGGCCATCCACATACTGAATGAGAAATTCCCCTTGAATACACTCAACAAATTTCCCTCCATTCAAACCTCTAATACTCTGGCTGTCCTAGTCAATGTTGGGAAAGTTAAAATCTCCAACTATTACCACCCTATTTTTCTTGGAGCTATCAGTAATCTCCTTACATATTTGCTCCTCGATTTCCCACCAATATTTGGGGGCCTATAGTACATCCCACAGTTGAAGGAATATTGGGTATATGAGACCCATAAGTATTCCAGCAATTAAACAGCGCAAAAAAGGCAAGCAGCGAGATAAGAGTGTCCATGGATTTCATCCATATGACTGATGAGCCGGGATATTTTCAACTTCCTTCACTGTCCCAACCAAAACTCCACCCATCCACATCTGGGCCTGCCTTTCTTCCATTCATTGATGCTGTCAACCACACTCCACACACCTCCCAAACCCCCTCACCCCTGACTCTCTCTCTCTAATCTCTCTCTAATTGAGTTTCCATGCAAGCTGCCACTTTCCTGCTCCCCTCTCTTGTACTGCAGAGCTCAACGAAGAATGACTGAGTTTGTAGCACTGTTAGAGTATAAATGCATCTGGAGTCCAGAAATATGCTCTGGCTAGAAGCATTAAGTGAAAAGAGAGCAGACAAGCGTATTGCTTCATTTTGAAATTAACTCGTGTGAACACTAGCTTGCTCTCAAATTAGCATCGATGCAAAGTTAAAATCAATAGCTTAAGCACAAAATTCAAGACTGACACTCTAGTATACTGAGGGACTGCTGCACTATTGAGGGAGTGCCATCATTCAGAAGAGACGTTAAGCTGAGGCCCCAGCTACCTGCTTGGTTGGATATATAAGATCCCAGAGGAGGGTAATTATCCCTGGTGTCCTGGCCCATATTTATCCCTCAGTCAACATCACAAAAGCAGGTTATGTGGTCATTATAAACTTGCTGTTTGTACAAGCTTACTGAGTGCAAAGCTCAACAAGCCACATAGCTCATGGAAACTTAGGGATGGGCAATAAATGCTGGCCCAGCCAGTGCCATTCCAAATGCTCCTGCACCATCTCTAATCCAATCTGTCCCACTCTGAATGCTCCTGCACCATCTCCAATCCAGTCCCTCCCTCTCCAAATGCTCCTGCACCACCTCCAATCCAACTGACCCCACTCTGAATGCTCCTGCACCATCTCTAATCCAATCCATCCCACTCTGAATGCTCCTGCACCATCTCCAATCCAATCTCTCCCTCTCCAAATGCTCCTGTACCATCTCCAATCCAACCGACCCCACTCTGAATGCTCCTGCACCACCTCTAATCCAATCCATCCCATTCCAAGTGCTCCTGCACCATCACTAATCCAAGCAATCTGTATTACTGGCACCCATACTGATTAATAGATCACAGCTCCAAAGAGGAGATCTAATGTGCAAATAACATCCAAAATTGTAAAATTAACCTCTCAACACTGGTACTGTCAACCATGTCTTCAACAAAATCAGGCAAGGAAACAACAGCAGGGCTTCAGTACTGATTAGCATATTTCCCTGTCACGTCATCATCAACCTCAGTTGTTGCCGTGTTCTCTCATTGCATTCATTGGCAAGTTCGAGGAAGCTTGGGAAACCTGCGCACCCACAGTCAGCGAGATCGGTGCTGATTTCCTGGTTTGCTGACAACTTTCACACTTTGAAGTCACCCACCCACTCCCAAACCCACACACTCCTGCAAGTTAAAATCCGTCCCTGTGTGTTTGGAATATTTCTGAAAGCATTAACAATGTCCCATTTATATACATAATTTTTCCCTCCTCTAGTGCTGGAGAGTTTATTTTAGAAACATGACAGCTCTCCTCCATCCTGCTCTTAACCCTGAGATAATTGATGCTAATGATCTGCTTGCAGTATTTTTCACATGGTTTCCCCTTGTGGCCTGTCAATCCATGTTGACTAGTATAATTACATATTCTTACAATTGCACAAGAAATAAATGAGTTCTAATAAAAGCATCCTTGAAGAAGACAGCCGCAAAATTCGATAACTCTTAAAACAGGTGCCAACTTCCTACTGCCTGCTAATGTAAGTGATAGCAGTGTGCAGGAGCTGAATAGCACTTTTGGCATAGGGTGTAAAATTGTAAGAGGTTAGCTCTACTTAAATCCAGCCAGCACTTTTTAATTCTGACTGGAGCAGGTGCTGGAAGCCATTCAAGAACTGATTCTGGCCAGGGTCCAAGAATAGTGCAAGAGAGGGAGAGATGTCATCCTCTAGCCTCATACACTGCTAAACACACCAAACTCCATCATTGACCAACCAACTGTCTCTATAAGTCAGGATTCATCATGGTTTCACCTTTTCCTCACACAGTTGCCATTGCTTTAAACCCCTTACCTCAGCAACCTGCACATTCAAACACTACAGCCACGTAAACAAAGACATTGCACTGCGCTGACACACTTGCCTGTCACTTGCACGACAAGGTGTCACCAGCTGGATGTTGGAACTAATTGCAAGTCCTCCCATCTCCCACTCACCCTGTAATGTCTGCTGGTTAGAAAACTGAAAATATTGTAAGCATGCACTTCCTGCTTCCCCACTCCCTCACTACAGCCCTACCCTTCTGCTTTTCCCCTTTTGAGATATTAAGAATTGCAGTATGACAAGGCATTACTGAAAGCGCAAAAAGACTACGATAATGAAGAAATGCTCTCTATCACGCTTACAACCAGCAGCTTAGATACTGGCACTGTGTATAAATCAGAGGCTAGCTTAGCTGCAGTTTCTGCATGTGAATCACATGGCATGTGTGAGTTGGTAGGGGTAACACAGGTGCCGGCTTTCTGGAGAGTGGGGTCACACAGGATCAGCTGCAGGGGATTTTGTTTGGGTGGGCTAGAGAAGCAGCCCATTGGGTATGCACAATAAATGATTGGTGTATCGGCAGGCCTGCCAAAAGGCCTATGGTCACTGTGAAAGAGCATGGGGGTGTCAGATAAGAACTTGCACATAGCTTGGTGATTGTCCTTTCCAGCATTTAAATGGTAGCAACTCTGTTAGTACACTTGTGGACCGAACCATCATATAGCATATGAATGCCAATATCCCAGCTTCCTTTTCAGCAGAAGCAGAAATCAGCCAGCGTCTGAGTGCTGCAATGGAAGCTCATCCTTGTGCCTCGCAAGCTCAGACTGCTGCCATCACAGCTGCAGATGTGCATGTTAAAAGGATTTGCAAGATATCATAACCATCTTGTAATCTGTCCTCCAATACATTACCAGGATTGTACCACCCTGGGCAAGTGCTCCATCGAACTTGAATCTACTGCCCTAACTCAGGGAGGCCCTGACAATGTCATTGTTATTGTCTTATCACCCCATGAGCCCAGACTGCCAAGATGGTGCAGTTCAAAGCTGGGCCTTTCAGTAGAGAGCTGGTCAAGGTCATCCTGCAAAGCTATCTGCAGTCAAAAGAAGTCATTGAAAGTAAACAATCTTCTGCTAACCATGCTACAACCACTGAAGAAGCACCACATAGGAATACTAGGACAGACAAAGTTGGATTGGCATTAAGGGAATGTGAATGGATATTTATTTGACATTTGTAGCAATATGGCATGGTTTGATTTATAAATTTGTTCTGAAATGATTTATGTTAGGGTTGTTTTTATTTCTGCATTGTGGCCAAGTGAGCAATGACGGTCAGTAACAGGGGGAAGGTAAGGTGTGGAATTTTTGGTGAATGGCTAATTAAGATTGTATTTGCTGGTATCACGGTGGGATGAGTGGATCACAATGGGCCTGCCAAAAGGGGCTTGTTAATTGCCCCCCTCCTTTCTTCTTCCTCCTCCTCCTCTGCTTGTCGCTGTACTGTTGATGGCCAGGACTGTGCCCTTATTATGACAAAGTTTTGCGGCGTGGAGTAGGCCACAACAAATCTTGACATGGTTTGTTGAGTTCTGCAGAGCTATTCCAGTGATTCAAGCAACAGAATTGTTGTTTAAGCACCCAACGGAATACCATAAAAGATTTTGTGTGGATGTAGTTTGTTTTTTACATATATGCTTCCCAAATTGCATGGTTGTGCACCAGAGTCATAGCTGTGTTGTCTAAAGATATCTGCTGTCACCCAGAGTTTCTACCATTTTCATGATGGAAAGGACAATCACCAAACTATGTGCAAGTTCTTGTCCGACACCTCCACGTTCCTGACACCCAGAAGCCACCTTTGTTATGGTGACTGAAATAACAGATAGTGCTGTGAACGGTTGCAAAATGAAGGCCTTATGGCTGTTATCAGGATACTGGGCATCAGCCTGTGTGATATGTTGCACACTGGCTGGACTTTGAGGGAATGGAATCGCTTTCAATCACAGTATGTCACAGAGATAACATGACTGCAAAGTGATGTGTGTGCAGTCAGTGACATTGCGCATCAGAATCCTATAGTCCTCGTGGAGTTGTGTGTTCAGTCCGCCTGCTGCTGTTTGGTAAAGGATAGCCCTCGTCGCCCAGTAGCCACTCTTTAATTTGTAATGGTGGTCCAAATACAGATAGCAGAGAATGAAGACATCATGACTGTTGCCAGGATACTGGGAATTGGCCCAGAGAGTTAAATGTATTCAACTCTCTTTGCAAAAGAACCTCATTAACCTCTCTTATGAAATAATGGATGGCAAGCTGGGAGATGTTGCAATTATTGTCAATTCAAGCTTGGTAGGAGCCAGAAGCATTACAAACATATATACTTCATATCTAAAAACAAACGTATTTTGCAGAATGCTTGAAATCAGAACAGTCTTATGGCACATCCAACACCACTGCCGGGAAACTTCAACTTTAAATAAAAATGGAACAACATACCAAATATTTTTATAATTGCAGCAAAATCCAACAAAAAGCACGAATAAACTAATCTATAAGTAGTTGAAGTGCCTTTAATAGCACTGCTAGTGCAAGGTTAAGAGAAGGCAATAGCTGAAGCAGCAGGTTTCAAAATGGAGGCACTAGCATGCTGATTGATGTCACAATCTGCCTACTCATAAGAACATAAGAAATAGGAGCAGGAGTAGGCCATCTAGCCCTTCGAGCCTGCCCTGCCATTCAATAAGATCATGGATGATCTGAAGTGGCTCAGTTCCACTTTCCCGCTTTCTCCCCATAACCCTTAATCCCCTTGCCTACCAAAAACCTATCTACCCGTGTCTTAAATATATTTAGCGAGATAGCCTCCACCACTTCAACGGGCAGAGAATTCCAGAGATTCACCACCCTTTGAGTGAAGAAGCTCCTCCTCAACTCTGTTCTAAACTGCCCCCCCCTTATCTTGAGGCTGTGCCCTCTAGTCCTGCTGTCCTTCCTGAGCGGGAAGAACCTCTACCCTATCCATCCCTTTCATCATCTTATACATCTCAATAAGATCCCCCCTCATCCTTCTAAACTCCAATGAGTACAAGCCCAGTCTATTCAGCCTCTCTTCATAGCTCAACCCCCTCAACTCCGGTATCAGCCTAGTGAACCTCCTCTGCACTCCCTCCAAGGCCAAAACATCCTTGCACAAGTGCGGCGACCGAAACTGCACATAGTACTCCAGCTGCAGCCTCACCAGTGCCCTGTACAGTTGCAGCAAGACCTCCCTACTTTTATATTCAATCCCCCTCACTATGAAGGCCAGCATCCCATTTGCCTTCCTGACCACCTGCTGCACCTGTAGGCTGGGTTTTTGCGACTCATGCACAAGGACCCCCAGGTCCCTCTGCATCGTAGCATGCTGCAGCTTTTTGCCCTGTAAGTAGTAGCCCTTCCTACTATTATTCCTACCAAAGTGGATAACCTCACACTTGCCAACATTGTATTCCATCTGCCAGGTCCTCGCCCACTCGCTCAGCCTATCTAGATCCCTCTGCAGACTTTCTACACCCTCCGTACAATTTGCTGTTCCACTTATCTTTGTGTCATCAACAAATTTCAACACCTTACACTCGGTTCCCTCCTCCAGATCATCTATATAAATGGTAAATAGGTGAGGCCCCAGCACCGATCCCTGGGGTGCTCCACTAGTCACCAACCGCCAATCCAAATAGCACCCATTGACACCCACTCTCTGCCTCCTATTTGACAGCCAATCCCCTATCCACGCTAACACCTTACCCCCAACTCCATGCCCCCTAACCTTCTGTAACAACCTTTTGTACTCTGCATGCTTTAGCTAGATGCTCCCTCCATGCATGCTAATATCCTATCAAAATGGTATCTGACACGGTTAACCCCAGAGGTGTGTGCTTCAGAAACCATTCTGGATATAAAGCAGCATTCTAAACATTGAAACTCCAGCCGCAATGGAGCTACATTTTGCAGTCAATATTTGCACTTGAGGTTAATCCAAACCTAGGGGTGCATAAATACAAGGTAGTCATTAATAAATCCAATAATGAATTCAGGTAAAGCTTCTTTATCAGAGAGTAGGAGGCTTACAGAACTCAACACCACATGAAGCTGTTGAAGCAATTTGCATGCTGCATTTATGAAGAGGCCTAGTAAGTAAGTAAGGAGAAAGGTGATGCTGATACGGTGGGAGGGGCTTGATGAAGCATAGAGAAGGCATGTACCAGTCGGGCCGAATAGGCTGTTCATATGCTGCAAATGCCATTTAGTAAATTTCTGTTCAACCTCTCTTCCTTGATTCAAATAATGGAAAGAGATCATTTAAATTGTTGCCGCAGATATTTTAGCCTGAAATGAAAAATAACTTCATTACACCACTCTAGTTCATGAATTTTTAATTTCAAGCTCGGGTTACCAGCTGAACAGTGTTTTAAAAAAACCTGCATAACGTGTGAAAGATAACCTTATGTCATATGAGTATGTGTTGCTTGAAAAATGCTATTTGTGTTCGAGTGACCTGTTTGAATACATTGACTGCTGTTGTCAGCAGTCAGTGTATTCAAACAGGAGCTGTTGGAACTTGGTAGGAAATGTGAAACAACCTTGAGCTTGAACACATTCCCCAACACTAACTGTGCCTACGCCTATGGTTGCAACTATATATGCCAGGCAATTAACAATAACCATTTTCCATCACAATAGAAGTCAGCTATTTCAGGCAGATTAAACTGTTCAATCAGCTCTTTGCACCTCGTTAAAGTGTGATTACCTTAATTATGCCTCTTACCTTCCCGCTTTAAAAAGCACTTCAAAACAAACTTCTGTTCTTCTGGTTTCTGGATTTAGCTATGGACTTTCAGACACCTTTGAAGAGGAAGCGCAAACCTAAAAATAGATACTCAATGGATTGGAATGCAAAGCTCTTAGTTACTATCATTTCAGTACCATTTCCTTCAAAACAAATTTTAACAACCATTTCATGTGGAAGTAAATAAGTTCTTCCCCTAAGATGAAAGTAAATTACTGTGGATGATGGATTCTGAAACAAAAACAGAAAATGCTGGAAAATCTCAGCTACCCTGATGAAGAGTCATCCAGACTTAACGTTGGCTCAGTTCTCTTTCCACAGATGCTGTCAAACCTGCTGAGATTTTCCAGCATTTTCTGTTTTCATTTCTTCCTCTGCCATGCTAGTCTTGAGTAAGAAAGGGCAGACAGCATTATAGCGCAAAAGCAATATACTGTGGATGCTACAAACAAAAACATAAAATGCTGGAAAATCTTAGCAAGTCTAACAACATCTGTGAAGAGAGTCCAGACTCAAAACATTGGCTTTCACAGATACCTACCCTGAAGAAGTATGCTCTTTTCTCCAACAGAATTTTTATTTGAGCTCTGATGAAAAGTCATCCTGATTCAAAACATTGGCTCAATTCTCTCTCCACAGGTGTTGTCAGACCTGCTGAAGTATTTTAGCGTTTTCTATTTTTGTTTCAGATTCCAGCATCCACAGTATTTTTCCTTTATACTATGGATGCGTCAAGTCTGAAATTGGTAATAGAAAATCCTGAAAATATTGACATGTAAGGTTAACTCTGTTCCTTTCATCACAAATACTGCCAGACTTGCTGGGTATTTCCACCATTTTCTGTTTTTATTGCACCATTAGCACCATTTAACCATTGTATATAGTTTTTGCTGTAGCTCTCAAAGAACCACACAGCACAGGAAACAGGCCGTTCAGCCCTACAAGCCTGCACTTCCCATTTTAACATTCAGTGAGTGCCTCATTCCAATCCTCCTCCTACCTACGACTTTTGTCTACACCTCTTGGACTCCACAATAAAGGTGTGCAAATTTAGAGAATTATATGTGCGCCAGATTAAGGGAGGTCTAATTTAAGGACAATTTGTTAACACCAATCAGCCTAAAAGCACATTTTTTGGGGTGTGGGAGGAAACCGGAGCACCCAGAGAAAACCCACGCAAGCAGGGGGGAGAATGTGCAAACTCCCACAGACACTGACCCAAGTCAAAGATCCGACCCAGGTCCATGTATCTGCACAGCAAACAGTGATAGTCACTGAGCTGTCGTGTTGCCCGTCAGTTGGTCCAGTTTAAGCGTACACTAACGACATGAAGCACTAGGCAACTCTCGAAGCAACATCCAAGAGCAGCCCTCGCACGACCCACCGCATGTATGCCCCTTGTTGGCCAACAAGGCAGACCGAATCACCTGTGGATGTAAAAAAGAAGACATCAATAAACATACACAGCTTATACAGACGTTCACAGAAGATCCCCAGAAGCTCAAATGTAAGACAGGTGGGCCATAAAATATGTTGGACTGCCCATAGGAATCCCAGGAACGTCCTGAGGTTCTTGATCCTTAATTAGAACAATCTTTTGTATCCCTCCATCTCTAGTCCGCTCATGTGCCTATCTAGGTAAGCCTTAAACAACTCTAGCGTGCCTGCCTCCACCACTCTACTTGGCAGTGCATTCCAGGCCCCCACAACCCTCTGTGTGAAAAACCTCCCTCTAACATCTGAATTATACCTCGCCCCTCTAACCCTAAGCCCGAAGCCCCTCGTGATTTTCATATCCAACCTGGGAAAAAGCTTCCCACTGTTCACTCTATCTATACCCTTCATAATCTTATACACCTCTATTAGATCTCCCCTCATTCTCCGTCTTTCCAGGGAGAACAGCCCCAATTTGCCCAATCTCTCCTCATAGCTAAGACCTTCCATACCAGGCAGCATCCTGGTAAACCTCCTCTGCACTCTCTCCAGGGTCTCCACGTCCTTCCGGTCATACGGCGACCAGAACTGGACACAGTACTCCAAATGCAGTCTAACCAACGTTCTATACAACTGCAACATTAGACGCCAGCTTTTATACTCTATACCCCTTCCTATAAAGGCAAGCATACCATAAGCCTTCTTCGCCACCTTCTCCACCTGTACTGCCACCTTCAAGGATTTGTGAACTTGCACACCTAGGTCCCTCAGTGTTTCTATACTCTTAATAGTCCTACCATTTATTGTATAAATCCCCCCTACATTATTTCTTCCAAAATGCATTTATCCTTGCATTTATCTGGATTAAATTCTATTTGCCAATTCTCCACCCAATTTACCAGCCTATCTATATCCTGCTGTATTGTCTGACACTGCTCATCATTATCAGCAAGTCCAGCCATCTTCGTGTCATCTGCAAACTTGCTGTTCACACCAGTTAGTCCCTCTTCCAAATCATTTATATATATTACAAATAGCAGAGGTCCCAGTATGGAGCCCTGCGGAACACCACTAGTCACAGACCTCCAGCTAGAAAAAGGCCCTTCCACTGCTACCCTCTGTCTCCTGTTACCAAGCCAGTTCTCAATCCATCTAGCCACCTGTCCTTGTATCCCATGAGCCTTAACCTTTTTCACCAACCTACCATGAGGGACTTTGTCAAACACCTTACTGAAATCCATATAGACGACATCCACGGCTCGTCCTTCGTCAACCGTTTTTGTCACATCCTCAAAAAAATTCTACCAGATTTGTAAGGCACGACCTCCCCTTTACAAAACCATGTTGCCTGTCACTAATCAGATTGTCATGTTCTAAATGCATATACATCCTATCTCTAAGAATCCTCTCCAACAACTTCCCTGCCACTGATGTCAAGCTCACCAGCCTATAATTACCCGGGTTATCCCTACTACCATTTTTAAACAACGGTACCATGTTCTCTATCCTCCAGTCCTCTGGGACCTCACCTGTGTCCAAAGAAGAGACAAAGATTTGCGTCAGAGGCCCAGCAATTTCATCTCTTGCCTCCCTAAGTAGCTAAGGATAAATGCAGTCAGGCCCCGGAGATTTATCAGTTTTAATATTACCTAAAAACCCTAACACTTCCTCCCTCGTAATGGATATTTTCTCCAATGGGTCCTTGTCTACAGAAAGATATACTTGAGAATTCCACGACATCTATCAGGGCATCTCTCAACCTTTTTTTCTGGAGAAAAGAACCCCAACCTCTTTAGTATTTCTTGACATTAATCATTTCTCAGCTCAGGTGTCAACCTTATAGTCTTTATTGCACTTTTTCTCATGACTCTCTTGGCATTTTATTAAATGGAGACCAGTACTGTGTATATGTCAGAGGTGCCAGAAATGTTCAAAATGGTTTCTCTGCTTTTCAATTTTATTCCTCTGGAAATAAGCCACAGTGCTTTGCTTACATGTTTATGGCTTTTGTTAACCTATGCTGCTATTTCTAATAATACATGTATCTACACCTCTAGATCTCTACTCCATTCAGTTGCTTATTTTCAATGAGTATGTGAGCCTCTACTTAAATGCCCAAGCTCTTATTTTTTCACCTTGATCAGTTGCAATTTATATGCCATTCTGCAAGTTCACTTATTTTCTTTTTTGGGTGGTCTTCCTCAGTTTCAACTGTTAATATTCTCCGTCCACCACCCACCCCATCCTCCCACCATCGTATATACATGTTTTGAAATTATACTTCTGATTCCTGATCTTGCTTGTTTATGTAACTGGTTAATGACAGTGGTCCAAGCTTTGATATCTGTGGAACACCACTTCCCACTTTCTGCCAGTTTTTAATCTCAGCAGCTCAAATTAAAGTCTAAAGCTACAAAATTTGATTATAAAACACCTGCACTTTCAAAGTCAGGGGTACCACCTGGGTTCAGAAGGACATCTGTGTACATTTCTGGCATTGGCTGCAAAATTATGGTGAAGTCATTAGTGCTGGAAGTGTGCAGTATCGGCAAAATGTGACATCAGTGTATAACTCTGATCTGACTTAGCATCTCAATGCTCCAACTGACAGACCTTCTGAAAAGCACAACTGAACATGTCTACAGCAGCAGGAAGAACACTTTCATCAGCACTTTTTAAAGGCATCATTAGGTGCTTTCAGATTAATTGCTGATTGATTTCTACTGAATTAGTTTGCTGAGTTAGGAGAAATGTTTGGTGGTTTCTTAAAGTTGGTGATGTATACAAGGAGTGGTATGGCACGTACTTGAAGGCCTTGGTTGTAATTTCAAGGTTTCTGCTCATACCACTTGCTGTGCGTTTTAAATCCTCTTGTTCTATTGCATGACAGAGATTAATTAGAAATGACACAGGGAGAACAGGCATTTATTTGTGCATACGCATCACCTTTTTTCTGTATGCTGCCACATTTAAGCAGAATTCACAAGCAACCTTGGTGAGTTGGCACTTCAGCTACCTTTTCTTCCTGCTGTGGTTGTAGGCCACATTATCCAGTGAATTGCCATGCACAGATTCCACCTGTAAGCAAGCTTCCAAAATACACAATGTCAGTATCTGAACTGGAGCCAGAAACTGTAAAAATGAATGATGATGTTTCATCGTCAGCACTGTATTTCTTCTTGACCAATTATTTCACTTCCATCAGTGCCTGACCAGGCCTTGGATTTCTTGAGAGAGAAAAGCACAAAGGTAGAATTGTGATGGGAGAAGTGGGGATGAAAGCAAGAGTGCATGCTCAGACCACCTGCAACTTGTAAATCAGAGGACATAATGGGTTGTGAGAAGGAAAGTTAGATATTAGGTTCCTGTAAATGTAGTGCATGATGGCTACCTACTCCCACTGCCTTTGAAATGTTAGTCTGAAGGCTTCCTACTTCTCTGTAAATGGAGAACCTCTGTATTTTGCCCACCTCCTGCATCATTATGTTGCAAAACCTTGAAGTTCACTCATTCCCCTGTTGTGCATTGTCATTCCTCTCTGAAACCTAACTCTTTCATGTTATTTAGTGAAACTTTAAGGAGCTTTAATCCTGGAAGGTTGAGTTTCTCTGTTTCAAACTGGAACTCCTTCATAATGTATACCAGATTATGGTACTTATTCCAATATGCATTATACTGAACATTGACCGACAGTGACATACAGCTTCCATATCTCAGCTCACCCATGTAACTGGTCCAAGTTTCACAAAATCCTCAACTGTCTTCCTGTTCTTATGACTTTATTCAGCTGATTTACTACAGATACATTGTTCCATAACATTCAAAAATGTTGTGAACTGCAGGGACCATGGAATAGATCTCTGTGAAACACATTGGTTATTGTACTCAAGATCGACCATTTTCACAATCTCTTTCACTGACTAACCAGTTCACAGTACATCTGAATAATGTGTTATCTATTCCATGAAGTTTCAACATTGCGTTACAAATCAATGACATATAATTACTTCATATTGATTAAGCATACTTGATAAGAAGTTATAAGGTTTCTTAAGGCTATTCCAATTAGTGTTAATATCCTTGGAAAGTATTTTCTAATAATGAGCTTTAGAAAAAGATTTAGATCACAAGGATAAAATCATGAAATACAATTAAACTCTGAAAAATGCGGGAAGTATTCTGTTTGAATCAGGATTTTTGCGAAGAGGAAGGATGGATAATCAGATTGTGAATCTTGCACTGCTGCCAATGGAATAAATTAAGCCTGCTGGCACTCACTGTATTAAAGCACTGAAGAAAAACAAATTATTACTTTCCCAAAATGCTTCACTGGTTAAAGGCAAATTTGGCAACACTCATTTACATTCACTTCACCAAACATTAAAAGCTGTGTCATAAGCTTTGCACCTTAGGTGCTGACAACTCTTGAGCATTTCAGCCAAAAGGTTCTTGTCTACAGTGTCATCAGCCAAAACATCACTCTTCCTGAGTCTAGACAATGTCATCAGTCAGATAGTCATTCGATCCGAGCCTAGGTCGTGGCATCAGTCAAATAGTCAGACTCCCTGAGTCTAGACAGTGTCATCAGTATTTTTCAATTGTAGGTTATGTTACAACTGACTTGGGTCGTGTCTTCTGCAACATCCACAAATGCACACTTAAAAGTTTATTTCTATCTTCTGCCCTGTCCCTCCACAAAACCACTGAGGTTTCAGGATATTGAATTCAAAGATCAGCCATGATCAAAATGAATGGCGGAGCAGACACAAAGAGCTGAACGGTCTACTCCTGCTTCTAGTTTGTGTTACTGTGACAGCTGACTTTATCCACAAGAGCGTCAAATGAGTACAACAAATTATGAAAAGAAACTCAAACAGGAACAAAATCAAACCCTTCAAACGTGTAAAACAAAACTCTACAATTTGTTTTCTAGATTTTCTGGACCATTGTATAATTTCTGTGATCAATGCTACAATATATTTGTAGATATTTTTCTTATTTATTCTATCTGACTCAAGATAAGAACACCTACCTTCTCAATATAATACTTTGTACCAGAATGTAAATATTGTTCTCTGTTAGTGAAACTGTAAAGATACTTTCCCTCACTGAAGACTTATTAATGTGTCTTTATACTTCCCTCACTATAAAATGAATACTCTGCAATTGTTTATGACTCTGATATTAATATAAAATGCCTCTCTGCCTTCACTCTAGAATATGCTCTTTTATGATTCTCTTACTCACCAAGAAATTACATAAAGCACCTCTCTATAATGCATCATCCTCACTTTAACATTTTATAAGATTTTTAATGATAAGGTAGCAGTTTACAGCTGCTGCATCAGTGATGAAACCATGTAACAAACCTCATTCTAGAAGAGCATGGTGTTTAGTGGTCCCTAGGCAGGATTACATTGACAGGTTCTAAAGAATTCTGGACTTGCAAAATATCTAAAATGTGGTTTACTAGATTACTTAATATCCCTTAATATTCTACCATTTTTGTTCGTTTACCTCCTAAGAAAAAGGATAGTCATCTGCAGTTGAGACGGTTAGCTTTCTGAATTTTCACAGTCACAATTACCAGCATATTCCAATATGAATGGAAAATGGCACAAGCACTGGCACATTCTAATGAGGCATCTGTATTAAAGAGATTTACTTTCTGCAAGCCAAATGACTTCCTTTTTTGCTGTATCATTCTATGATTCTATCATATCCAGGACAGGAGATGAGGCACAACATTTAATCTCTATACTCTTTGACTGGGAATGGGAAAATTGAGTTGAGGATTTCATGTGCTGTGGCATTCTAGTATTCCCTGACACAGTTTTTCAGTCCAGTTACTACCATAATTTTAACAATTGTTTGATGGACTTATCCTTGAGGAATGGTTTTGTGGTTTGATGGGTTGAGCCACCATCTCTCTCATAACCCTACTTGGCTGCCTTCAGAATAGGATGAATGAAAAACACAAAATAAAATTGCATAGAGCTTCATCAGTGGGTTCTCCATGTGGCATGAATGAGTTATTTCATGAGTTTTCCATCCGGTTTTGTCGAGGCATCTTAGCTGCTCTTCATGTGTTAGAGAGCGAGGGTGTTCCACATTTTGTTACCATTTGCACAAGAAGTGTTTCCTAATTTCTTCCCTGAATGTCTTAGTTCTGATATTAAATTGATGTTCCCTTGTCATTAACTGCCTCCCCCCCACCCTACCACACTAGTGAAAAAACTGTTCTCCATCTATTCTCAGTCAAACCATCCCTTAACATTCTACATTCCGAGGGCAATAAGACTAGCTTGGGTACTTTCTCCTCACAATTTAACCCTCAAAGCTCTGTAGCATTCTGATGTGTTAACCCATATAACGATATCTCCTTTCTAAGGTGCAGTAACTCGGACTGTACACAGTACTCCAGAAGTGGTCTAACCAAGGACTCCTATTCCTGAGAGAAACTTCCCTCCTTTTTAATCTGGTTCTCTGGCCTTAAGGGCTAGAATTGCATTAGTTTTTTGATTATTTTTGAACTTAACTAGATATGCATACATAAATCTTTTGGACCTCTACCATTCCTAGCTTTTCACTATTTAAAATATACAAAACTTTCTTGGTTCAAAATGGATTGTTTCAAACTTAATTTTGCTGAAATCCATCTACCACTCTTAAGCTACCACGGTCACTGTGTAATTTCTTCTCTCGATTTTGTTGCTTAGAATGCCCCTATCTTTGTGTCATTGGCAAATTTGGATATATGGCTCTCTGTTAAGTTATTTGAATCATTACTAAATATCATGAATCGTTGAGGCCCCACCACAGATCCAAGTTAAACACTGAGTTAATTTCTTCCATATGGACTATATATTTACTAACTCTCTTCTCTGTTTTCTATTTGTTGCTAAGTAAACCTATTAAACAGGTCAATAATTTGTCTTTAATTTCATTATATTTAATTATATCTATCAATTCTCTTATATCGAATCTTAGCAAAAGCTTTCTAGAGATTCACATTAGCTACTTCTAACTACATTGCCCTGTCTACCACTGTAACTACTTACTCAGTTAGTTTCATTAGATATTACCTACCCCCTACAATTCATGTTTGCTCTTTCCAATCAGTTCAAATTACCCTAAACCCTTGGTCACACATTCCAATATTTTCCCCACAACAGATGTTAGACTAGCATATCTATAATTTCATTTTAAATAATGCAGTTACATTTACAGTTTTCCAATTCAAAGGATCAGTTCTTAAATCTGGAAACTTTCAAGATTATGAAGATGGTATTTGTAATTTCTTCCCCAACTTCCTTATAGCCCTGAAATAGAATCTATCAGGTACTGGGAATTTGTTATTGTATGGTGACGTTTTTTCTAATGTTGCTTAAGTTAATTTTTGTAAATTGCAATTCTGGAGTCTATGTGATATGACTGAGGTATCTCAGCTAGTCATGTGTGGATAAAGCACCATAGGTGTTCCTCACATCGTGAATGAACATCTTGGCTATAATTCATGCAGTGTGAATGAGGAATCACAAGTGTTTTCCTTATCAGTTACAAAAAACCAAAAAGATGCACAAATGTGCACTGTATCAGTTCAAATAATCACAGGGAAAGTTGACAATGAAAATATTGCTAGTTGCAATAATTACACATTGAATGGTGAGAATAATCGCAAAACCAATGAGGTGATTAAAACTGTTTTATCTTTTGCAACAAAATATTAATAAAAAATCTTTGAATAAAATAGGGCAGTCTAATAAGTGAGATTTCATTGGTCAGAATTGGTCCCTATTTTTTTAACAAAAAACCTAGTAGTAAAGCCAAATGTTGCAATTTACATTCTGAAGGCTAAGGAATTGAGTACATGGATAGTGGATATGCCACTAGCTAACAGATACTGTTTGATTACTTTTAAAGTGCTCCAAGATTATGTAAAACTAGGGTATAATTTTATCAATTTCTTTGCATCTTGAACATGCCTTATATGCACCTTTAATGCATGTAAGATATACATCATTTTCTGAATTGTAATTGATTGATTGTTACTGAATGAGTACATTGTTAGATAAACCCAAAAATATTTTGCCTGATAGCCTGAGTTTGTGATGAAAGAGTATGCTCCAAGTCCTTATTTTCAGTGGTTTCTTCTAGCTGCAGATGTTTTTTAATATATTTATGGAATGATAATCCAACTGGAATAATTTACAGTGCATGCTGATTTAGGCTAATTCAATGAGACAATTCCTTGGTTTAGGATGACCTTTGTGCATTCTCTGTGTGGGAAAATAATTCATAGTAAGCATCAGAATGGCATGATGTACTTCACACAGGTAACAGAAAATCTGCAATTTTGTTTTATCAGATCGGAAACTGGCAGCAGAGCACGATGAAAAAAGTGAAGAGAACCCTGCCAAGTCCACCACCTGAAGAAATAATACATGCTAGCGCACCAATTCATCCACAGTTGTTTGGAACCTCCCTGCCTCGTAAACGGGGAACTCTGCCTGACCAAATCACTCGTGATAAACTCCTTAAGGATATCAGCCATGAGCTGGAGAAAGTGGAGCAAGAATCAAACAAACTCCAGAAGAAACAGGCAGAGCTTGATGAAGAAGAAAAAGAAATTGATGCAAAGCTACGTTACATAGAACTAGGAATCAATCGTAGAAAAGAAACCTTTGTCAAAGATCCAACAAAGCGCGATGGGGGCTACATGCGGGGCTTGGGAGAAGATAGGGACTATATGTCGGACAGTGAGGTCAATAACATGCGAATATCTTCATACAACACCAACAATGTCTTAGCTAGGCCACATACTGCTCCAGTCAATCAGTATTCTGAATTCTCAATGGCACAGCATCCAACCACATCATCACAGTACCCTTTGCCACAAACCACTCCTCAAGGTATGACAAATTACCAACCTGCAAGTTATCAGCCACCCCATTACCCAGTTCCAAATGGTTACCAGTCACAGAACAATTTTCAGTCTCATTCCGCCTTACATTCTCAGAACACTTACCAGCCACATGCATATCCCCAGAACACAAATTACCAAACTGACAATAGTTTACAAAATGTAGCTGGATTCCAACCACCTAACCAATACCATGCTCCTACTACATATCCAAATCAGGCTTCCTTCCAGTCTGGTCATAATGCTCAGTATCAACAGCAGACAAACCTTCCTGCGCAACATCAGAAACCAAGGCAGACATCGTTAGCAGATCTTGAACAGAAAATACCCACCAATTATGAAGTAATTGGTAATCCAAATGCAATTATTTCTGCAACTCCAACTGAGAAAGTTTACACAACCACAACAATGAGTAACAACTATGATCAGTATAAGAATGTAGAGGTGAGAGTTGCTGATAGTGGAAGTGCAATGGAAAGTCCTTCAACTAACTATTCAGCTGATTCTCTGTATGCAAACCTAGAGCACAATGTTTCTCGTAATTATGTCATGATCGATGATATCAGTGAATTGACCAAAGAGAATACCTCAGCAACAGAGAGCCAGAAAGTAGAACAATCACCTCAGCATAGTAATTCAAGACATTCAAAGGAAAAGAATGACTTCCCAGAAACAACCAATTCTAATAGAATCCACACTTATAATAAAGCTGATGATGAATCGGAGGAAGATATGTATGACCTCCAAGTATCAGACCATCGAGGGAAGAATGGATACCAAAGGAATTCAGATAGCCATAGCAGAATATCAAACTCTTCAAGTGGATCTTCATATTACTATGCAGATAACAATCATAGACATTCCTCGCGCACAGACAAGCACAACACTTATGGGTCTCAAAAGCATTCATCGAAACAACTGGCTCCTGCTGTAATATCTGCCAAGCGCAGCAAACACAGAAAGCAAAACATAGAACAGAAAATCTCCAAATTTTCACCTATTGAAGAAGCCAAAGATGTGGAATCTGATTTTGCTTCATACACTGTCACAACTTCATCTTCAGGAAACAACGTAATCCTTAGGGCACAAAAGCTTCAGGATGAGATAACATATGGCCTGAAGAAAAATATTTATGACCAACAGAGATATTCTGGTCATGGTAGTAGAGAAGCAATGGAAGATTCAGAGAGAGGGTACAGCAATGGCAGCAGATCAAGATCCTCCTCAATGTATGGAATGGAAAAATTAGGGAAAGAAGCAGCTAGTCCAAGAAGTAAATCTTATGAAAGAGATACCATGGATAGGTCTCAAAAGATGGGAATGGGTCATAGTCGAAGCCGTGCTCCAATGAGAGCGCAGGCCTCTGAAGAGGAAATCCCTTTGAGTCCTATGGGAAATCAGATGCATGGGGCAAGGGCCTCTAGAGAACCACTCCCACCAAATGTTGTAGACAGCAGATCTCAGTTTGGCTCCAGCCACTCCCTGCCTGATGTTCAGGATGTGAAAGAGACATCGCGTAGCCATACTTACAGAGAGGATGATGGTTACGTAATGGATGATATGCACTGTGCTGTGTCTGACAGTGAAGGTAAAGAATATCACTGGTGATCTCATCAACTTAACACACAGATCATTTACAAAGCATGTTCAATGCAAAGTTTCATCAGAAAAAGCATCTTTTCAACAATGTAAATAAATGCATGTATAAACAGACTTAATTCTTACAAGGTTAAAGCCTAATTGATTGGCATGTGCCTTTACCCTTTTGTATGCACTTTTTTTTACATTTTTAGCATGCTGCGCAGCTCACTGTTTCTGTTGGTGATTTGTTTGTTCAGTGATGTGTTTTTGTGGGTTTATTCTGTTTGATAAGTAACTTATCCTGGAGCTCCCTGCATGAGGCAAGCTGCCTGCATTGAACCTTTGCATGGCTACAGCCTTGGTACCACAGATGCAGCAGGAGAACAGAGTGACTGTAATATGTTTTTGGTTTTTGAAGCCTATCACTTGGGCCAAGAGGAGACAGACTGGTTCGAAAAACCAAGGGAGCGTTCCAGACATTATAGCGGACAGTCTTCATCGCAGAGACGCAGTCACCGAAACCACTCACGCCACAACTATGATGAGGCACCAGATGATTCATGGCAACCAGCGGAGCGTTCACAGTCACGGTACTCCTCAAAGGATCATCAGAAACAGTCTGCATACCAGTATGGAGAGGCTGGCCGACATTCTTCACGTCATGCGGTTGAGGAGCCTTCCCGCAAGTCGTCAAGGCAACATCCAAAAGAACAGCATCGCCAAGAATCCCGACAATATTCCCAGCAGCCTTCACAAAGAAGAAGTCAAACAGAGCCGAGGTCTCAACGGGATCCTCACTTGGGTTCTGCTGAGTGGACGCAGCCTCGATCATCATCTGGGCATCACCCAGACACTGAGCTACCACGATCACAGAAACATTCGCAGCAGCAACAGCAACAACAGGCAGCTAGAAAACAATCTGAACCACAGCCTCCACAGCAGCAAATTCGGTCACAGCACAATCAACCACAACCATCACGACAAGGTCATTCGCAGCAGCAAGTACGGCAGTCACCTTCACAGCAAGTGAGGCAACCATCATCGCAAGCGCAGCAACGAGCACTACCACTGCAGCAACAACAATCACGCCAACCTCAACCACAGCAACAGGCACGGCAATCGCAGCAGCAACAGGCACGGCAATCGCAGCAGCAACAAGTTCGGCCACAACAACAGCAGCAACAGCCAGGGCCAACACAGCAGCAGCAGCAACCGGCCCAGCAGCAACCAGCTCAGCAGCAACAGGCCCAGCAGCAACCACAACAGCAGCAACAACAGCAACCACAACAGCAGCAACAACAGCCAAGGCAGCAGACTCTTCAGCAACCTGCAGGCCAGCCCCAGCCACAACCACAGGCACAACATCCACAAACAAGGCCTACCACCACTATGGTAAATTTTATTCGAGGTTATGAATGTTCATTTTTTTTTGCTTTTTCTTCCTTTTGTCCCTGTTTCTCCAATACTATTCCACAGAAGCTGACAGATCTCCAGTACCTCACCAAAGTGATCATTCTTAATTTGTCATTCCAGACACTGAATATTGCCAGGCCATCCCAATGTGGAGGCATCACATCAAGCCCAATCCTGTGTGTGACGAACAACAAATAACAAGGATTACTGCTCTGGGTTCAGTCCAAAGATGTGAGGGTTAGGTTGATTGGCTATGTTAAATTGCCCCTGAGTGTAACGGGGTAAATAAGTGAGGTTATGGAGATAGAGCCAGGAAGAGACTGTGACTGGTGCAGACTCAGTGGACCAAATGGCATCTTTCTGCACTATTGGGATTCTATGATCAAGAATAGGAACAATGGTTGGCCCTTCATCCCCCTGATTGAGGGAGACAGCCTAAATTTAGTACTATTTTATGCTGTCCGAACTAATGTCAGTCAGTTCAAATCAGGCATCAACTCTGTCCTTCCAGTTCAAATGGCGTCTGGATGTAATATTTCAAACAACTTTTAAATTTTTAGTCAACTTCCTCTAGAGCATTCAATCTTTGAAATAAAACTTTTATGATTCCTTTCTTTTTTCCGTATTGGAGCTATTCCCTGAATACTTTCTTTTAGATCTCTCTTCTGATTAAAATGCTGACAAATTGTGATTGTTTTCCGGTATCCAAAAAGTGAAATTTAACTAATTGGCAAGCGAAATATGGCAGCCTAATTGAGGTTGAAATTTGATGATTGAAACTGATTTGAGTCTGTGCTTTAAGTTGATCTGAAACATAGGCCTGAATTTTACAGTGGTAATGACAATGAAACTGACAGTGTTCACCCTCACTGGTAAAACTGAAGCTGACAGCAACTTCAGGTATCTCTGCACGTGTGCAGAATAACATGTATTTCAGAATTCGTTGCCAGTGGTCCTGTACTCCCAAAATGATATCATTAAGCAATTGGTGAATTGACAAAAACTTCACTTTTACACTTTTAGATGCCATAAAATCCTTTCAAAAATTTACACCTTGCAAAAGTAAATGTACAAATTCCATATTTACTGCAAAACACTCACTGTCCTTGAAAAACAACTTTTGCATCTGTGGAATATCCAATTCCATCATCATGATTTAAAAATCCACATTTAAAATGTATTTTAAAAAGTTTATGATAACTTAGCTTCTGTCTTAATCCAATCATAATTATTTAGACTGCTATCCACCACCTGAAAATCGAAACTAAAAGTAAAGGATAACCAGTACTTTTAACTTCCCAGTTTGCTGTCTGTGAGAATACTTCAATGTGATCAGCTGCTTACCCTGTTTGTGGGTATCACTGCTGCTGGATGCCTGGAGATCCCCTTAGCACCATTGCAAAAGGAGAAAACACACCACAGAGATGACCAGATCTTCGTGGGCAATTTTCTTCAAGATCAGCAACGACTACTGCTGTTTCACCACTAATAGCAAAATCCAGCTGATGAGATATTAAGTAATAATTATTTCAGACTCCATTATAGTTCAGGCAGTAACTTGACCTATTTTATCTGTGCTAGGGTGAGGCAGACAAATCATTATTATTGTGTTGGAGGTTTGCTGTAGAAAAAGGCAGTACTCCATTGCACGCATACTGTCAGTCTGTCTTTGTGCTTTTCATAACATCTAACTTTCATGAGTTATTAAAGCAAGATGTTATACATATGAAATAACACAAGAATGTGTCTCTTCTACACATATAAAAGCAATTGTTTAAATAAATAATTATCAGTGTTTGCTTTCCAATAAAGCTGCGCTGTACTAAAATCCTTTTGTGTTCTCATATAGCTCCTTAGCTACCTGTTATCCAGGGCCCTTAATGATTTCCTCATCCAAGCGCATCAAAAACTTACATTTTCAGCCTACCACTTACCACAGTTTGAGTGCGCCATCATCAGCCACTCTATACGTAGGCAGCAAGAACAAGCAAGAGATATAGAATTGTAAAATAGTTGCACCACAGAAGGAGGCCTTGTGTCTCTGCTGGCTCTCTGTAAGAGCTAGCCAGAGAATCTCAATCCACTGCCTTTTCCCCATTGCCTTTTCGCTTTATCAATTATTAAATTCTCTTGAAAGCCACAGTTGAATTTGTTCTCTACCACACTCTGAGGCAGTGCACTCCAAGTCCTAAGCACTCACTGCATAAAGTGTTGAATTAAGTCTAGAGGCATGTATGAAGTGTAAGAAGCCTAATCACAAAAGGTCCTTTGTGAATATTGCATCTGAAGAATGTACTTGCCATGTGACAGCATGCTCAGAATGCAAATACTTTTTTTGTGTTCTTTACACAAAGTCAAGATAAAGGCCACCCAAAGAGTGATTTTTAATGGTATCAGTGCCAAAATGTGAAAAAGTATTGATTAGTAGTTCAGAATTCACAATCAGTTCAGGGCTTTTAAAAATCTTTTCACGGGATGCGAGCAACGTTGGCAAGGCCAGAATTGTTGCCAAACCCACATTGCCCCTTATAAGGTGAAAGTGGGTGATCTTCTTGAACTGCTGCAGCCCATTGGTTTAGGTACGCCCATTGTGCTGTTAAAGAGAGAGAGTGTTCCAGTTTTTTGACCAAGATGACAAGAAAAAAGGTATTAATCTGTATTAATTAATTAAAAGATTTTTTATCTCCCTTGGTTTAGCAAAGTTAAAAGTGATAATTAAACAGGAAAACCCATCCCAAAATAAATGTCTGCCATAACAAAAAGTTAAATCAATCATAGGAGGTACTGTACATCAAGATACTCCCAGCAAATGGGGCGTTGTTCATGACAAATGTGAGTGCAACAGAATTAGGAACAGTCTTAGGATTCAAAAGTGCCAGTGGATTGTGTAAGTTAACATTAACAATCAGAAAATTTGTTATGTCCCAAGCTTTTATGTCCTCCTGAAGCTGACCTCCCTTTACATTCATGCCAAGGCCAGATTTAACATCAAGTTGTTCAGAACCTTTCGCTCTGCCTGTCACAAATCTGTCATACAATTTAGATCAGCGGAAAAGATGGCATTGTCTTAACACAATATGCAGATGAGTTTCATTATAAGTAATTTGGCTTTTGACATAATGAAAGCTCCCATGGCATTTTACAGGAATCTTATAAAACAGAATTTGACACAAAATACCTTAGGAGAAAGTAAGTCAGATGACCAGTGAGCAATGAAAGCCCAATGCACACAGGAGGAAATGGAGGAGCACAGATAGGGAGGGGCATGATTATGAAATAATTTAACAACAAATTTGAGTTTTATAAATTAACACATTTCTCAGCCAGAAACCAATGTAGATCAACGAGTAAGTACAAGAATGAAAAGTGGACTGGTGGTTGAACCAACAGCTGCTAAGCCCTTGAATTTATTCCTTAAATCTGTCCACTCTCTACCTCTTAAGGCATCTCTTAATAACTACCCCTTTGATCAAACTTATGGTCATCTGACTTACCGTCTCCTTAAGTATTTTGTGTCAAATTTTGTTTGATAAGTCTGCTGTAAAATGTCTTAGGAGCTTTTACTATGTCAAAAGTGATATATAAGTGCGACCTGCTGTCCCCTAGAATTGGGTTAGAAAGACTCCTTCACCTGGAAATTGTCTTGGTTGAGAAATCTCAGTCAGTTGAGTTGAGGGAATTAGGGATAGGGAAAATTTGGTTGGAGTGAAGGAATACTAGTTGGAGTTAACTCCAAGAAGGATGCAACTGAAAAATGAACTAGGGCAAAAAGAGTTAAGTTACGAGGACAGGCTGCATGAACAAGCCTTTTAGTCCCTTGGGTATAGAAGTTAAGGATAATCTAATTGAAGGATGACTAAAGAATTTGAAAGGTTAAATAGAAACAATGTGCTCTATTTGGGGAGCCCAAAGCAAAAGAATGTGACCTTAAAATTAGAGCTAGAACATTCAGAGTTGATGTCAGGATACACCGCTTCACACACACGTGGTGGAAATCTGAACTTTCCCTCCCAAAAAGCTGTGAATGCTCTGTCAACTTAAACTTTGAAAACTGGGATTTTTGTTAGGTAATGTATGAATGGGTATGGAACCAAGGCAGACAAGTGGTGTTAAGATACAGATCATCCATAATCTAATTAAATGGAGTCTTTCAGCATCAGAAGACATGATGGAATCTCTACCTGCTAAAGTGCACCGAACTTGGTCTTTGTCAACACTCAAGCACGTATGTGTCAGCACGGACTCTAACAGTACCTTAAATATTAATCCACTAGACTAATAATATGTGCATCTTTACTTTTCAATGTATGTCTCACAAATAAATCATTATTTGAATGTTTGTATTACACAATCTTATATATCACACATTGTGCCACAAAGGGGTAAATATGTGTGTCATATAACGTAAGAAATAGCAGAAGTAGACTGTACTACCGCCTCTTAAACCTGCTCCAGCATTCAGTAAGATTTTTGCTGATTTGATCTGTCCTCAACGGAAACTTCAGTTCCCCATAGTCTTTAAATCTCTTGAATTTCAAAACATTCCAGTCTTGAATACCTCTTTAAGGTAGAGGATTCCACAGATTAATGACTCCCTAAGAGAAGAAATTCCTCATCTCCATGTAAAGTGACCCCTTATTCCAAAACTATGTCCCCTAAACCTTGATTTCCTCATGAGAAAACATCCTTATAGCATCTACCCAGTCAAGCTGTCTCAAAATGTTTCAATAAAATCACCTCTCATTCTTTTAAACTCCATGAATATTGGCCCAACCTTTCCTCCTAAGACAACCTGAACTCCCCCAATGCAAGTATATCCCTTTTTAAATAAGGAGACCAAAACTGTGCACAGTACTCTAGGTATGGTCCCAGCAACTCCTTGTACAATTGCAAAAGATTTCCCTAATTTAGTTCTCCACCCCGCTTGCAATTGAGGTCAATATTCCAATTGCCTTCCTAATTACTTGCGTCCCTGCATAACTAATATTTTGTGTTTCATATACAAGCGCACCCATATCCTTCTGTATTGCAGTATTCTTCTCTATTTAAATAATACTCTACCCTTTTCAACAAAGTTGTCAACCTCACATTTTCCTACATTATTTTCCATCCACTGAATTTTTGCCCAGTCATTTAATATATGTGTATGCCTTTACAGAGTCTTTCTGTCCTCCTCAGAACTTGCTTTTCCCACCTGCCATTGCCTCGTCAATGAATTTGGCAATGTACTCAGTACCTTCATCCAAGTTATTAATGTAACTAGGGCTGAAGATAGAGCTTTAAGCTAATTAATAAGGATGTGGGGGAGAGTTCAGGCAAATGGAAATTTAGAAAATTGAAGAGAAAGGACAGGACAATAATGCAGGGTACTGAAATGCTAATGGTAACTAGAACAGAGTAACTTGTGAGAGGAAGGAAAATCTTTAAAAAAGACAACATTAAAGATGTGCAACATTCATTAACAAGATAAATAAATTAGCACAAGTAGAAATACACAGGCATGATCTGATAGCCATTATAGAGACCTAGTTGCAAGGTGACTGGGTCTGGTAATTGAATATTCAAGGATATTTGACATTTTGGAAGGATAGGCAGAAAGGAGAATGAGGAGGGGTGATCTTCTTAATCAAGGATGAGATCAGTACCATAGTGAGAAATTATCTTGTCATAGAATGTCAAGATGTAGAATCAGTTTGGGTGGAGATAAATACCAAGGAGCCTGAGTATGATCACATAGCACAATGCTATTGTAGTATGAGTCATGACAGCCAATCCCACTTTTTTTAAAAAAGATAAGTCACTTCTGTGTGCAAACTGCATGGAAAAACTAATGATTTTGTGTGAGTGTAGCATACCAGCATTACAAATCAAGTACAACAAAGGATGGAGCCCAAGGTTTGCATTGGAACTGTTGCCATGGCATTGAACAGTCATTTTTTTCCTCATTCCTCCTTTGTGATATAAAATTGCATTTTGTGTTACACCACAGAGTATTAAGTAGGTGATTATGCAGCACTCCGCACATCCAAAGCATTTATCATGTCTTCCCATAGCTTAGGAAATTAGTATAAGGCAGTGACACAGAGCTATTTGAACCTCTTATTGTATCGGTGCCTTCTAATAAACTCCAGCCTATAACAAAGAAGCCTTTGTTCTGCAAGGCTAAACAATAATTTCACTGCCCAATAGACTGAAACATAAAATCAATAAAGACACATGGCTGAACAACCTCTTGGCAGATTTCATCCATGTTAAAAATGTTATTGAATTATTTTAAAGAGCACCTAAAATTCCAAGAGTAATAATTTTGACATGCAGAATATACAGAACTAAAGAGAAACTGACCAGTAAGCTAGCCAGCATGTGAAACAGAAAAGGGTAGATTAACTTTTCAGCTGTGATCTTTAATGGACCATTTTTCTCCGTAAGACATGCATCAACTGGGATTGTCTTTAACATATCCGTTCAATCGTGGAAGAAAAAGTAAACGAAATATTGAAATACACCTGCAACTATCTTTTAAATATCCTTTCAATGCCCCACTACTCACAGTACAATTTCAAATCAGTCATCTAATTTCAAAGCTACATATGTTCCATTGGCAGTGGCCAATCCTATTTTGGATCATTTAAATAACAGGGATGATAAGTTATCATATGTTGGGCATATACCACTCTATAACCATCATTCAGGATCTCAAAGGTAGTCACCACTGCCATGTCCTATTTATGCAGGTTACAGAGATATGCTACAGTTTATGTCCACTTAGTGTAATTGGTTTGAGTTGGCTTACATCTTTCACCAACCAGATTTTGTCCTCATAAAATGACAAATCTTTTCAGCTGACCATGAAAAATCTGTTAGTTTGCTGATTCAAATCAATTTTTATTGATTAATTCAGAGTGCAGAGGGATTAAAAGTGCAGTGATTTCAGACACTTCCAGCATAACTTTCACAATTTAATTAGAATTTTGCTAAATTTCTTTCAGATGTAGGATTCCAAATAATTGTGTTTGATTGCTGTTGTTCTGACAGGTGGGAAAAATTGCCTGGCAGAGAAATTGGATGGTGAGGGAACTTTCTTTCCCCATACAAAGTGATGGGTAATTGGAACATACAATAAGACAGTTAAATGTGATGTAGCTTCAGTCATTTAGAAGAGTGGAATAAATTCCAAAATCATATTATATTTAGTGAATCATGATCATCCCTGGGCAGATGAGACTGGGGAGTCATAATGAAGCAATTAATCCTTAGCAAATGAGACTATAGAGTATAACATGAATAATAGAAGTGTCAATGTCTTTCTCAACTTTTGAAACTGGGCATAAGTAGAACTGAGCAAGTTACAAAAGATACAATGAACATGATCTGTGAAAGGAATAGACTACTTAAGTTTTTCTTCTTTATGCTCATTTAGACTTCTTTAGTGCTGGTACTGAGGCATACTGCAGAGTTCCAAGCTGTATGTGTCCTTTGTAGCAACGTATCTGTTTTTGTGTGTTAAGGTGAAATATTATTTCTTATCTTGATAAATGTGGGGAGGAAAGAAAACAGAAATGCAAATTCTGAACAGCTGGAATGTTAGACAAGTGTCAGCCTTAGCTTAATATTAGTACTCATGCCTCTGAGTCACAAGATTGTGGTCAGTGCAGACTTGATGGGCCGAAGGGCCTCTTTCTGCACTGTAGGGTTCTATGATTATATGATTCTATAAGCCCATTCCAGAAACTTGAGAACAGACCTAGCTGACGCTCCTGTACAATACTGAGAGCAATACTGCACCATTGGAGTTGGCAGTCATTTGGACCTTATATTAACAGTCTGTCCTCTCTGTTGGATGTAAATCTTACCATGCCAATGTAAAAGCTTATTATTTACATTAATGAGCAAATAAGGTTAAGGAAGATGTAATTATGACATTCAGTTAGATGACCAAGAGACTTCAACAGAGGTAGGCATAGACCAGTCATAGAAAGTCTTTTAAATAGTGTAAATGAATAGTTTCTAGAAAACCTCTCTACCAACGATCATAAGTCACTCATAAGTTAAGTTAAACCTCTTCTAAACAACCATTATTCAAGAAAGAATATATTTTTCCTTAGTTTTCGAGCCAATATTTACCCTTCAGCCAACATCACTAAACTGATTATCTGATCATCATCTCATTTCTGTTTGTGGGATCTTACTGGCCAGAATTTTACCGCCTCACAGAATGGCGTTGTCCATTGGGCACAGGCAGGCGAGGTGGTAAACTTCTCAGTTAGTTTTAAAAGAGCTAGGATACCAAGGCCGGTATTTCATGACCTCGCTCAGGCGAGGCTCTTAAAATCCTGCTGGAGGCCAATGGACAATTCCGTTCTGCGAGCCATGCCCTCCCCGATTCCAGGGTAGGTGTGGCAGTAAAATTCCAGCACAGATGTCATGAAGGATGCTGTATAAATGCAAGTTTTTCATTATTTTGTATACAATGTTTTCTAATGCTCATTTATTCCACCTTTGATTTCCAGACAAAGCCAGAACAGCCAACAGCTGGAAAACCTACAGTAAAACAAGTGACTGCTCCACAGCAAGCTGCTAATATAGCAGGTATGTCTACCAGCAGCAGACCTCCAGCCAAAACACCAGTTCTGGCTAAAAGAGAGTACTCAGATATAGTTCAAAAGTCATACTGCCTTCATAAGAGGGGAAGAGTGAAAATATTTGGATCTGGAAAACTGTGGTCCCTGGTCAAGAATAAATAGGACCAGATTGTACTGGAACAAGGCATCTTGTGATATGTTCTATTAGCCATACAATTACATATCTTTTTAAAATTTTATTGCCCGCAAAATCACTGGAAGTGTGAGCTATTAGCAGTCCAATGAGGGCAGCAGGACTTCGATGAACAATGGGACAATGTATCTTAACCAATTAAAAAAAAGCATGAGAATAAACATAGGAAGGGCTGAGAGGGAAGGTGAATTAGAGGGGATGAATCCAAAATCAAATTTGGTACAGAAAAAGAAATAGAGGGAAAAAAAGATTGGCTTGAGAAATAGTAAGAGACAGGAAAGTAAGAAGATTTGATATAAATTTGAAAATTTTTGAGTTCTAAAACAGTTCACTGCCTAAAAGAATGAAATTCCACAATTAAGATTGTTTCTTTTCTGAGCAAGAGGGATTAATTGGCTGTCAACAATTTTCCTACTGTTAGAAGGGTACTTGCATTGCTAATCATAAGACAATTTCCTGTGACAAGTTTAACATTGCAATTAATGTGCAAATGTTGTAACTTCATGAAAATCACAGGGAGATTGAACGTGAGTTCCCATGGAGCGGCATACATCAGCCAGCAGTTTGTGGCAATTCACTGGATATCTATTTCCACACAACATGTTAATGGTGGATTTTCACATGAATAATGGCATGCTTTATCTGGATACCACTATTTTGCAGCAACAAATTGTTTGGATTGATGCCTAGAGGATGGAAGGTACAGAAGAATCTAAATGAAAGGGGGAAGAGCACAAGTACTCAAAAAATATATATTTAACAGGCCTAGGACTTGTGATAGCTTCCTTGTTGTGCTCTTGAGAGAAAAGGCATAGGCTTGCAGGGAGAATGGCAAACTGATTATAAAATTGGTGGAAAAAGGAAAAATAGTATGTGGTAATGTCAGTTTTTTCTGTGTGGCTGTAAATGGGTTGAGTTCTTCCACATTGTTCCATTCCATTGTCACTTTCATTCACTGTGTATCAATGATTTGAATACAGGCCTAGAACAAGTGGTGCTGAGTTACCAATGATACCAGCCTAATTCACTCTTTTTCCTTCTGGTCACACATCCTTAGCATGCACTAATTCAGTAACTCAGCAATGAATGGTCAAATCACTAGGCATTTTTGACTCCTTTGCACAGCAAGCAGGAAAAAAAGCTTGGCATTTAATTGATGACCTCCAACCTCTTATTGTAATTTTTTTTCCTTCCATCTTATCAGTATTGCAAGAACCTTCCTTCTCTTGTTTCACATAAGGTACAAATATGCCATTCTACATTACTCTTCCTAAATTCCTTACCATATTCTGCAACTTTAATGTGTGGAGGGTCATAGTGGTTTACAGCTTAGAAACAGGCCCTTCGGATGTGGACGACTTCAGTCTTCCCATTCTCATTCAATCTTCAGGCCTTTGAATCATAAAGTTGATAATATCTAATTGTTACTTCCCATTTGAGCATGTCCCATTTGCTCATCAAATCATGGCTACATTCTATTTTCCCTCTGAATAATGATTGACACTAAATACTCAAATGATTGTGGCTGTTTGCCCATTCATAGTCATTTGTGTAGCCCTACAGCATTTCAAGATGAGTTTACCGGGCTTCAACACTGCTGCAAGCACAGATTGGAATTCAGAAGGCATTAGAACTGCATAGAATAATGTAGGCTTTAACTCCAACAGAAATTGCTGAGTTTATTGTCTAGGAATTGCCAGTTTTAAACAAATCAGCCTCATTCTCATCTCTCTGGTTGCTGCCTGCATCTAATGCCTGCCATTAGGCATGCGACTGTTTGCGGGTGAAGATCGCACAGTCACTTGGGTAATTCACAGATGGACTTTTGCAGGGTTCTGTGGGAAATGAGAGATGCGGACTGCAAAAGCCTTTCTTGCTGGAAACACACACTGTTAGGTCATTAAAGTTAAGTGATTGGACGCCAGTTAATATGTGACTCAGAGAACACCTCAACCATCCACTGTAAGCTGTTCCTTGAGTTGAGGATGACACCTATTCGGTTGTGAGTTTCTGCCAATTCTCAAATCATAGATCTTTGGGTAGAATCATAGAATTCCTACAGTGCAGAAGGAGGCCATTTGGCCTACAGTGTATTCATCAGCAACAATCCCCCCCCTCCCCCTCCCCCCCCCCCCCCCCCCCCCCCCCCCCAGCCCTATCCTCATAACCCCACATAATTACCGTGATAGTCCCCATAACCCTCATATTTACTGTGTTAGTCTCCGTGACACTAAGGGGCAACTCAGCATGGCCAATCAACCTAACCCATACATCTTTGGAATGTGGGCAGAAACCAGAGCACTCAGATGTAGATACGGGGAGAACATTTAAATTCCACACACACAGTGATCCGAAGTCAGAATTGAACCCGGGTCCTTGGCACTGTGAGGCAGTAGTGCTAACCACTGTGCCACCATGCTGCCATGGAGCAGTATATCCCACGAGATTGTGGGATCCAGAATGCGGGATTTCCTTTTTTTCTTTCCTCTTTGCTGCCACACTACCTTTATCATTAAGGCATTTGGACTCAAAAGCTTGATGGACAGGCTGTCACCAATTTGAAAAATTGGTCACAAATTCCTCCCAAGCAGTACATCATTAGAACAGAAAAAGAGATGCCACTTTTAACTCCCATTCAGTAAGGTTTCTCTTGGGGTGAGGAAGTTAAAAAAAAAATCAGTCCTCTTAGCTCTAAGTCCTTCTACATTTTCTAATGCCTATTCAATATATTTCAGCATGTTTTCCAACCTGCATTTCTTGATAAACAAATTGTTGAATTGTACTGCTATGATAAATTGTCCAGCAGTATATAATTTAATGATTGCAAACAGTATTTCTATGAGAATTATAAGTATTTATATTCTTTATTTTGCTCTGACTGTAGGTTCAAAACCAAGCGATGAAAAGGAAGGGGATATTGGAGCTTTCGTTTCCAAAATGTTGCCAGGAGGAGCGGCTGAACAGGCTGGGAAATTGACTGAAGGTAAAAAAAAAAGCTGTACAAAAAGGTCAATGGAACATTTAAATAAGTTGAAACTTAAGTGGATTGAAATGCTGAAGAAGATCCCAGGTTTAATGTCTGTCAGAAAATGCAACTATTTTCCACTATCCCCCAAGAAATTTTCAATTTGTTATTATCTTGATCTCTCTCCTTTCCAGTTACATTTCCAGCGTACAAGAGACTTATCTTTCATAGTAATAACTTAGAAGTAAATCTCTCTACAATTGTGGTTTGGCTGTTTTAATATATTTCTTTAACCTTTGCTTCTATTTATCAAGATGAGGGAATGGAACACTTCCCATTTTGGGGACCCCTATTTTAGTATAAAGCATTCCCAAGCTAGCTAAAGTATACAGTAATTTGTTGCGGGATTAAGGTATGTTGATTCTGTCTCCTTATAGCAATCTGTAGCACGGCCATTGTGACATTTTTCATTTTCAACACTGCAATCTTGTGACTTCTGAATAAGATTGCCAATATTGGAGTAAATTATTCCTAAATTGGACCTTATTTGATGACTAGCACAACCATTTAGAAATAGAAGAAACCAGAATCGATGTCTCGTCCAGTGAGTCACAGATTTCACTGAAATAGCGGTTAGCGGATAACTTAGTATCCTGGTGTGGGAGAAGAATATCGCCTAGAATTTTTGCTCCTGATTACTATCTAGCACCCTCTGTTGGGAATATATATATTTGGATGCTGCATGACAATAGCATTGATTTGACTTATTGTGAAGGCACATTTATGAAAACTGACCACTTTGGCACGTGGAACCATTTCTGGACCACTCCTGGCAATGTTTTTCATTTTGGAGAAAGAGAGATAAACTGGCCAATAAATAGCTCTGAATAAATTCTGCACCATGTGATACAAAATATTGTTGCAGTATCACTAATTTAGATTGAAAGTGAGGAAAGGTTACACATTGAAACAAATATCTCCACCAGCATATACAGAGGGGATTGCTACAGTGCGTTAAGTTCAGTGTGATGGAAAGGATTTGTTAGCACAGCTAGTGTTCCCCTTAAAGTCAGTTCTGGCAATTTATATTAATATTTACATTAATAGGGAAGGTGATGACCAACAGTTAGACTATTAATCCAGAAATTCAGCAAAGTTCTGGGGCCCAGTTTCGAATTCTGCCATATCGAATGATGGAATTTGAATTCAAAAAATATATTTGGAATTAATAATCTGCAAATGACCATGAAACCATTGTCAGTTGTCAGAAGAACCCATCTAGTTCACTAATGTCCTTTAAGGAAGGAGATTTTTCCTGATCTGGCCTACCTGTGACTCCAGAGCCGTAGCTGGATGTGATTGACTTTCAACTGTCCTCTGAAATGGTCCAGCAAGCCACTCAGTTGTCAGCACCACCTTCTCAAGGGCTACAGATGGGCAATAAATGCTGGCCAGCCAGTGATGCCCATGTACCACAAATGAATATAAAAATGTTGTGGTATAAAGTGGTGTGTTAAGGGGCCATGTGAAGAAACATGAAATGGGACCAGGATGTCTGACTCACAGAGTCACCCTGTTCCATAGTTGTACGTGAAACGCAAAGCACGACACTATGGGTGCTGGGAACCTGAAATAAAACAGAAAATATTGAAACAATCATCAGACCAGGAAGCGAGAGAAACAAAGTGAGAGTTTTGGGTCTATAGCCTTTCATCATTTGTCTCCTTTCATCTCCATAAGGTGATGGACATACAGCAAATCAAATCTGCTAGGGATGGGGTAGCTTCATATGGTGCACTTGGGCTGAAAAGATCAATCTGTGACGGCCAATGTTTCTGCCACAATTGCCGCACATATAGTGGTTATCAGCTGTCATTGTTTGCACATTTTGTGAGTTGGCCAAAGGTGGTAGCTGCTTTCCCTATGCCTGTATCGAGTTGTGCATCTACAAACAGATTATTTGTCTTCTTCAACCGAAGGTAGCAGAATTTGCCAGACCCTTCCTACAAGTTATTTAGTGTGATCGGTGTCAAAGATTGACACCATGTCTGATAACCATGGTTCTTATGATGCTTACAGTCAGGGACAACAGGCTTCATGCATGGAACTAGTTTATCTGCATAGTAGGTCAGACAACAAGCTCAGCAATCTATCCAGACTGAAAACAACAAAAGTATAGCATGTAAAAATACAGCTGTGTTAATCGTTCAGAAAATGGATTATGGAACGTGGATTGCCATGCTGAGCCAGTTGACAGAGACCTGAGAAGGTCATTATATTCCAAAATGCACCTGTGTATATCTGACTTTTTCTGCACTTGATATTCTTCTACAATCAGCATCATAGCAATCACAAACCATTCATTCCTTTTACACGACTGAACAAACCTGTTGTATCATGTATAATTCTTCATCAAACTCACCTGCTGATATCTGGCCACCTGCATAGCCTTGTTTTGTTTCTTTCTGACCCAGCACTTGGGTGCAAAATGATTCTGCTTCTTGCAGTTAAAATACTGCTTTCCCCATGCTGGACAGTTTTTTTTCCCTGTGCCTCTGCAGTATTTGCATCTTTGTCTTTGCGATTGCTGAGCTGTTTTGGCTTGTAATGTCTCTCAGCGTAATGTTCCCCCTGGTCTGCTCTGCCACATATATGCTGTAGCCGACATTTCATAGCTGCTGTATTTTGACGCATGTCTTATCACTTTCTTGAACATCAGTTTCTCATCTTTCAGTGGACTTGCTCACCCTGAGGAGTCTGTCATGCCTAAGACTAATCTATTTTTAATCAGTTCACCTTTTAGCTGCCTGAAATCACATGCATTGCTGTAATAATGTACTGCTGATGGATCTCATTCTCACCCTGAACTATAGTGTTGAAAACATGTTGTTCATATGTAACATTCAAACAGGGTTCAAAATGTGAATGCAAGGTTTTCAAAATCTCAGATGTTTGTTTATCTGTCTGTCAGTTATATTTAGGGTGGTATACATTTTGTAGCAATCCCTCCCCAGCTTTGTTAGAAGTATTGCTATGTTTATCTTTTCAGGCTTGTTAACTAAGTCTGTTGCAATCTCATAATTTTGCCATTATAAGTGGAAAAATTGCCAACTGGAGATGGGAGTGGGAAATTTACTGAAGCCATTTTCACTTATTCAGTAATTGCAGACATTTTTGTGTTCCTTTACTCTTTTCCTTTGTCTTTTCACAACAGCTGTTTGCTGATATGAGTTTTTTGTGGGCCTTGGCTGTGTCTTCTCTCTGCAACCAGTGTTTCACTTGCAGTCTATGCATGTTTTTCTTTTATCCTTTTTTTTTCAGCAGTTTTTTGCAACTTTGAACCTTTGTGTTCTTGGTCTTCTCTGCATCATTTTCAGGGTTCAAAGATCATTTTATTCTCCATTCTGTGCACCATGTTTCATGTATAAGGACAGCAGTCATCTTCAGTATGTTCTCAGTGAGGAGATTTATTGAACTGGCCTTAAGATGTTTTCCTTTAGAGGTAGCCTCATGGCATAGCCACATGACAATGGAAAGCCAGATGTGTGAATCAAACTTGTTCCATTTCAAAACCCAAACAATCCCCTTTTTGTATTGAACAAAAGATATAAACATTGATGGTGTTTGCTTTATTGAGATCTACAAAAGTAAGATAAAGAAGTATACCCTGTTCCCTATACTTCTCTTGTTGTTGGTATACAAAGAAGCATGCATAGATACTGCACTGTGCTGCTGGATGCACATGGTTTGCAAGTAGATGGAGTCTTCTGAGCATGACCCCATTGAAGACCTTTCCAGTGTCTCTAAGGACTTTTAATCAGAAGTGGATAAAGTTAGAGATGTAACAAATTTTAAGCAAAGGCAGGGGCATAGAAAGGGTGGAATATACAAATGATAAAACAGATGATGGTAATGAAGCAAATGAAGAATTAAAACATAAGCCTGTAAGAGGTGTAAATGACAAACTAACTTTACATCACCCAATTTAATCTGGTCTGAAAATGTATTGGCTAAGTCTGTGAAATTAAAGCAGAAATCAGAATATATGTCAGTTCTTCAAATCTGCCTGCTTTCCATGGTTGGAGACGCAGTTCAACTTATGCAGATATAATAGAAGATATGTAAAACTTTCATTCTCATTGCTTTGTTTACTATATAACAAATAGATTTGATTTTTATCTCTACAATGAGCCATGTTGTGTGTGTATCAGTATCCAGTTTAAAAGGTACCCAATTACTAAAGAATATACAACAAAGGTATGCTACAAAGTTAGCTACTAAGAGTGACTGTATTTGTTTCCTCTAATATTTCTAATGCTATATTATTGGTTGGTGACCAGTGACATATCCACCTGTTTTCAGCCATTTATTGTGTATTTTCTCCTCAATCCCGACTTCTTTCCAAAGGAATTTTGGGAGCTGCTTTGTGATGGGAGGAACTGCTGGAAACAGCTTGCTGTCCATTCTACTGCTTAGAGGAAATGGCTCGTGGATAAAAATAAAATTGTTACTGAAATAGCTTTCCTGAATTTCTGCTATCTTCTGGGAATATTTGTTCTGAAGATAAAAATGCACAAAGACATCGAGATATAAATAGGCCTTGGAATCATCCAAGAAATTAGTAAAAAATGTGAAGTTGTCTATTTGAGCAAGCTTAAAATTCTTATAAGAGCATAGATCATATGGCCTCTCAAGTCTGCTACACCATTTAGTCATAAGTGATCGTCTGCCTCATCTCTAATTTCCCATCCACTTTCCATGTCCCCTGATTCCTCGAGACATCAGAAATCTGTCTATCCCAACCTTGAATATATTCAAAGATTTACAACCCTCTCAGTCCCAAATGATTGGAAAGTCATTGGAAATATTAGAGGGAATACACTCACTCGCTCTTAATAGCTAACTTTGTAGTACACCTTTGTTGCATAGTCTTAAGTAATTGGGTACCTTTTGAATTGAATACTGATACACATATAACATGCCTCATTGCAGAGATAAAAATCTACTTGTTGTGTAATAAACAAAGCGATGAGAATGAAAGTTTTAAATATCGTCCATCATCATCCTGAGGATGTGCCCCCCACCCTCTGTGTGCCACATTCCCAAGCGTGTGGAAAAAAAACCTCTCTGTGCCTAGGCTGTAAAACTCCTTCAGAAGAATCAAAAGATACACCTAAGGTATTGGCAAGGGTAAATTCAGATCCAGGAACCTTGTGAGATGAATGCCTTGATTGCATTGGTGCATATGAGAAATATGTGTCTGGATGTTCAATACAAAACAAACAATTTCTATTAATAATTGTCAATCTCAGCCTGCAAGGCTACACGAAAAATTATTAGCAGAACTGAAGGTTCAAGAACAAGGTAGAGATAAAGCACACTAGTCTCGCAGAATGGATGAGATTTTGTTTGGCAGTGACATTGAAAACCCAAAACGGGAATTGTCCCGCAGACCAGCATTTATATCCCAGTTCTATTAAGCACTGAAATGTAACAAAATGAAATCTCCACTACTTCAGCTGGCAGACCTGAGAAACCTTTCTCAGAAACTGATGAAAATCCTGGAGTTGTACTAATTTTTTCTCTGTACTGTTTCTCTGACTTCCCAATTTCAATAATGTACGTTTCAGTTTGGATACAAGAGTTACTGACCAACAATGAAAAGTTTACACAATTTTGATTAACCTGAAAGATCTCATTCATGGATTCTAGCACTAGAACTTCCCTGAGACCTGCATCCCTTTTTTTTAATAAACAGAATGAAAGATTTGCATTCTTATATCTTCTCTCATGACCACCAGATGTTCCAAAGTAGTTTATAGCGAATGATATACTTTTTCAAATATTGACACTGTTGTAAAGTAGCAAACACGAGCCAATTTGCACACAATAAGCTCCCACAAACAGCGATGTGATGATGATTAGGTAATGTTTTTTGTGCTATTGATTGACTCTCAAAATATAGCCAGCACACCTGGGACCATTCTTCTGCTCTTAGAATCATTGGATGTTTGTCTCATCTGAAAAACTGTACCTCCATATGTATTCCCTCAGTGCTGAACTGGGCTTCCATTAGATTTTGTGTTCAAGTCCTTTAGTGTGACTTGAACCCACAACCTTCTGTCAGAGATAGAAGAACTACCAGCTAAGCCAGCGCTGACATCTTTCAGATGATATATTAAACTTACTTCCTCTCCATTGGGCATAAAAGCCACTATGACACTCTTTTGAATAAGAGCAGAAGCCTTTTCCAGGCCAATATCATGCTATATTCTCAACATGAGTGCATAGGTGCCTGATTATAAAAGTATGGATATGTCTGTGATACTCAGATTAAAAGACATCTTTTGGTTTAAAACGCTTAATTTTTTCAACTTTTCAAATCATTATCACATTATTTAATTAATCGCTAATCATAAAACTCTTTTCAGCTTAAAGCATACATCAAAACCTGCACAACTTTCTCTTTTGATCAAAGTGGCACAGGAGTATTACATGGTCAGAATAGACTGAAATATCTAATTAGTATGTTGGACTTTTTCAGTTTTAATGCCCACTGTTCATCATCTACTGCAGTTTTTGGTTGAATGAAGGGAAAACTGAAATTCTTGTTTTTAAATCTTGGCACAGGTATCGCTTCTTTTGGCCGTAAATTAACATCGTTTTGGTGATCACGCTGCTTTAAGGTATGTGTAATGTATGTGTTGGATGAAGGGGAATAGCATAGAGAAAGATTCATGTTGTTTTACTTCAGAATTCTAATTGTAACCTTCAGGGTGCAATTCATTTTAGCATTCAGTCTGCTATTTTACAGGGTGAACATTGTAAAAAGAGCAAATCTCAGTTTATCTCCTTGATTTTAATCCCTTCATCTTGTTCTTCTACATGCAGTGATTCCTGCTGAGATGAACTTTCATGAGGCATTTGGTGCCTCTCTCAATGTGTTTGATCTGTATTAATAGCCTGGTAGCAGAAACTCTCAGAGCTGGTCAGATTCACAGATGCCATTCATGATTTGGGTGAAGATGGGGGAGTATGCAGGTAGAATCTAAAGAAACCGTCAAAAGACTGGACAATATTTGGAAATAGGCAGAACTATGTCAAATGAGACCAAATACATTCAAATCCAAGATTTTATACATTGGAATAGATGCACTTTTGATTAGTAAAATGAGGGAGGGAAAAGACGGAAAGTGGATTCTAAATTGATCCTGACCAATCATTTCAGGGAAAAAAAACTAATATAGCAAATCAGGTGTTGTGTTGCATTACCAAAATCTGCACCACCCTCTGCACACTGCATTTGGTTCTGGTCAGCACAGTGAAAAGAGAAACATCAAAACCCTAGAAGTGGAGTCAGGAGGACTGAGGCAAGGGTAGAAATTCATGGACTCTTCAGAATGAAAAGGAGCTGATTTTAAAGAGAGGTTGTCTGATTCTAACTGAAATAGAAAATGTCAATTATTTCAATATATTTCATTATTTCATCACCATTAGGGGACGTGGACTCAAGGGAGATAAAGAGTTCACTAAAAGAATGATTCATAACTGGAATGGTCCTCTAAGTAATGATGTTGCAAAATAGTTAGGTGAGCTGAACGGACTGCCTTACCTGGCTGTTTTATTTCAATCATGCTGTGCTGTCAAAGAGCCTCAAGTCCGAACATAGAAATAGAGGATCTTTTAAAGGAGAGATTTGTTAATTATTTTCCTCAGAACATAGTTGCAGATTTGATCTCTTGTCAACCCACCCCCTCAATGATATTTAGTTCCGGTCAGTACAATGAAAATAACCAAAAGCGCACATTAAGCACAATCTCCTTAAATTTCCAGGCCTTTTCTGGCTCATGTCCTCAGTAACAACCTGGGTTACATGTAGAAGTGCTGGTCTTGCCAGAAGCGTTATCTGGATCTGGGCTCTGTCCTAGATCCCGAAGACAAAACCCAGTGGTGCCGGTGGAGTTTTCTGCTGGAACTAAAGCTGCCTGATCAAGCACGGGCAGGTGCTTGATGTTATAAATTGGAATGGCAGTTGACAAAGTATATAGCTGGAGTCAATCCTCACCCACTTGTATGTAGTTTTTTTAATGGTTGCAGATTACAAGCAAACAACTCCTAACGCAACAAAAATATAGTTAAAACTAATAACTGGGATCTTCCAGTCTTGCCTGCAGCAGTTCCTGAGGCAGGCAAGATGAAAAATCTGCAGACAGCCAAAAATCCATTGAATATTTATGGGGGCACAAGTGAGTCTCCAGTTAATGCCCTCTACCTAACTACAATTAAACATAACTAATATACAATTAACACCTAAAGTAATATTAGCTGTTCATAGACACTCCTGCAAATAATAATTAATTTCGAGAATCTCCCACATCCACAGACACATTAGCGAGTCAGTCACAGAAACTCCTGTGGACATGATGTTGGGGGAGAGAAATTGATCCCATAATTCATCTCTGGACCAAAGGCTCACTGTTATATTGTAGATTTTACTTTAGATATCTTCCTTTAGGCCAGTGTTTCACATCACTCCCAATAAGTAAGCTCTCCCTTTAACTTGAAGGGTCCTTTTCCTGACTGTAACATTTTTATAATCTTCCTCAACATTGCAAGGTTAAGAATACACACTTGAGAAGACTGTGGCTTAGGTTATAAACTGCCAGATAGATTTATTAATCAGTAACCATTAAATGAGTAAAAGCAGTTGGCGCATTGTAGATTTATAGCTTCAGCTTCACTTCAGATGATAACATGGCAAAAATGGCATTATCTGCATTAACTTTTGGCAAAGTGTCAGTTCCACAGAAATCATAGAAACCCTACAGTACAGAAGGAGGCCATTTGGCCCATCGAGTCTGCACTGACCACAATCCCACCCAGGCCTACCCCCATATCCCTACATATTTTATCCACTAATCCCTCTAACCTACACATCTCAGGACACTAAGGAGCAATTTTAGCGCAGCCATTCAAGCTAACCCACGCATCTTTGGACTGTGGGAGGAAACCAGAGCATCCTGAGGAAACCCATGCAGACACAAGGAGAATGTGCAAACCCCACACAGACAATGACCCAAGCTGAGAATCGAACTCAGGTCCCTGGAGCTGTGAAGCAGCAGTGTTAACCACTGTGCTACCATGCCACCCCGTTCTGATCAGAAAACTGATGTGGAACTCTGGCCAGTTTTCTCTCCTGATCTTGTCACTTTAACAGTTTTAAAAAAATGTGGGTGTGGTTGATGCTGTCACTCTCACTCTTGAGCCTCTTACAGTGGCTCAAGAGCATCCCAATCATTGGGAAAAAAGTAATCTCCTCCACTCCATCCCAACACCTGATCACTGCTATCATCGGCCCCCTTCACCCGATCATCCCGGCACCAAACCGCCCCCTCCCTCTGAATCATCATGGCATCTCCATTGATCGCATGTCCAAATGCCCGCCCCCGCCCACTACAAATAAATGAGACCCAAACGGTGCCAAGAGCCATTTCCCTCTCCCCCGAGATCTATACTGATTTTTGTGTTCCCAGGGGAGATACTTTAACAAGTTTACATTTGGGTTAACCTCACCGTGATGCCACGAGGTACGAAAACCTGGTGAGGGGGGAATTCTAGAGATTATGGGTGTCATGGGTTTGAGGTTACGGGTATGAACTTAATCACGTTGCTGATGAAGGGTGGCAAAAATCGGAAATCGTGACCTCATTGGCGAGATTCACAACTTCAGGGTTTTGCCAAATCTTGAGCCTCTGCCAGCAATCTTGCAGACAGCAAATGCAGGCTCAAGATCCCCCTGCAAGGTCTGAACCCACTTTTGCAAAGTCTAAGGCTGCATCAGTTCTGTTGAAAAATCAACTGAGAGAGGGAGGGCGAAAGAGAAATTCTGTTCCCATTTGGAACTTGTATTGAAACAAGCTGGGACATTTTCCATGAAATAATCTGGCTTATAATGTCAAAAGTAACTTAACGAAAAGAAGGCAATAACATTTTATATTATAGAAAGCAATGTTTAATTTTTGTCATAGAGATCCTGGAGTCATTAGTTCCTGTGAAAATGTGATGTATCAGAACAGTCATTATATGATTGCCTTTGAGTACAAATGGTCTCGGATGGTTAATAAATTTATAATAGTTGTCCAAGTTTTTAATGCCTTCTGATTGGTTACAGGAATCTTGATGTGGGAGTGGAGAGAGATGTGAAATACTGGAAAAACCTATGAAGAATCAGAATATATTCAACAAGAAATATAAGAGCATGGGACTCTGTGTAACTTGGTAAGTAACTAAAGCCATGCAGGCAATGTTTTCCCTTTTTCTAGTAGCATTACCTAATTTATGAACAAACAATATTTTGCACAAAATCTTTAACACAGCATGTTAAACTTTAAAGTGTAGTTTTTAGTGCCACAAGTAGACTTACACTAACACTGCAATGAGGTTACTGTGAAAATCCCCTAGTTGCCACACTCCACCTGTTTGGGTACACTGAGGGAGAATTTAGTATGGCTAATGCACCTAACCAGCGTATCTTTTGGAGGAAACTGGAGCACCTGGAGGAAACCCATACAGATATAGGAAGACCGTGCAGACTCTGCACAGACAGTGACCCAAACTGGGAATTGAACGTGAATCCCTGGCACTGTGAGGCAGCAATGCTAACTACTGTGCCACGATGTCACCCTGTTACTAACAGGATTACCAAGGTTGACTAAATCTGCAGCCATTTAGGGTTAGTGGTTATCATGATGTGGTTGTGGACTTCTTTGGTTCTTCAAAGCAAATATTCAAATCATGGATATACAGTGATAAGATATGTCTCAAACAAGCTGTGATTTGATCTGAAGTGAATACATGAGTTTGACAGTTGTGACCATCATCAGTTAATAATGCAGTTTTTTAGAACTACATTTTGAAGGAAGTACTGGCAATGTTCTGCGATAACTTATTTTATTGAAATCCTATATTTATCTGTCATGATAGTTAATGAAATGTGCATGTGAAAATAAGTTTGAAATCTGAACTGACAATTTCTTGCTATTTTTTGTATGATAATCATTGAGACACAAATGAATAATAATACATATTTATTTTGATAGGTTGTAAACTACAGAGTACAATTATTCTCTTCCAAGTTTGTTAATATTGTTGTACCATATAACTGATCAATATTTTGGGGAAAAAAGGAATGTAAACAGAATATTTTGTCATTTTCGTATTAACTGCAATCTCGAATAATTAGTATTTAAAAAATGAACTCGTGTCAGAGTTTTTAAGACCCGCTCAGACTCAGAAGTACAACTTAATTACGTGCTCTCTACAATGAGTGCCATGGTCCAGTGACTCTGGCTTTTGTTTCAGGCTGGTCTAAAGTTACAACATTGGTGTTTATCATGAAGAAGTACTTCACACTGAGTACACTTGCTGCCATCAATGTCATCAGTGTCTGTTAGTAGAAATACCCAGCCTGAGGGCTTCCTGTACTATCAAATAAATCTATGTTTATAAAATTATCAAGTAAGTTTCTATATTCATTTTGTATAGAATGAGAATGCACCAAATAAATACCACTTCCCCTGAATTTACCCAGCCTTTGAAGTAGGTCTGGGGAATGTAAATCAAAGGAACTAATAACTAGCATGTATAAGGAATTAAGGTGGTTATACTTTCTAAACATTAATTCATGGGATGTGGACATCACTAACTAGACCATAATTTATTGCCCATCCCTAATTGTCCTTGTGAAAGTGGTGGTGAGCTGCTTTATTGAACCACTGCAATCCATGTGGTGTGGGTACACCCACAGTGTTGTTAGGGAGTGAGTCCCAGAACTTTGAATCAGCAACCATGAAGAAATGGCAATATATATTACCAAGTCAGGAAAGTGACTGGCTTGGAGGGGAACTTCCAGCTAGTGGTGTTCCCATGAGTCTGCTGCCCTTATCTTTCTAGATGGTAACAGTTGTGGGTTTGGAAGGTGCTGTTTGAGGAGTCAAAGAACAAAGAACAAAGAACAACACAGCACGGGAAACAGGCCCTTCGGCCCAACGAGCCCGCGCCGCCGTCCCACTGTCTGTGACCTATTCATGATTTTAGTCTACACCTAACGTGGATCAGGGAGGTCCAATTTAGGGACAATTTAGTACCCAATCAATCAGCCTAAAAGCACATCTTTGGGGGATGTGGGAGGAAACCGGAGCACCCGGAGGAAACCCACGCAACCACGGGGAGAACGTGCAAACTCCCACAGACACAGGCCCAAATTCATGTCTTGGGTACTACCTGCGGTGCATCTTGTAAATAGTATACACTGCTTCCACAGTGCGTTGTGGATGAAGTGCCAATCAAGTGGATTTGTCCTGGATGGTGTCAAGCTCCTTGAATGTTGTTGGAGCTGCACCCATCCAGGCAAGTGGAGAGTATTCCTGGCTTGTATCTTATAGATGGTAGACAGGCTTTAATGAGTCAGGATGTGAGTTACTCACCACAGGATTATTAGCCTCTGACCTGCTCTTATAGCCACAGTATTTATGTGGCTAGTCCAGTTTAGTTTCTGGTGAATGGTAGCCCCTAGGATGTTGGCACTGTGGGTTTCAGAATGGTAATGCTGTTGAATATCTGGGGCAATGGTTACTTGCCAGGAGAACCCAAGCCTGAATATTGTCCAGGGCTTGCTGCATTTGGACATGGACTGGTTCAGTATTTGAGTGGTTGCAAATGGTGCTTGACATTGTGCAATCATCAGAAATATCCCCACTTCTGAACTTACGATTGGAGGAAGGTCATTGATGAATCAGCTGAAGACGGTTGGGTCTAGGCCATTACTATGAGGAACTTGTTCAGAAATGTCCTGGAACTGAGATTGTTGTCCAACAACCACAACAATCTTCCTTTCTGCTAACTCCAACAAGCAGAGACTTTTCCCACTGATTCCCATTGATTCCAGATTTGCTAGGGCTCCCTGGTGCCATACTTGGTCAAAGGCTATCTTGATGCCAGGGGCAGTCGCGCTCACCTTACCTCTGGAGTTGAGCTCCTTTGTCCATGTTTGAACCAATACTGTAAAGAGGTCAGGAGTTAAGCGATCCTGGCGCAACCCAAACTGAGCATAAGTGAGCAAGTTATTGCTAAGCAAGTATCACTTGATATAACTTTACTGTTATTCAGGAGTAGACAGATGGGGCAGTAATTGACTGAATTGGATTTGTCCTGCTTTTTGTTTACAGGTTATACCCAAGCAGTCTTCCATGGATAGGTGCCAATGTTGTAGCTGTACTGGAAGAACTTGTCTCAGGACGTGTCCTGAAGCACAAGTCTTCAGTACTATTGCGAAAATGTCATCAGGGTTCATAGTTTTTTGCAGTATCCAGTGCCTTCATCTGTTTCTTAATTTCATGTGGAGTGGATCAAATTGTCTCAAGACTGGCATCTGTGATCCTGGAGACCTCAAGAGGAGGTCAAGATGGATCATCCATTCAGCATGTGGTTGAACGCTTCAGCCTTATCTTTTCCATTGAGGTGCTGGGCAGCCCCATCATTAAAAATAGACGTATTTGTGGAGCCGCCTCCATCAGTGAATTGTTTAACTGTCCATCACTTTTCATGATTGGATGTAGCAGGACTGCAGAGCTTAGATCTGATCTGTTAGTTGTGGAATTGCTTCGCTTCATCCATTACTTGCTGCTTGTGCTGTTTGGCATGCACTTAGTCCTGTATTGTAGTTTCAGCATCTTGACAACTCATTTTTAGGTATGCCTAGTGCTGGTCCTGACTTGCCGTTCTGCACTCTTCATTGAACCAGCCTTGATCCCCTGGCTTGATGATAAAGGTATAGTGGAGGAAATGCTGGGCCAAGCAGTTACAGATTGTGGTTGTATACAATTCCACTGCTGCTGATGATACAATTCACCTCTTGGATGCCCAATTTTAAGTTGCTACATCTGTTTGAAACCTATTGAATAGTGCCACACAAGATGGAAGGTATAAAAATGTGAAGATGGGACTTAATCTCCACAAAGATTGTTTGGTGTTCACTCCGACAAATGCTGTCGTGGAAGTTCCGTTTGTGACAAGCAGGTTGTTGAGGAAGAGGCCAGTTATGTGTTTCCCTTTTGTTGGTTCCCTCACCACTTGCCACAGACTCATCTATGTCCTTTAGGACTTCACCAGCTCATCAGTAGTGGTGCTACCCAAGCTAACTTTGGTGAAAGAAGTTGAAGTCCCCTACCCAAAGTACATTCTGCACCTTAGCCATCTTTGGTGCTTCTTCCATTCGCCTATCTACCAGACTGAACAAAGCCGGTAAAATTGCTCACTGGATGTTTTTGAGTAAGATTGGGATTTCAATGCAGGCTGTTTATTTATAGGCTGGCAAACCCATCCTGAAAACTTTTATCTTTGAACTGTGAGCCATTTCCCTTCCCCCTTTGGTTTTCCTGTGTATGGTGCAATTCCCAGTTAACAGGAGACAAAACATTATCTTGCAACTTCTGGCTTCTTCATTCAACCACCAGCGAGGTACATGTCCCTTTCCTATGCATGTGAACTCAGCTGGCCTTCCTGCAATATGTTTGGAATCTCTTTGTGATGTAATAGACTGAACTGTTCCTTCAAATATTTAATGAAGCAAGATTACATTTATACAGTCATATTAAAATTAGTTTAAATGTAGCACTAGCAAACAAGAGATTCCAGAATTACTTAAAGAAAGTCTTGATGAAATAACTATATCTTGTTTAGATCTAAACATTGCAATGTATGAAACAGTGAATGCCAGACCAACAGAGAAAATGCTGGAAAATCTCAGCAGGTCTGGCAGCATCTGTACAGAGAGAAAAGAGCTGACATTTTGAGTCCAGATGAGCCTTTGTCAAAACGCTTTTACAAAGGGTCATCCGGACTCAATGTCAGCTTTTTTTCCTCTCCGCACAGATGCCACTAGACTTGCTGAGATTTTCCAGCATTTTTTCTTTTGGTTTCAGATTCCAGCATCTGCAGTAATTTGCTTTTAATGAATGTCTGACAGTTGTGCTGTCTTGAAAAGAGTAATCAAGACTGACACTCCAATGCAATATTGAAGGAGTACAGCCCTCCAAGATCACGACATAGGTCCAATTCTAACCCCTTGTGCAAGCCCAATGTTCATTGTTTTATTATTAACATTGGTGCATTCAGCTGCTTATGTCCTACTCTCTCGAATTCCCTCCCTACTTCTCACTGCCTCGCTCTCTCATTCTCTTCCTTTGAGAAAATCGTTACAACTTCGCTCTTTGACCAAGCTTTTGTCACTTGTCCAAAGAGGTCCTTATTTAGTTGAGTGTCAAAATGTATTTAATATGAAATAAAAACAAATCCTGGTAATAATCAACAGGTCAGGCATCATGTATAGATGTGTGAAGGACCTTGGAATGTGCAATATAAATGCAAATTGTTGTACTGTAACAGGATGCATCCTTTCAGACGGGACACAAAACCCAGACCTTGACTACCTGTACAGTGGGTGTAGAAGATCTCGAGCATATTTTGAAGACCAAGGGATTATCTTCATTTCCTAATCTACAATCCTCCCTCAACTATCACCGCCAAAATCATAGGTGGTCATTTATTCATTTGCTGTTCCTCAGTCTTTGGTTTATCCAAATTGCTGCATTTGCTGACACTTCAAATGTGTTCGATTTACAATAAAGCACTTTGGCATGGCCTGGTGAACAGTTGGACTGCTAGATAAGTGCAGTTTCTTTTTACTTCTGTAAAGGTTCACTTAATATTTATTCCAAAGTAGCTGGGGGAATTTGATTCCTGCAACTTTAATTTATCCTGAAGCATGACACTTGAGCGAGAATCCAGCAGGATTACGGGTGTTTTGTTTGAATATTAAACATCTGAATGGAAGTTTAACCTTAATAGAAGAAAATTAACACAATAATCTGCTCTGAAAAGTGCTGGAAATTCTAACTACATATGAAAACATGACTGAGTTAACACTACAGGATTTCCATTTTCAAAAATATTACTTGTCAAAATAGCCCTTACTTTTCAAGCCAAACTCTGTTTTAAAGGTGTGTGGCAAAACATCTTGCAGGAAACCTTTACATGCTTCTATTTAGAGAAGGATGTGAGGACACAATGACAATCTTACAGTACAAGCTGTGGCTGACACTGCAAATCAAAATAATTATTTTTTTTATTGCCACCTCTGCTTCTTTTGACAGCTCAATCCTCTGTTAAAGTTGAATGGCAGAAAATAAACTTTAGGGCCCTGCTATCTTCTGGTTCCACTCTGGCTTTCAATACAGCCATGTTGTTAATGACTTCTCATCCTCTGCTTGTGCAGTCATTTTTGGTGCATACCGCAAGTCTGTTCTTGGCCTTCTGTGTCACTACCGAGAAGCATCAGGATTATCTTTCCATCTTTATGATAATGGCACCAAGTTCTTTTTTGCTGTTGCCTCCATTAATTAAGTGAGATTGTCTTATTCATGGGTTACCCATTTGATATCCAAATGTGAATGAGCCACAACTTCTGTAACTAAATGTCACCAAAACTGAAGGAAGTACAACAAAAGCTTGCATTTGTATAGCACCTTCCAGGTAATATTGCTTTTTCCTATACATATATAATCAACTGACCTTCTTCCAATAGTTTGGGTTCTCAGTACGGTATAGATTTGGAACATTCCTTTAATAAAGCCTTTACACCATTCAATGCAGTAGTTTACTGTAGTTTAAATGCAGCATTAGCAAACAAGAGACTCCAGCAATACAAAAGAAGTCTCAGTGAACTATCTGTTTATAGTTCCGATTTAAACAGATCCTTTCAGTGAAACAGTGAATGTCACGATAGTTCTGCTCTCTTTAAAATCATAATCAAGGCTGACATTCCACTGCGATATTGAAGGAGTACAACCCTCCAAGGACTCTGTGCTTCCAATTTTAATCTCTTGTGCAACTCTGACTTTTATTGCTCCATCATTGACGTTTGTGCCTTCAGCTGCCTATGCCCTAGTCTATAGAATCCCCATCTCACCTGTCTCTGCCTTTCTACTTATCTCTCTCCTCTAAGATGCTTCTTAAAACTTAACTCTTTGACTGAGCTTTTGTCGCATTTGATTTGATTTGCTATTGTCACATGTATTAGTATGTAATGAAGAGTATTGTTTCTTGCGTGCTAGATAGACAAAGCATACCATACATAGAGAAAGAAAGGAGAGAGCACAGAATATAATATTACAATCATAGCTAAGGTGTAGAGAAAGATCAACTAAATACAAGGTAAGTCCATTCAAAGTTTGTTGGCAGCAGGGAAAAAGCTGTTCTTGAGTCAGTTGGTACGAGTCCTCAGACTTTTGTATCTTTTTCCTGACAAAAGAAGGTGGAAGAGAGTATGACTGGGGTGCATGGGGTCCTTAATTGTGCTGGCTGCTTTGCTGAGGCAGCGGGAAGTGTATTCAGAGTCAGTGGATGGGAGGCTGGTCTACATGATGGACAGGGCTTTGTTCATTGACCCTTTATAGTTTTTTGCAGTCTTGCACAGAGCAGGAGCCATACCAAGCTGTGATACAACCAGAAAGAATGCTTTCCATGGTGCATCAGTAAAAGTTGGTGAGAGACGTAGCAAACATGCCAAATTTCCTTAACCTCCTGATAAAGTAGAGACATTGATGGATTTTCTTAACTATAGCTTTGGCATGGAGGGACCACGACAGGTTGTTAATGATTTGGATATCTAGAAATTGAAGGGCTCGACCATTTTCACCTTGTCCCCGTTGATGTAGATAGGTGCATGTCCTCCACTACCCTTCCTGAAGTCGATGACTATCTCCTTCATTTTGTTGACATTGAGGGAGAGATTATTGTCGTTGCAGCAGTTCACCAGATTCTCTATCTCTTTCCTGTACTCCGTCCCATCATTGTTTGAGATCTGACCCACTATGGTGGTGTCATCAGCAAACTTGAAAATTGAGTTGGCAGAGAATTTGACCACATGGCCATAGGTGTATAAGGAGTTTAGTAGGAGGCTGAGAACACAGCCTTATGGGGCGCTGGTGTTGAGGATGATCGTGGAGGGGCTGTTGTTGTCTACTTTTATTGATTGCTATCTGTGGGTTAGGAAGCCTAGGATCCAGTCACAGAGGGAGGAGCTGAGCCCCAAGCCACAGAGTTTGGAGATAAATTTAGTAGGAATAATGGTTTTGAAGCTGAGCTGTAGTCAATAAATAGGAGTCTAACATAGATGTCTTTGTTTTCTACGTTCCACGTATCCTAAGAGGTCCACTTTTAACTCAGCGACATTATAAAATGAAACCTGAAAATGCAAATAATACTCAGCAGGCCAGACAGCATCTGTGGAGAAAAAATAGAGTTTATGGTTCAGGTGGAGGACATTTTACCAGTATTGGTCTTTACCAGATGTACCACAGTGCTTTACAGCTGATGAAATAATTTTTAAAGTGTGGTTACTCGGTTACTATTGCACTGCAAAAAAGTGCTGCAGCCAGTTTGCTTAGAGCGAGCTCTCGCGACAGCAATGTGACCATGATTGAATAGTCTGTATTTGTGATGTCGAATAAATATTGATGGGGAACAGGGGATGACTCCCCTGCTCCTCTTCAAATTATTGTGAAGGGAACATGAGCGCTGAGTGTGCAGACGGGCTTCAGTTTAACATCTCATTCCAAAAACAGCATTGCCAGTGGTGAGGCAGTCCCTCAGGACTGCAATGGAATATCAGCCTAGATTGTTGCATTGAAGTCCTGAAGCAGATTTTGAATCCATAGTTTTCTCAGTCTGAATGTCATGCTACCAACTGAGTCACAGATAACACAAAAACATTGGTAACACCTCCACCACTGCCCCCCCCACCCCGCCCCAGCCCAACACATCAACCTTTCATTTAACTACATGCACTATCCAATTGCACTACAGTGACTTATAGACATTCTTATTGTTTTCTGTCAGTGTATCCAACGTCTGGCTTTAAATTCATTAACCTGTATGGCTGCCATCTAAGATCATTCAGGAAGTGTAAAATCTTGACATCTTGAGAGAGACAGGAAAGTGAACTCATCTTCTGTTGCCAAAATCATTTTTCCCAACTCTATAGCTTATGTTACTCCTGGCCCATTTGATGATTGTTCACCATTTCAAGGCTTAACTTCTCCAACATCCTTCTCCATTTCATTCCTCCACGAGCTTCAGCCTGGGTCTTACTCCACAGTAATTTCCACTGTCCCATCACAATTGCTGTCGTCTCTTTTGCAATCTGTGCCCAGGAATGTTGATTTCAGTATTCCTGTTCCTGCATCACGCTTCTCTTTCACCTTATCCTCTCCTACCTGAGGGATGTTTGCCTGCCTCATTTCCCTAAATGTTCTACTCTCACAGAACCAGGGCTTTCTTTATTCCTTGTGCCTCAAACTTCCAATACATACTAGATTTTGGGTCTTGGGGTAAGCAGAATGGGGTGAAAGCAGCCTGGATAAATCCAGGATTTGAGTGACAGCATGGCATGAGTCTTGGATTACATGATGCCATTCAAAGTGGCATAAGAGCTAGGAAGAGGAATTAGTGACCTCGCCAGACTGACCAGTAGCACCCCCCAAATCTTGAGAGGCCTCATGGAGGAAGAGAAAGAGAGGAGAGAAGGACTGCAGCCAAAAGTTTAAGCAGCAGTTCAGAAGTAGTGATTCATAGCATTGAGGAGCTGAGGCCACAAATAGGGCAGCTATCTGGACCATCAGTGGTGAATGTTTTCTGTAAAGAGTTAATTTCTTGGAGTTACATTTCCTTTGAAGGTTGAAAATGCTTTGGTCCACTGGAATAAACTAACCTTGTTTTATTATGTGTGCATCCATGTGCTTAAATTGCACATTACACCAATTTCTTTGCGATGGCATTTTCCACTTTGCTTTCAAGAACTTGAACTTCCTCAAAATCTTTCTATTGGGCTTCTCTTCAATTCTCCCTTCTAGTTTTCCCATTCTCCTCCCTTCTATCGGTGCTAGCTGTTGATTTTCCTCCTTGCGTAATACATAAAGCTATCTTCATCCTAATGAGCTGTGCCATATAAATGTAAGTAGGCTTTCATTTGCAGCCTGATCGATATTCAATCAAATAAACTGAATTAAAACACATCAGTTGCCATATATAAAGTTATTCTCTTTTCACTCGGACTACTGGAGATATTATCATGACAGATAATCAGCACTATTACAACGCAGTAATATTATTATGTTTAGTTAGAGTTACTGAGCGCCACTTTATTTTGTGCCCCAGGGCAGATATCACATCAATATTAACAGATACTAGCATCCTAAAAATGTGATATTGGATTATATTTCATTTCATATTATAAGAGAAAGGCACCATATTAATATATCTATCAGTGAGAATGGATGTGTTTAATGCAGTTACTAGAAATTGTCCTTGTGTGTTTCAGCAATCCTTAATAAAAAAAAAGGTCTGTCGAACTGAATGGGGACAGCACTTTATGGAGAAATTAGAAAATAAAGTGCATACTCTGGGGATGCATTGTGCCGAAATATTGAACCTGGACTGCTAGATTTGTGACTAATTTCCTAGGGAATGTAACTGAGGTTTGAAGGAAAGTACAGAGTAAAGAACTGCCTCATGGAGAGGGGAAACGAAATGTGAATCACTGTAGGCTGTATTTGTTAACAAGGAGTCATAAAAACTGACTTCTGCATTGTCGCCCTGCTCACTCACATAGGAAAAGCATTTTAGCACAGTAGAAAATAAATAGAGTTCGAATTGATGAATATTGTAGGCGTACATGCTGTAGTCTGGCATAATTGGCAGGTCAGAGTGATTACAGAACAACTGATTTGTCAAAATCAAATAATTAAATATTAGCATCTCCTGTTGCCATTTCACCTCATCAATTATTATGCAGATTGGCTGAATTGAAGGAACTGCACTCTGTCACCTGTAGTTGGACTTAATTTTCTCCGCTGCAAGAGGTACACCAATGTATGTGATTGACCACAATTGTTTCTGTCATTTTACTTGTATGGGAGTCAGCATCGAAGTACAGTGAATGCTGTCAACTAGACTTGTATTCTCCAGGGTTTGGTAGAATGAGAAGTTACCTCATTGAAATGTATAAAATTCCTGAGAATTCCTGTTAGGGTTGATGGTGAGAGTCTGTTTCAGATGGCTGGAGTGTCTCGAACTATGAATCATAGTCTTAGGGAATGAGGTCAGCCATTTAGGGCTGAGAGGAGGAGACATTTTTCACTCAGAGGAATATGTATCTTCTAAATTCTCTATCACAGAAGCCTGTAAATGCTCATTCCAATGTTCACGAATGAGTTGGATAGATTTTTGGTCTCTGAGGAAATCAAAGGCATGGGGATCAGGCAGGAAAGTGGAGTTTAATTGTGCAATCAACCATGATCTTACTAAACAACGAAGTAAAGGGGCACAGAACCTATACCTGCTTCTTTCTTATAGTTCAATAATATTCCCTGTCTAGCATCAAATATCTCTGTTGTTTTCACAGTGAATGTAAGCCCAAATGTGTCCAGTATTTATACAACCATATATTTATTCAATTACACATTCAAAAAGTAAATCACAAGTCACCACAAATTAGTTATTTCATGTTAACAACACTTGAAAGAAGTTTCCCCCAAGACTGGCTGCCTTTACTGTCTGGAACCAGGGGAATGATAGTTAAATTTCACCTGGGCTTTGGAAAATTTCCATTATTGCCTCTAATTCTTACCTGAATAATACGTTTTCTAAAATTCATCGTCACGTTTCTGTCAATCTTTCCACTTTTTCCCCTTAATCATCTAGTCTCCCGTTTTTCTCTCTAAATTTCCTGTATACTTTGGCTTTCTTCTATAATATTCAAATCACGTACATTGATTTCTTATTTTAATTTCCTTACTCGCCCAAAGAACTCCACTCTTCCTGGATCTGTTTACTTGTAAAATACGTCTGTTTTATAACTTAAACATTTTGGATTTGACATTGATCTTTGAAAGCAGTGCAAAATGGACAATAACATCAGCCACTTTTACACCCTGCCGCTTTTTCGTTCGTATTGTGATGAAGGAAATTGTGCGTATGGGGCTGGGGGTGGGGGGGGGGGGTGCGTTGGTGGTGGTGATGGGTGTTGAAAATGGACTGCTAATTTATTTCCTTCTACTGCTAAAGACCATTTTCACCAAATTCCTCTATGTTAAGTTTCCCATTGCTTTCCTCCACTTGTTAAAATAAAGGCCAGGTTTCTGCTACTTATGAGGTTTACTTCCACTTGTTAAAATAAAAACCAGGGTTCAGCTGCTGATGATACTGCACCTCTTTCATAAAGAAAAGGTATAAGACTTAGTTTTTTTCATATCTGCACATTTTTAGCCTTTCCCCATATTCAGTGAGTATTACAGCACTTGTCTCATGCAATAATGAAGCAATATCCTTTGGGCACATGTGCCAACAACCCTTCTGTTCTTGAAAGCTAACATGTTCAGCTCAAGCTAAGCTCCTTTATGATTGTTAATGGTATACTTTAAACTAGAACTAAATATTGCTGCTCTAAGCTTAGTCTCTTGTGCAATTAATATTAGAAGCTGAAAACTAACTGCTTTGAAGATCAATGAGGATGATGGTCGATGCATGGAGCTGCTTCAATATGATGTGGCACTGTGTGCATATTATTACAATTCTGGCATTTTCCTGTCAATGAGAAAATTTTACTGGAGCATTGATTCATATCCATATGATTCACAATGTTTGCTGGAAAGCTTAATCCATACAAAGTAAATTGTTCAGCATTGGTGCATTCTTATGAAAGTACAATTGCAGTGGTAGTTCAGTTGAGTTATTGAATAATGTACAAGAAAATGTGAAGGAGCACAGACTGCTTCTCCTAAAAGGTAACACACTGCCCTGGACTCTCCAAACTTAACCTGCAGATGGGATTGAGTCACCATGCTTAAACCTTCTCAGAAAATGACCAGTATTGTCACTCAACTTTGGGGCGAGCCCCGGACCATGTTGCAGAGATGTACTTAATAGCTTTCTCATGGAGGCCATAAAAGAGAAGGCTTTCTGCTTTGAATATATTATAAGTGGTTTCTTTTGTGAATTTGCTGCATTATCCCTTCCTGTTCCTCATGATTGATTTGTCATGGTATTCTCCTTCACCATCTGTCCTTCATGACCTAACTCTGTTGGAGTCAGTTGAAAGATTCCATTCCTGCCTACCTGTGTGCAACCTGCATTACTCTAGCATTGCCTATTCTTCCACTTTCCAGCACCATCATCCTTAGAGCTAGTCCAGGGATCTTTTCATAGCTTTTCCTTTTCCTCAACTGTATACTGGCTTTCAGTAATATTGTCCATAGGCACAGGATATGCTGACAACATATTCGATTGGAATATCCCGAGGGTAAGGGGTTTGGATGGGGAGGAGTTTGTTAGGTGTGTTCAGGAAGGTTTCCTGACACAGTACGTGGATAAGCCTACGAGAGGGGAGGCTGTACTTTACCTGGTACTGGCGAATGAACCAGGACAGGTGACGGATCTCTCGGTAGGAGAGCATCTTGGGAATGGTGATCATAATTCTATCTCCTTCACAATTGCATTGGAACGAGATAGGATCAGGCAGGCTAGGAAGGTGTTTGTCTGGAGTAAGGGGAAATATGAAGACGTCAGGAAGTTAATTGGACAAATAAACTGGAAGGAGGCATTCTTGGGGAAAAGTACAGAAGGAAGGTGGCGGATACTCAAGGAATGTTTGTCTGGAGCTCTGCACGACAATGTTCCGATGAGACAAGGAGGTTTTGGTAGGTCGCGGGAACCGTGGTGCAGGAAGGCTGTGGTGAACCTAGTCAGGAGGAAAAGGAAGGTGTACAAAAGGTTCAGGGAGCTAGGAGATGTTAAGGATCTAGAGGAGTATAAGGATTGTAGAAAGGAGCTTAAAAGGGAAATTAGGAGAGCCAGAAAGGGTCATGAGAAGGCCTTGGCGGGTAAGATTAAGGAGAATCCCAAGGCCTTCTATAAATATGTGAAAAATAAAAGGATGAGAAGAGAAAGGATAGGACCTATAAAAGGTGAAGGGGGAAAGGTCTGTGTGGAACCAGAAGAAATGGCAGAGGTGCTTAATGAGTACTTTGCCTCAGTATTCACGGTGGAAACTGATCTGGGAGATTTTGCTACAGGTTTGCAGCAAATGGAAAAGATTGAGTATGTGGATATTAAGGAAGAGGATGTGTTAGAACTTTTGAATTCTATCAAGATAGATAAGTCGCCGGGACCAGATGGGATGTGCCCCAGGTTACTGAGGGAGGTGATTGCAGAGCCCCTGACGATGATCTTTGTGTCGTCAATGGAGAAGGGAGAGGTTCCGGAGGATTGGAGGATTGCGGATGTGGTTCCTATTTTCAAGAAAGGGAACAGAGATAGCCCGGGAAATTACCGACCGGTGAGTGACCTCAGTGGTTGGTAAGCTGATGGAGAGGCTTCTGAGGGACAAGATTTATGAGCATTTGGAGAGGTTTAGCATGATCAGAAATAGTCAGCATGGTTTTGTCAAGGGCAGGTCGTGCCTTACGAGCCTAGTTGAGTTCTTCGAAAATGTGACTGAACACATTGACGAAGGAAAAGCAGTGGACGTGGTTTACATGGACTTCAGCAAGGCGTTTGATAAGGTCCCCCACGCAAGACTTCTTGAGAAGGTGAGAGGGCATGGGACCCAAGGGGCTTTGGCCTTGTGGATCCAGAACTGGCTTGCCTGCAGAAGGCAGAGAGTGGTTGTGGATGGGTCTTTTTCTGCATGGAGGTCGGTCACCAGTGGAGTGCCCCAGGGATCTGTTCTAGGACCCTTGCTGTTTGTCATTTTCATAAACGACCTAGATGAGGAAGTGGAGGGATGGGTTGGTAAGTTCGCCGATGACACGAAGGTCGGTGGTGTTGTGGATGGTCTGGAAGGATGTCAGAAGTTGCAGCAGGACATAAATAGGATGCAAGACTGGGCGGAGAAGTGGCAGATGGACTTCAACGCAGATAAATGTGTAGTGGTCCATTTTGGCAGGACCAATGGGATGAACGAGTACACTATCAAGGGCAGGAGTCTTAGCAGTGTTGAAGAGCAGAAGGATCTTGGGGTCCGGGTCCACAGGACTGTTAAATCGGCCTTGCAGGTAGAGGATGTGGTCAAGAAGGCTTATGGTGTACTGGCCTTCATTAATCGAGGGATTGAGTTTTGGAGTCGGGAGGTAATGCTGCAACTTTATAAAACCCTTGTCAGGCCCCACTTGGAGTACTGTGCGCAGCTCTGGTCGCCTCACTATAGGAAGGACGTAGAAGCTATTGAAAGGGTACAGAGGAGATTTACAAGGATGTTGCCTGGATTGGGAGGCATGCCTTATGAAGATAGGTTGAGGGAGCTGGGACTCTTCTCCCTGGAGAGACGAAGGTTGAGAGGCGACCTGATGGAGATTTATAAAATGTTGAGAGGAATAGATAGGGTGGATTCTCAGAGGCTATTTCCCCGGGTTGAAATGGTTGCTACAAGAGGACACCGATTTAAGGTGCGGGGAGGCAAGTACAGAAGTGATGTTAGGGGTAAGTTTTTCACTGAGAGGGTGGTGAGTGAATGGAATTGGCTGCCGTCAGTGGTGGTGGAGGCAAACTCGCTGGGGTCTTTTAAAAGATTTCTGGATGAGTATATGGGATTTAATGGGATTGGGGGTTATAGATAGGTCTATGGATTGGTAGGTATTGATGTGATCGGCGCAACTTGTGGGCCAAAGGGCCTCTTTGTGCTGTAGTGTTCTATGTTCTAACACCCTGCTCTAGCTTACCACCACTTGTTGTCCCTTCCTTTTAGACTAGCCATTTCTTAAACTCTTTATCCTTATGTTTTGTGTCTTGTCAGGGGTGTCCATTATGTTGAAATATCATTTAAGGCTTCATCATATTTGCCCCCAATTGCAGCACTTCTCTCAACTGTTTCTAGTCTTTACACATATTTTTTCACCTTAGATTTGACTTTGCACTTGATGCTGTGAATAATTATACAAATAAGCTTTACATGAGAGAATTGAGTATTATTTGCACTCGTTCTTTAAGGTCGGATTAAAATGAGTTCTACACCATGCAGAACTGATGGGTCTGTGGGTAAATATCAGCACCTTTACCTTTGAGCTATCAGGTTTGATCTGAGACAGCATAACGATCAAGATGCTATCTTAGTATTTTTATTGCTGTGGTTTTGAATCTTAAGTGATGCCTGACATTGTATTCAGTTTTACGTGAGTGAGCAGCTGATAACTATCTGGCTACAGGGCATCTTTCAACCGAGAGACTCAAAATGGCTTTTCCTGTCATTTATTGTCTTGTCAATTCCAGTTCACTCAATGGCAAAACTGGCAGTCAATTTCGTAACAGGAGATGTGGAAAATATTTTATTTTCTTCCTAAAAAAAGAGTTATTTATTTTCTCTTGCAACTATTGTTCAGTTATACTGTGGATCGCAGTGTTTATGTCAACATAACATTTAAGGTGACCCAATTTTTTTCAGCTCCAAAAATTTCTTTTTTGCATAAACTCAGCGTGTATATCAACCCCCTTTTTCCAATGTGACATACTGTATTCACATTAGTAGTTAGCTTTGATTTTCACCCTACAGATGGATGTGTTACATGCTGGTACTTTATGACTGGATGTAAAGGATCGAACAGGCGAGTATTGTGAAGATGCAGGGGAGTTTAAGATATGCCCAATCAGAGTGGACCCAACATAGCAAGCAGCAAAATCAGCAGCCACTCACACCCATGCTATGCTTCATATATCAATCATCACCCGTTTTTGGAGGAATGTTTCAAGATTTCAGAGTTCAACTTGGGCGCCAACATCTGCAGTTTATAGCAACTTTAACTTAGTAACACTGTCCAAGGACAGTAATAGGACAAAATAGCAAAAGTGAAACATTAAGATGAGTGACCAAAAGCTTGGTGAATTATGCTGACTTTAAGGGAGTGCTTAACTGAGGAAAGTAAGGGTCAAAGTTAGGGAGGAAATTCTAGAGGGTGAGACAGCTGAAAGCATGGCTACCAGTGGTGGGCCAGCAAGCGAACAAAATCTGTGTTCTAGAGCTGGAGGAGGTCATGGAGATTGTGAGATGATGGAGGGATTTGAACACAAGATAAGAATGTAAAATCTGAAGCATTGGAGCCAGAGTCAACACAGATCAGGAAACACAGGGATGATGAGTGAAAAGGGCTTGGTCTGAATTGCGATATGGGCAGCAATGAGTGGCAGATGGAAGGCTGCCCAGAAGCGCATTAGGATAGTTAAGTCTTGAGTTACCAAAAATGCGGATGTGTTTTTCAGCAACGAGTGAGCTGGGTCAGTCGTGGAGATGGGCACGAGAAGTAGGTGGCCTTTGTGATGGAGTGAGAAACCCAACCCAAGACCAGATAGTCTGGGCCAACCTGAGAGAGTGGAGGGGAATGGGAATGAATAGGAAATGGGACTTATGGCTGGTTGGATTTTAACTCATCTGCTCAATTGTAAGAGGACAGGAGTGTGGATAGAGCACAGGGAACGTGGAAGGTTGATCTGTGCAGAAGTTGGACCTTGTGCAAAACAGATGAAGCTGGAGGAAAGGTTGATCAGAGGAGATTTGTACTTGGGGTGGATGAAGTTTCAATCTTGGGAAAGAGGGAGTAGTGTTGGGGGAAGTAAAGGATAAGGAGGTTTTGATCTCTGAGGGGTTAGAAGGACCAATTTTAAGGGTGGGGTATGTCAATCAGCAGCAGGTTAATTGGGAAAGGGGATGATCTTGACATGGAGGACCGGGACTGTTTGTTAAATTAATAATATTTAATATGTCAACTCATGTTCCTTGGAATGGATTGATTGTCTGCTTCGACTCTTGGACTTGAAGTACGCAGGTTACTGTTGAAAATTTTGATTTTTAGCACTTTACCCCACCAAGCCACCCATCCATTTTGTGGTTAAAAATTTCTCCAGTGACTTCCCTTTTCCCAATGTTTATTTGTAAGAAATTTCAGCTCAACCATTACTGGATATTAAGCAAGGAGTGTGTCAAATCCGAGCCAGTGGAGAGGTCAAAAGAACATGGTGAAGTAGAGCTGAATGTTGTCAATACGTGGAAAGTAATGTTGTATTTCTGGATGATGTCAGATTGAATATGAGAAATAAAAGGAGCTAAAGAATAGATCCTTGGGGGTCTCCAGAAGTATCAGTGCAGGACTAGGAAGAAAAGACATTCAGGAGAATTCTATGGCTACGACTCATAAGAGGGCTAGATTTCCTTTCCCCATCTGCTAAAACACAGTATCCCCTAGCATGTAAAAAGCTTTAGGCAAGCAGCTTCAGGGCCCACTGACTACTGTTGGATAAGGCTGGAACTTAATGCACATCTGGAAGAAAATGGTCAAAAATAGCCTCGGGGCCCTCTTTACCTTCATATCTGGTGCCCTCAGAGTTTCTAATGTGAGGAGACTCCCATACAATGCCTGTAGTCAGCTCCTTGAGGTGACAAAAAATGTGATGCCTCAGACTTAAGACACAGCTATAGAGATCCTGGGATATATACGCTTCAGTTGCAAAGGTGAGGAAAAGTGTTGGTGAAATATAAAATGGGAAACCCATTTATTCTCCTATCAATTTTTCCATTGTCATTCAGTAAATAAACATATTAGTGTTGATTAACAATTCAAGAGAGTTGTGGAGGCAATTAAAGGAAAGGGACATAGGAAACCATTGGAGTCTGGCAAGGACGAGGGCAATGATGAAAGTCTCAACTTTTATTTGGTAATATCTTGGCAGTTACATTCTGAAAGATATGCAATATTGGGGGGTGGGAGCAAGGTACCATTAACATTCAAGCTTCAACTTATAAATTCATGCATTAGAGGCATGTCAGTGGAATTCCAAAACCTGGTTGTGAAATAGACATTGAGACAAGTGTCATGGGAGGAGGAGAAGAAACAGTTGCACTACAGGAAGAGGACACAAATGAAGACTGGGAAAAGGTCATTTTACTGCAGAGGGTGAATAGACAGTAGAGAGAGGCAGTGAGGATTGGAAAAGGAATTAATGGCATTATAGAAAGAATACATGGATTAGGAAAGAGAAGTAGCAACAGCACCAAGAGTTGTGGATTGATAATGGGAAGCAGTGACAGTACAGAAGAGTAAGTGGTATCTGAATACCATCTCTTCTTGTGTGTTCCTGTTTATGAATGCTAGTGCAGTCCTCAGGGACAGCTTTTGACTAAGTTGCTGGCTATTTGTATGGCGTTGTTTTATGGTTACTCTATGATTGGTGCACTGAAGCTATGGCTTTAATGTCCAACTTCCGTCACTTTCTATATTGCCATCATAAGTCCTTCAAACGCGAAAATTAAATTCACCCAGCTCAGGCCGACATGTCAGAGAAGCTGCTGAGTTCCAAGACTTGAGCTCTTAACCTTCTATTCATGAAGTCACCTGCATTTTTGGATTACATTTTTACACTGGGACAGGAGAGGATCAGAAGCTAAGCTGAAACCCAATTTTTGAAGTCTTCATAATACTGTGGACATGCAGTTAAAAATCTTTGTTAATATTAATGTGGTCTAATTATACATGGTTAGGAATATTATGAAATATAATTTCAGTTGGACAGTATTACCTTTCCTAATATGTAGAGTAACTGTAGGGAATTTGATATTGTAATTATATCAAAGAAGACTGATGAATACTACAGAGAACAAATTCACTGTAGGAGAAATTACTATAATTGCTTCAGTACCATAAATATTCACCGCTGTATTTTTAGAAAAGCCATCAGGTCTCATCATCCATTTGCAGATTGAAGACGTGCTTTAAAAAGGTATGCAGCTCAGTTAAGTGTTTAGGCTTCACCCGGTTTCACTCTTAAGACTGAAGTTTGGATTATTTGTAAAGTTTTAAGACTATTTCCAAAAATTCAGGTCAGTGCACTAACCCAAGTAACCTACTGGAAATTATTTTCTTCATTTTGTAACTAATGCTTTTTTCATAATCAGAGTGTGGCAGCACTTCTAAATCCCATCTACTCTTGATTCCAATCCTTTCTTCTTCCAGCTCCCTACACCTCAAACATTGTAATTATCTTTCCTGTCCCTCTAAACCTGCCTTCACTAAACTCTTTTTATCCATGAGGTGGCTGTTTGTACCTGATGATTTTCAGCCTTTGCTTACCAGTGCCATTAATTTATCTCTACCCTCTAGCAAAATTCCTATCTCCAACATACCTCCCTTGTTAAAACAACCTCTTTAATCCCTGTTATCTTCTCTAATTACTGCTATTTAACAAAGAACAAAGAATAACCCAGCACGGGAAACAGGCCCAACGAGCCCGCGCAGCCGCATCGCCCTACACCTATTCTACCCTGCGTGTCTACAAATGGAACCCCTAACTTAGCCAGATTCAGGGGAGAATAGTGTCAATTTGGTAAAAACCAATCAGCCTAAGAGCACATCTTTGGGGTGTGGGAGGAAACCGGAGCGCCCGGAGGAAACCCACGCAACCACAGGGAGAATGCACAAACTCCCACAGACACAGGCCCAAATCCATGTATCTGCACAGCCAGCAGTGCTAGTCACTGAGCTGTTGCGGCGCCCGTCTACCGGTCCAGGATCAAGCACACACACCGACACGAAGTACTAGGCCACTCCCGGAACCTCCAAGAGCAGCCCACACACCACCTACCGTGTGCATGCCCCTCGTTTGACAACGAGGTGGACCTCCACCTGCGGAATAAAAAGACAAAAATGTTAATTTACAGGTCTGCATTTCCGGTGTCTCCCGAGGTTCTGACCTTATCTAATAGCCCCTACCATAACCCTCCATCCTCGTTTCACTCATGTGCCTATCTAACTGCATCTTAAACGAGTCCAACGTTCCCGCCTCCACCACCCTACTCGGTAGCGCGTTCCATACCCCCACAACTCTCTGCGTAAAGAACCTTCCTCTCACATCCAAATTATACCTCTCCCCCCTCACCCTTAAATCATGACCTCTCGTATTTGTACCCAGTCTAGGGAGCAGTCTCTCACTATTGACTCTATCTATTCCCTTCAGTATCTTATATACCTCTATCATGTCCCCCCTCAATCTCCGTCTTTCCAAGGAGAAAAGTCCCAGTTTCTCCAACCTTTCCTCGTAACCCAGTCCCTCCATGCCAGGCAACATCCTGGTAAACCTCCTCTGCACCCTTTCCAGAGACTCCACGTCCTTCCGGTAGTAAGGTGACCAGAACTGGACGCAGTACTGCAAATGCGGTCTAACCAACGTTCTATACAACTGAAGCATTAGACGGCAGCTTTTATACTCTATACCCCTTCCTATAAAGGCTAGCATTCCATAAGCCTTCCTAACAACCTTCTCCACTTGTGTCGCAACCTTCATGGATTTGTGAACCTGCACTCCCAGGTCCCTCTGTATTTCTATACTCCTAATCTGTCTACCTTTTATCTCATAGCTCCTCTCTGCATTATTCCTTCCAAAATGCATCACCTCACATTTGTCAGGATTAAATTCCATCTGCCACCTATCTGCCCAATGCACCAACCTATCTATATCCTGTTGTATCACCTGACATTCCAATTCAGTACCCGCCAACCCTGCCATCTTGGTGTCATCCGCAAACTTGCTGATCACACCACCTACGCTCTCTTCCAAGTCATTTATGTATACTACAAAGAGGAGAGGTCCCAGTACTGAGCCCTGCGGCACACCACTGGTCACTGGCCTCCAGCCCGAAAAGGTCCCCTCCACAACTACCCTCTGTCTCCTATTACCCAGCCAGTTCTCAATCCACCTAGCTACCTGACCTCGTATCCCATGCGCCTTAACCTTTTCTACCAGCCTACCATGAGGGACTTTGTCAAACGCCTTACTGAAATCCATATAGATGACATCAACGGCTCTTCCATCATCAACCGTTTTTGTCACCTCCTCAAAGAATTCCACAAGCTTCGTAAGGCAAGACCTCCCTCTAACAAAGCCATGTTGCGTATCCCTAATCAGATCGCAACGCTCCAAATGCTCATACATCCTACCCCTAAGTATTTTTTCCATTAATTTCCCTACCACCGATGTCAAACTCACCGGTCTATAATTTCCAGGGTTATCCCTACTACCTTTTTTGAACAGCGTCACCACATTTGCTACCCTCCAGTCTTCTGGGACCTCACCTGTGTCCAAAGAAGAGACAAAGATTTGCGCCAGAGGCCCAGCAATTTCATCTTTCACCTCCCTAAGCAGCCTGGGATAAATACCATCAGGCCCCGGAGCTTTATCCGTCCTTACGCTACCTAAAAGCCCTAGCACTTCCTCCCTCGTAATAGATATTTCCTGCAACTGATCCTCAGCTCCCTCCAAGAGACCGCACGATTCCGAACCCCTCTCCTTCGCGAATACCGACGCAAAGTATTCATTCAGGAGCTCCCCCATTCCCTCCGACTCAATACGTAACTCCCCTCTTTTGTCCCTAAGAGGACCAATTTTCCCTCTAACTACTCTCTTGCTCCTAATATAGGAATAAAATGCCTTTGGATTTTCCTTAATCCTACCAGCTGAAGCCATTTCATGCCCTCTCTTCACCTTTCTAATTCCCCTTTTTAGCTCCCTCTTACTCTCTCTATATTCCTCCAGCGCACTCTCCGTACCCAGTTGTTTCAACCTAACATACGCCTCCCTCTTCTTCCTGACCAAGTCTTCAATACCCCCTGTAATCCACGGCTCTCTAATCCTACCTTTCCCATCCTTCCGCTTAACCGGAACATACCTCCCCTGCAACCATTTCATTTTGCCCTTAAAAGCCTCCCACTCATTGTTTGAGATGCGACCCAGTATGGTGGTGTCGTCAGCAAACTTGACAATCGAATTGGAGGAGAATTTGACCGCACAGTCATTTGTAAAGTTTTCTTCGCTGCTTTCACCATTTGAAATCGTGCCATCTGCTTTCTATTCCTGCCATTGAGAGAGGATCAGCCATGATCATATTGAATGGCAAAGCAGGGTCAAGGGGCTGAATGGCCTACTCCTGCTCCTATTTGGTATGTTTCTATGGCCTGCATATTACGCGCCCCCTTCCCCCAGCAGCATGTTTTGAGGCAGGGGAGTGTGAAATTGCATGAATGGAATTCGCTCCAGGACCTAGAAATCTATTGACCTCTGCTTTGAACATACCCGCTGACTGAGTCTCCACAGCCCTCGGAGGTAGACGATTCCAGAGATTCCCCACCCTCCAATTTGGAAGCAATTTCATGGTTGGGGGCAGGGCCATGAGGGGTTGGGCACCTGTCCTTTTCCCAATTATGGCTGTTAAGGGCCTTTGAGGGGAATAGAAAAGATTAAAAACCTACATCTTGGGCAAGAAAGATTGGGAAGGCACTTCCATCAGAAGTCCTCTTCTGATGGGAGGCACCCACCCTTGATGAGCTGGAGACCTCCACACCTCTTTGATTTCCAGATCTATCCCCCAAGACCCCACTCTGATTGGCCAGCAGTTCCCCAAAGCAGAACGTCCTCACCGTGATGAATGCAAGTCTTATCTGCTGCCAATTAACACTCGTCAGGCCTATAAGTCAAAACATTTTCTCACTTTATTTATTTTTATTCATTTTTAAAAGAATTGGGGTAGGAGGTTAAAGTTTATTAAATTTCAGTGATTAACATCCTCACAAATGCAAACCTTGTAATATTATATCAGTTAAGTTCTCCCTGAGCATCATAAGATGCTATAATGAGGGGTAGTCTTAGAGCTAAAAACAGCATTCTTAGTTGCAGTGGCCAGGTGTTTTATTTTGATAATGGAAGCTTTGGCTCTGGAATTTATTGGATATGAGTTAGATGAAATAAAAGGCTGCTTGTAAAATCTGGAGAAATCTTATATGTGCCATCCAGTTACATTCGCTGCATGACCTAAACTTCATATGTTTAATCAACAAAATGATAACTGGTGGTCTGTAAACGGGCATTTCTTTTACATGCCAACAGACTCAAACAAGTGTTCAGTATAATCAGTGGAGCTCACTGGACCTCTCTGTTGGGAGGTTTGGAAAGCACAATGATGGAAGATTAAAAGTGACATGAAATATTAGACACCACTAATAGTTTCATGTGACCAGGATATTGATGAACGTTATACTGGACCATCAATCCAGAAGGAGCAATTTGTGAAATTTATTAAACTGAGTAATTTACATGCTGGTATCTGAAAAGTATCATGAAATCTGCAAGGTTATTGTAAAAATCCAACTTGTGTATTGATGTCCTTCAGGGAAGGATACTCATCACCCTTACCTGATCTGACATATATGTGACTGTAGCCCTAGACAATGTGGTTGACTCGTAATGCCCAAATGGAAACTAATGATGGACAACAAATACTGCATTGCCAGTGTTGCTCACAATTTTCCTTCAAAACTGGCCACTGTGCAAGAGTGATTCTTAGTCTGACCTAATTTCCCTCCTTCTGGGCAAGTTCCTACTTCCTCTCCCAACAACTTAAGAGAGGTTGCCAATCCAAATCTTATCCTTCCAATTCTCATTTGTCCATTGAAGTGTTGCAGCTTGATGCAATTCACAGAAGGCATTGCCCGATTGTTTTACTGATTTGTGTGGAATGGCACAAGATCAAACCACAGTGGATTAGCATGCTATCCTTTTATATGTGGGATCTGAATTCTAATCTAGCTCAGTTTGATGGAGGCTCCTCTTTCTTGTGGTTCTCTGTGAAAAGTATTTTGAAAGTTCACAGTTCAGCTTTTAGTTGTTATGGGAACACAGTATAAAACTGGCACTTAAATGTCAACTTTGGTCTGACAGTTAACAAAGCTGTATGGTGTGCAAAGTGGAAAATATCACATTCATACACCATGGTAGAGATTCTGTTTCTGAGTTGGGCAAGAGGGAGCTTCACTGTTCATCTAACCCACCGGAGCGGACACTTGGCGAGGCTTGCTGGAATAGTACTGAAGGAAATTTTGTTTTACTCTAGTGTGCTCTCCTCCTGTATTGCAAATAAGAAACTCATGTTGGAACATTGTTATGCAAGCACTATCAGCCCTCAGATACCTTACTCAGTGCCCATTTTTCAGCAAAATAAACAGTGAATGTCTGCAAACTATTAAAACCGGAAGAATACCATAACCGAAACCAGTCATACGCTCAGTCAGTGCTCATACACCGTACTTACAATGAAGCTCAATGAATAGCAATCATGAGAAAAATTCTGGTTTCTCCAACTTGGTTCAGTTTTACTATACTAGTTTCTGAGACAAAAAGGTACGAAGAAGGCCTCATTAGAAACCTCGTACAAAACCTAAGCCTAATAATTCAGTGCAGCATTGAAGGTGACATCTTATGGTTGACACATTAAACAAAAACCCCATCTGTCATCTGAGTAAGAGGAATAGCAGAGAGTTCTCAGTGTCTTGAACAATATTTTTAAGAACATAAAGGAAAAGGAGCAGGAGTAGGCCATAAGTCCATCAAGCCTGCTCCTCCGTTCAGTACGATCATGACTGATCTTGGGCTTGAATTCCATATTACCGCCCATTCCCAATTTCTTTTGATTCCCCAAAACATCGAAAATCTGTCTATCCCAGCCTTAAGTATATTCAGTGATGGAGCATCTGTTACCCTCTGGGATGGAAAATTCCAAAGATTCCCAATCCTTTGAATGAAGAAGTGTCTCCTTATCTCAGTCTCAAATTATCAACCCCTTATCCTGAAACAGTGTCCCCCTTCTTCTCAATTCCTAGCTAGGGGAAGCAACTTCTCAGTTTCTGTCCTGTCAGGTCACATCTTATTATTCTAACTCCCTCAACTAAGACCCAAAACTGATGATTTGCTGAGGTTTATGGGATCTTGCTATGTGTAAATGGGATAAGACATTTACAACATTACAGAATTGATCACTGTTCAAAAGTACCTCAATGGTTGTAAATTCCTTGAGTCTTGAGATCACAAAAGGTACTGTTATTACAAGTTCTTTCTTTCCTCTCTCTCTTCATACTGCAGGCAGCAAGGCCTGTTAGAGGATCTCACTTTTTCCCAAGAGTTTCCAAGAACTTTTTTGGCCTGTCTGACTATGCATCACATTAGTCTGTCAATTCTACCAATCAAGCCAGTAAGGGAAAATTAATTCTTCATCCAATTTATATAAACCTGTCCTGAGAGTCCTTGATCATGGTGTGGATTGGTAGATAATATACCTTTAGTTAGCCATGTCGAAAGAATTTGAAGTGATTGAGTGTTATTTGTATAGCCAGTTCAGTAATGTGTCTGTACCTCTCCCGAGCAGAAAAGAGGAAGAGGCAAAAGTGGGACCTGATTGGCAGCAGGATACTAAATATGCACATTGGATGGAGAGACTGGTTTTATTCAACTCTGGCAGGAGGTGAGTACAAACAGATAATAATTCCAACATATTTGATTAATCTTGAATACAGTCAATACTTATTTTAATAATCTGGTTTATTTCAGGATGGAAGCATTTACGCAAAACAATACGTTGACTGCTTCTGTTACATGTGACTATTGCTTTGTTCCGTTTTCCATTGATACTATGCTAATTGCAGTACAATCCATTTGCACCATAGTTTTAAAGTGAATTACAGGGTCGCAAAAAAGTTACTAAGGTTTTCTTTTCAATTTTATTTTTCGAAGATTTTTGAACAGTGGCTAGTGCTAGCTTAGAGGAATTACTTTGCCCAACTTTGTGAGGGAGCTGGACTAACATGAGTTAAGAGATGAGCATCAACCTGATGCGGGTGAAAGAGTCACAAAAAGGTCAGATTATCCATAGGATATATTGGGACTGATTTACCCATGTTTTATGTCAGACAGAATATTGATCTGAGTGCAAAGTACAGGTATTAGAGCAGAGACCTATTGTGCCAGGCCTGCACTCTCTTCACATTCTCTGAGGAACTCTGTGGATTCCCCCAAGCATGCATGTAAACAGGGAATAATGATGTCATTTTCTGCAGGGAGGCAGAGTTACTTTGGTCTATATTTATGAAGTTTCCAGTGCCGAGTTTCAGAGGAGAAAGTTTGCTCAAGATGGTGTGTGAAGCAAAAAAGAGAAACACTTGAACAAAAAGTCTCTAATGGTGAAGACTTGAAACATATGAAAAAAACAAAGACCTGCATATATGTAGAACCTTTCATGAACTCAGGATATCCCAAAGCACCTTACAATCAATGAAGTACTTTTCACCTGTATTCACCATTGCAAGTACAGACCTGTAAGTGCCGAGTATTATAACCTTACCAGAGACAATGATTGCAATTGGCTCAGCTTTGGTTTGTTGAGAAGAGCAAAATGAAGCCAAATTTACCCCACTGGTACTTCTGTAAAGTGACTACATTTTGAAGACATGAAGACCAGATGAGCAGAGGGTCAGGCATTGGTGTCAATACCCTCCAGAATCAAATGGCCTGACTCCCTGTCCACTCCCTCACACGAAGGCATATTAAAATTTCACACACAAATATAGACCTGAACCATATCCCTGTGTGAGTCAGCAACTTCCTTATCGGCAAGGAGAAAAGCAGAGGAAAAGAACAAAAAATGACTATCTGAGACTCTTTCTTGAAGAGACCTTGATTCACCCTGAGAATAATCATCAGAGCTCATGATATTCACTATATGAAGTAACCACTAGTAACTTTCAAACCCTCATCCTAGGCACACTAAAAAGAGTACAGTTTGCAGCAGCATGCAGCTAGGATATGGAATAGAGAAGTGGAGAGGGGTGGTATTGAGTCTGATAGTAGCTTCAGACTTTCAAATGTTAAAAGCTGTTGGAGCTACAGGTACCAATTTTTCATTATCCTTTGAAGGTAATTATCATTCCAATGATAACGCAATTCCTTGCAATTAAATGAAATAATACTACTGTATTGAAATTTAAGGAGCGCAGAAACAAGAGGGTCTTATAATTTGGCCCATTACGCTTCATTTGCTTTAGTTGACTTCAATACTTAATTTGTGGCCAATCAACTGGGTACAAACTCGAATGACTGGGTTTAACCTGATGCATCATCGAATAGCAGCACAGGGATTTCCCGTGACTGGAAAGTTCAGAGTGGTTTACAGTAGGGAGCATCTAAAAATAAATCTGTGAATTGCCTTCTGTGGCTTCTGTTAGTGAGGCCTGAGAGTATCACCTGCTGTTGAGTAACAAATATGTGAAAAATATGAAATATCGAATGTTTTTTAAAAATTCCTTTTGTTTTAACAGCCACACATTCCTATGGACTGCTTGACAACACACAAATATATCCATCTAGCCAAACCAGTTCAATCTACATTCAGTGTTGAAAAGGTTACAAGAATCTGTTGTAATCTAAGTGACTTGTTGCCATGTGCATCCTGGTTGGGGAATGTGGAGAATACAGCTCAATGGAAAATGAGAATTTGAGTCTTGTCTCTGTTTTTTACCACTGATTACATATGTAGTCCAATTGTGCAAGTGTTACTGTACTGTAAAGTGATTGGGCAAAGAACTGTACACAGTACACTGGATGTGGTCTCACCAGTGTCCTATATAACGAAGCATACGCTCCCTACTTTTGTATTCAATTTCCCTGACAATAAACAATAACATTCTATTAGCTTTCCTAATTACTTGCTCTGCCTACACACCAGCCTTTTGAGATTTATGCACTAGGATACCTCAATCAATCTGCATTTAAGAGCTCTCCAATCTTTCACCATTTAGATATTGTGTTTCCTTTTTATTCTTGCCAAATGGACAATTTTACATTTGCCCACATTATACTGTTATTTGCCAGATCTTTGCCCACGCACTCTATGTCCGTTTGTTCTCTCCATACGTCATCTTCACAACTTACATTCGAATCTATCTTTAGCAGCTATACTCTTTGGTCCCTTCACTCAAGTCATTTACATAAATTGTAAATGTTGAGGCCCCAGCACTGATCTCTGTGGCACACCACTCCTCACATCCTGCCAACCAAAAAATACTCTATTATGCCTATCCTCGGCTTCCTTTTAGTTAGCCAGTCTTCTCTCCATGCCAATACATAACCAGCCACAAACACTACTTTTCCAGGGCAAGTGTCTGCCAGAGCAAGTCATCCTGCAACAAATTCTGCAAATTTCTTCAATTCCACATGTAGTGTGATTTGATTCCTAAACACTAAAGGTGAAATTGTGCTCTTTTGTGTTCCCAGTATATGTTATGTGCACATAACAATTGTGCAAAATGGATGGTCCAAAAAAAAGTCATGGCCTGTTGAGGGTAGATGGGTGGTTGGGTGGAGGGAATGCAATTTGACAGGAAGGCAAAGCCTAAAATTTGGCATACGGTGTATCTCAGTTAGTTGGGATGCAGCTATCTTAGTAATGACATGTCAGTTTTATAGCGCATAACTTGTCCTAGCTAGCGCTCTTTCTCCTTTGCTAACTATATCACCTGCCTACACTTTAGCATTCTTCTTATCAGGTATTTCAAGAATTTATGATGTCATATGGCTTTGGGTTTAACACTGGGTATAGTAAATACTTTGAATAGGAAAAATCCTCTGAGGAGGTGAATGGTCATATTGCTTGACTGCTCAAGCCATAAGCTGAATGCCCACATTACATGTTTTTGGGTTCCATGCAATTTTCTGAGGAAAGTAAATAAGTACCTCAAAGAAGACAAAATTCCAAATGGCTTCCTACTCCCTAATGTAAATAAGCAAAACCATAGTCTAACCTCAGTCTAACATTGCAATCTTTGTTATTCAGTCATAAATAGTTCATATCAGAGATGATATTCCCAAAATCCCTGATGTTCTTATGAACATTTGATCATCAGTGTCTATATTTAGTCTTTGAAACTTCAGTCCCGCTCTTATCACAAGACTTGGAACTTGCAGTTGCTGACGTCAAACTGCAAGAAGTTGAATCAGCATGTTGTGAAATTCTGACCTCCATAAATAAAACATGACATTGTAGAAAGAGAAAACTGGAAACTAATGGATAGAAATTTTAAGCAAAATCTTACTGTTCAAATAACGTGCATAAACTATTCAGGTTTCAAACTCATTCATCTGATGAGGCTTATTGTTTTGTTCCTTAGAACCAATGTCTGCTTGTGTGTCCCTGGACAAGACTATAACAACTTGGGGTCTAACTATTTGTGCTAGAGTCTTAACATACTCTCTGACCCTACACATTTTCTAGAGTGATTTATGTACCAAGATTCTCAACTTGCGGTACTGATTTGATGTGACCATGTACATCACCTGAATTATTTATTTTCTCAGTGCTTCAGAAGGGGAATAAGTACATTATACTGAATTTTTTATAAAGTATTAGCTGTAGTTTATTATGACCCTGACCTTTCCATTGCATTATTATGTATACCTCAACCAGTCTTAGATTTGAACTGGCTACGAGAAGATTGTTGGCAGCATTTTGCTAAGGAAGCCTTGTGACTGGTTACGTTCTGTGTGTATTTGCACTAGCTATCCACACAGAACAACAGTGCATTTTCTTTCTTTGCAATGCCATCCTATTGTTGTCAATAGTCTATAAATCACACAACCATGTCTTTGCTGTAGCACTAATGCACTGCTAGGCAATCGCCTTAACCCGCATTATCCTTTTGATAAATAAAAAGCAAATTCTGCAGTCAGCAGATCCATTGGAATCTGAACAAAGTAAAATTAATGCTTTAGGAGGAAGCCCTTAGTTAGAACTAGTATTTCACAGACTATAAATTCATGAATGTTAGACAATGCACAGAGAAAAAATGTAAATGACTGTCCTCATTGATTGCTGTCTCTGCTCCAAACTTACTCCGTGATACGGATGAACCCAACCTTCCATTTGTGTGAACCTACATTGTTTCAAAGTACCATGTGATTCGTTGGAGCCCCAATGCACAGTAATATTTTGCACCTTCCTTAATTAACAGTGGCCGAGAATAGTGCAGGTTGCATCTGACCAATATTAATTTAAAAATCAAATGTTTGAAAATAAAATTCTGTATGTCACAGGATACATTTTAAGTACCTTTTACTCTGATCTTAAAACTTAAGTAAATTTGTTTTTTTTTTGGTTAGCACGAGGCAAAATTAATTGCATTTTTGAATTGTGATTACTGAATTAGGTAGCCAATAGGGATTTCAAGAAATAAAACAGAGAATGTTGAAAAAACCCAGCAGGTCCAGCAGTGTCTGTATGGAGAGAAAACAGAGTCAATCCCTCAAGCTTATTTGACCCTCCATGGTAAAAGACTCACTATCCTATCCCCTAAGTCTTAGTGCAGGCAAATTTATTTTTCTGTATGCTGGTTATGTTGAATGTGATGTGTCACAGTGGGTTGCATGGTGAGAATCTAGAAATAAATCACTTTTGCAGGTCTCAGATGAACGTAGCTAATTTAGTACTTGACTATTGATCTTTTGCATATCATCATGCCCTTGAGCAGACAGGTTAGTTTTCAGATCAATGGGCCATTTCCTGGGAGAGATGAGAAGATGGGATTACGTGATACCAACGCAATATTTGGAGTTAGACTGCTACATCTTGAAATTGATAGAGCAGTAGAAACCATGTAAGAAATCTATATGAGACTGTAAGAGAAACTTGTTATTTCACAGGAATAGAAAACAGTTGAGCTCTATGCTTATAAGGCACATACATATACAGGCCAAGTTCTAAGGACTTGGCATTTATCATCACAGTTCAGAGATAACTGTAAAGGAAATTGTTAACTCGTTAATTTAACATTAATGTCCTAAGTGCCTTTAAAAACATTTAGGAGCTAGAGTGAAAAACCCTTATTGTGGTAAATCTGTAATTGATTAATAATCAACTCTTGGAAAAACTTTCCTGTCTGCTACTTTTCAATTATCAGTGCCTGACCTCAAACCACTCAGAAACAAATGGGTTCACTTCCTCCAGTAGTCAATCATCAATTCTTGTGGACCTGTATTGAAATGATTTACAGAAGTTAACGATGTTCAGAATCACTTTCCCTGGCATTAAGAGAAAGCACTCCCTCAACTTCCAGGCACATCTTAAAATTAAGACTCTGTTGCAAAACTACTAAATACAGGGTACAATGCTCCCCTTATAGAATTACGGAATAATACATGCTAACCGTTGGTACACTTGGTATATGTCAGTAAGGGTCTAAAATATAGCCATGAATGACAGTGGACTCTATGAAGTCCTATTCGATTAGATAGCTGTTTAATGACCTGGCAGGCAATAAAATAAAATACATAAAAGGATTTTTCTGCATCTTTGAAGACTCATCATCATAGTCCTCCTGTAAAAATTGTCTCCAGTTAGTAATTTAGCTCCAGCTGCTCTTTGTCAATACCTCAAATGTGTAATCACTAGAAAACAAGTTCACCTATCTTTTCTGTACCCTGATAAGAGCATTGACTCTGCAATGACATTGTTTGTGACTGTGACTAATGTAACCTGTCCTGCAACACAGCTGACCACATCATCCTCAACCAACATCTATCCCCTCTTCAATTGTACTACTAACTCGTCTAAGTTCCACTCCTGTGGCCTGAATGAAGCTAGTACAGGTTGGCACTGTGACACAGTGGTTAGCACTGCTTCCTCTGGGACCCAGGTTCATTTCCTGCCTTGGGTGCTTCAGGATGTTTAGTTTGCACATCAATAACTGATTCTGTTTCCCAATGGTTCCATTTTTTTACGTCGTTATTTTCCTCATTTACATGCTGTCATTTGGCTGATGCTGTGTTCTCCATCTGTTGAGCTGATATCAAGTAATGATTTTCTTTCATATCCCTGCTGAAAGCAGAACCTGTTTTGCTGTGATCCAGTTCCATGGACCTCAATAATTCACTGATACTTTGCCCAATTAGTTAATCTTGACAGGGAATGCCAAGAAGCTATCAGGATCTCAAGGTAGCATGATCCTATCTTTATCCAACATTCAAATACATGTGTTCTCTTTTCTAGTAAAGAGTGCTGTATGGTCATTGCAACCTTGGTCCATGCATGGACAAAAGAGCTGAATACCAGTGGTGAGGTCAGAATGACTGCCTTTGCCATCAAGGCAGCATTTGAGCAAGTGTAGTTTCAAGGAGCCCACATAAAACTGAAATCAATGGAAATCAGGGAGAAGTCTGCCTGAAGACTGGTTGAAGTCTGCCTAGACCAATTGGCTGCAGTTGTTGGTGACCAATCTCAGTCCCAGGACATTGCTACAGCAGTTCCTCAGGGTAATATTCTGGACCCAATTATCCTCAGATGCTTTATCAATGACCTTCCTTCCAACATCAGGTTAGAGGTAGAAATATCCCCTACTGATTGCACAATATTCAGTATCACTCGTGACTTCTCAGATACTGAAGCAATCAGTATCCATATGCAGCAAGGTCTCGACAAAATTCAGGCTTGGGCTGATAAGTGGCAGTTGCATTTGTGCCACGCAAGTGCCATGAAATGACCATCTCCAACAAGAGAGAATACAACCATCTCCTTGGATTTCAGTGGCATTACCGTTGCTGTAAATGCAGCTATTAGTATCCTGGAGATTACCGTTGACCTGAAGAGGACTAGCCATTTCAATACAATGCCTACAAGAGCAGATGAGAGGCTGGAAATTCCATGGCAATTAATTCATGTCTTGACCCTCCAAAACCTAATTCCCATCTACAAGGTACAAGTGAGGAGTTTGATGGAATACCCTGCATTTGTCTGGATGAGTGCAGTTTCAATAACACTCGAGATGGTTTACAACATCTAAGACAAAGCAGCCCACATGACTATCACCCCATCCATCACCTTCAACATTCATTCCTTCTACCACTGATACACTGTGGCAGCAACAAGTACTATCAACACAGTGCACTCACCAATGCTTCTTCAACTGCACCATCCAAACACAGGAGCATGTCTTGGTCTTTCAGCCTGTTGAGCATGTTCCACCATTTAATTAGATCATCTACATTAATAGCTCTTTCCTGTGCTATCCTCATATTCCTTGATGTCTTTGGTTTCCAGAAATGTATAGATTGCTGTTTTGACCACGTGACCTCTACCACTTAGGGGAAGGATAGCAGGTTTGTGGGAACATCACCTCCTGCAAGCTGCCTTCCAAGTCACTCACCACCCTGACTTGGAATAAATGTACCATTCCTTCACTATCGCTAAGCCAAAATCCTGAAACTCCCATTCTAACAGCGCTGTGACGCCAGATGGACTGCAGTAACTATGGTATCTCTACTACTTTGTACTTGAGATCAATTAGCTTAACACAAGAAAAGAACTAAGAACTTCTTGGTACCTATTAACTCCGAGGTGATGTATATTCCTATGAATAATTTGAAGGACGTGCTTTTTCATCAAGAATGTAACTATATCCCTGTTGTAAAAATAGACTCAAGACTAGAGTCATTCAAGATAGTAACAATGTAATCTGGTCATTTTGACAACAATGGTTTGTAAAGCAGTTCCAAAGATTGCAGCATCAAACTTTCAGCCTCGCAAAAAAAAAGTCGTGGGTGATATTTAATACCCTGTCTTGTGGCAAGTTTGGTGATGGAATGTGGCGTTTAATTGGGCAGGTGCGTGGTGGCTGGGGACTCTACTACTTCCCAGCCTCCTCCAAATTAAGTCAGTGATGGGAATGCCCACTGAAGGGTATCACCCCGCCTCCACAAATATTAACCCAGCAGTGGGTGGGGCTTGCCAATGTGGGAAGAACAATAAGTACTTCCTGTTGGGTTGAAAGCCACTGTAAGCACTGGTATGTACATATGATGGCAACAGTCTGAATTTATAGGCCAACAAGTTGAGCTATCATGACCGCAGTCTGGATTTTAACTTTCTCCATTGCTGTATGTGGAAGTACTATGAACTGTGAAAGGTTACCCGATGCATTCTGGAAGGATCCTGACACAAATTCATGGCTATGGTCTCCTTCAAGCTATTCGCCATCAGTCACTTGGTGCCCAACTGAGGAAGCCAGCATATGGAAGAGCAGGGGCTGCTGAGTTCCACACCCTTGCTATTACAGCTCCCCAAACCCCCCGCACACGTGTGCCACCCCTCACCGCCGCCCACAACCACCACCACCATCACCGCCACTGATGGCAATGACATGTGGCCTTGAGTGAGTGCAGTACCATCAGCAACCATCACGCCCTCATTTGTTTCACTGTTCAGTAGAACTCCCAGTCTCTGACTCTTGAATCTGGTGGAAGGTCTTTGCTATTCAGATAAGTACCGGAGCAGCATTTGATTTGGTGGGTCTTCCCTAGAAGAGGCAATGTGGGCTCTTTCCAGCTGGCAGGTGAGACCCCCATTGCCTCAAATAAATACCACCCCCTGCATTTTTCATTGCTTTTCATTACTAAAACTAAGATAAACTTTCATCGTGTGAAAGGAATATTTAAAATTCTGCAAAATTACAATTTATTAACTTTGAGTTTCATTATCTACAAGTGACATAAGAAAAAATAATCATCATAAGGTAAAAAGGTCATCAAATAATCTGAAAAGTAATAGAATCTGAAATAATAATCTGAAATAGTAATCTTTTTGATTAAAAAGGCTCTGCCTGAGTATCTTTAACAAAGCAGAATTAGTTAAACCTTGCTATTCTGAGCAAATAGACAAGATTCACTGTCTGTTAATCACCAACTAAAAGCACTTGTTGGCGGGTGTTGTGCTTTAGTCACATTAGGCAGTCCGTTAGAGATTGCAATTAATCAAGAGGCACTGAATTTAAGCATCAGTATACAACTGCAGAGTGAAGTACAAGTGCAAGGCTAGACTATTAAACCCCTCAATATATCCTGGTCTTGGAAAAGGCAAAACACAAAATGGATTGCTTCACAAAGCCCGACTCAGCTGTTCAGAACAATGTTTGGGAGTAGGGTCCTTTATTGTATTTCTGGGAGTAGTTGGTACGTAGCACAGAAGAACTGAGGGGGTAAGATGGGGAATATTAAATTTCTATTTTAGAAGTCAACAGGTTCCCGCTTCAAGGGTTCCCACTGCCACTGCTTCGAGGTGACATCTCAACAACGCTAGTAAGCAGCTGGAGCACAGATTGCTGTATGATCCTGCAAGCTGTTTTAAGCACTGGTATCATCATTCGTGATGGCAGAATTCTGAATTTCCATGCCAACAAGCAAAGCTATCAAGTCCTCAGTCTGAATTTCTACTGCAGCACTCCCTCATGCAACCATGAACAGTGAACTGAGAGATGTTACAGACAAGTACATTCATGGCTATGGTTTCTTCACAGCTATTGACAGTGGTGTGCTTGTCTTGCTCTGAGTTTGCAGGTCTGGTTGCAAGAAGTTATAGGATTGTGATCACCTCTTTGTGACATACTTGAATTTCCAAAGGGCATTCAGTAAGGTACCATACAGGTGGCACAGCAGCTGGCACTGCTGCCTCACAGTGCCAGGGACCAGGGTTCAATTCTAGCCTTGGGTGACTGTCTCTGTGGAGTTTGCACAATTTCCCCATGTCGGCGTGGTCGTTCTCCAGGTGCTCCAGTTTCCTCCCACAGCCCAGAGACGTAGGGGTGAGGTTGATTGGCCATGCTAAATTGCCCCTTAGTGTCCCAAGATGCATAGGTTAGGAGATTAGTAATGTAAATACCTGGGGTTACGGGGATAGGGTCTGGATGGGATTGTTGTCATTAGCTTGATGGGCTGACTAGCCTCCAGTACTGCAAAGATTCTATGATTCTATGAAAAATGCACACAGCTCCTGGCTTGGAAAGGATAGCTGACTCATAAGATCAGGAAATAGAATCGGTATGCTTAGCGATAAGGAATAACGTGGATCAAAAAACATGGGTGGGAATAGATTATCGGCATGCTATTAGTGGTAATAACATTAGGCAGAACATTAAGCAAAAAATTAATTGGCGCTTTTAACAAAGGAGATATAATATTTGTGGGGCTTTTAATCTTTATATGGATGGGCCTTTTCAAATTGATAAAATTAATCTTGAAGATAAGTTTGTAGAATGTTTCTGTGACAGTTTCCTGGAGCAATACACTATAATTTTTAAAAATTCCTGAGATTCTATAATGATCCCACTGGACTTGAAGTTAGGAAATATAATAGTGCTGTTCAAGAAAGCTGGAAACTATTATAAGGGAATGTAGAAATGCACATGGAAAATCATGCTTTTATCAGGCAAAATCAACATGCTTCTATGAAAGGAAAATTTATTTCACAAATTTATTGGAGTTTTTGATGTAACCATCAAGGAGAACCCGTTGATGTAGTATACATGAATTTCCAAAGGGCATTCAATAGGGTGCCACATTAGGTTGTTACACACAAGAGTGCTCATGCAGCTGGGGGTAATATTTTAGCATGAGGATTGATTAATAGACAGGAAACAAGAGGAGGATAAACAGGGCATTTTCAAGTCAGCAGGCTGTGACTACTGGAGTGCCCCAAGGATCAGTACTGGGACCCCAGCTAGTTTTAACCAAATATGGACAAAGTTATTGGAACGGAAAGCTGACAAGTGTACAGCTACAGATGGTAATGGACTTCATTCAAAGATCTTAAAGGAAATGGCTGCTGATTTAGTAAATTTCGTTAATTTTCCAAAATTCACTAGAACCTGGAAAGGTCCCTTCAGATTTGAAAATAAATGTAACTGCTTTATTCAAGAGAGGGAGACAGAATGCCAGTTCAGGTCAGTTGGCCTAATACTGTCATAGGAACAATGCTAGAATCTTATTAAGGAGGGTATAGAGCACTTAGAATATTTTAATGCAATCAAGCAAAGTCAACATAGTTTTGTGAAAGAGAAATCAGATTTGACTAATAGAGTTCTTTGAAGAGGTAACAAGCAAGGATAACAAGCTGAACCTAGTGGAATGTCACAAGGATCCATGTTGGACCCTCAACTATTTACAGTTTATATCAATGACATAGATGAAAGGAGGAATTTTTAAAATATTCTTTCATGGGATGTGGGCATTGCTGGAATGGCCAGCATTTGTTGCCTATCCCTAATTGCCCTTAAACTGAATGACAATTTCAGAAAGCATTTAAGAATCCACCACATTGCTATAGTTCTGAAGGAGGACGTAGACCCAATCAGGCAAGGATGGCAGATTTCCTTCCCTTGAGAATGTTAATGAACTGGATTGGTTTTTACAACAATCGACAATAGTTGCATCATCACCATTGTGGAGACTAGTATTGTACTCCAGATTTTATTAATTGGATAGAAATTCCACCAGCTGCCATTGTGAGATTTGAACCTATGTCTTGAGGGCCTCTGGATTTTTAAAAAATTAATTCATGGGGTGCGGGTGTCACAGAATAAATCAGCATTTATTGTCCATCACTAAAGATTGCCAGTACCACTAATCCACAATCTCCCCCAATGAATCAACTGATGACAGAATGGTAGGAAAGGTACCAGGTTGTGAAGAGGATCTTAGGATATTAGAATTTAAATGTCTAATCAGGTCAAAGGGCAGGATGGCGCAAGGGCAAAAATACATGAGTGAATCATCTAAATAGATGAGAAAAGATGTGAGGAGGCTCGAATGAAGCATTAACATTGGCATGCACTATTTGGGCTGAATGGCCTGCTTCTGTGTAGTATACCCGATGTAATACCTAAGTCCACCCAAAACATCTGAGGCTTTGGTATTTGAAAGAACCAATTCTGTGAATATCCTTCAAACTTAAATATTACTTCTCACTTGAGGCAAGTTTCTCTACATCAGGAGCCATCCAAATAATTAACAGAATTGTGACTTCATCAACTTTTTAGTTAGGTGAGTTTTGTTTAATTAATTGCAATAATAGAGAATTCTTTACCCGGAGTGTTTAGAATATGGATACTGCGAGGAGTAGTTGAGGTGAATGGCATGGAGAGGTTAGGGTGGCCTGGTTCTCTGCTGTAAATACCAGTAGCAAAGTCTATTGAAAATAGAACAAGAACTGTCACAAGAGGACCGAGTTTAGGTGGTGTTACAGATTCTGAGAGCAAGTGTTTCAGTTGGTGGAGCTCAGATTGCAGTTTATATAGGTCAGTTGAATGATTACATGTAATGGCCCAATTAAGGCTTGAGTCACTGTGAGATGGTAGTCTGAAATCGATATTACCTGGAGACTTAAGAACATATCTTCCATATCAGGAAATTGTGTGCTTTGAACCCATGATTTCCCAGTCATAATGGATGGAACAAGAGTTGAGCACCAACACTGAGATTTTCTTTGATCTTTGTGTCAGTCAACCAGTTCTCATTATTAAATGGAATTTTAGACAATGTATGATTGAAAGGTTGTGACTGGAACATTTAATCTATACACATGGCAGCATGTATATAAGTACAGTAGATTACATTACTTACATAAAGGACCATTGGAAGGAAAATGTGAAGTAATCCATCAAGACATAGAACCTTACAGTGCAGAAAGAGGCCCTTCGGCCCATCGAGTCTGCACCGAACACAATCCCACCCAGGCCCTACGCCCATATCTCTACATATTATACCCACTAATCCCTCTAACCTACACATCCCTGGACACTAAGGGGCAATTTCTTAGCATGGCCAATCAACCTAACCCGCACATCTTTGGACTGTGGGAGGAAACCCACACAGACACGAGGCGAATGTGCAAGCTCCACACAGATAGTGACCCGAGCTGAGAATTGAACCCAGGACCCTGGAGCTGCGAAGCAGCAGTGCTAACCACTGTGCTACCGTGCCGCCCCATCAAGTCCATTCCATCTAATGTGCAGTTGGGTTACCACAGGTTACACCAAATGTATTTAATCTCCAGAGAGAGGTTAATACCCAGAATTAAAATTACAGGAAGTGAAAATCCTTTTGTCATTTACCAAGATAATTCCCCAGAACTCCAAGGCATTAACATAGCATTATGGCTGACATCATTCAATATAGACAATAAATTGTTTAGTTCCTGATAGGTGCAAAGAATGTAATAGGTTAGGCTCTCAACAAAATTGCATTTCGTATATGATGGTTCTGTGAGCACTTGACCATCCATTATCACTATTTAGCCTAGATTGCTACCAGATATTCATCCAACGTCTTTTTTTCAATGAGTCAAAATGACATTTTTTTTTACCCTGGATCTCCAACATCCTTATACAATCCTTGTTATCCAAATTATGATGGTCTTTCATCCTTGGGGCCAGATTCCAGGCTCAACTGCTGAATGGATGAGGATCATATGAATAAAAACATCAGAGAAAGAATTTTTGAGTCTCAAAATTCTTGGAGAGCTTTTGGAAAATGGCAGTGCAGACAACATATCCTATGGTTCCCAACAATTGTTGAGGATGTAAAGGGACAGGGCTCTGTTCAATAGAGGTCATAAAACCTGACGACAAAGATATTGATTCTGAAGTTAAATGCATATCCAATTGCACTTCAATTAGAGGCCAGGGAATTAGTGCCCAACTCTGTACTTGTCTGAACATATCAGCAGTTTCTTATTACACCACCATAAAGACAAAGAGAACAAAGGAGAGTACAGCATAGGAATCAGTCCCTCTGCCCACCAGGTCTGTGCTGACACAGATGCCTCTCTAATCTAATACTTTCTTGTCTCCCTTCCCTGCATATTCATGTATCAATCCAGATGCGTCTGGAATGTTGTTATAGAAGCTATTTCCACCACCACCTCCAGCAGCGCATTCTGGACATTCACCACCCTTTGAAAAACTTACCCCTGACATCTCTTTTCAACTTTTCCCCTCTCACTCTCAACCTATGCCCCTGAGTAATTGACCCTTCAACCCTGGGAAAAAGACTATCCACTCTATCCAAGACTGTCATAATATTGTAAACCTCTATCAAGTCCCCCCTCATTCTCCTCAAAAATAATCGAAGTTTGTTCAACCTTTCTTCATAATCCATATCCCCCAAACCAGGCAATGTCTTGGTAAATCTCTTCTGCACCCTTTCCAATGTATCAATATCCTTCTGGTAGTGTGGTGACCAGTTTTACACACTATTCTAAATGTGGCCTAACCAAAGTCTTATACAGCTCCTATACTCAATGCCCCAACAGATGAAGGCCAGCATGCCATACGTCTTCTTGACCACCTTGTCCACCTGAGTTGCCACCTTCAGGGAACTGTGGATCTGCACACCTAGATCCTCTAATAATATGCTAATATTTCTAAGGGCTCTACCATTTACTGTAGGAGATCTTCCAAATCACATCACCTCACATTTGTCCGGGTTAAATTTCATCTGCCATCTTTCGACCCCAGTCTCCAGCCAATTTATATCCCTCTGTATCGTCTGACAATCCTCCTCACCATCTACTACTCACCCAAATTTTTGTATCATCTGCAAATTTACTAATCAGACCACCTACATTTTCCTCCAAATCATTTATATATATTACAAACAAGAGAAGCTCCAACACTGATCCTTGTGGAACACTGCTTGTCACAGACTTCCGGTTAGAAAAGTACCCTTCCAATGCTACTTTCTGCTTCCTTCTCCCAAGCCAGTTTTGTATCCATCTTACCAGTTCACCTCAGATCCCATATGACTTCACCTTTTATATCAGCCTGCCATGAGGAACCTTATCAAAAGTTTTACTGAAGTCCATGTATACAATATCCATTGCCTGGTCAATTTTTCCTGTCACTTCCTCAAAGAACTCCATCAAGTTTTTGAGACACGACTTCCTCTTCACAAAACCATGCTGCCTAACACTAATAAGTCTATTCTGTTCCAGATGTGAGTACACTCTTTCCCTAAGAATCTTCTCCAATAATTTCCCCACCATTGATGTAAAGTTCACGGGCCTTAATTTCCCAGATTGTCACTTCTGCCCTTCTTAAACAGAGGAATAATGTTAGCTGCTTTCCAATTCTCTGATACCTCGTCCATAAGTAAAGAGGATGCAAAGATTTTGGCCAAGGCCTCAGCAATTTCTTCCCTGGCTCCTCTCTATTCTGGGATAGACCCTATCTGGCCCTGGGTCCTTGTCCACCTTGATGTTTTTTCAAAACTTCCAATACCACCTCCCTTTTTATCTCAACATGTCCTAGAATGTCAACATCCTCCTTTCTACACTCACCATCCACCACATCCTTCACCTTTGTGAATACTGATACAAAGTACTTGTTAAGGACCTCACCCACCTCAACTGGCTCCACACACAAATCCCCTTCACTGTCCTTGAGTGGACCTACCCTCTCTTTAGCTATCCTCTTCCTCCTTATAAATGCATAAAAAGCCTTGGGATTTTCCTTAATCCTGCCTGTCAAGAACGTTTCATGGCCCCTTTTTGCCCTCCTAAGTCCCTGTTTAAGCTCTTTTGTTCTATCTTTGTATTCCTCAAGAGCCTTATCCATTTTCAATTTCCTGAAATTCATGTATTCTTCCTTTTTCACTAAGCTCACAATCTCTCTTGTCATCCAGGGTTCCCAAATCTTGCCATCTTTATCCTTCATTTTTACAGGGACATACTTGTCCTGAAATGTTAACAACTGACTTTTAAAAGACTCCCACGTATCAGGTGTGGAATTACCCTCGAACAGATGTTCCATTCAATGTTCCCTAGCTCCTGCTTAATACTGTTGTAGCTAGCCTTACCCCAGTTTAATACTTTCACTCTGGGACTATTTCTATAATTTTCTACAAGTATCTTGAAACTTATGGAATTATTCCCAAAATAATCCCCCACTGAGACATCAATCACCTGTCCAGGCTCGTTTCCAGAACCAGGTCTCAGATAGCCCCTTCCGAATTGGACTACCTACATATCGCATCAAAAAGCATTCTTGGACACACTGAACAAACTCTGCCCCGTCCAAGCCCCTGGCACTAAAGGAATCCCAGCCTATTTTGGGGAAGTTAAAATCGCCCAACACAACAACCCTGTTGTTTTTACATCTTCCCAACATCTGCTGATAAATCAGTTCCTGCACTTCACGCTGGCTGATGGGAGATCCCAACAGTGTGATTAAATTGCTCCTGTTCCTGAGTTCTACCCATATGCCTTACTGTGTGATCCTACCAAGGTGTCCTTCCTCTGACATTCTGCTAATCAGTAAAATAACACCCCAGCCTCTTTCGTCACTCTATCTTGCCTGAACCATCTAAATCCTGGAATGATAAGCTGCTAGCCCTACCCGTCTTTCACCCAAGACTTTATAACTGCCACAATGTGACAGTTCCATGTAGTGATCAAAGCTTTAGGTTCATCCACCTTACCTGTCATGTTCCTTGCATTAAAGCAAACACAGCTCAGGCCATCTGTCCTATCATGTTTAGTACACTCTCCCTGTGCTTTATTTCTTTTAGCCTCATTGGACCAATTCACTGAGTTCTTCACAGTCTCTGTACTGTGGCCTTTTTTGATTCTTCTCTTTTGCTTCCCAGCCTGCATTTTTTCCCTTACTGCCTTGTGTTTCTGTCCCCACCTTACTTCCCTCTGACTTCCTTCATCGGTTCCTGTCCCCCTGCTATATTAGTTTAATCCATTCGCAGTAGTACTAGCAAACACTTCCCCTAGGACATAGCTTCCTGTCCTGCCCAGGGTCAGATCCTCTGATTTGTACTGGTCCCACTTATCCCAGAACTGATTCTAATGTCCCAGGAATTCGAAATCCTCCCTCTTGCACTATCTGTATTCATCTTAGCTATCCTGGCATTCCTACTCTGACATGGCACTGGTTACTACCTTTGAGGTCCTACTTTTTGGCTTAACTCCTAACTCCCTAAATTCACCTCATCCTATTTTTTTACCTATATCGTTGGTGTCTATATGCACCACAACAGCTGGCTGTTCACCTTTTCATTGACCCTTGTACCAGGGAGGCAACATACCATCCTGGAGTCTCATTTGCATCCACAGAAACCCCCGTTTGTTCCCCTTATAATTGAATCCCCTATCATTATAGCTCTGCCACTCTTTTTCCTACCTTCCTGTGCAGCAAAGCCCGCCACGGCATCATGAACCTGGCTTTTGCACCTTCCCCTGGTGAGTCATCTCTCCCAACAGTATCCATAATGGTATATCTGTTTTGGAGGGAGATGACACAGGGGACCCCTGCAGTGCCTCCCTACTCTTCCTCTGTCTGGTGGTCACCCATTCCCTATCCCCCTTAGTAATTTTTAATCTGTGGTGTGACTAGTTCACTGAACATGCTATGCATGACTTCTTCAGCATTGTGGATGCTGCAAAGTGAATCCATCCACAGCTCCAGAGCCGTCAGGAACTGTAGTTGGACACACTTCTTGCACATGAAGGAGCCAGAGAAGGTTTAAATTTAAAATTTACATATTGTAAAATTACACTTAGCACATCAGATGTACAAGTTTCAAGTATCATTTCAAACATTATGCAAGTTCAAAGGTATCCCAATGCAGTCTAATTTTTTTATAGTGTATTTACAAGCTCTCCTCATTGCACAAGAGGCGTATGACATGGGCCTGGGATCTCCTGCCATGACTGAACCTTTAAGTTAACTTACAATGACAACAACAACAACGCCAAGAGGAAAGAGAAGAGAAGAGAAAAGAAAATCTATTCGGCTCCAAATTTCCGATACCCTCACTGTAGCTGAATCTCACTGTAGCTGAATCTCACTCCAGCTGCAGTCTCTCTCTCTTCCACAGGCATAGTCTGTTTCCCACTAGCGTGCACAAGCTCACTGGTCGGAATTAAGAATTAAACAGTAGAAGCTATCTTGAAACCTATCATCACCCAATGAAGCTTTTGTTTGATTTTGACGACTCCTTGCCCGTATACTTGGGTTACATTCTTCAAATTGCCAAAACAGATGAACAACGAGTTTCCAAAGAAAGCTGATACATGCAGCATAATTATTGCTGATTTTTTTTTTAACCGATTGTAGGAACAGTTGCAATCATCTAAAGGTAATGAGATATCCAGTAAGATGATAGAAGCAGAACCTGCCTTTGGACCAGATTGATTCCCTTTTTTTCATTTAGAGCCTAATTGCAGACTTACTAGCAAATAAAGTGTTCCTCATTTTAAAGAACAGATTCAGCTGTAGTGATTTATAAATTGGCAATCAGATGCAAAGGATAAAAGCAAAAATTGATCTGCTTCATTTACTATTATTCAAAATAATCTACTTTACAAAAGAAAGACTGTCATAAATTTACATTGACTTTAAAAGGCTTCCCTTCTCTGCTGGCTGGACTTAATGAATGAGCGTGGAGCAGCTTGGTTTATGTCCCAGCATAAATGTCAATAGTTCATTATTAGAAATCAGTACTGAATGTGTGATCTCTTAAGATCAATATTCAGTGATGGACCTATGGGAGAAATTATTGCTCTCAGGCTACATTTCTGTGTTGTAGGAGGCAACAACAGTTTGGTGCAGGCTTGGAGGGCCGAAGGGCCTGTTCCTGTGCTGTAATTTTCTTTGTTCTTTATTCTTTGAGGCTGTTAGGGGATATGGGATAAGCAAGTGGGCAAAGATCATGAAGTAGAATATGGGAACATGTGAAATTGCCCATTTTGGCAGGAAGAATAAAAAAGAAGCATATTATCTAAATAGTGAGTGATTGCAGAGCTTTGAGATTCAGTGGGATTTAGGTGTCCTAGAGCATGAATCCCAAAAGACCTAGTATGCAGGCTGTGATAACCCTCACAAGGCCCATGGGGAATCTCTGATTGATTTCCCTGTGGAGCTAATTGAGAATGAGTTCCCCTGGTAACAGGCAGTGGCCTTCCCAGCTGAAGCTCATAAGGCAGACCCAGGACTGGACCTGCTGAACTGTAATCATGTGTGTGTACCATGGTAATGGTTTTACTTTGCATTCTGTAATGAACTATGTTCCTTGCCATTTGGGTTTCCTAAGTCATTGCACAAGCATGGCAAATAATTGGGAAAGCTAATAGAATGTTATCATGTATTGCAAGTAGAACTGAACACAAAAGTCGGGAGGTTATGTTTCAGTTGTACAGGACACTGGTGTGATCAAATCTGGACTCCTGTATACCTTATTGGTCTCCTTGTATAAGGAAGGACATAAATGCATTAGAAGCAGTTCAGAGGAGGTTCACCAGACTAATATATGGAATGGGTAAGTTATCTTATGAGGAAAGATTAATCAGACTAGGCTCATATTGCTAGGGTTTAGAAAAATAAGATGTGACTTGATTGAAACATACATGATCCTGAGTGGTCTTGACAGGATGAATATAGAGAGGATGTTTCCTCTTGTGGGAGAATCTCAAACTAGAGATCACTATTTAAAAATGAGGGGTTACCCATTTAAGATTGAGATGTGAAGAAATCTTTTCTTTCAGGGTTGAACTCCCTTTCTTGGAATATTTTTTGAAGGCAGAAGTTGAAAGATTCCTGATTTTAAAAAGGGGGTGAAAGGTTGCTGGGGGTAAGCGAGAGGTTACAATCAGATCAGCCATCATCTTATTGAATGGTGGAAAAGTTTCAAATGGGCTGAGTGGCCTACTCCTGCTCATAGCTCATGTGTTTATTTGAAAATGCATTTCTTGCCGTGCCATACTGAGACATATACACTGTTATGATCTTGAGCTGGATACTTGTTCTTTATGAGATGAACATCAGAAAAGGGCTGTGGCAGCTTTCTGTGCTCTTGAACTACTGCAGCAGAACCATCACACTCTGCATCAGTTGAAACCTGCAGTTTGATGATGCTTACAGAATCTTTCTCCTCCCTGTGGAGCCTTCTCTCATTTAGTGCCATTACTCTGAACTTGTTATAGTTGGTTTCCGCAGAACCTTGTTGTTACACCATCTAAAATACAAAAAGCATTCGACAGCCTCTGTGTGTTGCTATGCAACAGATTACATAGAAGGTGACACTGATGCTACATGGGCCTTTTTCTTTCCAAAAACAATTTATTCAGTGCAGTTTTCAGCAACTTGAGATCTGTGTCATATTGTTGGAAATTGGTCAAAATCTAAAGGCAAATGCCTCTCTCTGATATTTATTAAGGATTGTAAATGAAATAATCTGGATGTCTATCATTTGCACATTTTCAAACCATTTTTCCAATGTTAACTGATGATACAAAATGCTTTCAACTGAGAGAATAATGAAGGCATTACAAGTCCATATGAGATTTTACAAGATCAGTGATGGTTGGACCATATCTAACTGACTTGTTCCAATTGGATTCCCTTTCAGAAGTAACTAGGGGTGATTCTCCCAGCCTGCTGTGCAGCTTTTGTAGCACAGTGGGCTGTGAGACTCAAGCAGAGGCTGTTTCTTTGGTTACTAGCTACACACCATGGCCTCTGTGCATCTCCAGCAGCCAGATTTCCTGTGCCTTCAGTTCCACGCTAATTTCTTGTGCGAAGCCACATAATTTATTTAAATGGACCTTTGAATCTACTTTTAATACCATTAGGGGACCTGGGACTTAGATCTCTGGGCCTGTTAGCCATACTCTCTGGTTCAGTCTAGCAGGGTTTCGTATAGCTCCCCGTGTTCAGGGAGCTGGCAGCCTGACCCCGCTTGTGTGAAGGGGCCATCGTGGCCATCTAGAGGGTTGGGGCCTGGGAGTGGTCCCCCTGGGCATTGCCACTCTGGGCCCCCTGGTACTGCCCGAGGGGCAAAGTGCCAATGCCCAGGGGCATGTTAATACTGCCCACTGGGCAGTGCCAAGGGGTGGGCCTAATGAGGTAAGGGCTAATTGCGGGTTCTCTGGGAGGAATGATTGGTGTGGGTAGGTATGCCTGCTGCAACTCTGCATTTAGGCTGAGTGACAGAGGGGGGAAGAGGCCAGTGATTGGAGCTGGCCACCAGGATGGGGGGGGGTCAGCCTGCTGGGGACTCAGGGCTGCAGGGAGATCATTGGGGCTCTCGGTGGGAGGCAAGGGGGAGATCAGGGCTGCGGGGATTGGGTGATCAATGAGGACCATTGGGGAAGAGGATTCAAAGCTGGCCCAGATATGTTGGGGGGGCCAACTGTCGGGCCACTGGGGGAGGGAGTGCCACATGGACGGCAATTCAGGGGTCGCAGGACTGCCCAGCGATTGAGTTGGCTAGCAATCAGGAGGGCAGCAGTGCGGGACTATTGTGCATGTGCCAATCTCAGCGCTGACAGCATGCGTAGTGGCACACTCAGCGCTGTGCTGCCGGCCTCTCCAGTGGTAATAGGCCTCACTCACTGATTTTTGGACTGATTTATGCAAGTGCCCTCCGCAGTGCACAGAGTGTGGGAGATTCACTTTGAAGGTCCAGTGGGATTTACAGTTTTTACATGAATTTGACACTTAGAATTTTTTTGGGAGAATCACCCCCACTGTTTGTCTCAAATTTTCTATGCGAGTGCACGTGTGTATTTGTCTCTGTGCCTGGAGACTTGAGAACTATTTTGCCAGTTGTTTGCAGTCACCAAAGATCTCCCCACCAGCGATACATATCATTAAACTGAAGCCATGCTGCCTGGGTGGATTGAAGGTCAAGAAAAGAAAGAATGGCTTGCATTTACATAGAACTTTTCATTATCCCAATCAGCTCACAGCACATTACAGTCAATGTGTTAACTGGATCCATTCTAATTGCTAAAGCTAAAATTAAGACCCAGCAGCTTTCTTTGCTGGATGGAGTTGATTGACTTACTTCACAGTCAATATTATTCCAACCACCCAGTGTCCCAGCTATCTCCATTAACAGTCTTTTATATAAAACAAACAACCAATTAAACTAAGTAGAATGAACTGAGAGAAAATCCCCATTTATGGGTCAATCGGCTGTTCAACAATGCAATTGCCACTAAACTTCACCAATGTCATTATTAAGAGATTGACACAATGAAATACTTTTTGAAATGTAGTCATGTTGTAATGTAGCAAAGGCAGAAGCCAATTTGTACTCAGCAAATGTGATAATGACCAGATGTTGCTTGAGGGATAAACATTGGCCAGTTAAGCCACGGCTGACACAAAAGGAAGAATGTCTGCCATTTTCCAAGTCTTGCCACTGTCATGCAACTTCAGAATGATTCTGTAGTTCTCATATCTTTACCACTGCCACATTAAATTTTCCCAGGAAACTCACACTGGCATTATCTCCCAATAGGAAGCTCATGACTCCTGCTCGCAAGTTGTGCAGAGTGGTCAATGTGAAGAGAAGTTGGGATCAACCAAAGTGGGCTATGTATGTTAAAGTCAATGACTATTTATTAACATAAACAGTACAGTAGGAGACCCTTTGGCCCATCTTTCCAGTGATGAAAGAGCTTTCCAGTTAGTTCCATTCACTTGCATTTTCTTGTTTTTTTTATCCTCTAAGTATATATCCCATTTCATTTGAAAGTGACCATTGATTCGGTTTCCACCACTCTTTAGAGAGTGAATTCCAGATAATTAGCAATTTGCTACATAAAAAACATATTTCCACTTCTTCCCACTGGTTCTTTTGCCTATTACTTTGAAGCTGTATTCATGTTTTCATTTGTTCATAGGATATAGACATAACTGGCAATGTTGTTATTAATTACCCGTGCCCGGTTGCCCTCAAGTTGTGGTGAACCACCTTTTTGAATCAGTGCATTCTTTGTGTTGTAGGTACACCCACAGTACTGTTAGGAAAGGAGTTCCAGTGACAGTGAACTTGTAGGTGGTGATATTCCCATGTCAGGATGGTGAGTGATGTGGAGGAAATTTGTTGATGGTGGTATTTCCATTCACCTGCTGCCCTGGTTCTTCTTGAGCACAAGGGTTTTGAAGATGCTCTCAGAGAAGCCTCAGCAAGTTGCTACAATGGAAACGGTTTCTCTTTATTTATTCAATTAAAATCTTTCATAATTTTAAACACCTCAATTCAATTTTCTGTTAACCTTCTCTGCTCCAAGGAGAGCAGTTCCAGCTTCACAGTTCCACATAACTGAGATCCCTCCTCCATGATACTAATCCAGTAAATCTCCACGCCCCCCACAAGGCTGCTAAAATACTTTATGTCATAATCACCTCCAAAACCCCATGCTATTAAGCTGCACTTCCCACCACCTCCAGTTTGTTTAATTTGTGGCCTTCCTTAGACCAAGCTGGGTGAAACTTTTACATAAGCTTCAGTTTTCCAAGACACTCCCACACTGAATCTTTAGACTTGGTGTAAGTACACCCACCAGCATGCAGCTTGCCAATACAAACTGGGCTCTTGATTACCTTTAGTCTACTCTGAAGCAGGTTTCTTGAAGATAAGACATTTTAATTCCTAATAGACGATTTTTTCATTTTTGTGTGATTTTTAATTACATTTTCTCTGCATTATTTGTTTTGCTGCATTGCCTGATGTTTTTGCAGTGTTGGAGGATTTTCCTCATGCTGTCATTGATTATTCTTGGTTGAGGCTAATCTTTTTAAATGACTCTACGAAAATATTAAGGATGAGTATTGCTTTGGGAATTCTGTAAATGCTCCATAATTTAAGTGATATACCAACAAATGCAGGTATATTTGTTGAAAATGTTTTGCCTGCATCTGTCACTACATGAACCCCATTAATCTCCCCCTGTGATACGTTATGGGAAATGTACCACTCTTAGGACCATAGAAACGGTACAGCACAGAAGAAGGCCATTCAGCCCATTTTGTCCATGTCAACCCAAGGACATCCAGGTAGAGTTTAGGGTGTCTGCCTCCACCACCAACACGTGCAGCAAGTTCCAGACACCCACCGCCCTTTGCATAAAAATGTTCTTCGTCAAGTCCCCTTTACACCTACTGCCACTTATCTTGAATCTATTTCCTCTGGTTCTCGAAATCTCCACCAAGGGAAGCAATTTTATCTTGTTCAGTCTACCTCTTCCCATCATAATTTTGTAAACCTCTATCAAGTTGCACCTCAATCTTCTTTGCTCCAAGGAAACTAACCCCAACCTATCCAATCTCTTTTCATAGCTACATTTTTCTAGCACTGGCAACAATCTTGTAACCCTCCTCTGTACAGTCTCCAGAGTAGTTACATCCTTCCTGTAATATGGCGACCAGAGTTACACATACTACTCCAGTTGTAACATCACCAGTGTTTTATACAATTCCAACATTACATCCTTACTTCTATATTCTATAATTCTGCCAATGAAACAGAGCATTCCATATGCGTTCTTTACAACTTCTCTAGTTGCTGCATTTAGGGACCTGTGTACACTAAGATCTCATTCACTATAAATGTTTGACCTCCCTGAATGCATTACCTCTCATTTCTCAATGTTAAAATCCATCTGTCACTTTATTGTCTACTCCACCAACCCATCAATATCATTTTGTAAAGTATAACTATCCTCTAAATTATCCACTACTTGGCCAATCTTTGCGTTGGCTGCAAATTTTCCAATCGTGCCCGTCCCTCCCCCCACTACATTCACATCCAAATCATGAACACAAACAGCAAGGGTCCCAACACCAAAATGTGTGGAATACACTTGAAACAACTTTCCATTCACAAGGGCATCCATCGACCATCACTCTTTGTTTCCTGTATTAAGCCAAATTTTGATCCAGTTCGCCACATTACCCTGTATCCCATGGGCTTTTTTTTGACGAAGCTGCCATGTGGGACCTTGTCAAGCGCTTTGCTAAACATCCACTGCACTACTTCATCAATCCTTTTTGTCACTTCCTCAAAGGTTTCAGTCAAGTTTGTGAGGCAAGGCCTTTCTTTAACTCTTTGGAATTGTTTATGTTGTTTTTCAATGACAGTGGGTGGGACTTTCCAGCCTCGCTTGCCCCAAAACTGGAAAATCCTGCCCGAGGTCAACAGTCCTTTCCATAGTCCAGCCCTCACCCACTCTAATTCCCGTGGTGGGTGGGATGGTATAACTCATCTCAGAGAGAGAGAGAATTAAACGCTGTGCCAGCTAGTTCCATGAGAGTTATATACAGTTCTCAGAAATACCATTTCTTACGCAGGGGTTTGTGAATGCTCCATCATCATCTATATTTAAAGTAAGGATAGACAGAATTTTGGTGTTTTAGAGAATCCAAGGATATGGGGAGCAGGGGTGAAAGTGGAGTTGAAGCCCAAGATCAGTTATTACCATACTGAATGGTGGAGTCATTCCTGCTTCTATTTCTTTTATTCCTGTGTGCACGACAATCTACAGACAATATCCCAAACAGGAACAACTCTGCTTATGGAAGGGAAGATTAGCGCAGCATGGAACTTCAATGTCACTGTATTTATTCAACCTACCACAAATCCATCTGCCATATCAAATGTCTGTAGTATTCACAGCTGTTAACAAAATCAGAAATCCTGTGCTTGAAAGGAGCACAATCTTCTTCATTTTTCTGGTGGAAAGGCAACATCAGCTGGACAAGTTTCACTGCTTTTAGTAGGTGACAGAGTTCCCTCATGCATATGTCATTGTTTATGGTACCCCTGAATGCATCAATGTTCTTCATAGTTAAGCCCAAGAAAAAGTGTGAACTTTTTTTATTCATAGAATACAGCATTGACAAGGCCAGTATTTGTTGCCATCCCTAATTCCCTTGAGAAGGTGATGATAATGCTCAGGTGGTAGTAATATTATTCATTATTCATACCAATGGCTATTATCCAGGAAACAACAATGATGAGTTCATTCTGCAGGAATTCATGTTGTCTGCACTTTTCTAATTGAAAGCAATTTAGACGAACCAGGCAATCCTTTTGACCCAGAGCTGCTGATGTAACTGGGAAATCTCCTAAAAGCAGAAGATGTTGTAACTGTCAATTACATCTTAAAATGAAGTGTTGTGTCCAGCTTTCACATGTTGAGAAAGTGTGTGTAGAATAATAATGTTGTGTAGAATGCTTCAAATGTTCTGAAATTAGCTTTGTGTCTTAGCTGATGGATCCGACAATAAATATGAACAAATCTGAAGAGTACATTCACTTTCCTTCCAGTACAAGCAAACGTCTTTACTTATAGTCAGGTACAAATTATTTAGATAACCATTAACTCAACCTTGCAGCTTCTACCTGTGCTTCTGCTGATCACTGGTCTTGAGCGCTAAATAGAATGGCCCTTCTTTGTTGCATCTCCTGCAGTAAGACCTCCAGTATTTCAGCATCGAAAATAATACTGCCGACCACGTCTCCACTGTAGCATCATGAACGTTTGGTCAACTCTTCTTTCACTACTCACCACTATTTTTCCCGTTTCCTGGCAAACTGCCATTTGTAAACTGGTGTGTCGTTGAAGCATTCCATTCAAGAATTTGAAGTTTATTTATTAGTCACGATTAAGGTTTACATTAACGATGCGATGAAGCGATTGTCAAATTCCCCTAGTCACCACACTCCAGCACCTGTTCGGGTCAAGACCTAACCAACACATCTTTCAGAATGTGGGAGGAAACCGGAACACCTGGAGAAAAGCCACGCAAACACGGGGAGAGTGTGCAGACTCCATACAGACAGTGACCCAAGCTGGGAATTGAATCCGGGTGTCTGGTGCTGTGAGGCGGGCAGTGCTAACCACTGTGCTGCCCAAGTATTAATAATGTATTAAAATTAGAAAATGAACTCTCATTGAAAAATTCCATGTTTGCCTTTGAATCTCTGGCACAAGCAACCCTGTATCCTCGGCCTGCCAAACACCAATTTCATCACAAATAAAATCAGGCCTGTAGAGAAAAGGTGCGTGGCAGACCAGTGAGACAGTGAAAAGACAAGCATTTCAGTTTGTGTATAAAAAAGACGAAGAATGTTGTGATATCAGTCTCAGCAATTTATAATCTTAATATGCTCATCTTGGTTAGGCTATGATGGAGAAACATGGTCATTGATCTAGATTTTCCACTACCTGCTGTAGCAGTGTGAATTTGGAGCAAAAGCAGAGAATGACTGGGACATCTACCCCATTAGAAGTCTGCCTAGCATTTATATGGGATAAGAACCACCAGCAAAGGGAACACCACCACTGCCTGCAAGTTCCCTCCAAATCACGTTACATTCTGACTCGGAAGTAAATCACCATTCCTTCATCATCGGAGAATCCGGGAACTCCCTACCTAACAGCACTGAGGATTGCAGCAGTTCACTGCCACCTTCTCAAACACGATGAAGGGTGACCAATAGATTCTGATCTTGCTGGCAACGCCTGCGTCTCATGAATGAATGTTTTTAAATGTTGAATTCAAACACGTCCTGACCTGGCACTGATGGTGGGATGCTAGCCTCATAGCTTTGGCTCAGTAGGCATCCAACTGCACAGCCGTATTATCTACAAGAAGTACACCTGCATTTGGAACATCCAATGCCAGTAATGGTCAGCTGCAACCTGACAATTGACACCGTCCAGCAGCAGGTTTTGATGCAGCCCTAATCTGTAGGGATAGCGTTAGACAGTGGCAGATGAGGAAGCTGATCCTGCAACCATGTCATTTGCAGCAGCACTCCACTTCAGCAGCCATTGGACAGAGAACTGGAAGTTATGTTGTTCTTTTAGATTTATATCATCAACATTGATTTTGACTTTGTTTTGCTTCAGTTTGTCTTGTTACCACTTAACACCTGGTTTGAGTAGCCCTCTGAACCTTTACAAAAGTTTTCATAATTTTTGTTAGTTCTTTCTGGCATTCTCTTTCAATTGTTCTCTTCCCTTTACATTTTCTTGAATTTTTTTTCTATTCTCTCCATTTGCATTTTGGCTGCACCAATCCAAATGTATGCTGTTGAGCTTTCTCCTCAGAAAATTTGGTGCAAACAGCAAACTTACTTTTAAAATTACCTTATTACCACCACCAGATATTTGGGTATAAACTGTGCTGCAGTCCAAAAATCCAAACTGTAATCATGCTAATTTATGAAGTATTCCTGTTTAAAAAAAAACTGCAGTTTATACGATTCAAAGTAAGGATTGAGAGTTTTAACAATTGGCGGTTGGTTTGAATGTAGTGCAGGTTGGTAGGTGCAAAGTCTTTTTCCTTGCTTCTCATAATATCTCATGTGAAGCAAGTCTTAAGGCAATCTCAGTGTAGTCCCCAATGTTCCTTCTAATCAGTGAATGTGAGTATCAGCGCACCAGCCAATATATACCACAGTGCAACTAACAGCTAGAAAAAATTGAGGGAATGTTGGTCAATCCTTTGTCTGAAGCTGCACTACAAAACAAACTTTAGAAACCTCTTTAGAAAGGTTATGACAAAAAGGCAAATACCACTGCAGAAGAGATTTCCTTCTGAACTTGGGGTGATGGAACATTTCTTGAGGACTTTGTTTCTGAAATAGAAATGTCGAGGTCAATGTTAAAAGAGGAAAATATTCAATTCTCCAGTTTTGACATTCCCTCACTTGAATATTTAATCAAAAATCTTGGTTTAGATTCATCACTAGTTTAGGTGCCTTATCGCTGCTGTCTTACAGAAATTTACAGCTGGAACATTTAAAAGAGAAAAACATTTCATTCCTCAGTCATATGAAATTATAATATGTCATTAATTTGTATTCACTCCTACGATATGGCAATTCTGCTGATCAAAGGGCAACAGGTTTTGATAAAGTATTTTAGTGCTGAGGTATAAAATATTCAGATATAATATATTTTGCAGCTGTCACTTGCTATTGTGTTGCATAGCTTTGCATGAAGTGAGAAAGCTTAAACATTTTCAAAAGAAAACCCATTTAACTGCTCAGCAATCACTGTGCTGAGTCTAATCACATGGCAGTCATTTAAAAGCAAATGAAAGAACTGTCAGTCAATCAGGAGGGGGGATTATGAACATCATCTAAAAATAAGAAATTGGACAAAAGAGGAAAAGTAAGGATTTGGAGTATGCAGGCTTACATCAGTGAAGGTACAGAGCTAACAACCTATCACTCAGAGGCTGGTGTTAATGGGAACAAACAATGCTATTTGCAATGTACCATTAGCCATTTCCTCAGCCACTTTTCAGAATCTGTAGATGGCAGTTATCTTAACCGCATTTATTTCAAAGCCTGTTTGACAAGCAGAAATTAAGATAAGTGCATTGAGTTTTTCTCATTTCTTTTGGCTCAAATCGATAAACATTCAAGGTTTTGATGGTTTGTCATTTTATTTACTGTGTAGTGTGGATCCTTCACATTTCTTCCAATTAAATTTTTATTTGCTCCTCAGTCCATGCACAGTTTATCAGCCCAGGAAAAAGATTGATGATCTATTCCCAGGTCTCAGTCAGCGCTACTCTTGAACTACTACAGGAAAGAATGTGAAAGGAGCTTGGCATGGATCAGTCTCCATTAATTTTTGCTATTCATGCATAGGATGTGAGCATCTTTGTCCAGGCTAGCATTTGTTGCTCATCGGCAAATGCCCTTAAGATGATGGTGAGCCACCTCCTTTAAAGTCTATGTGGTGTAGGTATACCTGCATCACTGCTAGGGAAGGAGTTCTGGGTTTTGACCCAGTGACAGCGAAGGAATGATTTATAGTTCTAAGTCGGGGTGGTTTGTTCTTCATAGGTTGTCTAATCTGGTGCTTGCATCTTCTTTCATTGCTTTGTTAACATGGTGTCTTTACAGCACATCATCTTGCTTGTCAGGGAACAAAAGGATCAGTTCAATGTAAAACGGTTTAAAATTCAATAACATAAAATCATTTGACCTGATTCAGTGCTCAAAAGAAAACAGACTTGATTTTATTTTTCACAACCGTAAGGAAACCCAAAGTACATAACAGCCAATGAAGCACTTTGGAAGTATGGTCATTGATGTAATATAGAAAAAAGCTTTGATATTTAGACCCTAGAGAACAATATCTCATTGATTTCTTTCTGTTTCCGAGTTTCAACTGAATAATTTGCTAAGCCATTGCTGAGGGCGGTTCAGAGTCACTTGCCATTTATTACTACAATCTAGCAGATTCATGGCCACTTTATTGATATTAACTTTTAATTTCCAGACTTGCTTTAAATTGATTTTAAATGATCAAACTTTAACTCCCGTTCTCTGCATTACTAGTCCAGTAATACAATGTTGCCTGTGAAATATTCTACACAAACACTTCAACCAGTTTATTACTCAAAAACACGTTTACTTTACATTGAGACAAATAAAGGACTGTGGTTCAAACTTAGTTTTACTAAATTACTTGCAAGTTAAAGAAACAACTCTTACACAAAACTTAAGTTAACTTATCCCCAAACTAGGCTGACTGCTTAAAAACACGTATACTACCCATTCTGGTTAAGTTGACTGAGCTGTTGGATTCATTTCACTGAGCTTGCATCAATGGATGAACTCAGGGTTTTCGTGGTACAAGTGTGGATCTCGCACATCCTCTTTTAAAACTTTTTTTTACTGTATCTTTAAAGTTACAAAGCCAATGTTCAGAATTGACTGGACAAACCCAGATCCATTCCTTCCTTTCTCCAAATTCAAATTCCAATTGAATCCAATTCATATCCCCACAAGGGAGACAAACAAGATCCAAGCTGATAAGATAAGGCATTGCCCCCCATCTTAGCTAAGAGCCTGAAAAGCAATGGATAAATACCAAATTTCATCTTAGCCAAAAGGCACGTTATCTTCCATCATCATCGGGTCACTGCAGGCTAGTGGTTGTCTCCAGAAATCTGTGTTTATCCCTCTCTCTTGGCCTTTCTGGAATGCTCTTGGCTTTCAGCCAGTGGGGTCACAGGGTGGGTCACAGTACCCAATGAGCTTAGGTCAGGTCATCCAAGGTGCCCTGGGTGCACATATTCCCTTTTATGGTCAATAGCAGGGAGTTTGGCTGAAATTGAGGAATAGACAAACACAATATCTTTTTCTATTCTTCTGGCTGAATATCTTTTGATGGGTTTCGGGTCAAAACGACTTTCCCGTTGTTAAGGTGAGCACCTCTGTTCACTATGCAAAATAGGCCTGGGCTGGTCCCTGTTGTCTATTGACCTGTGGTAACCATGTCTGCATTCCATCAGATCTTTTTGCTTGCAAAAGTGGTTTAGCTGTGTGTTAGTTTAAAGTGTCCAATTTTATGTTGGGCCTAGTTGCTTAGGTCTTTGGCCACTTGGCCAAGCAAACACAAACCCATTATCCCCATAAAATGAAACATGAGAAGGTTCTGTGTGCAATAGTACCTACAAATGTGAAACATTGGGGTTCTATTTAAAACAAATTGTATGGAGGGTGGAAAAGCCATAACCTCAAATGTCAAAGTTAAAGCAACTTTCATCTCTCTGTGGGAGGAAAGTCTGGTCAAAATCAGCATTTACCCATCTGAGTTTGGAAATACCCTCCATGTCGAAGTGAAGAAATTAACCTACAGCTTGCTGCTGTGTAATTGGAGTGCAGGAACAATGGCCATTTAGTTTCTCCAGTTTGCTCTGTCATTCCTAGCTCTGTTACAGTGCCCTTCGGACTAACTTTGTTTTTCATCTTTCTCCAATCCTACGCTTATGAAATTGGGAATTGAACTCGTTCAAGGAGTTAGCATTCATTTAGTTTATGACTTTATAGTCATGTTATCTAGTCTTCCTGTCCCAGCATTGCATGGATCTTATTGATTCACTTCACTGTTTAAAAATCTTGGATAATATCCCTGTAATTTTTTTTGTCCAATATGTATTGCTTTGGCTTTATCAATAAGCTAAAATATGATGCTGTCTCTGTTGTTTCTCTCTGAATTCTGCATATACTTTAACCACTTGACATGATTCTCTATTTGTAACATCACTGATGTTTAGATGTCCTTGGATGTATTAAAAATTATTTTGTACGACAACGGATTGCAGATGTTCAATTCCCTACTGCACTGCCCCTCCCTCCCTGCCCAGCCCCACACCCAACCCCTGCATTCCTGCAGTGCAAATAGCAGCAGCTTCCAGGAATTGACAGCGTAGCAATATGGGTAAAATTCAGCCATCGGGATAAGGAACCTTTATCAGTGTTAAACAAAGGAAACCCATTTATCATATTTGTCTTCTAGACCCCTACATGAGAGTCAATGAGCTCTATAGAGAACTGCTCCTGTACTGAAGATTAAAGCACAAAGCAGCTCAAGGAGGTGATTCTCCACAAGTCCAATAGAATAGAAAAGTAACTTCAACTTTCAGTTTATCCTTGTAATTGTTGCTGAACAGTGAGAGTGACAATGTTGGTCAACTGTTACGCACAAATTTTTCTCATGAGTCACCTTATGGGCTATTGCAGCGTTGTGATTGTGTTATTGGACAAGTAACCCAGAGAAGGATGAATATGTGGTTGAAATGATGGTGTTAGAGGAAGGGCTTCAGATTCCTGGGGCATTGGGACTAGTTCATGGGGAGGTAAGACAAAACTGGACCAGTGATACCTGGATAAGACAAGGTGAGTGGATACTTGCTAAGGTGATTGGAGAGGGTTTAAACCAATATGACAGGGAGATGGGAACCTATGTAAGGATTGAGAACAGGAGGAATCAAGAACGAGAAGAAAACACAGCAAGGAGAATAGGAAGGGTGATAGGCAGGGAAATCAAAGGCCGGAGTCAGATAAGGATGCAGTAAAAACAAAAGTAGAGACTGGACAAGAGGGCTCACCATAAGGTTTTGTACCTGAATGCTCGGAGCATTCAAAACAAAATGGGATAAATTAGATTTGCAGATAGATGTAAAGGGGTATGATATAGTTGCCATTAAGGAGACGTGGCTCCAAGCTGACTAAGGATGGGAACTAAACATTGAGGGCTATTCAGTATGTTCAGGAAGGACAGACAGGAAAAGGTGGTGGAGTGCATTGTTGATTAAAGAAGATACTGATACAATATTGAGAAAAATATTAGCACAGACGATATGGAATCTGTATGGGCCGAGTTAAGAAACACCAAGAAGCAAAAAACATTTGTGCAAATGGTATACAGGCTGTCGTGATAATGCTGGAAATGGTATTAGACAGAAAATCAAAGATGCATGTATTAAAGGAACACGTGTAATTATGGGTGACTTTAACCTGCATGTAGGTTAGGAGAGTTAAATTAGTCACAGTACATTGGAGGAAGAATTATATGGGATGGTTTTCTGGACCAATACATTATGGAACCAACAAGGGAATAGGCTACCTTGGACTTGTTATTGTGCAATGAAAAAGGATTAGTTGGCAATCTATTGTGAGAGAATCCTTAGGAATGAGTGACCATAATATGATAGAATTCTTTGTCAAGGTGGATGGTGACGTAGTTGATTCTGAGACCAGGTTCTGGGATCTCAATAAAGGTAACTGTGATAGTGTGAGATAGGAAACAGATTGGAAAACATTACTGAAAGGAATGACATTGGGCAGGCAATTGCAGACATTTGATGAATGAAGATGTGAAATCCAAAAGTTGTTTATACCTGTTTAGTGCAAGAGTGGTTAGGGAAGTATGGCCAAACCATGACTTACAAGAGAAATTGGAGATAGTATTAGATTCAAAGAAGAAGCGTACAAATTGGTAAGGAAAAGCAATAGACCTGAGAACTTCAGCAAAGGAGGACCAAGGGATTGATTAAGAAGGGAAAAGTAGAGTATGAAAGTGAGCTATCAGAAACGTAAAAACTGAATGCAAAAGTTTCTATAGGTATGTAAAGAGAAAAAGATTGACAAAAATGGATGTAGGCCCCTTAGCAACAGAAATGGGAGAATTCATAATGGGGAACAAAAAAATGGCTGAGTAACTAAATTCATACTTTGCTTCTGTCTTCATAGAGGAAGACATGAATAATTTCGCAGAGGTTCTGAGAGAAACAAGTTTAGTCAGGAACTGAAGGAAATCAATATTAGTAAAGAAATGGTTTTGAGAAAATTGATGGGATTGAAGGTGATTAAATCTCCAAGTTCTGATAATATTCATCCCAGAGTACTTAAGGAAATGGCCCTAGAAATAGTAGATTCTTTGGTGTTCATTTTCCAAAATTCTTTAGTCTCCGGAGTGGTTCCTACAGACTGGAGAGTAACTAACAGAAACCCGCAGTTCAAAAAGGGAGGTACAGAGAAAACAGGGAATTATAGACTAGTGAGCCTAATGTCAGTATTGGGAAGTAGCTAGAGTCCATTATCAAGGACTTCATAGTTCAGCATTTGGAAAGCAGTGGCATAATCAGACAATGTCAGCATGGATTTACAAAAGGAAAATCATGCTTGATAAATCTAATGGAATTCTTTGAGAATGTAAGTATTAGAACTGATCAAGGAGAACCAACAAATGTCGACTTAAAATTTCAGAAGGCTTTCAACAAGGTCTCACGTAGCAGACTATTGTGTAAAATTAAAGCGTATGGGATTGCAGATAATGTCTTGAGATGTATAGAGGCTGGTTAGCAGACAGGAATTTTAAAAATAGCATAAATGGGCTTTTTTCCAATTAGCAGGCAGTGACTACTGGGATACTGCAGGGATCTGTGCCAGAACCCCAACTGTTCACATTATATATTAATGATTTGGAAGAGGGAACTAAATGTATTATCTCCAAATTTGCAGATGATGCAAAGTCTCATGGGAGGGCGAGGTGTGAGGAAGGTGCAGAGATGCTTTAGTGTGATTTGGACGGGCTGAGTGAGTGGGCATATGCACGGCCAATGCAGTATAATGTAGATAAATGTAAGGTTATCCACTTCAATAGCAATAATAGGAAGACAGATTGATATTTGAATGGATGTAAAGTGAGTGAGAGATACTCAGCGAAACCTTGGTGTCTTCGTGCAAGAGTCACTGGAAATAAGTACGCAGGCACAGGAGGCAGTAAAAAAGGCAAATGGTATGTTGGCCTTCATAGCGAGAGGATTTGAGTAAAAGAATAGGGATGTTTCACTGTAGTTGTATAGGCCGCTTGTGAGGCTACGTCTGGAGTAACAAGTACAGTCTTGGTGTCCTTATTATTAAGGCCCAGGCCAGAAACTCCAAGGTGTTTTGTGAAGTTAGCCTAGACCCTAAGTTTTACATTTAATTTTGGCATTTTGAGAATAAAATGCTTCACTCAAAGTGACCACTAGGAAGCTTTTATCAAACAAAGTTTATTTTAGAGAAAGTTAGAATATACTAAAAGAATTAGCATAACCTTTACCAATTTCAAGACTTAAACATGACACAGTATAATTCTTATCAGCTTGCTACCTCTGTTGTTCCAATTTTAAAGCAATGCCCCATAGATAGAAACTCTTCTTCAGAATTAGTTAGCATGAAAACAAGTATGCTTACGTGATACTAGATTTCCAGCTTTTAACACTTATGGACAGAAATTCAAATAACAGTTTTCAGAGAAGGCTGTACCCTCAAGACAGCAAAACAGAGAAGTTAACCTAGTCTCTAGCAGCTTCGAGTTTACAGACAACAGAGACGAAGGATATCTCCCTCACTGCAGCTTTCAAAATAACAACACTGAGACAGCAGAAGGGAAAATAGCAACACTACTCTCTCTCTATCTCTCTCTACTCTAAGCAGCATCTTAAAACAGCAATTAAGCTGGAATTCTTGGTGAGAGCCTACCCCCCTTCCCCCTCCTCTAATCTAAAAAAAAGGCTTGGGGTGAGAGCAGGTAAGCTTCTTTCCTTTTTTTCACTTATTCCTCTAATCTAAGGGGGTGAGGAAAATCAGGCAAGATCTTTCTTTTTATCTAGAGGGAACGGCAGTGAAAACAGTGCAATGTTCCTCCTGCAGGATGTTTGAGGTGAGGGATGCCATTAGTGTTTCTGCTGAATTCACCTGTGGGAAGTGCACCCATCTCCAGCTCCTTAAAAACTGCGTTAGAGAGCTGGAGCTGGATGAACTTCGCATCATTTGGGAGGCAGAGGCGATTTTAGATAAGAGTTTCAGGGATTTGGAGACTCCAGAAAATGAAAATAGATGGGTGACAGTGAAAGGGGTTGGGAGGAAGCAGTCAGTGCGGGGATCCCCTGTGGTTCTTCCCCTCAGCAACAAGTATTCTGTGTTGGATTCTGAGGGGGATGACCTACCAGTGGTAAGCCAGAGTGACCAGACTTCGAGCACTGAGTCCGTCCCTGTGCCTCAGCAGGGAAGGGAGGACAACCGGAGAGCAATAGTAATTGGGGACACAATGGTTATAGGGACAGATAGGAGGCTCTGCGGCAGCAAAAGAGAGTCACCAATGGTACGCTGCCTCCCCGGTGCAAGAGTCTGTAATGTCTCGGACCGTGTTTTCCAGATCCTTAAAGGGGAGGAGGATCAGTCGCAGGTCGTGGTGCACATTGGTACTGATGATGTAGGTAGAAAGAGGGATGGGGATTTAAAACAGGAATTTAGGGAGCTAGGCTGGAAACTGAAAGCTAGGGCAAAGCATCTTGTCATCTCTGGTTTGTTGCCGATGCCACATACTAGTGAGTTGAGGAACAGGGAGAGAGTGCAGATTAACAGGTGGCTGCAGGGATGGTGTAGGAGAGAGGGTTTCATTTACTTGGATAATTGGAGCACGTTCTGGGGAAGGTGGGACCTGTACAAACAGGAAGGTTTGCACCCGAACCAGAGGGGCACTAATATCCTGGGAGGGAAATTTGCATCTGCTCCTTGGGGGCGTTTAAACTAATTTGTCAGGGAGATGTAGTCCAAAAGCCAGTGTTGAGGATCGCGAGGTACTGAGGAAGGTATCAAGGTCACAGGAGTGTACAGGCAGACAGGATGGTGGATTGAAGTGTATCTACTTCAATGCAAGGAGCATCAGGAATAAGGTAGGTGAACTTGGCTTGGAGCATGGATTGGTACTTGGGACTGTGATTTTCTGGCCATTACAGAGACATAGTTAGAACAGGGACAAGAATGGTTGATGGCAGTTCCAGGGTATAGATGTTTCAGTAAGAGTAGGGAAGGCGGTAAAAGAGGTGGAGGAGTAGCATTGTTAATCAAGGATAGTTTAACGGCTACTGAAAGGCATTTCGAGGGCGATCTGCCTACTGAGGTAATATGGGCTGAAGTTAGAAATAGGGAAGGATCAGTCACGCTGTTACGAGTTTTCTGTAGGCCCCCAAATAGTAATAGAGATGTGGAGGAGGAAATGGCAAAACAGATTATGGATAGGTGTGGAGGTCACAGGGTAGTTATCATGGGCGACTTTAACTTTCCAAATATTGATTGGAACCTTTATAGGTTGAATAGTTCGGATGGGACACTTCTTGTACAGTGTGTGCAGGAGAGTTTCCTGACACAATATTGAATAAGCCAACAAGAGGTGGGACCACATTGGACTTGGTACTGGGTAATGAACCGGGCCAAGTGTTAGATTTGTTTGTGGGAGAGCACTTTAGAGATAGTGACCACAAAGTGTCCTTCATTATTGCAATGGAGAGGGATAGGGTCACACGGCAGGGCAAGGTTTATAATTGGGGTGGGATAATAATGATGCGATTAGCCAAGAATTAGGGAGCATAAGATGGGAGCAGAAACTGTCAGGTATGGGGACAAATGAAAAGTGGAGCTTGTTCAAGGAACAAATACTGCTTGTCCTTGATAGATATGTCCCTGGCAGGCAGGGAGAAAATGGCCAAGTCAGGGAACCATGGTTCACAAAGGAGGTTGAATGTCTTGTCAAGAGGGAAAAGGAAGCATATGTAAGAATGAGAAAACAAGGTTCAGTTGGGTTGCTTGAGTGTTACAAGGTAGTTAGGAATGAGTTAAAGAAAGGGCTTAGGAGAGCTAGGAGAGGGCATGAGAAGTCCTTGGCGGGTCAGATAAAAAAAAACCCAAGGCTTTTTCACTCTTATGTGAGAAATAAAAGAATGACCAGGGTGAGGTTAGGGCCAGTCAAGGATAGTAGTGGGAACTTGTACATGGAGTCAGAAGGGATAGGTGAGACGTTGAATGAATACTTTTCTTCAGTGTTCACTAAGGAGAGGGGCCATGTTTTTGAGGATGCAAGTGTGATACATGCTGTTAGGATGGAGGAGATAGATGTTCTGAGGTAGGATGTATTAGCAATTTTGAAAAACCTGAGGATGGATAAGTTCCCTGGGCCAGATGGGATACATCCTAGGAAACTTTGGGAGGCAAGGGATGAGATTGCGGAGCCTTTAGCTTTAATCTTTGGGTCCTCACTGTCTATGGGGATAGTGCCAGAGGACTGGAGAGTGGCAAATGTTGTTCCTCATTTCAAGAAAGGAAATAGGAATGACCCTGGTAATTATAGGCCAGTTAGTCTTTTTTTGGTGGTCGGTAAGTTAATGGAAAGGGTCCTGAGAGATAGGATTTATGACCATTTGGAAAGATTCAGTTTAATCCAGGATAGTCAGCATGGCTTCATGAGGGGTAAGTCCTGCCTTACAAATTCAGTTGAATCCTTTGAGGAGGTAACTAAGTGTGTGGACGAAGGTGGAGTTGTTGATGTCGTATAAATGGATTTTAGTAGGGCGTTTGATAAGGTTCCCCATGGTAGGCTCATGAAGAAGATAAGGAGGTGTGGGATAGAAGGAAATTTGGCCAATTGGATAAGTAACTGGCTGTCTCATAGAAGACAGAGGGTGATGGTGGAGAGAAAATTTTCAGACTGGAGACCAGTTACCAGCAGTGTACCACAGGGATCAGTGCTGGATCCTCTGCTTTTTGTAATTTTTATCAGTGACTTGGAAGAAGGGGCTGAAGGGTGGGTTAGTAAATGTCCTGACAACACCAAGATTGGTGGAGTAGTGGATGAGGTGGAGAGCTCTTGCAGGCTGCAAAGAGACATTGATAGGATGCAGAGCTGGGCTGAAAAGTGGCAGATGGAGTTTAACCCTGGTAAGTGTGAGGTGATTCATTTTGGTAGGACAAACTTGAATGCAGATTACAGGGTCAACGGCAGGGTTCTAAGAAATGTGGAGGAACAGAGAGATCTTGGGATTCATATCCGCAGATCTCTGAAGGTTGCCACTCAAGTAGATAGAGCCATGGCGAAGGCTTATAGTGTGCTAGAGTTTATTAACAGGGGGTTTGAGTTTAAGAGCCATGGGGTTATACTGCAATTATACCGGATGTTGGTGAGACCACATTTGGAATATTGTGTTCAATTCTGGTCACCTCACTTTAAGAAGGATGTGGAAGCATTGGAGAGAGTGTAGAGGAGATTTACCAGGGTGCTCCCTGGTTTGGAGGGTCGGTCTTTTGACGAAAGGTTGAGGGAGCTGGGGCTTTTCTCTTTGGAGCGGAGGAGGATGAGAGGTGACTTAATAGAGGTTTATAAGATGATGAGAGGGATTGATAGAGTGGACGTGCAGAGACTATTTCCTTGGGTGGATGTAGCTGTTACTAGGGGGCATAACTATAAGATTCATGTTGAGAGATATCGGAGGGATGTCCGAGGTTGATTCTCCACTCAGAGAGTGGTTAGGGTGTGGAATAGACTGCCTGCTGTGATAGTGGAGTCGGACACTTTAGGAACTTTAAATCAATTATTGGATAGGCACATGGGGCACTCCAGAATTATAGGGAGGGGATAGCTTGATCTTGGGATTGGACATAGCTCGGCACAACATTGAGGGTCGAAGGGCCTGTACTGTGCTGTAATGTTCTATATTCTATGTCTGTCATATGAGGAGAGACGAAGTCAGTTAGGATTATATTCATCGGAGCTTAGAAGAGTGAGAGGGAATCTCATTGAAACTTATAACATTCTAACAGGATTAGACAGGATGGATTCAGAAATAATATTCCCATTGGTGGGGCTGTCCAGAACTGTGGGTCATAGTTTGAGGATAAGGAGTAAACCTTTTAGGACTCAGGCAAAGAGAGATTTCTTCTCTCAGAGAATGATGCATGTGTGGAATTCACTCCATGCAAGGTAGTTGAGGCCAAAACATTATGCAATTTCAAGAAGAAATTAGATATAGCTCTTGGGGCTAAAGTGATCAAGGACTCGGGGGGATGGCAGAATCCGGACATTGAATTTGATAATCAGCCATGATCAAAATGAATGGCAGAGTAGGTTTGAAGGGCCAAAGGGCTACTCCTGCTTCTATTTTCTATGTATCTATGTAATGTGAGTTCAAATTCCACAGCAGTTTGATCATCTAAATTTGCTTTAAAACAAGCCTGGAAATAAAAAGCTGGCATCAATAAAAGTGACTCATGAATCTGTCACATTGTCACAAAAAATAGCATTTGATCTTAACTACCTTTGGGGGAATGTGAATTAAATGCTAGTCTTGCGTACTTAGGAATTTTTTTTTACACACAGAATCATAGAACCCTACAGTGGAGAAAGAGGCCCTTCGACCCATCGAGTCTGCATCGACCACAATCCCACCCAGGCCCTACTCCCATATCCCTACACATTTACCCGCTTATTCCTCTAACCTATGCATCCCCGGACACTAAGGGGCAATTTTAGCATGGCCAATCAACCTAACCCACACATCTTTGGACTGTGGGAGGAAACCGGAGCACCCACAGGAAACCCATGCAGACACGAGGAGAATGTGCAAACTCCACACAGACAGTGACCTGAGCTGAGAATCGAACCCAGGTCCCTGGAGCTGTGAAGCAGCAGTGCTAACCACTGTGCTACCGTGCCGCCCATGGTGTAATTTTATTTGTTTTGATTTATCAGGCAGCTAACTTTAGCTATTTAAATGATAGGTATAAAAAATGTGAAATGTCAAAGAACAAACCATGTGGAACCAATACCTCTTATATAATAGGAATATTTTTAAATATTTAAATATAACTTGCCAAAACTGCAGGACATAGGAGCTACATACCACTTACATTGAAATGCCATTCAGACTAACCTCAGCTAACCAACCATCAAACAGCAATTCCTAAGGTAAGGAAGAAAATTACACATGTTAGGTGAAATTATATGGATGAGAATCCCAGGCCTACCTGCAAAAGAATTGGTTTCCTTTAAGCGCTGATTGTGCTGCAAACCGTAAACAATGATTTCATCTGCTGGCAACTATAAAATGGCAAGAGCCATTCTATCTGTTGGAATCATGCAGGCATACCTCTCTTTTGTAGGAATCTGGTGTGGGATTGCACTGTTCCACATGTATGCATAGCGCTGGTAATGTCTGCCATTTCTGTAGTTAGGGAGCAACAGATAGCTAGGGAGGTAAGGGTGAAAACTCCTTTATTAAAAATATAGGTCCTATAATTGTCTCCTGCTTTCTCTGAATTCCCAAAAGAAAAAGCATGTGTAATGACTTTCAGCTCCTGCAGCCAAGAAGGGCCTGAAAACAGAAAGAGAAATAGGACAATAGACACTTGATGTTTAAAGAAAATGAAATGTAAGGTATGAAAAATAAGATGAGAATACTAATACAAAAGTTGCATTCATGCCACACAGCCTTCTACAATCCATGTGATACATACAAGTTTGCTGTTTAACGTTGGTTTACTCTCAAGGCAACATCTTAAACATACCATTTGTGAGTGACAACGTTCAGCGTGAACAACAGAATAGAATAGTGAGCGAAATGCAAGTAGAATAACATACTGCATCTGGAGTTTGGGATATGCTAGTTTAATCAAGTGACTTGTCAGACTGAATTGAAGAGTAGCTTTCATTATGGCTAGTAGTGTAGTAATGGAACTGTCAGTCGTTCTCTCAAAACAGAAAATATGGCAAGATTCATCTTCCTGTTTTATAGATCGCCTGAACTGACAGGAGTATACTTAACCCTTAACTTACTGAAGTTACCTTCTATTGCAATACATATATAAATATTTTCCCAGGCTGTGCACCACTCCCTCTAACAAAATATTCTTGAAATACAGTCGGGATAGCAGTGCCTTTTGATCTCTAAGTCCAAGATTTAACTGCAACACATTCTAATGAGATGAACGTTTCTCCAATTTGCTATCTTTAATGGACCCATGGAAAATGAGTTGCCCAGTCTCAACAAAGTTCAGAGTGAAAACAGATTTGTAATGTGAAGCTACCACTTTTCATCATGATGCACATCCTATTATTTGTCCTTCTTGCTCAGGGAGCATATGTGGGACACAGAGATTTCACAAATGTAAATGGAGAAGCGTTCTTCCTCAAATGAAGTTTATAGCTCAATTATTTTAGCAAAGTAGACGCTGAATCAATACATGATTCATTCTCGCAATTCTCAAAACACAGCTAAATTATAAGGTGCAATCCTAACTTTGTGTTATAGACGTTATAGGTTCTGGTTCTGGTGAAAGCAAAATATAGCCCACACAAATGCTGCTAATGCTTTTCAGTTTGGTCCCTTACAGTTATAGGCTGTAAAACTGTGAGAGACTAATCTAGTGTCATTTCTATCACAATCTGTGTGTTTTTTCATGCACAGCAGTAGATATATAAAAAGGAAGAGGCTGGCTAGGGTGAACGTTGGACCCTTAGAGGATGAGAGGGGGGACTTAGTGGTAGGGGATGGGGAAATGGCTGGGGTCTTGAATAACTTGTTTTGGTCTTCACGGAGGAAGACGTGAATAATTTGCCGGGTGTTAGCAATGGAAAGGTGGTAGGACTGGAGGGTCTCAATGACGTTATTGTAACTAGAGAGGCGGTGCTTGACAGACTGGAGGGACTGATTGTGGACAAGTCCCCAGGACCGGATGGAATACATCCGAGGGTTCTGAAAGAAATGGCGGAGGTGATAGTGGATGCCTTGGTGGTTATTTTCCAAATGTCGCTGGATTCCGGGGAAGTGCCGGAAGATTGGAAAACGGCTAATGTTACGCCGTTGTTTAAGAAGGGTGCCAGGCAAAAGGCAGGGAATTATAGGCCGGTTAGTTTAATGTCTGTTGTAGGTAAAATGTTAGAATCCGTCATCAAGGAGGAAATAGCGAGGCATCTTGAGGGGAATTGCTTGATAGAGCAGACGCAGCACAGTTTCGTTAAGGGGAAGTCGTGTCTGACAAATTTATTGGAGTTCTATGAGGATGTGTCTATGGCGGTGGATAGAGGAGAGCCGGTGGATGTGGTCTTTCTTGATTTTCAGAAGGCGTTTGACAAGGTACCTCACAAGAGGTTATTGCAGAAGGTAAGGGGGCATGGAGTTGGGGGTAGGGTGTTAGCATGGATAGAGGATTGGTTGTCAAATAGGAGGCAGAGGGTGGGGGTCAATGGGTGCTATTCGGATTGGCGGTTGGTGACTAGTGGAGTGCCCCGGGGTCGGTGCTGGGGCCTCAGCTATTTACCATTTATATAGATGATCTGGAGGAGGGAACCGAGTGTAGGGTGTCAAAATTTGCTGATGACACCAAGATTGGTGGAACAGCAAATTGTGCGGAGGGTGTGGAGAGTCTGCAGAAGGATCTAGATAGGCTGGGCGAATGGGCCAGGAACTGGAAAATGGAATTTAATGTTGGCAAGTGCGAGGTGGTCCACTTTGGTAGGAATAATGGTAGGAAGGACTATTACTTACGTGGCGAAAAACTGCAGCAGGGGACGGTGCAGAGGGACCTCGGGATCCTTGTGCATGAGTCGCAAAAACCCAGCCTGTAGGTGCAGCAGGTGGTCAGGAAGGCTAATGGGATGCTGGCCTTCATAGTGAGGGGGATTGAATATAAAAGTAGGGAGGTCTTGCTGCGGCTGTATAGGGCATTGGTGAGGCCGCAGCTGGAGTACTGTGTGCAGTTTTGGTCGCCGTACTTACGCAAGGATATTTTGGCCTTGGAGGGAGTGCAGAGGAGGTTTACTAGGCTGATACCGGAGTTGAGGGGGTTGAGATATGAGGAGAGGCTGAATAAACTAGGCTTGTACTCGTTAGAGTTTAGAAGAATGAGGGCAGATCTCATTGAGACATATAAGATGATGAATGGGATGGATAGGATAGAGGTGGAGAGACTCTTCCCGCTCAGAAAGGACAGTAGGACTAGGGGGCACAGCCTCAAGATAAAGGGGGGGCGGTTTAGAACGGAGTTGAGGAGGAACTTCTTCACTCAAAGGGTGGTGAATCTCTGGAATTCTCTGCCCGTTGAGGTGGTGGAGGCTGCCTCGCTAAATATTTTTAAGACGCGGGTTGATGGGTTTTTGATAAGTGAGGGGATTAAGGGTTATGGGGAGAGGGCAGGAATGTGGAACTGAGCCACGACAGATCAGCCATGATCTTATTGAATGGCGGGGCAGGCTCGAAGGGCTAGATGGCCTACTCCTGCTCCTATTTCTTATGTTCTTATGTGGGAATAACATTTAAAATCATTATTTTAGCTTCAACACCATTCTCACCTCTCCTCTTCTGACCTGAAGGCATTAACCTCTTGCTGTGACTTGGTTACACAGGCACTGTTTTGCCTTTAGCTGCCTCAAAATGCAAATCTTCATAGGCTAATCAACAATGAGTGATAACAATGCACAACGTCACCGTAATCCTAACTTCACAACTGCACTTGCAACAACTCCACTTACAACTGTTAATGATTGCAACTGGTTAGCAGTAAAAGGGTTGTGAACATCACCAACTCCATCATGCAAACCAGCCTCCCATCCATCGACTCCGTCCACATGTTCCACTGCCTCAGAAAAGCAGCCAGCGTAATTGAGGACCCCACACACAAACTATCTTCCGCTTTCTTCCGTCAGGAAAAAGTTATAAACATCGGAGATCACATTCCAACCAACTTAGGATTTTGATTTGATTTGATTTATTATTGTTATGTGTTAACATACAGTGAAAAGTATTGTTTCTTGCACACTATACAGACAAAGCATACCATTCATAAAGAAGGGAACGAGAGAGTGCTTCTTCCCTGTTGTCATCAGACTTTTGAATAGTCCTACCATATAGTAAGCTGATCGTTCTCTACGCCCTAGCTATGACTGTAACACCACATTCTGCACCCTCTCCTTTCCTTCTCCCCATGTACTCGATGAAAGGCATGTTTTGTCTGTACAGCACAAAGTAATTTTTTTCATTATATCTCCAAAACGTGACAATAATAAATCAAATCAGATCAAATGACCCGTCTGTAACCTACAAGCACTGAAGCCTGTTTTCTACTGACTCATCTATAGGGACTAAGCCCAGCAGTAATGCCCAAATTACAACCCCAGCAAGTTCAGCTAACTTAAGAGATTGAGTTGAGACTTCCACTGCATAGAATTGCTTAGAAAATACAATACACAAGCCGGATGGCCAATGCCAATGTTTGTGCTCCATACGAGCCACCTCCCAACCTATTTCATCTAACCCATCAGGATATCCTTCTTTTCCTTTCTCAGTCATATACTTGTCTCGGTTCCCCTGAGGTACATCTGGACTCTTTGCCTCAACCACTCCACATTCAGGTTCCACATTTTATTCATTCTCTGTTAAAGATGTTTCTCTTGAATTTCATATTAGATGGCTAGCTTATATTTATGGATCATGGTTTTGAATTTCCCCACAAGTGGAAACATCTTCTCTGCACCTACTCTATCAAATTTGTTCAATAGCTATCTACTCAGAGACATTGGAGCATGATTCATTATTTTAACAATGTTTTTGAATTACCCAGTTCAACAATCTTAAGAGCAAACAAAGTGCTTGTGACCACTAAAACAATGGTTGCAGCATATACATGAAACAGGCAGGCTGCAGGAAGCTATATCTCTGACATACCACTCTGAACAGCTGGCATAACAACACAAGGTATGAACATGTTTTTACCCACACAGAGGGTGCATCCACAAAAGTGAGGGCACTGCTTCTGAATGCAAATCTTCACTGCATTATAAATGAGGTATGGAACATATTATTGGATTAGAGTGGAAGCAGTTCTACCTGGCTTTGAATATGTGATATTGTCACTGGCCTCCAGGTTAAGTAAAGGCTCTATATCCCAGCACTGATGAGCAAAAATCTTGCATTTAAAAATAGAGAAAAATGCAATCTGTTTGATTATCTTTGGAGCATAAATAATTTATTCAGACTCAATGCAACTGGTAAGGCACTGAAGCACTTAGCTACAAATATAATTCTTCCACACTGCTCTGAGAGCAATTAATAGACTCAAGTTTTTTTTCCTAGAGAAAAGTCATCATAAGCTTTCACACATTTCAGTCGGGACTTTCCTTTCTGGTGCAGAAAATTGCTATCTGAGCATCCTCAATATGAGGTAGAAGATACACTGTTCCATGCATATTGCTGCTCCCAAAGAGAAGGCTCTGGGTTTAACATAGACTCCTGAATGCTTTTGAGGGCTGCTGTGAGTGCTTCTACATCACAATAACTAATGCTGAAAGATGACATTCACCGCAGGTTCTTCGAAGGTGAATTACAGGAGGCTGTTGCATTGAGAGGATTATTTCAGTCAAAATTACTGAATTCTCACCCAAAAAAACGTCTGATGGCAAGTCATCGATCAGAAACGTTAACTCCATTTCTTTCTGCACATACTCTGCTAGTTCTTTTGGGTGTTTCCAGAATTTTCTGTCATTAATTCTGTTTTTATGTGGCAGCCATGGTTCAGTTAGTAGCACTCTTCCCTCTGAATCAAAAAGTCATGAGTTCAAGACCTACTCCAGTCCAGTATAGTACTGAAGGTGTGCTGCACTGTTTGGGGATGCTGTCTTTTGGATGAGGCATTAAATCAAGGCCTTTAGTCTGCCATCTCAGGGGGACTTGAAAGATCCCATAATACTATTTTGAAGAAGAGCAGGTAAGTTATCCCTGGTGTCTTGGCTAATTTTAATCCTTCAATTATCTTCAGAAAAACATTATCTGATATTGTGACATTGTTGTTAATGGATGTTTGTTGTGCGGAATTTGACTATTGCATTTCCTATAATAATAGCAGCACTTCAAAAAATACAAATTTAAGCACTTAAGATATTTTGTGGCCTTGAAAGGCACAATATAAATTAAATTATTATTTTCTTTGCTGTTGTTGCTGTTTGTTTAATAGATTTTCTTGGCTGCAAATACAATGTTTGCTGCCTCACCTCCAACTCTTTGGCTAGCACAGTAGTCTCAGTACTCATTTTGCATTCCAAATAACATTGGCTTCTATTGAAATCCAATTCTATAGCAGTCACGTGGATGCCCCTGTAAGTCACATCAATAGAGTGGTACGGAGGAGAGGGAATCTGCCTGAGGCTTGAAGTGCCAAGACAAAACTGAATTTATTTAGTCATAGAGTCATAGAGATTTAAAATACTGTTTGATGTGCTTACAAACAATTATCTTGAGATGGAGGATTATTTTGCATAGAAAATGCTCTTCACAGCCTTTCCTTCTCTTTAAAGAATTTTCAGTATGTTCCATTTCCTGTGCACAAAATGTCACAATGGACAGCATGGAATCATAGACTCCTATGACTGAACCACATGGTTCCACAGTGTTATCAGGCCCCAAGCACTCAGAAGAATAGAAAGGATTATTATGGTTCTAAAATGGACTTTCTCTACCAGAATTAATATACTAAAAATGGACTGTGCAGCCACAAAAGAATAGATGATAAATCTGTGATCAGTGGAAAATTTGGCTTAGCATAATTACTTAGTCAAACGGGGTGATGAATTTTGATTAACATCTGTAGAGATACGGTCATTAACGTAGGGTGCAGCAGCTGCTGAGTTCAATAAAATGAAGCTGGATCAACATTCAAAGTCGCGAACTTAAACATGTTCATATGATACTACTCTCTTTATTTTAATCTCAAATGGTGTTCAAATCAAGGCAGTGGAAGCTATGCCAACACAAAGAGATTCAGCTATTAATTTCTAAGCAATAGCTCTTGATACATGATAGGTGAAGGTGTTTAACTGCACAGGCACTGGATTAACTTCAGTACCTGCAGAGTTACAGCCATTACCATCTGTGCATTTTATACCCTATGATGAACAACAAATAAAAATTAAATCTGCTGAAAGTAAGATTTGTATTTTCCCCTTCGAAACACTTCACTGAACATGTTCATCGATTGGGATTTGCTGAAATCTACTGCAAAAAAAATTCTCAAATCTGTTCAATCTCAGGATGGTGTGGGGAGGGAGGGTAGGTCTAGTAGCAACCCATTTGGTTCTTTTAGTTGGGGCCTATGATGCCATCAGGAAGTCTCAGTTGGGCTTTATGGTATACTCTGACTCTAAATTTTCCTGTCACAACACTATTATACATTGGCTGTCATTAAAATTTAAGAAATGGATATCATCGCACATCTGTAATGTGGAAATGTGTAAGCAATCACCATTTGTAACCACAACTGCTATTTCCCCAGAAAACTGACCCAAACTAAAGCCACCCTATAAAAGTAAAACTGTATGCAGAAAATAATGGCATATGGGAGCTGTAATTTCAGGATATATGCGACAGTTCTAAACTAACCAAGCTTCACTCTTGTGGTGTGTCTGATGCCAGTTGAATCCATTAAACACATTTCAGCCTTGTTTCAGCTGTCCGTTATATATAACACACACTCAACTGGCAATTGGAAAGAGAGAAGATTGTTATATTCTGTCTGGGTTTTCTGCATTGCAGCATCCTTATGTAAGTCTCATAACGTTTTACTGGTTGATCTCAGGATGAGGAAGGGTGCTCATGATATTAGATCATTACTATTTCCCTCTTTAACTGGAGGATTCTGAGAAACTCCAGCATCCATCCTTTTAAGCCCCAGGTCAACCACATAATACGGCTCAGTGCACTGGTTGTGTTAATACTACAAACTGCTGAGGGGATGCCAATCGGCTTATGATTTAAGAAAGGAAAAGATGAATTTTGGAGTGTCCAAATCTTCCTTCTCATGTTCCTATAAAGTCTATGGACATCCTATAAATGGAATGGGCAGCAATAAAAACCAGATGCACACATTCTCTAGTTCTCTGTGATTGGTTCATCATGAGGAGTAATCCCTGGGATATTTATATAAAGAGAAAATGAATTGGTGCAACAGCCAATATGTTTCTATGTCCAGGATGCCCCCCCCCCCCCCGTAGCTCACCAAAGACCTCCAATGGGATTTTCCAGTCTCACCAAAACCAATGGTCATTTGCATTGCTCATCAGCCATTGCGCCATGCACAAACTATTGTAGATGTGTCTTGAATATATACCTGATAATCCACTACTCTTTAGTTTTAGGCTGTTTAGTTTTTCTTTGTGTGTTCATTGAAAAAATATAGAATTGAAAAGTTATTTTCCTTCACAATCCAAAAAGTGAATAAAAGAAAATACTTAGTGATTTGCCAGAGGATTATGGGCTGTTGCTTTTATTATGAGCATTGTTGCCTTGACTCAGTTATAAACCTGAGGGATATGACAGTGTTCAGCAGCCATTTCAAGCTAATAATTTGAATTGCATTGTGTGCCGAGAGAAGAGCAAACTTGTGTTGGATATTCATTCTGCCGTAACCAGGTTATATTTCAGAGCCCATTTTCAAACTTGCTATGGTACAACATGTCCCCAGTCTGGAATCCTTAGGAAACTATGAATTATTTTATTTACTCACCCTACATCAGAAAAATTATTTTCTTTTCCCTTGTTTTCGATGCCCTGAATGAATATCCAACACAAGTTCACTCTTCTCTCGGCACCACAGTGCAATTCAATTTATTAGGCTTGAAATGACTGCTGAACACTACCAAATCTCACAGGTTTTCGACACCCCTTGCCATTGAAGGGATACACGCACACAAAACAACAGTATAACTTTTAAAAAATTAGTTGCCACACCTTTCCCCTGCTTACTGATGTGGGAGAAAGTCATTTGTAACATCTGTCACACTACATCTAAAATAACTTTCAAGATCTTTTTTTTGTTGGGTTCGTTCAGCCTGCTCAGTGTTCTCTTTTAATGACACCAGTACAGTTCCACAAGTACCAGCAACCTGCCTCTCCTGGGTTCTCAAGACAGCTGCTAGCCCCTCATTCATCTTTACAGTTCAGCCTAATTCTGAGAGAGAAAGCATCACCATCTAATATTTCTATGATACATATAACAATATGCAATATGCTTGTTACTATCATTTAGTTTTTGTTGGAGACTGGTGACACATGGTACAAAATGTTCCAGGGTTGTGTGATTACTGAAGGATGGACAATTATCACAAAAGAATCAGCACATTTATCAAGTAATAATCTGTTGTTCTTTAGCAGAAAATATATATCAGTGGACATGAATAACAATGTGGATAGCTGTGATGTGGTTTGGAGTACATATTGACCTTTCATTGAGCTAGCAGTAAGAAATTAAATTTGGACCAATTAGTAGAGGTTCAGGTTACAAAACTGTCTTCAATAAAGAATTAGTATCATGCTGGCATTTTCAATGATAGAATGGCCAATGTTAGATATAAAACAGTGGTCACAATGATGCGATCACGTCATTCATCTGAGTTTTAGTAGAGCAGAGACACCTTTGTTTTGCATCTATTCTGGAATTGTTTGATGCAGAAGGCAGTTACCAAAACAAAGGGAATTTCAACTTGAGCGAGTAGGTGAGATTGGGTATAAGTGGGAAGGTGAAATGGATAAAAATTCTAAACATGTCAAGAAGCTGACATCAGGGGACAAGGTGCCAATCCCCTCCTAGGATTTTAAATATGTTAATGAGGTTGGAAACATTGGATTTAATCTAATTGACAAGTATAACGGCAGCTGGCTGAATTTCAATTAAGTAGTTGCAGTAGGGGAGCACAGCTGTGGAGAATGGGAACTGCTTTCACAGCACTCTCCGTAGGCGAGAAGGAGCAGCAGTGCCTCTTCTGACACCAGTCCCACTCCCACCACAGCCTAGAATCGGATGCTACCACTCTTTACAATTGGAAAATATCCAATGCACTTAACAGCATGGTAACTAGATAATATTTGATATCAGTTTAAAGAGGGATATATTAAGAAGGGTGGCTAAAAACAAGTCAGTGGTAGGCTTTAAAGAGAGCCTTGAAGGAGGACCAAGATTCAGGTGCTTAAGGAGGGAATTTCAGAGTTTAAGGCCAAGACATCATAAGGGCATGGTCACCAATGGTGGAAGAAGGGAAAGCAAAATCTATAAGGGTCCAGAATTGGAGGAATGCAAACAAAAATGCTGGAAAATCTCAGCAGGTCTGACAGCATCAATGGAGAGATAATAGAGCAAACATTTCAAATCTGGATGATCTTGATGATTTCCCTGTGCCACTTCTATAATTTATCACCCCTGTGACTGCCAAGAATGGAGCAGTGCTGATCTTAGATTATCCCACAATTACTTTGATTGAAGAAAGTCAGTTTGTTAATGGCCACTAGTCCCTCTATAATAGGCCCAGGTAGTTACTAGTTCCAGGAGACTCTGCTACATTTTATAAGTAATTAGCTACCTATCTCTTCATAATACTGAAGAGGAGGAGGTGAGACATGAGTCAAGGTCACAGTGAGCCTTATCCCTATCTCCTTCAGTGGCAAGTCAGCCCATAAGTAAAATCCACGCCAAAAGTTCTGTTCAATCCTTGGATGAATAATGGGTGACATGCACAAAAAGATGATGTTGCAGATGGAGCAAGGCAATGGAAAAATGTGAAGAATGAGAATTTAAAATTTAACATGGAGGACAAGGACCAAGTGTAGGTCAGTGCGAATGAGGATGATCCACTGATTAGAATGTAGTGCAGGAGAGTATGTGCGCTGATGTATTTTGAATAAGTTGAAGATTGTGAGCTGTTCAGCATAAGAGGTCTCAGCAAGGAGCACATTTAAGTTTAGGGTTGGATGAAAGTTTTCAATGATTGTGTGACTGAGATTGCAATGTCAGAGGAGTAAGTGAGTTTGTTGTAAAATAAGAGGCTGCACAGCAGATCCATCTACTGGCCAGGGGCTGACATTATACTGAAGTTGACATAGTAAAATTGACCAGCAATGTTGATTGAGCAATCTATAAAGATAAGACTTCACAGAGAAACATGACTCAAAATTTAGGCAGCGTAAAATTAAATTTCCAAACGGAGAGGGAGAGACAAGTTGATAGATAAAGAAAATAGGATATGGATTGTGTTTTTCAAAAGGCAGTATGAAATTGTTTATATAACATCTAGCATTGCCACTACTCGGTTTGTTTCCAGACGGAGAGCCAGTTCATTAATCCAATCTGTACTGATATTTTTCTGAAGGGGAGGGACAGTCAGAATATCAAATGCGCTGTAAACCCATTCATAAAGAACACAGTTTTTTGAAAATCTCACGCAAAGGAATTTTTGCTGAAACATGAGCAACCAGGGTACCAGCTAACAAAAGCCTGTAGGTTTTGCCATCAAACCTGTGCTGTTTTCAGCCTTTTCAAAGGTTCCGTTAGTCAGATCTACCAGAAAGAAATATCATATTCCCTACCGCAGAACCAGATAATGATAGCTGTTTTAAAAAATCTCTGATCCCCAATTGTTGCCCTTGTCAATGATTAAAATTCTTTCCCCAACAAAAATAGAATATTTAGCAGAAACTTTTCCATTTTGTTGAGCTGAAATATACCCAAATATGTATGGTACATGCAAATTATGGACTGAATACTATCTGGCACCTTGATATGCAGCAATTATATTTACTTCTTTCCTTCTTTGATAAAATATTCCAATATTAATTAAATTAAGTAGCTAGTTATTGCCACAGTAATTCAAGTTCTTATTCAGACAAAATGGCACAGAGCCTCTATTTAATTGGTGTGTAAACAGGTTAATTAATTACCTGGCATTTTTTAACTGGTATGTGTTCTATTTGGTCTGGCCTCATGTCATTATGATGTGGAAATGTCAGCATTGGACTGGGATAAGCACAGTAAGATGTCTCTCAACACCAAGTTAAATTCCAGCAGGTTTATTTTGTAGCACAAGCTTTTGGAGTGCTGCTGTTTCATCAGGTGAGTGAGGAGCTATGTTCACAAACAGAGCATATACAGATGCAAACTCAATTTACAAGATAATGGTTGGAATGTGAGTCTTTACAAGTAGTCGGGTCTTAAAGGTACAGACAATGTGAATGGAGAGAGGGTTAAGCACAGGCTAAAGAGTTGTGTATTGTCTCCAACCAGGACAGTTAATGAGATTTTGCAAGCCCAGGCAAGTCGTGGGGGTCACAGATAATGTGACATGAACCCAAGATCCTGGTTGAGGCCATTCTCATATGTGCTATCAGTTTCTGCTCGGCAATTCTTCATTGTTGTATGCCGTGAAGGCCGCCTTGGAGAATGCTTATCCGAAGATTAGAATGACTGCTGAAGTGTTCTCTGACAGGAAGTGTGTTCATTCATCCATTGTCGTAGTGTCTGCATGGTCTCCCCAGCGTACCATGCCTCGGGATATTCTTTCCTGCAGCATATCAGGTAGTGTATAGGGTAGGAGGGCCTCAACCAGGATCTTGGGTTCATGTCACACTATCTGTAACCCCCACGACTTGCCTGGGCTTGCAAAATCTTACTAAGTGTCCTGGCTGGAGACAATACACACTTCTTCAACCTGTGCTTAACCCCCTTTCCACTCACATTGTCTGTACCTTTAAGACTTGATTACCATTATCTTGTAAATTGAGTTTGTGTCTATATCTGCCCTGTTTGTGAACACAGCTCCTCGCTCACCTGATGAAGAAACAGCTCTCCGAAAGCTTATGCTACCAAGTAAACCGGTTGGACTTTAACCTGGCGTTGTGAGACTTCTTACTCATGTCATTAAGCAAAGCACTGCTTCTATATTTGACCTCTCTACTGCCCCTCCCCACCTCCTCCAAAAGGACATTATTTTATCTCTTTACCTTTTGGTGAGGCCTGACAGTTCTATCTGCTCTGACAAAGAGTCATCCAGACCCTCAGATGCTGTCAAACCCACTGAGACTTTCCATCATTTTCTGTTTTTGTTTTAGTTCTTCTATCTGTCTGTGTACGTGTGCATCTTTTGTTTCCATAGCTTAAGAGTCAACCAGTGCAAGTGTGTTTATAGTTAGGAGCAGCAAATGTTTAGATGTACGCCAGAGTGTTAGAAGCTAGCACTGGGACTGAAATTTGCCGAAATGACAATCAGTTCTCCAATCTCAGATTGTAAGCATCAGGAAAAGAAGTTCAACAATGGCACAAGGGAGTCAGCTAGGTTTTCACATTTGGAGAGACAACTCAGAAAGAAAAACAATCCTGATTACATTTCCCAACTCCCGTCCCCTGCCCCTTCTTCCCAATTCTTTGCCATTCTTCCCAGCTCCCTGTCTTCCTCCTCCTCCTCCTCCTCCATCCCAACTGCCTGACTTCTGCCTCCTCCTTCCCAACTGCACTTCCCCTTTTTCCCATCCTACTCCTGGAGATTTAAGTTTTCTAAATAATCAAAGTAACAACTTAAGTGTTTGCTAAATGCTTTTCGGTTCACCACAAACACAGCAATGCAGGGTAATTTTTGCTTTGCAGGCCTGTGACGTTATTCACAACAGGAAAGGGCCCATGATGACGACCTAAGCTCAGCAGCAGGCTGAGGTAGCAGCAGAAGGATCTGCTTGGTCACAGATGGTGAAGTACTATCTGATCTCACAGCAGCTCCAATTGTTGTTACAAAAACCAAGAATCTGGCATATCTTCAAAAAATGCAGTGTGAGCCAAGAATGATTGTGTTTACAGTGTGCCAGATCTCGTTCTACTGACACCACATAGCTTGCATTTTGCTTCTTTGTTTTGACCGCAGATAGTTCCAAAAACCTCTCCTTCCCAATTAATTGTCATAACAAATCCTACTTTCCAGCACCTGTCAGTTTTGAATGACTGTTTCTAATCTTTGGTTTACCGGTATTATGTCATGGTTTATTAACACCCTAAATTAGAAGTGTATTACTCTCAACAGGACTGTAGAACATCTTCAGTATTGAAGGCCAGACAGCAACAGGAAGCCATCGGTCTGTGTGAGGGCAGAAAATGAATAATCTCACTGTCCTTACCCAGCACTGCAGTAAAAATTACTCCGGCATCTGATAGCTCTGCCAAGGTAAGCCCAGAACTATCCATTCCCTTCACAAATGCAGAATATCATATCAAAGATTTCAGAAGACACATGGCATTGATACTTTGATAATCTGATCCATCTGAAAATTCTGGAGAGAGTGGGAAGAATTCTTGCACACGATAAAATACAATTTTAAAAGAAGTCAAGTCTTTTGGATTTTTGTCCTTTTTGAGTTTGCGGTCTCAAAATTGAATTTTATGTAATATAATAATAGATGGTTACATACTTCTATATCCTTTTCTCACCAGAATGCAAAATATAATAAGGCTATGTTTAGGTCTTCTCCTTGTTTAGATGGTAATTACCAAAGAATATTTTTTTGCAAAAAATGCTTTGTGATCTGATTTCCTTGATTCATGTCACAATGATAGAGTGAAGGAGACTCAAGTAAGCTAAAGTCAGGAATGCAACATAGCTATAATTGTAGCAGTGGGTAGCAGTCTGAAATTATACATAAAACTGAGTATCCATGCACACAAAAGAAACACTTTTGAATAACCTCACTTGTTAATAAAATTACAAAATTAGGTTGTGAAAAGGTCTTGGAATTTTATTGGCTGGTTGTGGTCCTATGGTCTTAGGGGTATTAGTGACATTTTTCAGCAATCATATTAGCCAGCAGCATTAGTGAATTTTCACATGATAATGTTGCAATCTCACTGGACAATCATAATTAGGTGAGCTTGTCTGTTTTCTCCATCATCTAGCAATCCCAATGACTAATTATAAGCATGCAATGAGCCGAATTGTTCTGCATTACATCAATGTCAGTAACTTGCTCATTGATTTTGACTGATGTGAGTCTTATTGAAAAATTACATTTGCCATTAGTCCTTGGTAACTACTAGTCTTTCATCAAAGTTAATTATGTGACCATTACAGTGACAAAGTCTTGTAATTTAGCTGCTTCAAATGTTTTAATTTCAGGTGCAAAAGAATTCCTTTATTTAAAGTATAAGCAGTATAAATTAGGTGAGGAGGGGTCTTCTCATTTATAATAAAAATAGATGGTGCTAGTAAAAGAAAAAAAATATAAGATGTTTTATTTTGGTGTGAGGAAGAAGCAAAGGGATAGAGTGCTGTTTTAAAATTTATTTATTAGTGAAACAAGTAGGCTAACATTGCAGTGAAGTTACTGTGAAAATGCCCTAGTCGCCACATTCTGGCACCTGTTCGGTACACTGACCATGCTAAATTGTCCCTCAATGTACATATCCAGCACACCTTTCAGACTGTGGGAGAAAAACAGAACACCCAGAGGAAACCCATGCAGACAAGGGGAGAACGTGCAGACTCCACACACAGTGACCCAAGTCAGGAATCAAACTGATGTCCCTGGCACTGTGAGATAGCAATGCTAGCTACCGTGTCACCCATTAACTTTAGATTATTGTAGCAAAGAACCAGCACAGCCATAGTGGACTAAATGGTTTCTGTGCTCCAAACTTCCAATGATACCAAGAGAGAAAATGCTGGAAAATCTCAGGTCTGGCAGCATCTGTAAGGAGAGAGAAGAGCTGACCTTTTGAGTCCAGACGATCCTTTGTCAAAGCCCAATTTCCACGATACCATCCCAGTTAATTATATTGGTCCTTCCCCAAAATAAACAGCAACAAATGACTTGAGTTCCACGCTTTTAAACTGTAGTAGGACCCTTGCTGCATGTCCATAGGAAGCCTTTGTTTGGCAAAAATACATGTGGCATTTTACATTTTATAACATCATAAGCAAGTTAGAGTGAAAATCCCCTAGTTGGCACACTCCGGCACGTGTTCGGGTACACTGAGGAAGAATTTAGCATTGTTGTGCTTCCGTGTGATGTATTTTTATACAGTACATTTATGAACCAATGAGAAAAGGATTGACAGATTCATTGTCACTTGTTGCCCTGAAAGATCTGTATACTGTACAACGGAGCTAATATGTCTCAAGGTTGGTGGCTGAACAGACACCAGAAGCTGTGCACATGTAGAACTGTCATCGTGTCCAATTCTGTATTCAAGAGTGGCACACATGTACCAGGACAAAGCAGAAAAGGTCGTTCTGGTGGTGGGAGGAATGGGATTTGAGACTAGGAATGGGTGAATTTGTCTTTACAGGGTCAGCATTCCTTTTCCTCGTATCCCTAATATTTGGAATACCAGTAAAGAATAACCTCAGCATGTTTATTGAATCTACAGAACTAAGAAGTAGCCAGAAATACTGTCTAATACCATGTATTCAAGCACTACAGACCATGCTGGGCAACTGCATCAAATTAACACAGCTTTCCATCTGTTTGACCTTAAGATTTCAGTACTAAATACACAAACCAAATTTTCAGTTAACTTGCATGTTTGACATTTCAAAGAACTTATGGCTTCATCAATGTAAAGATTTATTAAAATGACAGTAGCTTTAAAAAGAAGGTTCACCTTGAATGCATCTTTCGTTGACAGGTGGCAATTTTTCTTATAATTGCAGATGCTGCTTTCAATCACCTTCCTGCTTAAAATATCACGTCTGCAGAGATGTATGGCATATTGGGTTAGAACTTATTCTCTTAAATGGAATAAAAGTTTCCCTTCTCTTTCTTTCTCAATTGCTTTCCTTCCATACCCACCTCCATGTTTTATCTTTCGTTTCCCCTCTACCATGCCTCTGCTTTTGACCCCTTTTGCTCTTTCTCTCACGTTCAAACATTTTCACATTGGAGAGAGAAACAAAATGATAAAGGTAAAACAGATTCAGGAAACAGATGTGAGGTGGATTTTTTCCCCAAAAGATTCTAAATGTTAAATGGGCAAGAAAATGGGAGGTTTTCTCACCTGTTTCTTCAGTGAACTGAGTTTTGATAATTTATGGCACTCTGTGCTGACGAAGAGCAAACCCCAAAAGCTTGTGAGTTTACTATCAAATTGGTTGGACTTAAACCTGATGTTGTCAGACTTCTTGCTGTGTTTACCCCAGTCCAACGCCGGCATCCCCACATCATGAATACAGAGGCTATCAGGAGACTCACGGTAGTAGGGAGTAGGCAGAATCTAAATCTGCCAGAGCGGCCGGCAGAAGTCTGTTGAGGGCACCAGTGCGCATGCACCTGATTTCTCAGTCTACCGGGCGATCTGTCCCCAAAATGACATGGCCTCCACCACCAACCCTCTTGGTTCAGTTTCTGATCGTAACCCTCATAATGTTAACTGGAGGATTCAATGACTGCAGTGCAGCTTAATGTCAAAAAGAAATAGTTGGAACCTCTCTATTTGGAGGTTATCATTGGCTTGCATTTGTGTGACATGAATGTTACTTGCCATGTATTAGCCCAAGCCTGAATGTTAACCAGGCCTTGCTGTATTTGGGCATGGACTGCTTCAGTATCTGAGAAGTTGAGAACGGTACTGAACATTGTGCAATCATCAGCGAACGTTCCCACTTCTGACCTTCTTGATGGAGGGAAGGTCATTGATGAAGCAGCTGAAAATGGTTGGATCTGGACAACCAAGGAACTGTTGCAGTGATATGCTGGAACTAAGATGCTCGACCTCTAACAACTACAACCTTTATATTAGGCATGACTCCAACCAGCGAAGAGTTTCCTCTGATTCCCACTGATTTCAGTTTTATGAGGATTCCTTCATGCAACACTGGATCAAATACTGCCTTTATGTTAACAGCAGTGACTATAACCTCGCTTCTTGAATTCAGCTTATTTATACGTGTTCGGATCAAGGCTGTAATGAAGTCAGGAGCTAATTGGCAGAATCCAAAATGAATGACAATGAGCAGGTTATCCCTGAATAAATGCTGTGTGATAACACTGTTGATGACTCCTTCCATCACTTGGCTGATGACCGAGAATAAACTGATGGGGCAGCAATTGGCCAGGTTGGATTTGTCCTGATTTTTGTCTACAGCACATATATGGGAAACATTCAAAATTGTCGGCGAGGTGCCAGTATTGAAACAGGACTGGAACAATTTGGCTAGGGGCACGGCTAGTTCTGGAGCACAGACCTGCAATACTGTGTTGTCAGGGCCCGTAGCTTTTGAAGTATCCAGAATCTTGACTCATTCTTTGACGACACATGCAGTGAATCGAATTGACTGAAGATAGGCATCTATGATGCTGGGGACATCAGGTGGGGGCTATGATGATTCATCCATTTGACACTTCTGGCTGAAACTGGTTCCCAATGCTTCTGCCTTATCTTTTGCACTGATGTGCTTGTCTCTCCCATCATTGAGGATAAGGATATTTGTGGATCCCCTCCTTCAGTTAGTTGCCTAATTGTCCACCACCATTCATGACTGGATATGGCAGGATTACAGAGCCTAGATTTGATTTAGCTGTTGTGGGATCACTTAGCTCTGTTTGTTGTGTATTGCTCATCCTGTTTGGCATGCAAGTAGTCCTGTGTTGTAGCTTCTCAAGATTGGCACATCATTTTAGTTATGCCTGCTATTGCTCCTGAAATGCCTTCCTGCAATGTTCATTGCAGCAGGGTTGTTCCTCTGGCTTGATGGTAATAGAACAGAAAAAAGAAAATTACAGCACAGGAACAGGTCCTTCAGCCCTCCAAGCCTGCACCAACCATACTGCCTGACTGAAATAAAATCCCCTTCACAAGTTGAGGGGTTGAGGTAAGTCGGTAAATGGTAACCACACTTTATGCACATTTAGAGCAAAGAAGGATGACGTTCCTTTCTCTGCTGGTCCCAAATGAGTGATTTTCCAGTCCAAGCCAGTTGTCAAAAGGTATGGTCCTCTAACTTAAAACTGGCCCTTATTTGGTACTAAACTGGCACCATATCTCTCTATTCCCATCCTATTCATGTATTTGTCAAGACGCCCCTTAAAAGTCACTACTGTATCCACTTCCACTACTTCCCCCAGCAACGAGTTCCAGGCACCCACTACTCTCTGTATAAAAAAATCGTACATCGCCTTTAAACCTTGCCTCTCGCACTTGAAACCTGTGCCCCCTAGTAATTGACTGTTCCACCCTGGGAAAAAGCTTCTGACGATTCAGTCCATACATGCCTTTCATAATCTTGTAGACTTCTATCAACCTCTGCCGTAATGTAGGATCAGGATATGCCTGGCCATAAGGTCACACACAGATTGTGGTTTTATACAGTCCTGCAGTTGCTAATGACTTAGCGCCTTATGGATGTCTGCTTTTGCATTTCTGGATTTGTTCAAAATCTGTTCTATATTGCATGTTGATGGTACCACACAATATGCTGGAGGTTTTCCTCAGTGTGAAGACAGGGCTTTATCTCCACAAAGACGGCACAGTGGTTAGCACTGTTGTTTTATAGTGCCAGGGACACGGATCCACTTCTGGTCTTGGGTGACTGTCTGTGTGGAGTTTGTACGTTCTTCCTGTGTCTGTGTGAGTTTCCTCCAGGTGCTCCAGTTTCCTCCCTTAGCCCAAAACTGTGTAGGTTAAATGAATTAGGCATGTTAAATGCATGGGGTTATGGGATCGGGTAAAGGGGAAGATGCTCTTTCGGAGTGCTGGTGCAGATTCAATGGGCCAAATGGTGGCCTTCTGTACTGTAAGGGTTCTATGATTCCACGAGGACTGTGCAGTGGTCACTCCTACAAATATGTCATAGACAAATGCATCTGTAACTGCTAGATTGGTGAGGACAAGGCCAAATATTTCCCTCATTGGCTCCCTCACCACCTGCCATAGACCCAGTTTGGCTGCTGTGTCCATTAGGACTCAGTCATCTTGGCCAGTGATGGTGCTATTGCAAGCCATTCTTAGTGATGGACTTAAAGTCTCCACCTGGAATATATTGTGTGCTTTTGCCACCCTCGGTGCTTTATTCAAGGAGTACTGATTCATCAGCTGAGAGGTTGAGGTAGATTGGTAAGTGGTGAGCACCTTTTATGCACATGTGGAGCAAAGAAAGGCAATGTTCCTTTCTCTGCTGGTCCCAGTCCAAGCCAGTTATTAGAAGGTATGGACCCATAACTTTAAACTGGTCCTCATTTAGTACTAAACTAGCAATCTCCCTCTCAGAAACCATTTAATAGATGTAGTGGAGAAAATGAAAATGTCAGTCTGTCGCAATTATTGCTGTTCTGAATTTCAGGTTCATTGCTGATAGAGTAGAAGGACTCTGACCTTACATGTTGAACTGTCCTACACCTGACCTGCAAGTATACAATATAGACAATGAATACCCAATGTGGAAAGTTTTCATTCTACTATAGTAACGTCTTTACCTCAGTGAGTGTAAGTTTGTGGATCAGACAAGCTCTAAATTACTACTTTATCAGATTGGTAGCCTCAATTGCTCATCCGGTGACCATTATCACCAGTAAGCAGTAAATCTTTTGCGTAAGCCAAGAAGAGCACTTTGGGGAAATATCGCCACAGGCCATTCTCCCTCAGTTCCTAACAGCTACTTAAAGACTGGCATCAGTAGTAGCCTGAGGAGAAGCCAAGCCTTCAGTGGAAAATGGCTTGTGGCCCAGGAGATTGTGAGGTGGGAGAAATCAACCAAATCAAAATAGCATCTAAAAGTATAAAGAAATAAAATTGAAGACAGTTGTGACAGGCATTACTGATTAAGTTTCAGTAGGAATTTAATAGAGCAATACTAGCAGTGGGTGGAAATCTAAATGTGTTTTTATGCTATGTCTGGCTGGAAATGTCGAGAGCCTGATTTCCAAACACAGCTGGAGCATTTGTTCAGATGCCACATTTATTTCACTCCCATTTACTGGAATCCACAACAGAATTTGTTCTGCATTTATTTTAATAATTTAAAACTTTATGGGCCTGATTTTAACTCTGAGCAAGTTAAAATCTGATTGAGAGTCTCAGTATGCTGCTAGTGAAATGGCTGTGGTTATAGATTTCTTAGGTTGTATAATATTTAAGCTATATTATTAACTCAAAACAATTGATCTTCCACACAAACAAGAAATGTTAATTGAATACTCACACTGTTTTCTGGGAGTCTTTGCCTTTCCAGTATAGGGATAAACTGATGATATTGCCAACACCAGCAACGCACGCAACTGTACAAGTGACAGCATGCTGCAAAGCCTAACTTAATACAATTGAAGCAGAGTCCATATGTACTTTCAAACCAGAGTTAGATAGTGGCTCAAAAAAGAGGTGTTAGAACTGTATAGAGGAACATTAAAAAAGGGGAAAAATAGAATAATAGTTTTTTTCAGGACCACCAGATGTCTCAAAATGTTTTACTGTCAATGAAGCTCTTTTGAAGTGTAGTCAATGTTGTAATATCAGAAGCATGTCAGTTATGCACAGAGACAGCAAAGTGAAAATGGTTAGTGAATCTATTTTTGTAATGTTGATTGAGGGATATATATTGGCCAGACTATCAGGTGATAACTCACCTGGACTCTTGTGAAGGAGCACCATGGGATTTATTACATGCGGATTCTTGATTTAAGTCTTAACCGAAAGACAGCACCTCCTACAGTGCAGCACTGCCTCGGTACTGCACCTTGATTTTTGTGCTCAAGTCCTGGGAAGCCCAAGGACTTCAATGCAGAATCTTGTGACTCAGAGATAAGAATGCTAAGTAACTGAGTCATTGCTAACACAAAGATCACATTCTGTTATTCTGTGGACTGTTTCCATACCATAATTAAATGTGTGGACACTGTTGTCCAGTTTTCATAAGAGTGAGAATTGTTTATCTATTATTGATAATAAAAATCTGGGTCAATAAATTTAATGATTTTCAAACTTCAGCTGGACATTTCTTTTTCTTTGAAGCACAGAGATTTCTTTCCTCCCCTTCCTTTGCAGGTTGGCTATTCATTGACATTTCAGAACAATACAGTTGTATTGGCCATGCCTGGTATAGTGCGCTCTGTTCTCTTTTCAAGTGTTGGCCAACTGTGTGTGCTTGATATTTTCTGTTATTTTATTTCTCCCTTTTACACATATGTGTACCCTTGCATGCTTTTTATTTGGAACTTAATTAGCTGTGTCTGTGATTTTTGATATTTTACTGGCTTCTCATTGCATCATTGCAAAGATCTTTCTTTATATGTGATCTACCATTTTTAATTTCTTTTCAGATCTTCTGTTAACCAATCCATTTTCTTTGTTTCATTCAACTCTATTAGAGAGGCTCACTTCTCTTTCAGGTTCCATTTCTGCTGAAAGGTTCACATTTAGATAGAAACAACTTCCATTTGTGTAGCAACTTTCACATCCTCTAAATGTCCCAAAACGTTTCGTAGCCAACTAATTCCTTCTGAAGTGTAATCATCGCCAGTTCGGAATTAAAATATGTTTCTTAACATATCTTTGTACAGGTTGCTTGATGAATCTCAAAATTTTCTTTCTATCGGAAGAAATAATTTCAATTACCAAAGAAGCATCTCAAAAGTGCAATTACAATATTAGCAATGAATCTAAACAAGCATTTGTCAAGTAAGGCAGGTCAAGCACAACAAATTCATTGGAACAACTTTAAAAGGCAACTGAATAAATATATATGTATGAAACTGTTGTATATATTTGGGCTTTCTGAAGCTATTTGATAAAATGCCTCAGGAGATACTGATGTATAGTTGTACTGTTTGGGTCAAAGAGGAACTTGTAATTTTGGTTTTACATCAGATGGGTATCATGCAAGGCACCCAAAACTACTGCCACCCTTGGATCACTACCTCAGAATGGGTCAGGAGAAAATGTGGAGGATGGAACAACAGCTGTAATTGAGAAAACAGACTAGCAATCCGTTCTCACGTGGTCTTCATGTGTGGCATTCTGAGGTGAATAATGATTTTCTTCTGCCTCCCTATGGAGAAGCAGCTGCGCTCCACTCACTACGTCCTGACACAGCACAATTAACACTAGTGAGTCAGTGGAATGGATAATGTCCTGTTTTTGTGCATGAGGATAAAGTGGCTTGTCACAGGCTAAATAGGAGTGTGTGAATAAGTGTTCATATAAATGCGAGTGGGGCATTTGTCACAACTGAGCCTGATATTTTGCTTATGCATATGTAATTTCAACAAATGAGTGAGTGCATCACTGATTATTCCAAGCCAGTTATTACAATTCCTAATTGAGATAAGCTAACTAAGCAAAGACTGGGGCTAAAGTCTCGGCCTCCTGATCCACATAGCTGAGGACTGTGTCAAAGATGAGCTTGGGATAACAGTTCTAGTTGGGCAGCACAATTTCATGTTGATTTATCCATCGACACCACTGTTCATTACATTTACTTAAAATGAAAGAAGCTGTTACAAATAAAGTTGACAAAAAGTAAAATGTTCTAATGAGAACAATGAATACAAGAGGCATGCACAAATGTAGTTACTGGACTCATCCAGTGCCAAGAGATGTACAACATTGGCTATTCGTGCTAAAATGGTGAAATAAAGCTGTTGTCATGTTATGGTTCGGGTCAGAAACTCCAAAAAACAACCACAATAACGAGACTTTAGCCCCAGTCTTTGCTTAGTTAGCCCACCTGAATCATATGTTTTGTATCTTGAATTTGGTTAGGATAAGCATGAGATGCTTCATCTCAGGTGTGATTCAAAAGACCCACTAGGGAGTTTTAATCAAAGGCTTACTTAAGAATATAAATATGTATAATAATGAAATTATCAAGAACTTTTATCATTACAAACAAGAAACAAAACAATCACAATAATGTATAACTCTTAACGAATATTTGTAATGTGTTCCAATTAAAACCAAAATCTAATAAACAAAACATCTTAAACAGATTTATCACTATACAGGCTAAAGCTCACATGATGCTGAAATCCAGTTCCCTGGACTGAGTGCTGATTTCAAATGATCTTGAAAACTCAGAGCAGCTTGTAGTCATCAGCTCTCCAAAACACCAAAAACATAGATTTTTTTACTGTAGCAAGGCAACAAGCCTTTTTTTCAACTAACTGGTAAAACTTTCAAAGCAAAACAGAGAGAGAAAGAGACTTCTTTTCTAGCTTGCTTCTAAAATTGCCTCTAACACTGCAGTAAAACAAAACCAAAAACAGCCCTCGTCACTTGACTGCACATTTATTTTTCTCTTCCGACCAATGACATCACTGAAGGCCATGCTTTAAAAAGCCTCTTACAGGTACACTGACAACACAATCAGAAACAACTCACATTTCTTGACCAATCCTGACATGCGGTGAGGCATTTATATAAAAAGCAGCAGTGGACGCAGGGCAGAGGATGAAGGGAAAGCTATCAGACTACAAAAAAAGGCATAGCCAAAGAGAAATGGTGTAACAGGGATTGTTCTGGATTGTGATTGAACTTCAAACGTGGCACTGATTAATGAAGCAAATGAAATGTTAAATGGAATTAGTATAAAGCATTTTGCTCCTTTTGAGAAGACAGGCTGGAAAATACTTGAAAGGAAAGTGTTGAGGATGCTTTGGGCATTAAAATTACTGTGCTATGAAAAAGGACCTAAAAAGCATGGATGATGTGATTGCAAGTAGATGTTTAAATTAATGTGTAGAGCTAGAGAAGCTAATTGCAAAGTTAACAAGTACTATGCAAAGGTGAGCATATAAAGAAACTTTTAATTTTTCACAGAATTATGAATCAGTGGAATGGATTCCCAACAAAAGCAGTAAATACAAGTCTATAGTACAATACAAATGGTTCAAAATAAGCAACCTTGGTGGTCATTTATTGGTCCACACTTCCTGTGTCGCTGATAAAGTAGCAGTGGGGTGGACAGGGAGGCAGCGATTACTGCACCCATGGCATTTTACAAGCTTGTTAATTTTGCCCCACCCCTGCCTGCAAATCAGCTCCCAGGATGGGTGGCTATAAAATTCAGTCCATGGTGTAGTGCACCAAGATGTGCAAAACTCTTGATACCAAATTTCACATGGAAGGCTAAACTTAAGGCAAATAAGTTTTAAGTTTAAGTTCATTTATTAGTGTCGCAAGTAGGCTTAAATTAATACTGCAATGAAGTTACCATGAAAATCCCCTCGTCACCACACTCCGGTACCTGTTCGGGTACACTGGGGGAGAATTTAGTATGGCCAATGCACCTAGCCAGCAAGTCATTCGGACTGTGATAGGAAACCAGAGCGCCCGGAGGAAACCCAAGCAGGTAACGTGCAGACTCAGCACAGACAGTGACCCAAGCCAGGAATTGAACTCAAGATCCCTGGTGCTGAGAGGCACCAGTGCTAGCCACTGTGCCACTGTGCCTGTCAAGTAAAATCAAATATAAAGCCTGCCAAAGGTTAATAAACACACTTAATATATACTCTTTGCGTTTTGATGACCAAAGCTAAACATAGTACAAAAGGTGCCATGCTGTTTCAGAATTGCGTCCTCTCAGCTTGTTCTCTGTTATTTAATTCAATATTCTATTTGTTGTGTTAATCTCTGCTCTGCGGTAACTGGCCCTTCAGACCTCTTGTCTTGGGAGAACTTGCTAGGGAGTGATATTGAAAGGAAGTGGAATATCCCAGGAATCAGTACTGGCAATCCTGCTGTTAATCTGCATTGATGTCTTGGATTTGGAAGCTTAATCCATACTGGTCACAGAAAATATCTAACTCAGGGAGGCACTAGAATCTGAGATTTATTTTTTAAAAAATATTAAAGTATATGGGAATTAGGCTGCAGCTTTGTTATGATTTTGCTAAATGATGGAACAAACCTCCAAAACTTCCAAAAGGCGTTTGATAAGTTGCCTTATAAAAGGTTGCTGCAGAAGGTTAGGGTGCACGGAGTTAGGGGTAAGGTGTTAGCATGGATAGAGGATTGGCTGTCTAATAGGAAGCAGAGAGTTGGAATCAATGGGTGCTATTCTGGTTTGCAGTTGGTGACTAGTGGAGTGCCGCAGGGATCAGTGCTGGGGCCTCAACTGTTTACCATTTACATAGATGATCTGGAGGAGGGGGCTGTGTAGGGTAATGAAATTTGCTGATGACACAAGGATGAGTGGAAAAGCAAGTTGCATGGATGGTGTGCAAAGTCTGCAGAGGGATCTGGATAGGCTGAGCGAGTGGACGAGGACCTGGCAGATGGAGTATAATGTTAGCAAGTGTGAGGTTATCCACTTCGGTAGAAATAATAGTAGGAGGGATTATTATTTAAAAGGCAAAAAGCTGCAGCATGCTACGGTGCAGAGGGACCTAGGGGTCCTTGTGCACGAATTGCAAAAACCCAGTCTGCAGGTGCAGCAGGTGATCAAGAAAGCGAATGGAATGTTGGCCTTTATAGCAAGGGAGATGGTATATAAAAGCAGGGAGGTCTTGCTGCAACTGTACAGTGTACAGCTGTAGCTGGAGTACTGTGTGCAGTTTTGGTTGCCGCACTTGCGGAAGGATATATTGGCCTTGGAGGGAGTGTAGAGAAGGTTCACTTGACTGATACTGGAAATGAGGGGGTTAGCCTATGAAGAGAGGCTGAATAGACTGGATCTGTACTCGTTGGAGTTTAGAAGGCTGAGGGGGGATCTTATGGTGACTAGTGGAGTGCCCCAGGGGTCGGTGCTGGGGCCTCAGCTTTTTACCATTTATATAGATGATCTGGAGGAGGGAACCAAGTGTAGGGTGTCGAAATTTGCGGATGACACCAAGATTGGGGGAACGGCAAATTGTGCGGAGGGTGTGGAGAGTCTGCAGAAGGATCTAGATAGGCTGTGCGAATGGGCCAGGAAATGGCAAATGGAATTTAATGTTGGCAAGTGTGAGGTGGTCCACTTTGGAAGGAAGAATGGTAGGAAGGATTATTACTTACGTGGCGAAAAACTGCAGCAGGCGACGGTGCAGAGGGACCTCGGGGTCCTTGTGCATGAGTCGCAAAAACCCAGCTTGCAGGTGCAGCAGGTGGTCAGGAAGGCGAATGGGATGCTGGCCTTCATAGCGAAGGGGATTGAATATGAAAGTAGGGAGGTCTTGCTGCAGCTGTATAGGGCATTGGTGAGGCCGCAGCTGGAGTACTGTGTGCAGTTTTGGGCGCCGCACCTGCGCAAAGATATTTTGGCCTTGGAGGGAGTGCAGAGGAGGTTTACTAGGCTGATACCGGAGTTGAGGGGGTTGAGCTATGAGGAGAGGCTGAATGAACTAGGCTTGTACTCGTTGGAGTTTAGAAGAATGAGGGGAGATCTCATTGAGACGTATAAGATGATGAATGGGATGGATAGGATAGAGGTGGAGAGACTCTTCCCGCTCAAAAAAGACAGTAGGACTAGGGGGCACAGCCTCAAGATAAAGGGGGGGCGTTTTAGAACGGAGTTGAGGAGGAACTTCTTCACTCAAAGGGTGGTGAATCTCTGGAATTCTCTGCCCGTTGAAGTGGTGGAGGCTGCCTTGCTAAATATTTTCAAGAAGCGGGTTGATGGGTTTTTGGTAAGAGAGGGGATTAAGGGTTAAGGGGAGAGGGCCGGAAAGTGGAACTGAGCCACGACAGATCAGCCATGATCTTATTGAATGGCGGGGCAGGCTCGAAGGGCCGGATGGCCTACTCCTGCTCCTATTTCTTATGTTCTTATGTTCTTATAGAGACATATAAGATAATGAAGGGGACAGATAGGGTAGAGTGGAGAGATTCTTCCCGCTTCGAAAGGATAGCAGGACTAGAGGGCACAGCCTCAAGATAAGGGGGGCGCAGTTTAGATCTGAGTTGAGGAGGAACTTCTTCACTCAAAGGGTGGTGAATCTCTGGAATTCTCTGCCCGTTGAAGTGGTGGAGGCTACCTCGCTGAATAAATTTAAGTCACGGGTAGATAGGTTTCTGATAGGCAGGGGAATTAAGGGTTATGGGGAGAAAGCGGGAAAGTGGAACTGATCCACTTCAGATCAGCCATGATCTTATTGAATGGCGGGGCAGGCTCGAAGGGCTAGATGGTCTACTCCTGCTCCTATTTCATATGTTCTTAAGTTCAAACCTAGAAGCTAAAGGGCCAACTCCTAGTTCTATGTTGCCATCTCAAAACGCAGCCAAAGACTGAGAACGATTCTCCCAGCCTGCTGTGCTGCTTTAGCTTTAGCAGCACAGCGGACCAGGGGATTCAGGCTGTTTAGCGAGCTCCCGCTTGGCACCATGGCCCATGTGTCTCCAGGTGCCGGATTTGCATAAATTACGTTAATGCAAATTTTCATGTTATTTGCATTTCATTAGCTAGCCCAGGACGAAGTCTCCTGGCCCAGTAGTCTCTCTTCCCTGCCAGGAGTGTTTCATTCCAGTGAGGTTTAAAATAGCTGCCCAATTGTAGGAATTAGTGGCTCAACCTTGCTGGAGTGAAAGGGAACCATCCAGGCCCCCCAAAGAGTCAGGGGTGGGGGGTGACCCTGGGCATTGCCAGCCTGGCCCCCTGACATTGCCTAACAGGCCAAGTGCCAATGCTCAGGGTGTCCTGCTGCCACTCTGCACTGAGATCAGTGATAGAAGGAGAGAGGCCTGCATTCGGAGCTGACCTTCGGGGTTGGGGCGGGGGGTGAAGTTGGCCCGGACACATCCAGGAGGGCAACAATGCGTGATCAGGAGGTTGGCAGTGAAAGGCTACTTCGCATGCACCAATCTGACAGATCTCCGCATGCCCACTCAGTACAATGCTGCCGGCCTCTCCACAGGAATCGACCCTGCACATGATTTCCCATGTAAATCATGCTTGTGCACTCTTCAATGCACAGAGTGTGGGAGATCCATTTTCAAACTCCCGCTGAAAAAAAAAGTGGGATTTACTCTAGTTTTTATGTGAATTCCGCATTTAGAATTTTTTTGGGAGAATCGTCTCCCATATAAATGGCAAATGAAGCACAAAGTGGATAAGTGTAAAGTACTGCACATGAAAGAATGGATGATATATATATACACACACACACATATTCAGAGAATCTTGAGAGTGACAGATGGTGAAATATCAAGGGACATGAAGGTCCAGTTGCAGCAACAAATACAGCAAGTCAATTGCTGAATTACATACCAAAACATCAGGGTACAAGTTGAAGACTGTAATGCTAAAACAGAACACACTAATCAGATTATATCATTAGTGCTGTGCCTAGCTTTGGTTACCAAATCACAAAGGGAAGATTTGTAGCCTTAGAACCATTACAGAGAGCATCACAGCTGACCTCCAGCATTAGTGGACTAAGTTATGAGGAAAGGAAAGATTTGAACTAAGCAGACTCAAAAAAATAGATTAATAAATGATTGTTACTTAAAATAGCAAACAAGATCGGAATAGTTAATCTAGAAGTAGTACTTGAGCATAACAATAGCACTTAATTGAGAGGATACAAGTTCATATTGGAAAAGGCAAATTCAGGGTTGATATGAGGACGTTCTTCACACAAAGGGTGACAAATGTACAGAATGGATTTCTAGATGTACAGCACAAATCAGGTAATTTGACCAAGCCAGTGGTTATGCTCCACATGAGCCTTCCCCATGCCTCTTATATCTAATCAGCATGACCTTCCTTCCTATTTCATCTGTTTAGTTCCCCCTTCCATGACTATATACTGTCCACCTCAACAGCCCCTTGTGGTAGAGAATTGCACATTCTAACCAAAAGTTTCTTCTGAATTCCCTATTGAATTTGATGGTGCCTGTTACATATTAATAGCCAACAAGAACAAAGAGCTTGATTTTCCCATTTTCATTCTACATGCTGAATCTGGGCGCATATCAGATCTGACTTAGAAATCTGCTTTCAGGTGCCCCCATTAGCACTTAGCCTGAAAAAAACATGGCCAGTCCCATTTGTACTGTGGGCGGATCTTAACGCGCCCGAAACAATCGGAGCTCTGAATTGCACATGCTCAGAAAAAAATTTGAGAAAGCATGCCCATGGCAGATCACTTGCAGGCTGCAAAAAGCAGAGAAGATATCCACAGAGCAAAAAGCAGGAGCGCTGGCCCCCACAGACATCACTGTCCCCCTTATCCACCCAACCCTCAGCAACCCAGACTGATCGCTACGCCCTGCCCCCTTCCCCCCTCCACCGATCACCCGCAGATTGGCAGCAGACCCCCTGCCCCTATTCCCTGCTCCCAAAAATACATCTTACCCACCTCCATTCCGCCACCCCCACCCGAAAGAATGATCGGACCTCACTCCCCACCCCCACCCCCAAGAGAATGATCTGGCCTCACTCCTCACCCCTCCCACCAGAGTATGATTTGGCCTCACTCCCCACACCTCCAAGAGAATGATGTGGCCTTACTCCCTCCCCCACAAGAGAATGATCTGGTCTCACTCCACCCCACCCACAGAGGTACATCTGACCCGTCAGACAATGATTGGCCCTCTCTCCCCCCCCCCCCCCCCCCCCCCCCAAACCAGACAACGATTGGGCCTCCCCCACTGGAGAATGATATGACCTGCCTCCCTCCACCTCCCACCGCCAGAGAGCAGTTGGAAGTGCTGACCTCACCTGTTCAGCAGCTGGAGCACACAATTCAGACTTTTATTCAGCATGTCCATTTTGGCGCGATTCTGGATTGGCGAATGCAGTGGTAAAGGGGGAAATGCTGATGCAGTTGGGTGGGCAGTTCATTAATTCAATTGAAATGCATGCAAATGCATTTAAATCACCATTGCGCCTGTTCTGGGTGCAAATCAAATCGCTGCCATTCCCGAGTTTCGGTAAAGTGGCCATCTGCATGAAGGTGGGTGCGGATCATGTTAATGGCCTCACACCTGACTTTACCATGTTTTCATACCCGAAAACGGGCGCAATGCAATGGTAAAATTGGGCCCAAAAAATGCTGGAAAACCTCAACAGGTCTGACAACATCTGTGGAGAGAGAATAGAACCAACGTTTTGAGCCAGGATGACTCTTTGTCAGAGCTCATATTAGTAGCCCTTAGTTTTGGATTCCCCAGTCTACCCTACAAGGTCACCTATCAACCTTCTCCTTTGGAAGGATCAGGGCTCTTTTCTTTCCTCAGCACTCAGTCCTGGTATCATTCACTAGGTGCAGAAAATCCTGGATTGATCTAGGAAATGGAGGCTAAAAAGGAACACAGAGTAAAGAGAAGATTTACATCTAGATAATACTTACCATGATTCTCACTGCTTCAGATACACATGAAGTGCAGTCACATGGACACCAATTGGGATAATGGCATTTCACATACAGCAATGAGGTGAATAATCAATTAATATGTTTTTCTTGTCTTGGTTGAGGGAATGATGTTGACAATGTATGAAACTGACATTTTTTTTAAGTGAAGTGATGGAATCTTTAACACTCTCCTCAATGTGCTGATGGGCACTTTAAACTGTACAGCATCCCCTCAGTACTTTAGAAACATAGAAAAACTACAGCACAAACAGGCCCTTCGGCCCATAAGTTGCACTGAACATGTCCCTACCTACTAGGCATACCTATAACCCTCCGTCTTACTAAGCTCCATGTACTTATCCAAAAGTGTCTTAAAAGACCCTAACAAATCCGCCTGCACCACCACCGCTGGCAGCCGATTCCACGCACCCACCACCCCCTGAGTGAAAAACTTACCCCTGACATCTCCTCTGTACCTACTCCCAGCACCCTAAACCTGTGTCCTCTTGTGGCAACCATTTCAGCCCTGGGAAAAAGCCTCTAAGAAACCACTTGATCAATACCTCTCACCATCTTATAACCTCTATCAGGTCACCCCTCAATCTTTGTCTGTCCAGGGAGAAAAGACCAAGCTGTCTCAACCTATCCTCATAAGGCATGCCACCCAAACTAGGCAACATCCTTGTAAATCTCCTCTGCACCCTTTCTATGACTTCCACATCCTTTCTGTAATGAGGCGACTAGAACTGAGCACAGTACTCCAAGTGGGGTCTGACCAGAGTGTTATACAGCTGCAGCATTATCTCCCGACTCCTAAACTCAGTTCCTCCATTGATGAATGCCAGTACACCTTCTTAACCACAGCCTCTACCTGTGAAGCTGTTTTGAGCGTCCTATAAACCCGGAAACCCAAGATCCTTCTGATCTTCCACACTGCCAAGAGCCTTACCCTTAATATTATAAGCTGTCATCATATTTGACCTGCCAGAATGAATCACCAAACATTTATCTGGGTTGAAGTCCATTTGCCAGTTCTCCGCCCAGTCTTGCATCCTATCAATGTCTAGCTGCAACTTCCGACATCCCTCCACACTATCCACAACTCCTCCAACCTTTGCGTCATCAGCAAACTTGCCAACCCATCCCTCCACTCCTTCATCCAGGTCATTTATCAAAATCACAAAGAGCAGATCCCTGGGGCACTCCACTGGTGACCGCCCTCCACGCAGAACAAACCCATCTACAACCACTCTTTGCCTTCTGTGTGCAAGCCAGTTCTAAATCCACAGAGCAATGTCCCCTTGGATCCCATGCCCCCTCACTTTATCAATAACTGAAGTATGATCTTAGATTATGTGCTCAATTTAAAATTCCAACCTTTTGACTTCAGATGGGAATGCTACTTAATGAGCCAAAATTTCACGGAATCATGATAGCACAGAATCTTAGTGCAGAAAGAGCATTCAGCCAATCGAGTCTACGATGGCTCTCTGAAAGAGCATTCTACCCAATCCCACTCCCCTGCCTTATCCCCGTAACCTTACACGTTCCTTCTTTTCAGGTAGTAATCCAACTCCTTTTTGAATACCTTGGTCAAATCTGCCTCAGCTACACTTTTAGGAAGTTCATTCTTGACTCCAACTTTCTCCTGGGTGCAAAACAATCCTCACATCACTTTTACTCCTTTGGCCAATTATCTTGAATCTGTGCCTTCTAGTTCTCGATGTTATCTTGACTGCGAATAGTTTCACAATATTTACCTTGCCCATGCCCCTCAGGATCTGGATTACCTCTATCAAGTATCCTGTCAGCCTTCTTTCCTCCAAGGAAATCAGACCCAACATCTCCAATCTATCTTCATAGCTACAGTTCTTTATCCCTGGAATTATTCCTGTGAAACCCCCTCTGTACTCTCCACAATACCTTCACATTCTTCCTCAAGTGTAGCACCAGAATTGGAAGCAGTACTCCAGATGAGGTCTACCTAGCTTATGCAAGTTCAACGTGACCTCCTTACTCTCGTACACAGTGTCCCAATTAATAAAGCTTAAGATATCATGTTTTTATAACTGCTCTCTCAACATGTCCTGCCACTTTCCTTGACTTATGTATATGTGCACCAAGATCCCTTTGTTCCTGCACCTCCTTAACAATTTCTCCCTTTGTTTTGTACATTCTCTCCATATTCTTCCTGCCAAATTCTTATCAAATCCTTATACACCAGATCAACAGCATTGCCTTTGTCAACCTTCTCTGTTACCATCTCAAAATACTCTAGCAAACTATTTAAACATGAATTCATTAATTCATTAATGAATTCATTCTGGCTTTCCTTACTACCTGTCTCATTGATTCTTGATTTTGTCCCAAAATATCGTTTTCAGAAGGTTCCCCACCACTGAAGTCAAACTGAGTGGTTTGTAATTGCCAACATTGTTCATGGACCTCTTTTTAAACAAGGATATGACATTTGCAGTTCTCCAGTACTCCAGCACCACCACGTGTCTAAGGAAGACTAAGATTATCATCGGTGCCTCTGAAATTTCCATTCTCACCTCCCTTAGTATCTTTGGATGCATTTTATCCAGTCCTCGTGCCTTATCAATTTAAACTAAAGATAGCCTTTCTAAAACCTCTTCCTTCTCAATTGTAAATTCCTCATGTGTACCAGTTATCTCCTCTCAGCCTGGGTAGCATCCTTTTGACAGATGCAAAATTCAATACCTCCACCACTTCTCCTGCTTCCACATGCAAATCAAATGAGTTCTTGAGAGAGGTACAATTTGTGTTGGGCTAAAAACATTTATATTGAGCAATAAGATAATTTAGGATGTGTGATTAATTCAAAGCAGCAAGCTAAGTAAAATTTTGGGACAAACTCATTTATATTTGGAGTTTTCGATGCACTGACCTGATCACCCAGTGAACAAAGACTTGACCCATTTTGAGTTCAATATGATGTGCAAGGTTATTAAATATGAGGCTGAATGGATTTTTCTTATTTATATCTTCCACCATTTTAAATACAAGTATCACTGAAACATGAAACATGTCTCTTGGTAAGCTGAGATTGATTTTATATGTTCAGGTGCAGAGTAACCTCTTGATGTTTATTTACAGAATTCAACCTACTCTCAAGAAATTAAAATTTCTTCTCTAGCTTAGGTATGATTACCTCATCTCCGACTTAATGTTTTCCAGCCATATGTTTTGCACATCTCATTGCTTGTCTGTATGTTTATTTTGAATCTTCTCCATCAATTAGATTTGTCATGCCTGTTTCTTCATGCTTGTTTTATGCCAACATTGCAGCCCACTCCTCACTTTGTTATTTTCTGCCTTTCATCGGCTAAAATTGCTTTGCTTTCTTGATTCTGTTTGGTTTGCCTTTACAGTGCAGTTTTATATCTTAACCTGAATCAAATTCCTTTCCTTACTTTATCTGCCAGACTGGATATGATAACACAATAATTAGCAGACTCCATTGTGCACAGAAGCTTCTGAATAGTAAATTCCATTGAAGCAAACTTCTCTCCTACAGCGTTTTAAATTAGATTCTAAGAATTTAATCATTCGCTTATTGAAACTTGCAAATGTTGCTATGTAACATCTGGGGTTTTTTTTAAATTTGTGTTTAAAATTTAGGAAATGTTTTGTTTGCTGATTCAGTGGGCAATGATTCAGTGCTGAAAGGCTAAGTGCAGTACTGATCTGTGCACAACAGGGAGGGTGAGAATTAATCACTTGACTGTGTTGAATTAGCTGCTGTCAGCCAAAATAACAGAAGGGGCCAGGTCATTGTTCCACATAGATTTTTGGAATTTGGAAAGTGCAGACATGAGTGGATGGATTAAGGAATATTTAAATAGGACAATTTCTTATTCAAACATTATCCAAGTTATCAAAATGCTTTCAAATCTAATTCAATGAGAAACTTTCTTTAAAAATCATTCTTTCCAGTCCCTTTCATTCCTCCTATATTTGAAGATGTTGACTTCTTATGGTTACACTAACACCAGACATCTGGTACCTCACACATGTCATCATTCATGTACCAGCCTACAGAGAGTTTGTAGGTTAGGGGGAGGTAATGCAGCTGAGCACAATCTTATCCTCTTAATCCGGTGTTTATACATGTATTTTCCGCAAAAGTTGGAAGATTGCTATTGGATGTGGATCTCTCCCTCCACAGAGATACTCAGGCCAATTTTCAGGCTGTTTCTTTCTCCCAGCTGCAATCACCCAGTTCACAATAGACTTGGGATTGAAAGACCTTCCTGCATTGCACAATTCTACCACTCTCATGCTTAACCCACAGGGGTTTACATCAGGAAATGTCCTTATTTAAGAAATGACAGAATTGCATTGGAATCAGTTCGGAGAAGGTTCACTCGACTGGTTTCTGGGATGACAGGATTTTGCTATGGGAAAGGTTTGGACCTGTATTCATTGGAGCTTAGACGAATAAGAGGTGATCTTATTGAAACAAATAAGATCCTGAGGGAACTTGACAAGGTGGGCACGCTGAAAGAACTTTTCCCCTGTGGGAGAGACTAGAACTAAGATACATAATTTAAAAATAAATAGTCTCCCTTTTCAGACTGAGATGAGGTGACTTCCCATGAGGGTCACGAATCTGTGGAATTCTCTTCCCCAAAGAGCAGTGGAGGCAGCGTCATTAAATATTTTTTATGACTGGTTTACATAGAATCCTGATAAACAAGTGAGTCAAAGGGGGTAGGCAGGAAAGCGGAATTGCAGCCACAAATCAGACCAACCGTGATCTTATCAAATGACAGAGCATGCTCAAGGGGCCAAATGGCCTAGTCCTGCCCCTATTTTATATGTTTGGTCATATTTTCAGAGTAAAGGAAGATTTTTTCCAACCTTACTATAAATTAAGTGAATGAATTTCAAAATACATTAATTTGGAAGTCTTGACTAATATAGTTCAAGTCTTAAAATGTTCACAAACCTAAAGTATGTTGCTTTTCTTATTTGGTTGAATAATCAATTTAACAATATCATAAGCCCAATAAACATTGCAAACTAATCAGGACGTGGCTCACATCAATATCGAGGGAACTATTACGTAGAATGAGTAGGGTTAATCACATTGAAATTAGATGAGTAATTGCAGTTTCTTCCTTATTGTGCTATGAACTGCATGACAAAGAATTACTAGATTCATTGCTTTTAGGTAACCACATGTTATTTGCAGACAGGAAAACACCATTTGTGATGTTGTAGATAGGTGGAGCCATCTTGATTAGATTACCAGGAACTGAAGCAGATCAGTTTTCCCAGCAGGAGACCGTAATATCTGCTGCCCCATTCTGGACTTATTACTAAAATCATGAATAAGTGCTCCTTCTAAAATGTTGCATTGTTTAGAAACATATTAAGAGTGCCAATACACATTCTTCTCCAAATTGACCAGTACATGGGGTTGTTTTCTTTTTCAGGTTTCTTGACAATTTATGATACAAGTTCTTACTATTGAACAGTCATAAACACCCTCCTAAAGAGGAGAGTTCAGGAAGAAAATCCAAATTTAGCATTTATTCCTGGCAACATATTGGAAATCGAAAAGCACTTTGCTTAACTCATTTGACTGCCTCAGCCAGACCATTAAAATCTCAGCAAACATTTCAAAAACCTACCTTCTAGGCAAATCTTGGCAGCCAGACCTAGAAATCAACCTATAAGTGATAAACAGACTCACCTGAGAGTTGAAGAAGAGGACAAAGATAACACTGAATTGCTCATAGGAGGACAGTTTGTCAAAAATCCCAAATATCCATCAGTACTTAATGTGCTCTTTGCTCAAAACTTCAATATCCTTCCTCCTGATGCAGCATAAAGCACACCAAGTGGTGGCCACTTACCCCTCAGCTACGATCTGGAATGATTTATATAGCACCCATTGAGATTTAGTGAAGCTTTTGTATAATAAAACCCTGATTGCAATTTCAGTAATTCCATTTTAGGTTTTCTTCAGGCAAGGACATTTCATCTACTGGAAGCTAGCTCCAAACATCACCCTCACCCGTGTTCCCCTTGTCGGGCATCAACCTCAAACCTATGGATCTGTTCAAATGATAGATTTATTAACAGGAGGCTCAGCTAGAAGTCACCACACTCATCTTGACAGCAGCTGTTGACTGAATGGGCACAAATGCCAGACAACCTCAAGATGGCACTAAGTGAACCAAAAGGTAGAATCAGCAGTTCTTGGCTTGTTGCCCAGAGCAAAGTCTACAACATTTTGCTATTTTGTTTTACAGATTACCATGGTCATACTTTGTATAACTTCTATAGCCCTCAACAGTAATTTCAACTACCTTGTTACAAAAGAACAAAGAAACAGGAACAGGCCCTTCAGCCCTCCAAGCCTGCACTGACCATGCTGCCCGACTGAATTAAAACCCCCTACCCTTCTGGGAACCGTATCCCTCTATTCCCATCCTATTCATGTATTTGTCCAGGTGCCCCTTAAAACCTACTGTCATGTGAGGAAGGATTTTTAAGTGTGTCATGAGTGCATAAAATAGTGCCATGAAATCTTTTGCATCCACCGAAGTGAGGAAATGTGAGCCAGTTTTAGAAAGCAGCTGCAGGATTTGTAAACAACAGCTATGATGACCACGAACGAAAGAAAGCCTTTCATTTTAAACTGCCTTTCAGTCCTCAGGACTTCCCAAAATGTTCACAGCCAATGGAATACTTTTGAAGTGTAATCATTGTTATAGTGTATGAAATGTAGCAGCCAAGCTGCATATAGCAAGCCTCCACAAACAACAATATGATAATGATTTAATAATGTTAATTGAGAAGTAGATATTGGATAAGACACAGGGGATATATACTCTCCTACTCTTCTTTGACATAGTGCCGTGAGATATTTTATATACATCTGAGAGAAAATATGGGTCTTGTTTTAAAGTTTCATCCAAAAGGCAGTACCTCCAACAGTGCAGCACTCTCCCTCAGTCATGTTTGTTTTAAATTATGTTGTTGTGCATGGCCAGCTTTATCAATGCTCAGTACTATTAAATTTTATGATCAATCATAGCATAATACAAGGCCTGCACAGTACCTTCCAGCGTATTTATGGGGCTACAAACACAAGCAGTTTAACAGAACGTTGACCGTCAGCAGTGTATGCACTATCAAGCTATATTTCTGTGCTTCACTGTCTTGAGTGTGATTTGAACACTCGTCCTTCTGACCCACAGGCAAGAGTGCTACCAACTGTTACTATAGATAGCAAACATGCATTTAAGAGCTCCCTTCCTCAAAAGACAAGCCACTGCAAAATAGAAATCTGTATCTCTAATACAGTGTTTGTGAAAAATGAGTCCACCAGTTTAGAGCAACTCTAAACTAATTGAAAACAATCTGAACATAGCTTTAACTACAGTAAATTATAATGATGACTTTGCAGTTCAGTCCTAACATTCTGGCTCCTCTGCAGCGGCCTCTCCCTTCTTGGAATGTACTACTTCATCACACTCCTGCTAGGTTTAGAGAATACATTACTGAAGCAGTGAGATGGATTACCTATCTTGTAAATTCATCTTAATTCCTCAAATGAAATCAACCACGCAGCATAATTGCATTCATTCACTCCTATACGATAGGAGGAAGGGATAGGGCAATAGTTAATCAATTGGACTTGATTTGATTGAATTGGAATAAAAACAAAAAAAAATCATCATCATGATATCTTTGTTTAAAGGTTGATAAGTCATTTTCCCCCTACCAATGAAGTAAGGTTTCAGAAAATAAGATGACTTCAGACTTAAACATTAATGCCAGTGAATAACATTTAAAATGTAATGACTGTTGTAATGTAGGTAAATGTCGCAACAGTCAGTGTCACATTTCTAGTTGTGGGAGTTTCCTGTGGGTAAATTGGTTCCTGTGTTTCCCACATTTCAACAGTGTCTAAACTCAAAAAGTACTTCATTAGCTGTAAAGTACATTGGTCGTGAAAGATATTATATAACTACAAGTCTATTTTATGTGCACAACAAAATCCCTCAAAAATGAAACAAGTGATCGTCTTATGATCCTTTGTTACCTTTTCTGGTGCTGCATCAGCATTTCTACTGTGGTATAATCAGGTTTTTGCTGCTTACACTGGTGAGAACCCTCATTTTGGATGGAAGCTTGCTGTACATGTATAGTAAACCCAAGACCAGGGAAGAACATTAGAGCTAAAGCAGCAGCAAGAACCACCCTGCTGAAACTCTACTATGGAAAGGGAATTTCCCCACTTTTCTGAATATCATATTAGCCTCTTCCACCTCATTCCTTCCATCCTCATCTGTAACACCATTGACAAACTTTGGCAAACATTTATCACAAAAATTGACTGTCCATAGAACTTCCTTTTCAGCCATTCCCATCTCATCCCCTTCCAATCCTGAGCAACACTCCACCCTCACCCAATCTTCCTGTCATCTCAGCTTTGACTCCACACATTCAGTAGCTCCTCTCTCACTTCTCTATCTATTTCTCACCAGTCTATCAATATCCTTTGGTGTTTAGGCCTTTGGTGCTAAAATCAATCTCTTTGACCAAGCTTTTGATTATTCACTCTAATATCTTTTTATAAGAACATAAGAAATAGGAGCAGGAGTAGGCCATCCAGCCCTTTGAGCCTGCCCCGCCATTCAATAAGATCATGGCTGATCTGTCGCTGCTCAGTTCCACTTTCCCGCTTTCTCCCCATAACCCTTAATCCCCTCTCTTATCAAAAACCCATCAACCCACGTCTTAAAAATATTTAGCGAGGCAGCCTCCACCACTTCAACGGGCAGAGAATTCCAGAGATTCACCACCCTTTGAGTGAAGAAGTTCCTCCTCAACTCCGTTCTAAACCGCCCCCCTTTTATCTTGAGGCTGTGCCCCCTAGTCCTACTGTCTTTTTTGAGCGGGAAGAGTCTCTCCACCTCTATCCTATCCATCCCATTCATCATCTTATAAGTCTCAATGAGATCTCCCCTCATTCTTCTAAACTCTAACGAGTACAAGCCCAGTTTATTCAGCCTCTCCTCATAGCTCAACCCCCTCAACTCCGGTATCAGCCTAGTAAACCTCCTCTGCACTCCCTCCAAGGCCAAAATATCTTTGCGCAGGTGCGGCGCCCAAAACTGCACACAGTACTCCAGCTGCGGCCTCACCAATGCCCTATACAGCTGCAGCAAGACCTCCCTACTTTTATATTCAATCCCCCTCACTATGAAGGCCAGCATCCCATTCGCCTTCCTGACCACCTGCTGCACCTGCAAGCTGGGTTTTTGCGACTCATGCACAAGGACCCCGAGGTCCCTCTGCACCGTCGCCTGCTGCAGTTTTTCGCCCCGTAAGTAATAGTCCTTCCTACCATTCTTCCTACCAAAGTGGACCACCTCACACTTGCCAACATTAAATTCCATTTGCCATTTCCTGGCCCATTCGCCCAGCCTATCTAGATCCTTCTGCAGACTCTCCACACCCTCCGCACAATTTGCCGTTCCCCCTATCTTGGTGTCATCAGCAAATTTTGACACCCTACACTTGGTTCCCTAATGTCAGATTATGTTGTATAATGCTACAATGAAGTGCTTGGAAAGTTTTATTATATTAAAGGCAGCAGAAATTGTAGTTATTATGAGTTTGCTACAGATTATAGGAGGAACACTGAAGATTTACCATTCACTGGATGTTAAGTTTCTCCCATGACATCAGTTTGAGGTGCATATTGGAGGCCAGACTTTACCCCAATAAAAGAAAGGAGAAAAAAAAGAGAACTTAGTCTTTTAAAAAGATTGTCAGCTTTGTCACTCTTGAGGCGCTCCCACCAACACTCAGTAGGCCTGTTTACATGTGGTTGTAAAACAATACACTTGGTCCTAAAAGCAGGAGTCGGATCGAAGTTATTTAAAAAGTCTCATTGGAAAATTGAGACAATCAATCTTCGTGCTTTTTGCCATGCTTTCTCACATTAAAAAACCAACTCCATCAGCAAAATATACTCAGACAAAGACAACTTCAATCAGTAGTTGAGAATGTCAGTAAGTTTTCAATGGCTCATTGAGAAGGGACTGATTTTACAGTTGGAACCTCCATTTTTTCTACTCCACTGCCAACTACCAAGCTATCTGTATCTCAAATTATCATAAGATATGTGGATTATACTTCAAAATTAAACCAAGGATTTATAATAGTAACTTTGCTAAGTAAGTGTGACAAAATTTATAGTTCCAGAAGCACCTAGCTTTGCCCACAAAGCAACAGACTCTGATGGAAAGGCAATTGAATTTAAGTGCCACTTTGCAAATTAAATGCAGTCATTTATTCTGTTGAAATTGAGGTAAGGTCAAGTTGGAGTACTGGACTTGTTTAAGTGCTGCTGCCTGCAGTTAAAGCTGCACTGATGTATTGAAGGAGTTGTTGTCTTTAATTCAAGGCTTCCGGGAGTGTAGATTGTCAGCTTCTCTTTTGCTTCTGATAAGCTGCAGTCAATTCCACTCTGCGTTAATTTTGTTTTGGAAACAATTGTTATGTCTGCTGGTCTGATTTTTGAATTACTTTACATTTGTTTCAGATTAGCAACTTTCCAGCTTTTATAGTAGCTCAGTTTATTCAGTTTTGATCAGCCAAAGGTATTTCGTGTTGGTTGTTTTCAAGGCCAGTGCAGCATTGATGCTGCTGTTATTATCACATTGTCAATTATTTTCTTGCATTGGTTGTTTTAAAACCTCAAATTAATTGGTCATAGAACACTACAGCACAAACAGGCCCTTCGGCCCACTAGTTGCGCCAATCACTTCTATACCTACTAAGCCATAGACCTATCTATAACCCCCAATCCCATTAGATCCCATATACTCATCTAGAAGCCTTTTAAAAGACGCCAGCGAGTTCGCCTCCACCACCACCAACGGCAGCCGATTCCATTCACTCACCACCCTCTGAGTGAAAAACTTACCCCTAACATCTCCTCTGTACTTGCTTCCCTGCACCTTAAACCTGTGTCCTCTCATAGCGACCATTTCAGCCCTGGGAAATAGCCTCTGAGAATCCACCCTATCTATTCCTCTCAACATTTTATAAACCTCTATCAGGTCGCCTCTCAACCTTCGTCTCTCCAGGGAGAAGAGTCCCAGCTCCCTCAACCTATCTTCATAAGGCATGCCTCCCAATCCAGGCAACATCCTTGTAAATCTCCTCTGTACCCTTTCAATAGCTTCCACGTCCTTCCTATAGTGAGGCGACCAGAACTGCGCACAGTACTCCAAGTGGGGTCTGACAAGGGTCTTATAAAGTTACAGCATTACCTCCCGACTCCTAAACTCAATCCCTCGATTAATGAAGGCCAGTACACCATACGCCTTCTTGACCACATCCTCCACCTGCGAGGCCGATTTAAGAGTCCTATGGACCCGGACCCCAAGATCCCTCTGCTCTTCAACACAGCTAAGACTCTTACCCTTGATATTGTATTCCTTCATCCCATTGGTCCTGCCAAAATGGACCACTACACATTTATCTGTGTTGAAGTCCATCTGCCACTTCTCCGCCCAGTCTTGCATCGTATCTATGTCCCGCTGCAACTTCTGACATCCCTCCAGACCATCCACAACACCATCAACCTTCGTATCATCTGCGAACTTACTAACCCATCCCTTCACTTACTCATCCAGGTCATTTATGAAAATGACAAACAGCAAGGGTCCTAGAACAGATCCCTGGGGCACTCCACTGGTGACCGACCTCCATGCAGAACAAGACCCATCCACAACCACTCTCTGCCTTCTGCAGGCAAGCCAGTTCTGGATCCACAAGGCCAAAGCCCCCTGGATCCCATGCCCTCTCACCTTCTCAAGAAGTCTTGCATGGGGGACCTTATCAAACGCCTTGCTGAAGTCCATGTAAACCACGTCTACCGCTCTTCCTTCGTCAATGATAAGTCACGATCCTTAAAACAGCCCAGTTGGTAGCACTGTCAACTCAAAGTCACAAAGAACTGGATTTACTCAAGCCCTATTCTGGACTTGAGCACAAAATCAAGGCTAATAGTTCAGGGCAGTACTGAGGGGGCGCTGTAATGTCAGGAGTACAGCCATCTTTTGAATGAGATTCAAGCTGAGATTCCTTCTGCCCTCTCAACTGGGTGTAAAAGACCCCATGGCACTATTTCAAAGAAAATCAGGGGACTTACCCGTAGTGCCTGGGTGAATATTGATCCATGAAGGTCAGAAAAACAAATTATGTGGTAATTATCGCATTGCTGTTTATGGGAGCCTGCTGAGCACAAATTGGTAACCACATTTCCCACATTACAACAGTGGCTACACTTCAAAAGGACTTAATTGGTTTTAAAGTGCTTTTAGACATCCCATGGTTGTAAAGGCCACTATGCAAATGCAAGTATTTCTTAAATTAATATTCGGGGTAAACTTATAAACTTTTCCATGTCCCAATGCCATGTCTCTTGGTGGCAGGAGGCAGCCTTTCATTGGCCGGAAGCAGAATCTTCTGGTCCACTGCCTATTGCTGGGAAATCAGTGGCGGGGTTTGCCATCAGCGGGACCGGAAGATCCCACTGGCGAGAAAGGCAGGAAAATCCCCCCATTATCTCTGCCCACCTTCGGTGAAAGAGGTAAAAAAAAGGTAATGCCTGAGAGTTAAAAACAATAACAGCAATCCATCAAAATCTAAGATCCTCTGCACTTTGTGCTATTATATAGTTGTGTCAATCTCCAACCTTCCTGATTGTTCAGTTAATGACCTGCATGATAACAGGAGCCAGGAACATATCTAATGATATTATGAATATGTACCAGAAACTGACTGAAAGAAGGATAACACAGTTGGACAATGGTCTCTACTACTCTTTTAAGACCAAGCCACCAAACAACAAGTCATGCTGCTTTAATATAGAGTAGTTTAATACTTTGAGACCTTTAGGAACACATCTACATCGGATTAACATATGGCTATGCGGAATTCTTGAATAGCATTTTTAGTGCTTCTATTGTTTTTCATTAATTGAACTACCCACAGCAACTATCTACAGTTATATTTTCAGTACATATGCAGCTTGAAAACTGTTTCATTCTATATCTTGGCAATATATTTGTGCTGAAGTAACCAGCAAGCTGTGTATAAAATGAAGCTTGTGAGATTTATCATCTCAGAAGCTCCAGTAAAAGTTGCGTATTCAAATGAGGAACAACATTATGGGTGGCATCACTTGATACTTATGATCTACATAATGTTTTGGAATAAATTAGCAGGGAAGTGGATAACATAGGAGAGATCAAAAGGCAAGTACAGTATTTGCATTTTTTGAAATATGATAGGAATGAGGAATGTGACGAAAAGATAGAGATTATCCAATTTATCTAAAAGCAATAGGTTTGTTGGGCCAATTAGTCTTTTGTTCTTTCCAGAAATTCTTTTTGCACCTGTTTAGTCGTGAACAATAATGAAATGCAGGCCCAAATCTTCCAGTCTCAGGATCTCTGTAGACCAGATATACGGATGAAGATGTGCATCGGGATTCTCTTCAACTGCTGATATGCAGACCTACATGCAGAATTGCCCTGGAAGCTTAAACTTCTTATGGACAATTCCCCTGCTCTACAGGACCCTCCACAAGTGCATCCAACTAATTCAGATTCGAAGCCTTGGGACAGATCCACATTCCTTGCCGCTGTATTGCATTTACTGCTCCCAGTGTGGTCTCCTCTATATCGGGGAGTCCAAGCATCAATGGGGTGATGGTTTTGCTGAGTACCTTCGGCCTGTGTGCAGTCAGGACCCTGGCTTGCCATTTTAACACACGATCCTGCTCCCATTGCTTACATGCCTGATTTTGTCCTGCTGCAGTGTTCCAGTGAAGCTCAATGCAAACTGAAGGAACAGCATCTCATCTTCTGGCTAGGCACATTACAGTCATCTGGTCTCAACATCAACTTCAACTTCAGACAATTAGCTCTATCCCACCTTGACCCCTTTGTTTTCATTTTATTTAATTTTTAACTGTTCTCTACCTTTTATTTCTGTATCGCCTTTCTTTATTTTTCTTCCCACCCTACTCTTTTCCCCCTATTTTATGCCCTTTCCTTACCTTTTCTCCCTCTTCCCCCTTTATCTCAATTTTACTTCTCTCCCACCCATATCTTCATCACAATTTACAATCTGATTTCAGCTTCTTGGCCATTTGGCCATTCACACCTTTTATACTGTCTATGGTATTAGCAGCCTATTAGCAACTTCTCCGTTTGTTTCTGTGACTATGACTCATCTTTCATTCCCTCACCCTGCAATATAAACATCTCCCGCTTTCTATGCCTTTTAGCTTTGACAAAGGGTCATCTGGACTCAAAACGTCAGCTCTTTTCTCGCCTTATAGATGCTGCCAGACTTTGAGATTTCCCAGCATTTTCTCATATTGTCAACATAGTTACTCTAAATATAACAAAGAGGCACCATAAAGTGTCACCCAATGTAATGAGTCCCCTAATCTTCCAAATATTAAGCCCGTGGTCCATAAGATCTGGCGGAAAATCTGGGTTACTCTGAATGGGAGGGGAAGTGGACCAATTCACAAGTCATTCTTCACATTCTCAGAAATCTACCAAGTTCAATTACACAACTTGCCAAGGTAAAATTTGAAGTCATTACTTCTAAGCAAATACCATAACCATAACACTATTGTACTCTACTATAAATTCTGAGATCACCCATAAGATTACATATTCTGACCAGCTGTTTCCCAATTAAGCACTTCAAAAATCTTATGATACGGTGGATTAGAAATGACAGGGATTCCAGTTGATGGGGATAAGTGGAAGTGATGTTAGGGTACAAGATCAGAAACCCAAAGTATATTATGAAGTTAGACTAGACCCCAGCTATTTGCTGCTGAGGTTTTAATGTGAGGATATGATTGTTTCACTCCAGGCATGATTCTACTGACAAACTAGGGAGCTTTAAACAAAACAAACTTTATTTTAACAACACAGTTTAACTACAAGTGAATTAGCTTAACATTTAGCAACTGAACAGTCTTGAAGAAGACAAAATATAGTTCTTAACTGCTGACCTATTCCTATGAGTTCGAATTCAAGCAATAGTCCTGTTATAAACTTAAACTCCTCTTCAAAATCCATTCGCAAACAACTCAGACTTACGTGCTTGTACTTGTTAAGAGTTCTTGAGCTTTTTATACACCTCTGGATAGAGAGAGATCTTTTCAGAGAGAGAGAGAGCTGTCTCTTTTAAACAGTATGATCCGCAACTGCTCTTACTTTAAAAAAGAAACTAAACTCCGTCTTTCCTGGAAACTTAGCTCTGTCAACCAGCCTAATCAAAACCTGACTCTGAAATCCCAGAGCAACCTAAAGTAAACAAAAATGTGTTAACTCTGTTTAAACAAACACATCCCGAGCTAAAATCAGTCAGTATCCTACATTCTCAACATCTGAGCTGCCTGGTACCCAGACAAATCAGCACCATTTAAATGGCTGCTGACTTTCAAACATACTCCTTAAAGGATAAAAATACATATCTTAAAGGCTCAGCATCAACACAATGACTTTTGGGACAAAGGAAAAGAACCTGCTTGAATATGGTAAAAATCAAATATTTAAGCCAAGGCCATCACTGAAAAGAATCTGCTGTATCTACCTGATCTGGCCCTAGTCCTATACTATATGCTTCACCTTTAAATCCTTCTAAGGGCTCAGTCACTAGAAGGCAGCCCAACACCACATTCTTAGGGTTGGCTACTCAATAAATTTGCCTTTTTCAGTTTCACCCACATCCTGTGGGCAAACAAAAAAAAAAGTTTCTTCTAGTTTCTACAAAGATTGTCCTCCCTCTCTACCCCCCCACCCCAGTCAAATCTGTGCTGACTGGGATAGTATTAACAATGCTGCAGAAGCTAGTATGATTTTTGTGCTGAAGCATCAGGATAGTTCATTGCATCTTAGAGTCAGATTCATATCTCCCCTAGCAAGAGCACAAAAGCGAATCAAGATCAGGAATCTTTTTATCACCCCTATCCGAACAAATGCACAGGCAATCCAGCAACAGATCTCCACCAATGCTGTTGTGTATCCACCATTCGGAGATGATTCAGCATGATCTCTGGAAACTTTCCACATTGCTTCTCTTCTTGTGAAGAAACCCACTCGATGTTTTGTGCTTCTGCATCATGCAATTGCCTGGAACCAAAAACTAACCACGTTGGCTGATAACTGCATCAATGCCTAATAGGATGTTCCTTTTGCAGCGTAGGAACATGCCACTTGGCCCATCAGGTCTATGCTGTTTATCCTCTGCACAAACTTCCTCTTGTCTTCTTTGTTTAATCCCATCACCTTAACTTTTATTTTTCTCCCTCATGTTTATCGGGCTTTTCCTATTTCAGAAATATTACTCCTAACATGCTGTGCTATAATAACACTGCTGTAATATATAATGGTAACTAACTGTGTAACTAACTTCTAATTAAAGCACTCCATTTGAACTTTAGTCTGAATCTTGCCAGCAGTGGCAATGTTGGGTGCATTGCTGCTACGAGTTTTGATCCACCTCATCAGACGCTGTTTCCGATCCCGGTGGTCAGAGAACTGCACAGCTTCCCTTGTGAACCTCTATCAGGATGAAGTAGAGTCGGGAAAAGACAGGTCTCAGATCTGCTGAGATTTTCCAGCATTTTCTCTTTTGGTTTCGGATTCCAGCATCCACAGTATTTGCTTTTATGTTGACAATATGATATCCCAAGATGCTCCTTTTTCAGATATTCAACTCAGAGGCTATATTCTTAATAAGGTATCTCTTAATGAGGCATCTCTCATAAGACGCTGATGCTAGTGTGTCCCTGGTGGAAATAATCCTAATGTCTTCAGACATGAAGCAATTAATCAGCAGGTTTTTTGACACATTTGGCAGAATTTTCCCAGAAATGACAAAGGGGGTGATCTTACAAAAAAATTCAAAGTCCAGCAGAAAACCGAGACCTTCTGATCTGTTTTTTGAGTGGGTCCACACCTGCTGTCTCATGCACTGAGACTAAAAAAAACCCCTCAAAAATGGTTTCTTGCCTGCAGGGGAACAGGTGTGGGGCTTAAATTGCCCAAAACCTGGCTGAGAGCAGCAGAGGGTGCCATTGCACATGTGCAGGGCTCCAGCAGCAAAGGCCTGTCATTCAGCCTCTATTGCTCTCAGCCAGCCCCATCCCCAGTATCTGCGGTGGCCTGCAGCCTACCTGTTATCCTCCCACCCACCTGGACAGATCGATCCCATGACTCCCCAACCTCCTACTCAGATTGACCAGCTCCAGTTGGCCCTCTCCATCCCCCATCGATGTGCCCCCTCCATTCCCCATTAATCACTAATCCACAGTGGTAGCAGGCCCCCACCACCACAACCAACTGGTTGGCCCTGCCCATGCCCAGTGAGCAGTGCCAAGGGATTGGCACAGTGGTTAGCACTGCTACCTCACATCTTCAGGGACTTGGGTTCAATTCCTGGCTTCGGTCACTGTCTGTGTGGAATTTGTATGTTCTCCCTGTATCTGCATGGGTTTCCTCCAGGTGCTCTGGTTTCCACTCACAGTCCAGAAATGTGTGGGTGAGGTGCTAAATTGCCCCTTGGTGTACTCGGATGGCTAGATTAGAGGGATTAGCGGGGTAAATACGAGGGGTTACAGTGATAGGGCCTAGGTGGGATTGTTGTCAGTGCAGATTTGATGGGCTGAATGGCCTTCTTTTGCAGTGTAGGGATTCTATGAAAGTCATTCCCAGTAATAATGACATGATTGGAATGATGCTGTTTTAAAGGAAGGCACCACATATTAGGGGTCATACCAGTCACGTCCTATATCTGCAAACCGTGGTTAAAAGAAGAATGGTACAGGCAGCTGAGAGAAAGTCTATTTTATGACTTAGCTGTTATATGTTGGTGGCGTCCTCTGTATCAGAAGTGTTGCAGTACGTACAGTGAGTTCATGGGATTATGGTGAAAATTGCATTTGACAGGTTGGGTGCTGAGTTAATTTATGGGAAATGAAAGAAATGCAAGAATCATATGAAGATACCTAAGCTCTGTACCTATAATATTGCCCTGCCAGGTCTTTGAATTCTCCATCTGTAACCCAGCCACCATGCAGCAGGTAGAAGGAAAAATTTTTGAAAGGATTACATAAAACAAAATAGGATATACAGCACCAAAATGCTCCGTATCAGCGTTTTTGTCCAAGACAAGCCTCCGCCTATCTTTACTCATTTAACTAACCTGAAAAATTTATTTTTTATTAATATAACTCAATTCCATGGGTCATTATCTATCACTGATACAATGAAAAGAATTTTACAGCAATAGATATCTATTGAATTTATATAGCAGTGTTAATGTGTTAAAATACCCTAAGGCTGTTCACAGGACCGAAAGGAAAATCAGTGCTAAACAAAAAGTATTAAGGAATGGAGAGGTGATCAGAACCTTGCTCAAGTAACTGAATTTTAAGGAGGGAAGGAGAGATGGAGTTCAAGCAGAATAGTACAATCAACCATGTTAAAATTGTAATGTGTGTGTTTGTGAGAACAATGAAGAAGGACAATAGACCACAGGAACCAACATTGAAATGTCCCTCACTAGTCACAAACCAATGAAAGCAGAAAGTTGCAGGATAGATGAATATGAATCTGGTTCCAAGTTATGTGGATCTTAACTCTATGGACGTGCAGCCAACCCAGAAAACTTCTTTCATTTTCAGCAAAAAATTGCATGTTTTGACTTTGCAGATTGAATCTCTACTGCTTCATTTTCATTGCTGTATCCTGTCAAGAATCTTTGGCAGAAAAATAGCTTTCTGTTACCACGCTAATGAAAATTAAAATAAATTGGATAAATAATTGGCAACGGTTCCTTGGTGCTCACCTCATCAGGTGAAAACCACAGATGCCTTTTCTCTCCATGGTGAACCAGAAATAACACCTCAGAAAGGGTGAATCACGATAAGATTTATAACGCTGTTGAGCCTGTTAGCAAGCATCGCCCTTGCTCTCCGTCACATCATCTGCCAGTATAAAAACTGTTTATCAGGGTAGGAGCTGGTGGGTGAAGGTGTTGAATTGAAAATGACTCAGTTTGGATCCAAGCAGCATTGATCCCACCCACTCTCCACATTTCCAAATTGAAAATCTCAGCTGTTAGAGGGTGAGAAAAACACTGATGATGTCACTGACAGGTGCTGAGTTGAAGCAGAGGAAGAAAGAATCTCTCTTCCTGAAAGTTTGCATTCTGAATTAATTAAAGTGATTCATTCCCATGAACACATTTTTTCAGCAATCATCATCACTAAAAAAGGATATGAGAATGAATTTCTTTATCACAAAGGCCAGGCAGATTAAATCAATGTTGTGAAGTTAAGAACTCGCAAGACTATAACCTACACAATCTCTGTGATAAAGAAAACTATATAATCTTATCCCTACCCACTCCACTTTGCCTCATCAATGGCCTCACACAGACCAAAAAACTCTCTTGTTCGATTCCTAGCTAAAGCTATTGATTTTAGCAAGGGAAGCATTGAGAACTCTATTCAATTGCCTGGAACTCTATCTCCTGAATGCGATTCAAGTGCTTCTGCTGGAAAGTGCATATGTGAATTGGATAACGCTCAACTGCAATGTGCTGTCACTTCCCATCTTTTTCACTCACTGTTGAATAGCCCACTAGCAGGTTTCAGTATAATCACACCCCAGTATGGTCGGTTAGCTCAGTTGACTGGGTGGCTGTGATGCAGAGCGATGCCAACAGTGCAGTGATGCCAGCAGTGCAACCATACTGGCTGAGCTTATTCCTGAAGACCCACCTTCTCAACCTTGCACCTCACCTGAGGTGTGGTGATCTTCAGCTCAAATCACCACCAGTCAGCTCTTCTTCTCAAAGGAGCGAGCAGCCTATGGTCACCTGGGCCAATGGTGACTTTACTTTACTTTTATGAGTCCAGAACAAGAGGCAAAACTGTCTCTTGCTTTTTGGATGACTGTTAGAACTTGGTGATTAAGACAGCTGTGTCTGTTCAGTAAAGTGATTGCCAACAAATTGCATGGAACAGAATGTGAAGGCAAGCATTGCTAGTTAGAAATTCCTGGCTTGGGTCACTGGCTGTGTGGAGTTTGCACATTCTCCTTGTGTCTGTGTGGGTTTCCTCCCACCGTCCAAAGATGTGTGGGTTAGGTTGATTGGCCATGTTAAAAATTGTCCCTTAGTGTCCTGAGATGCTTAGGTTAGAGGGATTAGTGGGTAAAATATGTAGGGATATGGGGGTAGGGCCTGGGTGGGATTGTGGTCGGCGCAGACTTGATGGGCCGAAGGGCCTCTTTCTGCACTGTAGTGTTCTATGATTCTGTTATTCTATGATCATTGATGACTGAAATCTGCAAGGAAGACCTGTTATGAGACAAACCTTTGTTCAGAATTAAAGTCAGGTATGAAAGAGCTGACTACCAGCGCTAATCCTGCAATCTGCATATGGGGACCTTGCAATAAGTATTGGTGATTTATTTATTTGGTAAGATTTCAAAGTTACAAAAGTGCATTGGAATGGGCTATATGTTTGCAATTCACCACTTTGATCAGTTTTTTAAGGGTGCAATAAATGGTTGTCCTTGAAGCTGCATTGACATCCTGAAAAAGTGCTCAGTAATTTTCTTTCTTATTTCAGTGCAATGTGATGACATAAATTGAATGAAATGTATAATCTTGACTTAGACATTACGATTATGAGAAAAGCAGGACAACAGTATTTTAAGAGGCTCCGCCTCCCCAAATAAACGAAGTTTTGCTGAAGATTCTCTCAGGAAGCCAATGTCTGGGCCTCTGCAAAGGATTATTACGTTAATAATATCTTTTTTATGAGTATGCTACCTTAATTGGACTTGCCTGTTGACTGGCTTTTTAATATAATTGCACAAATGAGGTAGATGGGAGTAATCCAGACTGAACATAAATAAAAATGCACTGTTGCATGAAGTAGACATATAGTTCTGTTATGTTGAAAGCCACTCTTTTGAAATTAGCCATCCTCCAGTTAAGTGTGTTCACATTGTGTTCTGTTTTCCATGAACTACTCTAAACCCAGTGATTGATATTGTAACAATTATCAGTGTCAGTAGACAAATGGTTTTGGGGAAATTGATGGGTGAAGGCAGATAAATCTCCAGAGCCTAGTAATCTTCTTCCCAGAGTACTTAAGGAAGTGGTCTAGAATTAGTAGATCCATTGGTGGTCATTTTCCAAAATTCTTCAGTCTCTGGACTGGTTGTTACAGATTGGACAGTGGGTAACGTAAACTGGCTATTCAAAAGGGAGGCAGAGAGAAAACAGGGAACTATAGACCAGCGAACTTAACGTTAGTACTGGAGAAGTTGCTAGAGTCCATTATCAATGATTTCATAGCTCAGCATTTGGAACGTAGTGGTATAATCAGACAAATTCAGCATGGATTTACGAAGAGGAATTCTTTGAGAATGTAATTGGTGGAGATGACCAAGGATAACCGATAGATGTGGTTTATTTAGACTTTCAGGAGGCTTTTGACAAGATCTCACATAACAGACCACTATGTAAAGTTAAAGCACATGGATAGAAAGTTGATTAGCAGATAGGAAGCAAAGAGTTGGTATAAGTGGGTCTTTTTCCGATTGGCAGACAGTGACTAGTGAGGTACCTCAGGGATCTTTTCTAGGACCCCAACTGTTTACGTTATATGTTAATGAATTGGGAGGGGGAACTAAATGTATCATCTCTAAATTTACAAGCGATACAAAGTTGGGTGCAGATTGTAGAGATGCTTCAAAATGATTTGCACAAGCTGAGTGGGCATATGTATGGCTGATGAAGTATAATGTGGATAAATGTGAGATTATCCACTTTGATAACAGTAATAGGGAGATTATTTGAATGGGTGTATAGGGCATTGGTGAGGCCACGTCTGGAGTATTGTGTGCAGTTTTGGTGACCTTATCCTTTGGTGAGGAAGGATGTCTTTGCTATAGAGTGAGTGCAGCAAAGATTTACCTGGCTGATTCCTGGGATGGCAGGTCTCATATGAGGAGAGGCTAAATCGATTAGGAGTGTATTCATTGGAGTTTAGAAGAGAGAGAGAGGATCTCATAGGAAGAATGTTCTCGATGGTAAGGGAGTCCAGAACTAGGGGTCATAGTTTGAGGATAGGGGGTAAATGTAGGACTGAGGTGAGTAGAAATTTATTCACCCAGAGAGTGGTAAATCTGTGGAATTCACTACCACAGAAAGTAGTTGAGGCCAAAACATTGTGTGATATCAAGAGGAAATTAAATAAACCTCTTGGGACTTGAGGGATATGGGGAGGAAGCAGCAGGATCAGGATATTGAATTTGATGGTCATGAATGGCGGAGCAGACTCGAAGGGCTGAATGGCCTTCTTCTGTTTTCTATGTTTCTATGATTACTAAATGCTGTCCTACTAAAACATGCCTCCCTATCGCTTTCCTTGCCACCCTTTCAGAACTAAAACATGTTCCAATTATTCTGCTTAATTCTCCAGAACTAATTCCAGCACTGCTTCTTTCCTCATTGGTCTGGAAACAAATCGATAGAGAAAGATCGCTTCAACGTGTTTCACGAATTTTTTCCCTCTTTGCCCTGTTATTTTCTTCATTATGTATTAAGATAGTTAAAGTCTTCGTTATCACTGCTATAACATACTTGCATCTTTCTGCAATCTTCTTGCATATTGATCCCTCAATCTGTTTACCATGATTTGGTGGCTTATAATCAAGCAGAAGTATCATAACTCCCCTCTTGTTCCTCAGTTGTAACCAAATAAATTATTTCTTTGAACTCCCTAGTAAGTAATTGTCTTCTGCTAGTATAGTAGCATCTCTGATCGGTGCAAATGTCCCCTCCTTTTTTATTTTGTATCTTTTCTGAATGCATGGTGGCCAAAAATATTAATTTCCATTTCTTCCCTTCTTTGAACCAAGCCTCCATTATTGCCATCATAATCCCATATTACTACTTGTGTCTGCAACTCCCCAATTTATCACACTCTGGGCATTTATGTACAAGCATGATAAGCCCACCTAGGTCTGCTTCATATTTCCACACCCATCCCCCACCTCTCCCCAACATCTGATCACCTCCTATTTCTGAATTGCTCTTTATTTCAATGCTGTTTACCATTTCTAGAGCTTCCCCGTATGTTGCATCCTGGTGGCCCTCCGCTGATTAGATGAGTATAAAGCACCTGTTAACCTCCAAGCAAAGACATTGGTCACAGCATTGTTGACCTGTTACTTTCCATGGCTATTTAAACGCACAGAGAATGGCTAAGGGGCAAAGCAGATTTTGCGTATAGTGTGACACGTGTGACCTAGGGTGTATCAATAATTTTGAAGGTGTTCTAACCTTTTGCATTGACTTTCTTGTAATAAATGGAAGAATTAAATTTTAAAATCTAATGTATTTGTAATGTCTCCCATCTGCTGGAGGAAAATAAACCACCCCAGCACTTGCGTTATCTTTGGGAAACAGCAGATTCTTTGCATCCTCCCCTTTATCAAACATGGTAAATGTTCCTTATGAAACATGTTACCAAAGTATTTGTGTGGACTATAGTGACTTCCAAGATTTTAGGGGCATTTTCACTGGCACGTTGACAATTGATTTCCTGAATTTTGTCATCTAAGATTGACAGGAGTAACTTGCTGCTAATTTTGTCCTTTTTATACATTTTCTCAAAATATTGCTACATGAGGATTACCAATATGCTGCCTCCAGCAGTTATATCCTACAAGAACAATTGAGCCATATTTTATTATGGGTTAGCGCATGACCAGAGACAGCATTAGCAGGAATAACACCTAGCTGATTGAATGAGTACAGGATTAGTCTCATTGTAAAAATTTTGGTAAACTTTTGTATGCAACTTCCAGTCGTGTACTCCCAGTTTGAGGGGTGTGGAATCTAGTGGTGTCACAGGATTAAAGTCCTGCAGCATCAGATTAAAGGAAGGCATATGGTGGCACTATTACTTTCCCTGCTGCCTCACAGCAGCAGGGATCTGGGTTCAATTCTGGCCTTGGGTGACTGTGTGAGTTTGGCATATTCTCCTGTGTTTGTATGGGTTTCCTCCAGGTGCTCTTAGTCCAAAGACATGTAGAGGCTAAATGGATTAGCCATGGTAAATGCATAGGGTTATGGGGATGGAGTGAGATGCTGTTTCGGAGAGTCGGTGCAAACTCGATAGGTCGGATGGCCTTTTTCTGCACTGTAAGGATTCTATGGATGGAAGGATCATTTTCTGACAGGAACAGCTGAAGAAAGCTTTGAACTTGAATTTGTTGCAGGAGAGAAAAGAATGTATTCGACAGGAGCTGAACCAGAAGTGCTGCTTCAGTAACCGAGAGAGCCAATGTGCAGGAGGAGAACATCATTGTGGCACCTTGACACTATTGACTACACAGACCGGCAACGCACAATGAGGGCACAGTGATAATGCATTTTAGCAGTGAATCTGACACTCCAGATGTCTAGTTAAGAAGATTTATCCAAACCTCAGCAAGCTGAGTTACATTCACCCACCGTGACATACTAATTAGCTATCCGAAGTACATAGGGCCCATAAATTTTCTTCTGCTCTCATTATTGGTACTTTGCAACTGCACCTTGCATTTGTACATGTTCCTTCAAACAAACATATCTTCAAATGATTCATCAAAACAAACCTCCATTTCAAACGTGTGAAGCTACGATGAACTGTGCTATTAAAATTGGGTATGCTTTCCTGGCAATTTTAGTTTCTTGCTTCAGCTTCTTATTTTGCAGATGGAAGCTGCACAGAACAGAAGAGAACAGGGCTCATGTGAACAGTCCCCTATGTGCTGCACCAGAATTAGTCATAGTGAAATCGTAAGACCATTTCTGATCACTTCATTTCCTGTATCACTCCCTCTTCCAGCCCTCCTTCCATTTGTGTCCATCCTGGAAAGAACTTCCTCCCAATTTATTTAAAATTTTAACCTTAAACCCCAAATGTCTACCCTTTGGCCATCCATTCACTATAATCTACTAATCTAGTTCACCACAACTTCATCTATACTTTGATGTCCTACTCCCCATTAGAAGTATTACTATCGCTCATCTGGGTTGTTCCCCTATATCTCTTAAGTCCAAGGTGAGATTTGAATGGATATGGCAGGTTGGCCATTCACTGCCAAGTCTGAATGGATCACATGAGGCTTTCGAATCCTACTGTCATCCTCCAAAGCTGCTCACTGTCCCAGGGTCATCTGGTATGTATACTCTGTTACCATCATTCAGGTATCACTGTAATTTCTCCTAACTCACAAGGCCAAGCCTTTAAGGATTCTCCTCACCTCAACCTTGAGCTTGCATCTTTCTCTTGTTTCTTATCCATCTCTCCTCATATTCTCCTGAACTCATCTAATCCATGAGAGCCACTTTCTCTTTCGACTACAGTCACCTGGTTCCACTTTTATCTATTCAAAGAATCACCTACAATGGTTTCTGTTCCCCTTGTTTTGTTTGCTAATGCTCCTGTGAAGCATCTTAAGATGTTTTACTAAATCAAAAAGCTATATAAATATCAGTTGTTGAAATAAGAGTCCTCTTCGCAGTTTAGGCTTAAAGTTCCTTTCCAAAACACTTCCTTCTCATATGATTTCCCACTTACTCTGTGCCACCAAATAATAAAATTGACCACCATGCACTTTTTGTGCTTTAAGCTATCGTTCGAGGTTGGCTGATAACAACGTTATAACCTACATTCTTTCTGTAGAAAAATCAAGGACCCGAACTAGAGTCCAATGGTCAGCACCTTTACCAATGAACCTCAACTCTTCCTAACCTTGTTAACTATTCCTAACCTTGCTAGTAGTAATACATCGGCCTTGAGAATTTAGTGGGTTGTTGGAGGGATTTGGTGGGGGGTTCATTCGTTCAGGTAGCAAACTGCCTGAAAGACCCATTCTTGTTTGTCTTTACTGTTGAACTGAGGGCACAGGACCTAATGAGCCCAGTTTTTAAACAAACACAGCTTCCAGGCACAGACATTTGTTCCAGTTCTTGGAGCGTCTGCTAGCAAACCTGGATAGCTGATAGGCATGGAGGAGTTCACTTGTTGCCTTTGCACAGTATTGATGGAAAGATCTTCAAAACCTCTGAACTCTGTGGAGATTATACAAACTCCACAGGCACCTGCAGCAATGCCCACATCATTGTTATGCATTACACAGTTCTGATGAAGGTTCGGGGGGGGCTGCTGCTGCAGGGTCCTGGAGCTCCAGTATTAAGTGGGCACTCTCAGTTTCTCAATTTTTGAAGTTCACATTAAAGGAAAACATGAAAGAAGACAGGAAGAGAGTATTTTCTGCATCAGCCCCTGCATTTGCTACTGCCCTTGTGCACCATTCACCTCCTGCCCCATGCCACACAATTTCCTGTTGGGGGGGGGGACATGAAAAAAGAGATAATCCAGTGCATTCGGATAACATGCTGCACAAGTTCCTCTGAACATTGGAGGTGGGGGGCTGTAAATCTCCTGGATAATAATGTTTTTTCTCTTTTAATTCACAGGTTTTAAGTCAGTCCGCCTTGTTGTCCAACGAGGGGCATACACGCGATGGGTCATACTTGGGCTGCTCTTGAATGTTCGAGATTGGCCTAGTGCTTCATGTCGTTAGTGTGTGCTTAAACTGGACCAGATGCTGGGCAACACGACAGCTCAGTGACTATCACTGTTTGCTGTGCAGACACATGGATTTGGGCCAGTGTCTGTGGGAGTTTGCACATTCTCCGCGTGCTTGCATGGGTTTTCTCCGGGTGCTCCGGTTTCCTCCCACACCCCAAAGATGTGCTATTAGGCTGATTGGAAGTAATAAATTGTCCCTAAATTAGTTTCCCTCAATGTGGATTGCCATAAAACAATAGATAAGAGTCATGGGTGGGTGGGGGGGGGGGAGGGGCGGTGGGGTTCTGGTATTGTTAAAATGGCGGCACGGGCTCGTTGGGCTGAAGGGCCTGTTTCCCGGGCTGTTTTTGTTCTTTTGTTATTTTGTTGGATCGCCTTCCTTCCACCCTCCTGCTGCCCTGACATATCCACAAATTTATGTGGCTAAGGTGAGGCCAAGGGCAGCCACCAAAACTGTTTTATGAACAGCAAATTCCCATGGCAAATTAATCTCTTCTTATGAACAGCTTGCATTCATACATAGTCTTTCACAAAATAATGCATCAAAGCGCTCCTCAACACAAATGAGAAAATGAGTAAGAAGCAAGGAATGGAGAAATGGCCAAGAATCTGGTCAAAAATAAATACTTTGAGATTTTGGAAAAGGTGTAGGAAGAAAGTTCGAAGAGCGCATGTAACATATTAGGTTTTTTATTTCTATATGGAAAAGGCCTTTGAAAAAAGTTTTAAAAGCTCTGCCACCTTCATATCTTGTGTTTAAGAACATTATTATCACTTAATTATAGGAGTAGTGTAACAGGTGTAAGTAATAAAACTTGCCATTTAACAAACTACTCATGCAATCTATGACTGTTAATTCATAATCAATTTTTGCTCATATTGCCCAATTAAAAAGATTAAAGTTGTTCTGTGCTTAAAAAAGCAAGCTAACAAAAAATTTTGATGATGAAAATGTTAATATTCAAATGGATTCACTTAGGAACAGAAAGGCCAATTAGGTCTACAAGTCAGCTTCATTGTGGTCAGGGTTCAATCACATTCATTCACTCTTTAATACCTTTTTCACCTTCTGGTCCTGTTTTCCTAAGGATTGGAGTTCTTTGAAAAAGTTAGTAAAAACTTGGCTCCTATTTCTGGCTCTTTTATCTATTTCTCTCCCACTACTACTGATTGAATTAGTTGTGTTATCAGGTGCAGAGTTTATTTATAGTCCTTTTCAATAAAGTTTTGGAGTATTTTTACTCTATGGAGTTTGGTTAAAATACTCAAAAACCAATTCTGCTTTTAACAGTGGCAATTGCATGAGCCACATTAGGATAAGCTAGAAAACGCAGTGAGGCAGAATACTGGCAGGTACAAAAGACCAATCAGCAAAACATAAGAGGTGAACCTTTAAAAGTGGTAAATTTACTCATCATTAGCACTGTTGGCAAGTGTAAAGATCAGTTTACTGGTGATGAAATTACTTATTTGTGAGCTACATTTTGCAGCTGACAAATGGAGAAAATTTTCATCCCATCAGTAAGGGTTGGATTCACCCTTCATAAATAAATGGGAACTGTAGCACCCTGTCCTGCTTACTCCTTAATTTGATAATGCATTTTCAGGCCACTATAGACTCCTAAAGCAGGCAGCAGCTTCTCATTCTTATAGATCTTACAGTATAATGAGAGAGCCTGTATGTTGTGATGCACAAAATAGTTTGTAGATGTTTTAAAAGTTGGATTCTGATCTTCTCTCTAATGTACTGTGAAATTGGAAGCCATTTGGTTTGTGTAGCCTGAATAGGTATAATCAAGCACAATTCACCATATTTATCAGTTGAAGTTTAATACAAATGGAGTTTCATCCTGATTAATAGCACACCAATATTTTGCTACTGAGCCATCAAGGCAGGAAAGTCGGCACTCCAGTTTCTGTGTCTGTGTCAAACTAACAAGTTTCCTGCAAACCCCCAGTGAGGCACAACTATGGTCACAACGTCCATAAGCAAGAGACAGACTAAAGCAAATTGTGAATTGTAAATATCAAACTGATAATCCTATTTTTGGGATTGGAAAAAAAAACAGAAGTCTTAACTTGGGGATGTTTACAGATGAGGAGGGATAGTGTAAACTAGGTGGTAACAATTTTAACTCTTCATCGACAGCGATATGAGGTGTACATATCCAGGAAGGCACCAGCTTCCTGACTTTACAAAAAGAAGCACAGGTTTGGATTTTCATTAACTGGACCTATCGGGTGCAATTGAGGATGGATAGATCAGTGAGTGTCCTGTGTGGGATGGAGTTTTAACTTCATAGCACCTGTGACGTTACCCACAGGTTACCTGCCAAGAAGCCAGCCTGATTAACAGACTGGTTTCTAGCTGGACAAGAAGCCATCCAAAGGAGGCAGCCTGACAAGGTAAGTCTGCGACCAGCTTAGGGCAGTGGATGCCAATTCTGGGTGCACGAATAAGGTTGTGGATACTGATCCCAGGGTGGTGAAATTCTGGGACGGGGGGCAGAAATTAGAGGCCTTGGTGGTGAGGGATCCCAGGTCTTCAGGAGGGAGGTGGACAGTGGATTTTTCTCACCTGGCCATGGTAGTGGGTTCCTGAGTCTCAGGAAATCCAGCTGGCCATGATAAAGTGCATGAATTTGAATAACAATGACAGTTAAAGTGCCAACCTACCCGACCAATGCAGCTGAAGACACAATGCCAATAACAGAGCAATTGAAGTAGAGGTGCACAAGAAGCCAGAATTAGTTGAGTGCAAATATCTCAATGCAGGCACTTTTGAACAAGGATGAGAATTTTAAATTTGAAGGCTTGCTGGAATGGAAGCCAATGTCATTCAGCAAGTGTAATTGGTACTAGGTGAACATGACTTGGGAAAATTAAAATACAGAAAGCAGAGAATTTGAATTAGCTCAAATTTATGTAAGATGCAACATGAGACACCAACCAGGAGAGCAATGCAGTAATCAAGAGGAATAACAAAAGCCATACTGGAAGATTAGTTCAATGGTTGGAAAATTGGTGATGGAAGCCTGGTAACAAATTTAGGATCATCATCAGAAGTCAAAGGAATAAATTTAATTTTGTTCTTCCCTACAGGCGTATTAAAATATAGAAAACTTTACTCAGGCAGCTATTGAAGCAACAAGTATAATGTTATTTAAAGGCTGCGTGTTTGATGAAACTGATTATAAAAAAGGAAAGCATTGACATCTGATTGGAAGGCTCCAGCTGGAAAGCTAGCATCAGGAAAAATGTGATGGGCCAAGTGGTCTTACGTTGTAACTTCTAGGATATTATGAATGTTGAAAAGATTGTTATGGACCTTGAAGTCTCATCCATTTTAATTCGTATGTGTTTAAGTAACACAAAACATGACAGGACATCATAGTGAGAAGTACAAATTAAGTAATGACCACATTGTGACACAGCATTATCTAAATCAGGGCATTTAAAACTTCCTTCACCCAACGCCACATTTCACTTAGTTTCCTTTAATTCATCCCTCACTCCAACAAAGTTTATTACCTTCAATTCACATGTTTCTGCTTTGGTCTCGCTTGCTAGACAATCCTTAATTAATGACCACTTGTCCCTTTTTGATAATCAATGGCTATTCATCAGCAGAGATTCTCTAACTTCTGTATTATTAATTGCAAGCACCATATTAATGCCTGAATCTCCCCTAATGTGGTCCATGAGACATTGTGAGAAGAAGCAATCTTGTGTCACATTTGCCATTCTAAATTAGGTCATCGTACTTTACTATTTACTTTGGGCTGGCAGAAGCTACATTTTATTACTACTGTAATATATTTAAATATCTCCCTTATCGAACTGATGATATTCAAACTAGTCTCTCAATGCAATGTCTATTTTGTTTCCCCTTAGGATTTTCTGGTTGTCCCATCGTGGAAAATGTAAGGCAAAGCTTGTCGGTGTCTGTCTATGCAATGTGAAGAGGAAAACGCATCCAAAGGAAAACGCTGTAACTTGTCAAGAGTTTACACAAAAGGCTGGCTGTGCTGTAAGCATGTTGCAGATTAGCTGAAGAATTACACAGCGTTTCAGGATATCTGATGTCTTGGTTCTCAGGATACTTTTACACATGGGCACACTAAGAAATTTTGGAAGCCAAATTTTGACCAAGTTTGAATCTTCTGCTAGTCTGGTGGAATTTTAAAAGTGAAGCCTTTTAGGCCATTGGAAACCTCCATCTATTGGCTGTCACATGACAATATCCAGTGATGGTTTGGGGATGCCTTCTGCCTAATGATGAATATTTGGATTATTTTACCTCCAAATGATGTTTGCAGAATTTGGAATTCCTTATGCCTGGGTTTGTTCAATGCCCTCTTACCTTGGACCCTGAAGGGAAAGACTGGAGCGTGCACAGAGTCCAGTTTCTCTCACTCAAGCTTTTGATCTTCATAGGTTTTTTCTGTATTCATAGACCAGAATTCCCTGAGGTGAACTTATTACCTTTTTTAGGGCTGGGAGCAAAAGCTCCATTTTCCCCAAACATTCCACTGTCTTTTGTTCAGTTTCCAGCTGATTCTTTGAGATGGGCAAGTGCAACTCTTGTGTGCAGAGTGCTGTGGACCTCGAGGCATTCGAGAGAGTGACAGCAGTCCTCAGCCCCTTACCAAGAATTTAGCACTCTACAATGGTTGTGAAACACAAACACTGGTCATAGGAACCAGAAGTGTTAAAAGTAACCATGTAACTGGTGACACCTGGACTGATTTTGTGGCCAAGCATGCCATGCAGCTATTACAAGCTATTCCATTCCTTTAATTTGCTGTGAGTGTACTCCACATAATGTTTTCTCGTTGATGTTTGCCTGGTATTTTTCTATATGCTATTTTGAAACCGCCTTAATCATTCCAATTTTCTATTGTATACCTCAAACAGATTTTTTTCTTTTGTACACGACCTGCATTTTTCCTCACCGCTATGCAGTACTGGATTTGTATGGGGTAGAAAAGGAAGGATGGTACTTTTAGCAACAACAGGTCAGTGGGAGGCTGACAAGAGCACAACTGTGGAGGAGTAAGCTTGCTTCTGCCCTGGATCTATGGTAATGTGCAATTTGTTTGGGCTTCCACTCATCAGAATAGGATGAAGGAAAATAATTACCAATTCAGATTTTCTATGCAATGATAAGAAAACTGTGTTAATATTTAATACTGAATATATATATGGCGTAAGTTAAGATTATGCTATTGATATCGAGAAGCAGCGTTTGTAACTGTAACTCATTAACTGTCGTAACCTGTCAAGTGAGGTGTTGTTGAACCTTTGACGGGATCCGTTGCCAAAGGCATCGCCACGTTAAAGCAGTGGGTTAGTAGTGTGCGTGTCTTCGTCTCCAGGTTAGAGCATGACTTGCTGATTCAGTGCTTGCCTTCCATTTAGTTTGGTATTGTGGTTGTTAATGTTGCCCATACTAAATTTACTGTACAAACTCACTGTTGGCAAGCCACAACCTAGGAAGTTCCAGCTGTACTCGGGGAACCCAATCCATTATATCTATTGGATTTCCTAGTCTGGGAGGAGGACGTTTCTGTTTAAACTGGATATGCCATCACACTTCGAACATTTAATCCACTCTGCTCTTCTAGCTCTGTGTTAATGCTATTACAGTCCAGACCTTAATTCTCAAATGCAGAAGTGCTTAAGTATTTTCCATTATTCACACTAAAAGCAAATTAAATACATGTAAAAAAAGATAAGGTGGAGTTTGATATGACATGGATTGTAGGTCAAGCATATTGATTTATAGTTTATCATTGTGCTTTGGATGGTCGGACATAGATTTTGAACTTAAAGCCTTGAAGGTCAAACCATCCAGAATTTTGTGATTTTTTTTTTCTCAACTCCTTGCAGTACTTTGGAATTAATGTATCGGACTATTCAGCTTCAGTAAGGTTTTCTTCAATTTTTGTAATCCTTTTCATTTCCTCTTTGAAATATCACCTGAGTTATTGTGAAATTCCATCTGGAAATAAGTGAAATTATACAAACTTCCAACATCTAGAGTCCTTCCAACTTCAAAATGCAAGTCAATCTTCAGTCATCCTCTAAGGTTCAGATGCCTCTGCCCTCAGATACTTCCTAATGAATGCACCTCATTGTACTTGACATATGCCTTAGAATATCAAGCTGATGTTCTACCCTTTCATTAGTGGAAACCTGGAAAGGAATTTGAATAAAGTGGGGCCGTTTATTGAATTTGATCAATTAACTTCTACCCAAGGCTCCAAATTGGAACCTTAAATTCCCATATTGTTACACAAGAGGTATCACTCTTTCTAGGTGGCTGGCTGGCTTTGCCAGCTACTGTTCCCTCCCCCGCCATTGTGTGCAGTTTTAATCATGTAATCCGCCAGGTATCTGCACCTTCCATATGTTGTGATGTCAACCTGTATGTATGTATGTTTGTATGTGCAAATGTATGTAACTGCATGGATAATCAACTCTGGAAAAATAATGTGAAAACTTACATTGCTGTTCTTGATGAACCATGTATTTGATGAATACCCTAGGATTAGAAAAAAACCTTCAGGGTAACATTAACATTTTGGGAGATGCACTAACATTTATTTGTGAAGGTATCAGCATTAAAGGATGTTTTTACAGTCTAATTGGCAGTATATATATATATAGATATATCAAATTAAGACTTATGCTATGGTTCTGTAAAATACTCAAATTTAACTTCAGAGTATCCAGCATTAAAAATGTACATAAAATTATTTGCAATTCTATAAAAGAGATGGTGTATATTTTGAAAGCTATAAAAGAGATTTACTACACGAGAAGTATAAAGCATTTAGGTTTTAGGTGTTTTCAGGGTTGTGCAATCAAAGATTTACTTCCTCGCTGTGTGGTATTTGTGAATGAAGAACACAGATTCAGTCTGTAACAGAACAATGCTATCCACTTGAAATGGTGTTATCCTGCATCCCACCACAAAGACGCATAATTATCTTGCACAGTGGGAGAATGACTCACGTTCAACCTGCTTCCTGAAGATACTGGAAGGCCCAAGATTTAATAATCAAAATTTGCATTAATTGCATTCAAAATAAAACCTCAAATCTAATTTCTCATACTATTACATATTTGAAATGTTCTTAACATAAATAGTGAAAAGTAATTAAGTGAACTCTATGCCTTCAACAGTAAGAAACAAACTTTCCGCAAAAGGAAATGTTAATTTCTCTTTCAATACAGTGGTAAATCAAGATCTCGATTAGTTCTAGTTTCTTAACATGGACACCTTAAGGGGAAACACTGCCACATTGAAGGCTTTACAAATAACCAGTGGAGATCAAATTAACAGACTATTAGTCAAGGCTGAGCTGATTTTCATTATCACAAGTGACCAAATTGTAGACATGTTTCTTCTCAGACTTGGCCGTCAAAATGTTCGAGATAGTTTACAAAGGTGCATGTGGTGCTCTAATGCTGAACTACAGGATTGCTGCCACTAGAGAACATCAGTGAGCTATGTGAATAGCAAAATAGCCATCAAGTGGTGCAAGCTGGTGTGACAGCATTGAAATTTTCTCTGCCAGTCCCATGGACTTCATAAAACTAATCTCTGTAGTCCCTGTGGAATGCTCTGCTCCTGCAACTAAAACATACGTGCTGAACATCTAATGGTTAGAACAGAATTAAAATGTGATTTTTTTTAAAGCTCTGTGTATCTAAATGGTACTTAAAGCACACAGGTTTCAAAATTTAAATTGGAATAAGTTAAAAAGATTTTACTCAATGAGTATTATTTGAAGCAGATTCTTTATAGACTGGGGGAAATCTTTGAGCATTCATTCCACTGTGCTTTCAAGCATAACTCTGAGGTTCATTACTGAGCAAATGTAACATACAGTTAAAAAGTATGCATTTAAGATAAGGCTGTAGATTGGGCACAATGTGATTGAAATGCATTTAGAGCTGTTGACAAAATGCCCCATTAACAGATGAAACTGAATACAATACAGGCCACACTACACCAGTCACTGTACAAATCACATTAAATTGTCGCTGAGGCCACACAAAAGGACAGTTTTAATACAAATCTCAGACAATTATTTCGCAGTCACTACAATATTGTGTTACAGTTATGGTTACTATCTTACCTGATATCTGTTGTCTTCATTTGCTAATGAACCACATTCTTAAGGAGAGACATTATGCTGCACCTTAATGATTTTAGAAGAGATGGGTGTTGAATGGCATTTGGGACCTATTCAAGTCAACATTGTGCACTACACTCAATAATTATATTTAAGAGGCTTCCCCTGGTGACTGAGCTAGTTAAGGAAGAGGATTGCTGGAGCTCTGGACCACTGAATTAGCCAAATCTTAGGGTGACAGTAAAGATGCTGCAGTAGGTTTTGAATTCTGGACTCAGCAGCGAATAAATGCCCCCGGTTCTAGCTGAGAGCAGGAAGTGTCTCCCCACAGTTCCAGTGCCTGTATTGCTTGACCCATTGTGGCTCTAAGTATATCCAGAAAAATGGGAAGGGTAGACTATCATCTTTGTCCTTTTAGCTTTGTTTGCCTATCCAATCCCTATGTCAGCCCTATTCTCCGTATATGATGATAAGCCTTTAGTCAGTGCAGCCTTCACTTTATTCAAGTTTGATCATTTTTAATGCAGTTGATTGGGCTGCTTAAGATTATATTTGTTTCTCTCATGTAAATATTTGTACAGTGTGTAAATCTCGTCAGATTATCTAAACAGCCACTGGGTGTGGGTGTCTCACATACCAGCAATCCTGCCAACTTGTGCTTGTTTAAAAAATAATTTTAAAAAAGGCAAATAAAAAAAACCTTGTGTTTGTGGCTGGCTCATATAGACTGTTGAGAAACTGTATTCAGTTGTTATCCGTGTAGAGTTTTTACATGTTGTGTATGAAAATGGGGTGACTTCCTAAAGTGAACCTGACTTCCATGTATTTGGAAGGAGGAGTGTAAAACTCACTGTTATAAGTGCAATGAATAATTCATGTATGAACATTGTAAATGTATGTATGCTGCACTGTATTCTGTGATGGCCGTAGTATTGAATATAATCATGATATTGTAAAATGTGATTGTGTAAAAGGTGTCCAAACAAATCATTTCCATTGGAAACCAATAAAGACCTTGAAGTAACAAAATTATCAAAGTGGGGTTCTAGTCATAACAGACTCTGATGTAAGGAACACACCCCAAAAGTTATAACCTGTTATTTTTCTTTACAGTTGATGACTGACCTGTATAGTTCTACATTTTCTATGTTAGTTTTTCTACCTAGCGTTACATTTTCTATTACACAATGTTCGCCAGTTTGTTTCCTTTATTGGGACTATGGAAAAATCATAGCTATCATATGCCTTCAAGAATTCAGTCACCTACACCTTTAGGCAACTTAAAGCGCAAGCATTGTCTCTACAAATTGTATGGTTCAACGATCTCTGACCGCTCTTTATTTGCTGTTACTTTCTGCAGTATTTGTATCTTAACAGCTGGATTAAGCTATAGTCTTGCCAGAAATAGGATTTGAAATAGAAATTGGAACAATCTCGCAATGCAGGAGCCAACTCGACAAGAACCAGGCATGTTGTTTTGGTGGAATAACCCCATATAATTTGTCTGCCAAAAAATTGGCAATTACACAAAACAACGAACAATGCACATCAATATTGTGTTGCTCACCCATTGATATCTTAAACATTATTTGCTTTATATCTGCACTTCCTGTAGCTGGTAAGTGCCAAGGATCTAATAATGATACACTGATCACTTTCTAAGGACAGTATTAAAATTTACTCCCCCTCCCCTTCCTGTCACATGATAGGTTTTGAACATTAGCCAGTAGCCAGAAAAACAGTGACTGGCAGTTACCAAGGATCACTGAATTCCTGGCAAGTTTTTTTACAATGACGGTTAGCAGCCAAGCAAGGCAAAAATGAGCTTGGGATATGAAATATGAATTTTCAACTAGTGAACTAGACAAAAGCTGAAACTTTAATGGAAGTTACTTCAGCTTCAAAGACCCACAAACATGAGGGAACCACAAGATAAGTGATCAAGACACTAACAAGACAGCACTTGACTTTTTAACCCTATGCACTTCCCATGAACAGCAATCCTGTGAAAAGAGTTTTTCACTGCAAGATAATTAATTAGCAGCCAAGTAACAGCAATGTCAGAAATATCAGAAAAGACACACTTATCACTTGCTACCTCAGAGTGGGTAATTAATGTCCCAATTTATTATGGGAGAGGAGGGAATTAAATTCGCTTTGGATTTTTTTGACAAATTACCAGGTTTTCTTTTATGTGAGTAGTGTCATTAATTTAAAGAATGACTATTAAACATTTTAAAATGAATGTTGTGTTCCTGAAGGCAATACTCCGAATGAAGTCTGACCAAGAGTATTCAGTGGAAACCTTAACTTCCTCCACTTTATATTCCAACCTCCTTGAGATAAAGATCAATATTCTGTTAACCTATTTTATTACTTTTTGTATCTGTGTACTCACTTTTAATGGTTTGTGTTCCTTGTCCTCCAAATCCCTTTGCTCCTCCACTATTTCTATTCTCGAGCCATTTAGAAAATAGTCCAGTGTGTCTTTCATGGATTCATTGTTGTCAGGCCTGGCATGAAAACATAGGAAGAATTCTTACTGTGTTTACCCCAGTCCAACGCTGGTATCTCCATATCATAAAACATAGGAACAGGAGTAGGCTATTCAGTCACAATTCACTGAGAACTTAACTCCAACCTACCTTATGCCCTAACACCTTTGTCAAGTAAAAACATATTGATTTTTGATTTTAAATTATTAATTAGGTTAGCACATTTATGGGGGAAAGACTTGTACCACTCTTTGTGTTAAGAAGAGTTTCTTAATTTCTCCCTTGCATTTCCTGACTCTGAGTTTAAGGTTACATCCACTTGTTCAAGACTCAGACACCAGCAGAAAATGATTCTTTCTAACTACACTATTGATTCTTTTCAAAATCCTAAAAAATGCAATCAAATCATTTGACCTTCAAAGTTCCCAGGGAATGAAAGGCCAGTTTATGTAATCTCTTCTCATAATTTAACCTTGGAGTCCTGGTAACATTCTTATGAATCTGCATTGCACACCTTTCAAGATCAATATCTACATTATAAGGTGCAGTGCCCAGAACTATACACAAAACTCCATTTGTGATCTAGCCAGTGATTTCAGTAGCTGTAGCAAAACTTTCTCCTCTTTATATTCTCAATCTCTAAATTACAAAGATTTAACAAATCTCCAGCTTTATTTTTTGTTCCTGACCATTACATTGTTGTGATTTGTGCATGTGGACCCCAAACTTTCACCATTTAAACAGTATCATGTCTTAAGTTTTTCTTTGGTCCAAAGTAGATTGCCTCACATTTAACTACACGGAAATCCATCTACCGGTTTCGTTCACTCAGTTAATCTATAAATGTCTCTAATTTTATGGTCCTATTGACAATACTTCCAATGTCACCTGTATTTATGTCATTAGCAAACGTGGATATATGGCTGTCACACAGTAAGAAGTCTCACAACACCAGTTAAAGTCCAACGGGTTTATTTGGTAATAAACGCCACTAGTTTTTGGAACGCTGTTCCTTCATCAGGTGAGTGGGGAGTTCTGATCACAAACTGTGTTACCCAGTTCATTAGTACCTGGGCTAAAAGGTGCTGGTTGAACTTGTTGCCTAAAACTTTCCAGTTGGGTGAGTTTAGGGTATAATTAGGGCTTGTTTAAGGTGTTAGTTTTACCTACCTCAGTGGTGTTGCAACATATGATATCAGTTTGGGCATTCCCAGAAAGGACTGGAGCTCACATGAGGGGCACTTTGGAAATTATAGCATCAGATCCCTTTAATTTCCATGTTCATAATTGGATGGATGGATTGTTGGGGACTCCAAGCTTCTGTGTCCATGGCACAGTTTTTACTGAGTTATTGGTGCCACTAAAAAGCAGAGAGAAGAATTTCACCCAAATGTTGACCAATTCATTACAAGTTTGGCATAAGATGGCTCAATTTTAAGTTCTCATTCTGTGGCCTTTGTTGGCTATTCATCCTGGTAACTCTCAGCAAAAATTGTTAGTAGAGCATCAATTACCTTCACTTAAATTCCAGCCCAAATGATTTTTAAACATATAAGCATTAATCAGTAATAGTATTAATTTTAATATAAAACAAAGACAGTGCTGGAAATACTCAGGCCAGGCAGCATCTGTGGAGAGAGAAGCAGAGTTAAAGATAGATGACCTCTTATTCAGCTTCTGCTGTATTCTGCTTTTTAATTTGGTTTTACGTACCGTCTTACAGTTTTATGTTAAATTGTAAACAATTAATACAACCAGTTTCTCTTTCCATAAGTTTTCAAGCCAGCTTCCGACTACTCCCAAGATGTCTCCAAACTTGAGAAAAATGACCCATTCTTATACTTTATCGACCATGGGCTCCATCTATGCATAACACAAGCATAGATATATGTTTTCTGAGGCTGTATATTTATGTGGTTACCCGTCATCTCTGCTCTACAGTGTTTATATTTGGTGTAAATCAAGTGACTTCACATACCATCTTTTAGCCATGTTTAGTATCTCAGTATGGATCCTCCCTTGATGTGAGTGTTTCTCATTAGTTTCCAAACTATGTTTGCTCATACATTTTGCCTTCTGCAATTGCTCTCCAGCTAAAAGTAGATAAAGAGATATAGAGAACAGTGACATGGCAGATGTAACAACATGCACATCAATATTGCACTCGAGATGTTGCCAAATTATCCACACAATCGGCTCTTTCTGTTGATCACATCTTGAAGTACATAGTATTCTATTCTGGTGCTTTTGCTAAAGAAAGAACACAAGCTAAAATGGTAACATATTCAATGAAGTAATCTGAAAAAAAATACACTCAACCTGCTATTCATGCTGGTTAGAACAAAGAACAACACAGCATGGGAAACAGGCCCTTCGGCCCAACGAGCCCACGCTGCCATTTTAACAATGTGCTTTTCCTCTTCCACCCTTGACCCATGTCTATGCTTATGGCACTCCACATTGGAAACCAGATTGAGGGGAGAATAATTTAGGGACAATTTGTTACACCAATCAGCCTAAGAGCACATCTTTGGGGTGTGGGAGGAAACCGGAGCACCCGGAGGAAACCCACGCAACCATGGGGAGAATGCGCAGACTCCTGTAGATACTGGCCCAAATCCATGTATCTGCACAGCAAACAGTGATAGTTACTGAGATGTATTAGTGCCCATCTGCTGGTCCAGTTTAAGCGTACATAAACGACGCAAAGTACTAGGCTACTCTCGAAACATTCAAGAGCAGCCCACGCACGACCCACCGTGTGTATGCCCCCCGTTAGACCAGATTTGCTACAGCCACTCAGAACAATTGTAGATGAATGTTACAAACTCTAGACTGCATGTGATAAGATGTTAGGAAGTGGAAGAAATTGGTCCCAGTGGCTTTTACAAGTTCTCCTTCAGCTTTGAGAGGTTATTTTCATGCAGGCACCTTTTGATGAAAAGTAATTTTTAAAATGGGATTTACACTGAATAAACAAAGTTGATACTTGAACATGCATTCTGCTAAATTGCAATGTGAAATTGAGAATTAAGATTTTACATTTGAGACGCACATCGAGGCCCCATTGTGCTACAAAGCAAATGGACAAATTAAATCATAGATTTGATCATCTTAAACACTTTGGTCCAGTGATGCAATGGCAAATAAGATTCACATTGTTAGCCAAAATTGAAATAATCAGTATTTTGGGAGACTGCAATTAAATCTCAGTTATTCAGGGGAAGGGAGACAGACTTCTAGTTTTGTGGTTTTATTGGCAAAAATGCACACATCTTGGGTACTCCTGAGTTGTCACATTTCACTCAATGGTAGCCCTTTGTGCATCTGAAGGTTATAGGTTTAAGCCTCACTATACACATTTCAACACGCAGTCTAGGCCAAGACTTTCAGTGTAGTACTAAGGGAATGCAATAGCTTCAGAATTGCTAACTGTCAGATGAGATACTAAACCAAGCTGCTATCTGCCAATTGAAAGATCATTCTGTTTCTTTCTCTATGTATGCTGCCAGAGGTGCTGAGTATTTCCAGCATTTTCTATTTTTATTTCAGATTTCCAGCAGCTGCAATGTTTCGTTTTCCCACCTATCAAAGCAAGTGGATACAAAAGATCCTGTGATTCTATCCGAAGAAGAGTTAGGGGAGTGATATTTATCCCTCAGCTATTTGTTTGAATGTTGTTTGTGCAACTTTGTTGTGTAATATTAACTGTTACCAACATTATAAATGTTCTTTTTTGGGAGTCCTGAAGATGTGAAAGGTGCTACATAAATGCATATTCATTATTTCATACACATATGAGTAGAGTGATTAATTTCATTGCTCCTTTAGTCCCAAATTGGCCTCATTTAGTCTTTTGAAAGTAGAACACAATTATTGCCTCAGTGCTTGTCTAAATGGGTATTTCTGTGACTCATTGGCAATGTAGCTATAAATATAAAATTTGGCAGTATAGGAACAAGCTGAAGTGTGAATATGTCACTGCTCATTTGGAGCAAGGTTGCATGTGGGCACTGATAACAATTATGTTCTTGTTAATATTGCTAAATTGTCAGGTCACTGTGACTTCAAATACACATGCTGGCACACAATTTGCTATCGAGATAATGCTAAGACTAATGGAGTTACGCATCATTTATGAGCATGAGCAAGTAGTACAGCAACTTCAGACAAGGAGCACATACACAATTGAACATAGGAATCTAAAAGTTGCTGTCAGACATGCATCACTCTCGATAGCTTTGCGACAACGACATTTTGCTGCCACCCATGTGACTGTGAAATGAGGATTCATTCAGGTACAGCAGTTGTAAGTATTGTGGCTATCTGTAAAGTGGCTTAAAATTAAAATAATTTGCAGGGGAAACCAAAACTAGAGTTCACAAATATGACAGTGACAAATAAGGCTAATAAGAAATTCAGGATATTCTTTACCCAAAGTATGATTAAAACAAAATCTGGAACTTGCTGCAAATGGAGTAATTGAGATGTCTAGTGTAGTTGTATTTAAATTGCCCTTACACATATAAATCAGATTAGTATTTCAAGGAGAAAGGAGAAGGATGATGAAGGTGGGTGGGAGGAGGTGTGTGGAGCATAAACTGGCATAGGCTAGTTAAGCTAAATATCCTGGTTCTGTGCTGAATATTCAATGAATTATAAAAGTATAATTGATGTCCCTGATGCGTACAGTTCTGCCCCTCACTTGTAGCCCACCCACCCCCCACACACCACCGTCCTTCACACCCACTCAAGTCCCAAATGATGCAGGCAAGCTTGCTTCAGAGAGGCTCTTCCATTATGTCCATTATTTCCATTGGACAGCAAGGCAGAAAATGTCTGGACAAAAGATGAGGGCAAGAAAATGGAGAGAGTGCAGCACCAAGCCAGACAGGAAATCCCTCCATTCAGAGTGGAATGACACCAGCAGAATTTCTGTGAGACCATAGTTCCCAAGGGAATGGAGTTTTTAATGACCTGTCAGTTTTCTTAGGTTGGCTTGCATGTCATCCTTCCATAGGTTCGACCTCTTTGGAGAGCAAGGTAATGGAGTATGTCACACAATGCAAATCTCAGGGTGGAGACAGTGATGTGGTGCCTGTGATTTGTCTAAGGTGTCTGAGACACTGCTTCAATATGAAAATAGAGCAACAATCGCTTTTACATTAATTTAGAATCATTAGCATGGTAAAACATCCCCAGGGCATTTCAAAGGAGATTAGGAAAACACAATTTGTCACAGAACCAAAGAAGGGATATTAGCTCAGACAGCAAAATCTTGCTAAGTTTTGTTGTAAGGTATTAGGTGTAGTTTGGTAGCACTTATTAACGTATTTATAGTCTTAGGTACTTCAGCAAAAAGTAAACTACTAGAAATTCTATACATAGGTACAGTGAAGGTGAAAGCTCGGAGCTGTCTCAATGCTACCTGGCTCTGTCCAAAACTACACTGAACCTAGGTGTGGGTCATGTGTTCTCTTACCTCACCATGTAGGTGATTTCCATGTTATGTGACAGACCCTAAAACTAAAAGTTTTAAAGGGACTTTAAAAAAGGTATGGAGGGGAAAATCTTAGGGAGACAATTCTGGAACTCAGGAGTTTTGCAACTGAAGGCAAGGCTGTCAGTGGTGGAATAATTAAAACTGGGGATGTGCAAGAGGCCAATTTGGAGGAATGCAGATATCTCGGAGGGTTGCAGACCTGGAGGAGATCATAAAGATATGGAAGAGCAAGACTATGGAGGGACTTGAAACTATGGGTGAGCATTTTAAAATCGAGGCATTGCTTAATGAGATGTCAGTGTAGGCCAGTGAGAAAAGGGTGGATGGGTTAATAGGATTTGATGTGAGGTAGGGCACAGGCAGCAAAATTTTGGATGAGCAGAAGTTTGAGAGTGGAAGTAACAGTTTTAGTGGTTGCATATGCCTTGTTTTGAAGTTCATGGTTTCCCAAAATAATAGATGCAATCTCCCAGGAGAGATCCTTGCTTTCTGCTTTCCCTTTAAAATCGGGATGGCATAGATGTTTAGCAGATAGTAATGCATTGTGGGAGATGCTCAAGGAATTTAAACTCAATGAATACATTTTGAACAAAAAGCTAGTCTCAGTTTTGACGGTTTTAAAATCTCATCTGCTTTATTAATGTCCTTTTACGGAGGAAATCTGCCATTCTTACCTGGTCTGGCCCACGTGTGACTCCGTCCCACAGCAATGTGGTTGACTCTATACTGCCCTCTGGAATGGCCTTAGGAAGGCATTCAGTTGTATCAAGCAGAAAAGTCAAGTAAAAATAAAACTGGATGGACTCCCTGGCATTAACGTAGGGACCAGACTGGGCAGGGACAGTGCCAGGGACCCTGGTTCAATTCCTGCCTCAGGTGAGTGTATGGAGTTTGCATGTTCTCCCTGTATCTGTGTGGGTTTCCTCCCACAGTCCAAAGATGTGCATATTAAGTTGACAGGCCATGCTAAATTGCCCCTTAGTGTCAGGAGAATTAACAGAGTAAATTTGTGGGGTAACAGGGATAGGGCATGGGTGAGATTGTGGTCAGTGCAGGCTTGATGGGCTGAAAGGCTTCCTTCTATACTGTAGGAATTCTATGATCTGACCATGGCAATATTGGTAGGCATCCTGCCAAATTCACTCATGATTCGTGATGAATGGAGAGTGTTGTTGACAAAGATATCAAGCAGCACTTACTCAGCAATAACCTGGTCACTAATGTTCCAGATTGGGCCCTGGCTTGGCCACTTGGCTCCAGACCAGTTTAGAACTTTGGTCCTGTTAATTCCCTTCAGGGTCCGATTCAAGATTACACCTCATTCTTCTATATGCCAATGTATATAGCAACATCCATCATCAAGAAACAGGCTGAGCAGACACATGGGAATACCACCATGTGGAGGTTCCCCTTCAAGCCATACACCTTCCTGACTTGGAAATATATCACCGTTCCTTCACTGTCACTGGGACAAAATCCTGGAATGCCCTTCAAACAGCATTGTGAGTGTACCTACATTATATAGAATGCAATTGGCAGCTTGCCACTACCTACCCAAGGGCCATTAGAGATGAGCAATAAGTACTGGCCTTGCCAGCAATGCTCACATCCATGAACTAATTAAATGGAGACAAATTAACTTCCAATTAATTGATTTTAAATGAAGGATGTGTGGATACTGAACTCAAACCTTAGATGCTTGAAATCTGAATGCTGGCTTGTCAGAAACTGAGAAAGAAAAGGCCTGTTAATGTTTTGCAAAAAAAAACTGACCTCTCAGCCTCTTCTGGAATCAGCTGTTGTGAAATTCCAACATTCACTGCTTTAATTAAAGGACTTTGGTGTGTTTTTGGAGACCATTTGGAGGAGGAATGATTTGAATTATAGTGAAACTTGGAAGCTACCAGTCAGGGTTAAGGATTAATGGAATAGTTACCCTGGCAGAAGTCAGGGTGTGTGCAAATTTGTCTAATTGTTTTCGGAGAATTGGCTGGTGTTGAAAGGAATGTTTTTGGATGTCCTTATTTGTCCTAAGCTAATGATGCAGCTCCACATACACAATAGCTCTGCTCCTGAACTCCTGCTTCTGATGGAGACAGGGATCCAGTTATACCACACTTTTTTTATATTCATTCATGGGACTTAGGTGTCGCTAGCTGGCCAGCATTTATTGCCCATCACTAGTTGCCCGAGGACCGTTGAGAGTCAACGACATTACTATGGCTCTGGAGTCGCATGACTGGGTAAGGATGACAATTTTCCTTCCCGAAAGAGCATTAGTAAACCAGATGAGTTTTTCTGACAATTGACAACAGTTTTGTGATCATCAGTAGATTCTTAATTCCAGGTAATTTCTACTGAGTTCAAATTCCACCATCTGCCGTTGTGGGATTCGAACCCTGGTCCCCAGAACATTAGCTGACTTTCTGGATTAATAGTCTAACGATAATACCACTATACCATTGCCTCCCCCGATGCAGGCTCCCACCTGCAATATGCAAATGACTGAAGTCAGCATTCAGGATGGAATCTGTGGCACGTATGTGGGGCAGGGGAAATTCTGCCTCACCCATATTGCCACATATGTGTCCCAATTGCCTTCCAGTCGAATTTCAGAGCTGTATCTATTCTGTCCAGGAATTTACTTGCAGACTGTGACAATATTTGAATAAGGTTTTGTACAAATAATGTACCTATATTTGTGCCTCTATTTCTGGCTCTTGGCTACAAGGAAAGAACCTGAAGGCCTGCCTCAGATTAAGCCAGTGGGTAGAAAGGATCCCCAGTCAGCCAGAGGATAAATTTGTTGAAAAGTTCTCAAGTAATTGCCCGACCTTGGCTTGATAGTTAGTCCCTATCTGTCAATAAGAATTGTGGATTGGTGACTTTCCAGGTGTTAACTGTCCTGGCAGGTTTTGTCTATATTTGGTTGCCTTATTTCAGTTGAGTGAATATGCCAGGAACTTTAGTAAAGGATTGGGGACATGCTTCATGGGCTAACTGATGTTTTGCCTTGCATTTTTAAGTGCCATGATTCAGCCTGTGTGAGCAGATCAGCAGAGGTGCTCAATATCAAGTAAATAGTCAATGTCTCAGTAAGTAAAGGACATAGATTCATGATACCCAAATAAAATAAGAGGTTTGTAGAACTAATTTTTGAACATAGAATGTTATTAGCACATGGATGGGATCCAGCAGGGGCTATAACTTTTAACAGAGATTTGAATAAAGAATTTTTAAATGATACGTTAAAAGGCTATAAGGGCACAGCAATTGGCTCTTTCCAAGCTGTCACACAGCCATCAATGTCTATTTGATGTCTTGGAGTGTATTAATAGTCTTTGCCGTTTTCCTCCTTTGGGGAACACTTTTTACAAAGTCCTGCTGACACTTGCCATAAAGTGGCATTGTTTTCTCGATAGCTTCATAAATTATGCTCTGAAAAATTAATAGGCTGATCAGTTCTGAAAATTTATGATATTTCTGGTTTCTGTATCACCAAGTCTCAGCTATTCCATTTTAAATTTATAACACTCCTATACTTATTTTATGAAGTGACCTTATGTTCTTATGAAAACTGATAACACAGTGGCCCCGGAAGGGACATATGTATATTTTGTCTGAACTTGAAAATGCCCTTCAGTCTGGCATCTCTGCTCAGTTCCATGATATTCACACTTGTGTCATTGTGCTTCCACTTTTATTTCATTAATTTCAAACTTAGTTTTGAGGTTATGGTCAATGCAGTTTTTAAAAACTCAAAGCGATACTGCAATATGGTTCACATACATTTGCTAGAAACTACCTATATTTATAAGGAAGGACCTGATATCTTAAGGCAAAAAGAGCATTTCCGGTTATTTTGCTTTTTTAGTATTAAACAGAGCCAACTTGCCAACCAATCAGCACTATTTTCCATTGCAGTATAAATTTGTATCCTTTGAAATTGTCATTATTTCATCTGCTCTGATGAGTGCAAAATCTAAGCATTAGTTCAGAATATGTTTTATCAATCTTGTAGAATCTCTGTACTGTGAGGGGAGGCTTTTCCTCTCCATTTCTCTATTAAGATTCCTAAAAAAGACACTACATTTGGGGCCTGTCCCTGGAGATAATGCCTGGAAATTTCCTCAAAGCGCCCTCTCCACTATCCAGAATTTTGCCAGAAGCAAAGATCAAAATTGCAATAGGGCACAACTATATGGTTGATAAGGGGTTAATTCAAACTCTGATATATGCTAATAAGTCAGTGTACATCATGATTTTATTCTCTCTTGTACTCCTCATGGCAAGGAAACCACAGTACGTTGTTTCTCGACAAAATTAATGTTTCCCTTACCTCACTAGACTCCGTAAATATCAGCAGAATGAAACCAAGAATATTAGGGGTGGAATCTTAAGAGAATTTGGCGAGTGTCAGTTCTGTTGAAAAAAACCAGCCTAGAACTCACCAGCTCCACAGGTCGGTTTTCTCTCCCTTTGTCCCTTCAACTGCCAAAAAAAATAGTGGGCGCAGTTTATACTATCACTATGGCAAGGCAGAAACTCAGAGCCAGGAGCTAGCTCCAGTGAGATTGGGGTGCCATTTCTAAAGGGCACCCCGATCATGGAAATAAAAATTAATTTATCCTGGCTCACCACAGAGAAATCTGTGGCCTCTCCCCCAATCCTCGCCACAGATCATCACCAGCATCATACTCCCTTTGTCTCCCCCAACCCCCGCCCCTGCCACCCCGCCAATCATTGCTGGCACCCCATCAGTCTCTATGGATGCTACTGCCACACCCACAAATGATGAGTTCCCCTGGCTGTGAAACTCTCCCTAGGGCTTGCCTACTGAGTAGACAAACTGAGGTCACGAAGCAAAATCAATTGGTGATTCAGGATGACAGATACCAAAAACGGCTGACTCAGAGGAACTTCAATTTAAAAGTAGAGAAGTGGCTAGACAAAAGCATGGAAAGGGGGGTGAGGCAGAGCGGTGGGGCGTCGGTTGCAGGAACAGCATCCATCAATTTCCCCAACTAATTGTAATTGTTGTGCTGGGGAAAAGATTCACAGGTCTGAAAATGATTTCACCAGAGTCTGATTGCCATTTTTGCAGAAACAAGAACCACTTCTAGATGGTATGTCGCAGAAAGAAGCCTGTCCAAAATAAACAAGAAAGAGAAACCCTTGAAAGGTGGCAACATCCATAAAATAGAAGATGTCAATGATATTGAGTTCCCTTTTCTAGAAGAGTTCCAAGAACCAAATGAAAGTTACTGGAGGGCTGATATTCTAATTGAGGGAAAGATGATACCCTTTAAGGTAGGACACAGATGCAACAGTTTTGTTCTTTCTGATGCTGAATTGCAGGAAAGGAAAGTTCTCTTCAGCATCAACCAAAAGACTACATGGCCCAAGAGGTACAGAGCTCAAGGTCATAGGTTAACTAAGTGCCAGCCTTTACCAGATACAGAGAAACTGTGTGTGAGATACTAAGCCAGAGCTTAAGTAGGAAGGTTTGTACTCACTTGCATCTTATTTGCAGAACAGAGTAACAAAAGGCTGAAGTTAGCCAAAAAATCTTCAGGGCTCAATTTCCACAACTGTTTATAAGACTAACAGTATAAGATGACATACGCATCACTCTTCATCTGAAACAAAACCAATGTGTCTGCTTACATTGAGATAAGTTAATTTAATCTTGCCAAAGGTAAAGAAATTGTTTCTATGTCGAAGGGGTTATTTTACCTGTGATAGAACTAAAAAAACCTGCTGCTTGGGAATGGTCAAAGTGCCAAAGCCCAAAGAATCTATCAGAATTTATGTAAATCTTACCCAGCTAGACAAAGCAGTTGAACATAAAGTTCATACTATGTCATCTGCATAGTATCATAGCTAAATTGAGATAGAGTTCAATTTTCACAAAGATAAATGCAAAAAGTATTTTTTGGCAATTACCTCTTATTGAAGAGTCTAAGTTGCTCACAACCTTTATTACTTTGGGAGGTTTTTTTCACAGTAAAAAGTCTCACAGCACCAGGTTAAAATCCAACAGGTTTATTTGGTAGCAAAAGCCACTAGCTTTTGGAGCGCTGCTCCTTCATCAGCTAAGTGGGAGTTCTGTTCACAAACAGGGCATAGAAAGACACAAACTCAATTTACAAACTAATGGTTGGAATGTGAGTCTTTACAGGTAATGAAGTCCTAAAGGTACAGACAATGTGAACAGAGAGAGCGTTAAACACAGGTTAAAGAGATGTGTATTGTCTCCAGCCAGGACAGTTAGTGAGATTTTGCCCAGGCAAGTCATGGGGGTTACAAATAGTGTGACATGAACCCAAGGTCCCGGTTGAGGCCGTCCTCATGTGTGCGGAATTTCTGCTCAGTGACTTTGCGCTGTTTTGTGTTGTGAAAGCTGCCTTGGAGAACGTTTACTCAAAGATCAGAGGCCGAATGCCTGTGACTGCTGAAGTGTTCCCTGATAGGAAGAACTCTTATCTGATGATTGTCGAGCGATGTTCATTTATCTATTGTTGTAGCATCTGCATGGTCTCCCCAATGCACCACGCTTCAGGACATCTTTTCCTGCAGCGTATCAGGTAGACAACGTTGGCCGAGTTGCAAGGATGTGTACTGTGTACCTGGTGGATGATGTTCTCACGTGAGATGATGGCATCCATGTCGATGATCCGGCACATCTTGCAGAGGTTGCTGTGGCAGGGTTGTGTGTGTGCTATCATGGTCACTGTTCTCCTGAGGGGTGGGTAGCTTGCTGCGGACAATGGTCTGTTGGAGGTTGTGTGATTATTTGAAGGCAAGAAATGGGGGTGTGGGGATGGCCTTGGCGAGATGTTCATCTTCATCAATGTGTGCTGAAGGCTCTGGAGAAGATGTTGTAGCTTCTCGACGAAGGGTACTCTGTCCACCGTGTTCCATGTTTGTCTTCTGAGGAGGTCAGTGCAGTTTTTCACTGGCACATCGGAATTGTCGATCGAAGAGATGAGCACCATATCCTGTCCTTATAAGGGCATCTTTCAGCGTCTGGAGTTATCTGTTGCAATCCTCGTCATCTGAGCAGATCCTGTGTATACAGAGGGTTTGTCTGTGGGGGATGGCTTCTTTAACATGTTTAGGGTGGAAGCTGGAGAAGTGGAGCACGGTTACCTGTGGGCTTGCGGTACAGTGAAATGACCATCCTTGATGGAGATGCGTGTGTCCAAGAATGCAACCGATTCCAGAGAATAGTCCATGGTGAATCTGATGGTATGGACTTGTTGATGTCATCATGTGATTGTTTTGTTTCAACAGACTACTCTTCAGCATTACATCAATGCCAGAAATCTGTTGTTGCACAGAAGCAACCTTCTATATATCAAATCAGACATCTAATTAAAACAGATCAAAAGATGCCGAATTAATCTACCAACCCAGATGGCTACCAGACTGGTGAACCAGATTCTTCTATTAATTCACCTTTTGCTCAATGGAGAGAGCACTCACAGAATTCATATCCCCAAGCTTCTCCAAAGGAGCTGAGGACCCATTTGGATATACTAGTCAATCACCACAGCAGTTATTCCTATAAAACAAATATAGAAATCAGATAACTGGGAGCTATGTAGTATAATGGACAGAATTAGATACTTGGGGGAAATATTATAAGGGTTTAATTCCAACTGAAATATGTTAATACCAGGATGCTGCCTGGGATGGAACATTTAAGTTCTGAAGAGAGGTGAGGGACATGAACTGGGTGGGTAGGGAAGCTGTTCCCCTTAGTTGAAGAGTCAGTTATGTGGGGATACAAGTTAAAAGTGAGGAGTGAGAGGTTCTGGGGGGAATTTGAGGAAAAACATTTTTACTCAGAGGACGGTGAGGGTCTGGAATGCATTGCCTGGAAACAGGATGCCTTACTTCCTTTAAAAAGTACCTGGATGAGTACTTGGCATGCCATAACATTCAAGGCTATGGGCCAAGCGCTGGCATGTGGGATTAGATGGGCAGGTCAGGGCATTTCATACACCAGTATAGACTTGATGGGCCAAAGGGCCTCTTCTGCACTGTAATATTCTGTGATTCTGGTGAGACAGTATACACCAGCGAAGGTGATGCAATGTCTCACGATCTTGCTCTCTCGTAGACTTCATTGTCAGGAAGCCAGTGTAGGTAATTTCTAAATGAAGTTAATGCTTTCTTGTGCTTAGTAGATTCTGTAAGTATTGTGTTAGATGAGATCCAGATGATAGACAGGAGCAATTATTTTTATGATGTACATAGGCAAACAGTGACTCTCTGTTTTTTTTTCCCCAGTAAATTTGAACGGACAGGAAACCTGAGACTTCTAGAGTCTCTCCTCCTTCCCCACCCCCAACTCCTCTAACTTAAAAATAAAGGCTTTGAGTGAGGGCAGGTAGCTTAATTTCCTTTCTCTCATGACTGTGCAGGCAACTAACGTCAGCCAGTGGTGAGCGGGAGGTATAAAGAGCGGGCGAGAGGGAGCAGCGTGAAGACTGAAGGGCTTTGGCTCAAAACGGGCTTTGGCGGGAACAAACAGAGGTGAGAGTAGTTTTTTTTCCTTTTCGGAAAGTTTATTCTTGTTTCTCCCCCAGAAAAAAATGCCAGGCAAGATGTTAGAATGCTCCTCTTGCAAGATGTGGGAGATCAGGGAGACCTCCGGCATCCCTGACAACACCACCTGCAAAAGATGCATCCAGCTGCAGCTGCTAGCAAAGCCTGTTAGGGAACTGGAGAAGGAGCTTGATGACCTCTATCTAATTCGGGAGAATGAGAAGTATATAGACAGTAGCTTTAGGGAGGTAGTTACACCTAAGCAGCAGAGCACAGGCAATTGGGATACTGTAACGAGAGGAAATGGAAAAGTGAAAGGACAGGCAGAGCAGGGCTCCCCTGTAGCCATACCCCTCCACAACAGATATACTGAATTGGATACTGTTGTAGGGGATGCTTTACCCGGGACAAGCTGCGACAGCCGGAACACTGATACTGAGTCTGGTTCTGCAGTGCAAAAGGGTGGGAGGAAGAGGAGGACAGTGGTAATGATAGGAGTCTCAATGGCCAGAGGCACGGATAGGAGGTTCTGTGGTCGGTATAGAGACTCCTGCATGGTTTGTTGCCTCCCGGGTGCCAAGGTCAAGGATGTCTCTGATCGCGTGCATCGTGTTCTAAAGTGGGAAGGTGATCAGCCAGATGTCGTGGTACATGTCGGTACCAGTGATGTACGTAGGACCTCCTCATTTTTCCTAAAGAGCTTGGAAGTTAAAAAGCAGGACCCCGAGAGTAGTAATCTCAGGATTGCTACCTGTGCCATGTGCCAGTGAGGGTAAGAGTAGGAGGCTGAGGAACTGGTGTAAGGGGCAGGGTTTCCGATGCTTGGATCATTGGGGCAGGTGGGACCTGTACAAGAGAGACAGGTTACACCTAAACTACAAGGGGACCAATATACTTGCACGGAGGTTTGCTAGTGTTATTGGGGAGCGTTTAAACTAGATTTGCAGGGGGAGGGGAACCAGAGCAGATAGTGGAGCAGGGGTAAAAAGACAGGTTAGTTCAAGCAAAATCACAAATGGAAGGATTGAGTGTGCTGGAAATAATCTTTTGAGATGTGTCTATTTCAATGCCAGGAGTATTGTGGGGAAGACAGATAAGCTGATGGCGTGGATTGACATGTGGAAATATGACATCATAGCCCATTAGTGAAACTTGGGTACAGGAGGGGTGGGACTGGCAGCTCAATGTTCCAGGGTTCCAATGTTTCAGGCATGATAGAGGTGGAGGGATAAAAGTGTGGGGGGGGGGTGGTGGGTGGCATTGTTGGTCAGGGAAAATGTTAGTGGTACTCAGGCAGGATAGATTAGGAAGCTTGTCTACAGAGGCCATATGGGTGGAGCTGAGAAACAGGAAGGGTATGACCATATTAGTGGGGGTTGTATGAGAGACCACCCAATAGTCAGTGAGAATTGGAGGAGCAAATCAGCAGAGAGATAGCTGACAACTGCAAGAAACAGAATGTTGTGATAGTAGGGGATTTAATTTTCCACATATAGAATGGGACTCACATACTGTTAAAGGTTTAGACAGGGTAGAGTTTGTTAAAGGTGTTCAGGAGAATTTTCTACATCAGTATATAGAGGTGCCAACTAGAGAGGATGTGATACTGAATCTCTTATTGGAAAATGAGTTAGGGCAGGTGATGGATGTGAGTGTGAGGGAACACTTTTGATCCAGTGATCATAATGCCACTAATTTCAACCTGATCATGGATAAGGATAGATCTGGTCCTCGGGTTGAAGTTCTGAACTGGAAAAAGGCAAAATTTGACGAAATGAGAAGGCATCTGGGAACTGTGGATTGGCACAGGCTGTTCTCTGGTAAGGATGTAAATAGAAAGTGGGAGGCCCTCAAAGGAGAAATTTTGAGAGTGCAGAGTTTATATGTTCCTGTCAGGATTAAAGGCAAAGTAAATAGGGATAAGGAACCTTGGTTCTCGAGGGAGATTGTAACACTGATTAAGAGGAAGAAAGAGTTGTATGAAACGTACAGGCAGCAAGGAACAGATCAGATGCTCAAGGAGTATAAAAAATGCAAGAAGCTACTTAAGAGGGAAATCAGGAGGGCTAAAAGCATGATGTTACTTTGGCAGACAGAGTGAAGGAAAATCCAAAGAGCTTCTATAGGTATGTTAGGAGCAAAAGGATAGTGAGGGATAAAATTGGTCCTCTTGAAGACCAGAGTGGTAGACTGTGTATGGAACCAAAAGAGATGGGGGAAAATACTAAATGGGCTTTTTGCAGCCGTATTTAATGAGGAAACAGGCATGGAGTCTACAGAAATTGGACAAACAGGCAGGGAGGTCATGGAACCTTGACAGATTAAAGAGGTGCTGGCTGCCTTGAGGCAAATCAGAGTGGATAAATCCCCAGGACTGGACAGGGTAGTCCCACAGACCTTGAGGGAAGCTAGTGTTGAACTTGCAGGGCCCTGGCAGACATATTTAAAATGTCAATATTCACAGGGGAGGTGCCGGATGATTGGAGGGTGGCTCATGTTGTTTCGTTGTTTAAAAAAGGTTCCGAAAGAAATCTGGGAAATTACAGGCCAGTAAGTTTGACGTCAGTGGTTGGCAAGTTATTGGAAGGTGTGATAAGGAATAGCATCTACAAATATTTGGATAAACAGGGCCTTATTAGGGAGAGTCAATGTGGCTTTGTGCGTGGTAGGTCATGTTTGACCAATCTATTAGAGTTTTTCAAGGAGGTTACCAGGAAAGTGGATGAAGGGAAGGCGGTGGATGTTGTCTACTTGGATTTCAGCAAGGCCTTTGACAAGGTCCCTCATGGGAGGTTAGTTAGGAAGGTTCAGTCGCTAGGTATAGATGGGGAAGTTGTAAACTGGATTAGACACTGGCTCAATGGAAGAAGCCAGAGAATGGTTGTGGAGGATTGCTTCTCTGAGTGGAGGCCTGTGACTAGTGGAGTGCCACAGGGATCGGTGTTGGGTCCATTGTTATTTGTCATCTATATCAATGATCTGGATGATAATGTAGTAAATGGGATCAGTAAATTTGCTGATATGCAGAGATTGGAGGTGTAGTGGACAGTGGGGAAAGCTTTCAAAGCTTGCAGAGGGACTTGGACCAACTAGAAAATGGGCTGAAAAATGGCAAATAGAATTTAACACAGATAAGAGTGAGGTATTGCACTTTGGAAGGACAAACCAAAGTAGAACATACAGGCTAAATGGTAGGACTCTGAAGGGTACAGATGAACAGAGGGATCTGGGAATACAGGTACAGAATTCCCTAAAAGTGATGTCACAGGTGGATGGGGTCATAGAGTATTTTTGGTACATTGGCCTTTATAAATCAGAGTATTGAGTATAAAAGTTGGAGTATTATGGTAAGGTTATATAAGGCATTGGTGAGGCTGAATTTAGAGTATTGTGTACAGTTTTGGTCACCTAGTTACAGGAAGGATGTAAATAAGGTTGAAAGAGAGCAGAGAAAGTTCACAAGGATGTTGCCGGGACTTGAGAAGTTGAGTTAGAGAGAGAGATTGAATTGGTTGGGGCTTTATTCCCTGAAGCATAGAAGAATGAAGGAGATTTGATAGAGGTGTACAAGATTTTGATGGGTATTGATAGAGTGAATGCAAGCAGGCTTTTTCCACTGAGGCCAGGGGAGAAAAAAACCAGAGGGCATGGGTTAAGGGTGAAAGGAAAAAAGTTTAAAGAGAGTATTGGGGGGTGGGGGGGTGCTTCTTCACACAGAGAGTGGTGGGAGTGTGGAATGAGCTGCCAGATGAAGTGATAAATGCGGGGTCACTTTTAACATTTAAGAAAAACTTGGACGTGTTCATGGATGAGAGGGGTGTGGAGGGATATGGTCCAAGTGCAGGTCAGCGGGACTAGGCAAAAAATGGTTTGGCACAGACAAGAAGGGCCAAAAGGCCTGTTTCTGAGCTGTAATTTCTATGGTTCTATGTACCACAACATCTACTGCACCGTAACATGTAGATTGTTTCATTGTTTTAAAAGACTTCTCAACACTCAGTTGCATTTCAACCAAATCATTTTTTCTTTGTCATTCAGTGTGCAGCAAAAGCAGACCAGAGAACCTTTCAGTGTGTGCTTGGCCAGGCAGGAGCTCAGAATGTGTAATGCTGCTGCTATTGCTAGGGTTGCTGCTTCTTGTTTTGGACTCTGGTACACATCTGACAGAGTACAAGAGGCTTATTAGAAGCTTTTTACAAGTGTAAAGAAAACCAAAGAGGAAAATATCACAAAGCCTAGGCCACTTTATCATCAAGCTAAATTATAATTAAAACGCAAAACACAAGCAGCTTTCTGGCATTTATTCTGTGCCACTTGGATCAGTTGTAATTGTGAATTACATTTGTTAACCAGAGGTTTAAATGTGAAAAAATCAGCTGCACGCACTTAGTGATTTTTAAAAATCAATTTTCCAGTAGATTTAAGTAATCTTCTACCAGTCCCAACTGCACCCAATTACATCAGCACAATTTTCTAAGAGCTAGACTTTAAGTGCAGCTATCCTTGTTCTATCATCCAGTTAGTAAAAGAGTTGAGATAGGTAAATAGTGTGGGTGAGGAGGAGCCTACCTATGTTTTGCTTCACAACTGTGCCCAAAGATTTCCAATGTCTCCTTTTCCAGACATCTATTGATTAAAACTTTGGGATGTATGTACATCCTTTACATCAGTGTAGAAGACTAATTCTAATAATGCATTAGAAGAATTCTTTCATCGCAGTGCATTTGGTAACCTGAGCCAAAGGAATGAACAGTCGGTAGTGGACACAAAAACTTCTGGATTTATTGACAACACTTAAAAGGAGCTCTGCATAATCCTGATTTTAACAGTCATGAGTCATAGAAATCACCAAGGTACACTTTTGCACCACGTAAAGAGATTTTCACCTGCATATGTTTTGTGTACAGAAGCTTCATGAATTCATGCATCTGTCCATAGAAGGTGTTATTCATCCACCAATACTTCATCTGGCAAAAGTTAATTCACAGAACAGTTGGAGAAGAATAGAGAAGAATTGCTGGGAGCAATTACGTGCCTATCTTCCAATCTAGGGTTGAATTGGCAACATAAGAACCAAGAGTAGAGTTTAAGTGATCTCTGAGTATCATATTAATCCTGATATTAAATTACCATTGCAATAATGAACTCTATCATTTACAATAATCTAGAAACTTAAGTAGATTTTTGCCGTGCAATGCAAGACAAAAAACATCTTTCACCCAGTCAATGTATAAAGTGTGAATAGATCAAATGCTTTCTCTAGCTTAGATCCAGTGATGAAAAGTAATGTGCGTTAATTTGGGAGGTGTGTTCCAAATACTTGAGATTTTTGGTGCCAAACAGAGGCTATTGAAACAGCAACATTTTAAAGCAATTTGTGATGCCACCTGTGAGGGTTTACCAGAGAGTAATATGTAGCTTGACAGAGAGAAAGAGGACAATGGATTACAGTTAATGGCCAATAAATTAAAGTTCTAAATTCACAAATTGCAAGAGCATATATTAGAGAATTAGAATTCCAAGATTGAATTGTTAGTTATTTATTTATCACTATATACATTTTATAGATCTTCTTAAAAAGAAAAAAAAGTTTAGATTGTTTTTACTATTGTGCAGCAGGAGAATAGAAGTTCTTTCAGGTATCATTAAACAATCCATTGAATAATTACCCTAAGCTACCTGGCATGATGCAAATGGCAATGTAGCATCAAATTAATTCTGGAACAAAAAACCAGGAAATAAATTAATTAAATGCAAGTTATATTATATAGTAAATCACATTGCAGAATAGGATGACTATTGTCCACTATGTAAAGAAAATGATTGGCAACAACTTAAGAAATCACGCGTTGCCTGGAGTGGAGCTTCTGGACGTCCAGCAAATCCTTGCTCTTTCATAGCTGAAGCTCTTGCTACTCGTTCAGTGTGAAACACATCTCTATACTGCGGCTGCAAAGGGCTACAGTAGAACGAACAAAATGTGTTTCTGCACTGCTTGAAGTAATCACTTTGGTTTTGGATCTCACTGACTGTTGATTGCTGCCACATATCAGATCAACAACGGCGGCTCCAGTAATTCATGTTGCATGATGTCACAACTGCCTTCTCAAAAAGAACCAGGATTAGAGATGTTTTACAAACCAGAACGCGATATTCATGAATCCATCTGCCTCTGCATCAACTTTGGATACCGAGTGGTTGTTATCGGGGTACCATAACAATCTGGAAAAAGAAAACAATTCTCTATTAATTTAAACGTAAAATAAACAGTTGAATACTCACGTACATTCATGATATAAAAAGGTAGATGAAAAAATCCAAAGCGGGAGAGCTTGAAATAGTACATTGTGGACAAAATAATTATCTATGGAATAGATCTAGACTAGAAAAAATTGAATCAAAGGTTGGCGGGCAAAACATCAACTGAATAACGGGCTAAAGGGGATATGGTCCGCAGCTCCCAGATTAAAAATAATAACAATAGTTTTATTGTAGGAGATGTTGCTTTTACAGAGCAGAAATTGAAACAAAAGCACGAAGCTATGAAACACCCCAATGACGTCACCATCACATCTTGCTGCCTATTCTTAAAGCAATCGTGCAACCACTTAAATATATAAACGATTTCTTCTATCCCTAACAAGATCCAAGAAGTAATTTTAAACATACCTTACAGGAACACCTCTAGTTTTCAGTGCTCGATAGAACTCAAGGCCTTGAGTGGGATTAACCCGTTTGTCCTTCTCGCCTAGAATGATCAACACTGGAGACTTGACCTGCAGGGAGCAAATAATTATTTCTCATATAGAATAAGAAAACAAGAGTTAAAAGGTAGAGTCCGCCCTCACTTCTCAACTGCTGACAATGCTAAAGAATGCTAAAAAGAGAAAAATCACAACTATCAGCAAGTCTGCTCTGATACACATCGTTCGTGATTTTGGCAAAATAACAATTTAATCCACTGCAACTATCTGGCAATCTTTGAATGCATTAGGTACACAGAGCTTTGGTCACCTAGTGCTCAGAAACAGACTGTCTATTCAAATATTTTTTCAGAAGAATTGGTGCCAATATTCAACTAAATGACTAGAGTAAACAGCATACATCATTATGGAATTAATCTAGATGCATTTGTCAAAAATGCAATATGAAGGAGGGCAAAGTTTCCCCATCACCTGACAACCTGGGTTTGAGTCCTGCCAGGATTGGTGGGCTGTAATGATCCACATGGTACAAATTTGAGCAACAAATGGATAATGACCCAGAACATAAAACCGTCCATAATTAAGAATTTCATTTAGTTCCTATAAGAGTGCCAAATAGAGGGGAATAAGACCACGGTAGTGCACTACTCCAATGGATAGGAGCAATATTCAGTCTGGCTGGTGCTGTCCTGATCCGATAGTGCTTAAAGACTGGTCAAAAGTAAGATGGTGCTCATTCAGCAAAACCAACACCCTTCACACTGATATGGTGCAGACTTGATGGGCCGAAGGGCCTTTTTCTGCACTGTAGGGTTCTATGATTCCCCCCAAAACATCAATGGTTTTATCCATTTCAATTTATAAATATGTATAAAAATGTCATCAAATGCATCAAACACATGATAAAAGAAAAATAATTGCAAACTACTTACTTGAGAAGCATATGTAATTGGTGATTTGCTCAACATTGCTGTCAACAAAGCGGGAGTCGGAAGCTGACCAGCTGTGTACTCAAATCCAGCCTCCACTATACACCTAAAAAACAAGATAGCTTCTGAGCTTTGGTAATGCACTGACACCAATATTTAAGCTTAATTTATTGATAAAATGCTGAATTTAAATTATCTTTGTTCTGGTTTTGCCGCATTAAATTCCCATAATGCTGTATTATTTATGTCTCAATCCAAGTTGAGTAATGCCATTTAAAAAAACAATACAATGCTGACTTCAAATGATCAGCTGTAGAATAAAGCACTCTCACACACACCGGATACAAATGGAATCTCTGCACTTGAAGCCTTCAGTAAACAGCACAAAGCTCTTAAGATCTCACATAATTTATTCCTTGGGTACATTACAGACAATAAGCAGAGTAGTGCTTTGACTCTTAGCTGCTTAGTTTTGTGTACTTCAACAAACTCTACTTCCCAATATGTAATTTTTTTTATCAACTTCCTTTTACAAAACACAAGATGCTTTTTTTTTAAGATTTACTTTATGGTTTATAATTAAACAGATGAAGAAAATGAGAGAACAGGTGACTTCAAAATGGGGCCCCAAATGCATCGCTGGATCCAATTAACCCTCACCTTCTAATCTCATTTAATCCAAAAACTATATTTGACCTCAAGTCCCCAATGCAACACCTTTGGAGACCAACTTGGATATATTGCAAATAATGTGGAAGCAAACTGTCAACCCAATGTAAATGTAGAAACTATCAAACTTTAATTTATAGGTGTTTTTCTTAAATTAATACAAAACTTGTGTCTAAAATAACGAAAAATTACTCTTTTAAAAAGGTTTGAAAGAAACAAAACTGTTTAAAAAAAGCATTATATAATCAAAAAAGACATTCTCACTCCCTCCTTGAAATCAGTACTCACCAGTCTGGGATATCTGTTGTTCCTAGCATAGAAGCAATATTAATGACCGGGTTTCTGGTCACACAGGCCTTGTAAAATTTAGGATACTGTCCAACCAGGTGACCAGCAAGAAAACCTCCATGTGAGCCACCAATTACAAAGGCCTTCGAAGCATCAACCAGTTCTGTATTCAGCACACATTCTGCTGAAAACTGAAAGGAAAATGAATAAGTGATTTTTGATTACAATAAATAGCATTACACTGCATAATAAACTATTTGATTTTTATTTACTTTGTGCTACAGCAGCAGCAGCAAGGCAGCATAGTAAAGGGTATCAAACGAGTGGGGTCTTGCACAGTAATAGGATGGAATCAGTCATTAGCTTCCCCTGAGGAAAAGCAAATGAATTGCAGGAGAAGACTCAACACAAAACCGTGAGACTACACACACAACCTTTTATTGGTCAATTCCCCTTACACTGAGTTCAATACACTTTCTTTTGAAACGGGCAATCTTTTTTTGCAACACTTACATTCAAACACCAACTCGATGTATTCCCCCATCCCCTAAACCTTATGACAGGATTACTTAAGGTAAACAAAATGGTTTCCATTATCTGGTAGTATAAGGACTGGCGGACAAGATTTCAGGTTAAAGACAAAAGATTCAGACAGGATGAGAAGAAGAACTTGCTTATACAGCAAATGGTAATGACCTGGAACTCAATGACAATGGTAGTGGAAGCAGAGACAATGAATGATTTCAAAAGGAAATTGGATGAGGACTTGACAGAAATAAACATGCAGAGGAATGGAACTGATGGGATTGCTCAAGAGCGCCGACATGGACTTGATGGACCAAATGAATCCCCTAGACTTGTAATTACCTTGATCACTCTTCTCTGAACAGTGGTTACCACTGCTGCTTCACAGTGCCAGGGATCTGGATTCAATTCCCGGCTTGGGTGACTGTGTGGAGTCTGCATGTTCTCCCTGTGTCTGCGTGGGTTTCCTCAGGATGCTCCGGTTTCCTCCCACAGTTTTAAAGATATGCTGGTTAGGTGTACTGGCCATGCTAAATTATCCCTCAGTGTAGCCAAACAGGCGTCGGAGTGTGGCAACAAGGGGATTTTCACAATAACTTCATTGCTGTGTTAATGTAAGCTTACTTGTGACACAAATAAATAAACTTTAAGCTTTCCTCATTTATTCTTTTTTTTTAAAAGTCCAGTGACCAAAAATGCTATATATGCATCTACTTATCTGCCTCATGTCAAATTAACAGCTTAGACCCTTCATTGAACTGCAATCATTGTCAGATTGCTGCTCCACTTGAAATTTTACAGCTCTGAGCACCACCCTTGCAAGGTCTTCCAAGCCCAGGTTCTCTAGAAATGTGGAATGCAGCATCGCCTGAAGAAATCTATCGCAACAGAATTGAGGGGGGGGGGGGGGAGGCGGCAGAAGACAGGAGATGTCCACTTATTCTGGTGCTTGATGCCATATGGTAAATGTATACATCTAGTATGAATGTCAGTGGAAGGATGAATGTTAGTGAATAGCTGAACAGGTCGGACGAATGAATGAATGGGTAGGTTGGGCTGGTAGGTGGGTGAGTGGGTGATTAGTTTGCCGAGGGTACTCAGGTCTGGTTAAGGGAGAAGTTGGATGGTGGGGAGGTAGTCAGGTTTGGTTGAGGGTGTAGTTGCGGAGTCGGGGGATATTCAGTGGGATAGTACTTGGGTTGAAAGTTAGTCAGGAGATCAGGGGAGGTGGTCAGACCGGATCAGATGTAAGGTGGCCTATATTTCAAATTTTATCTTAGAAGGATTAAGTTGCTTAATTAACCGCTTTTAGATGCTTCTGTAAAGAGATGTATTCTGCAGTAGGCCAACAAAGTCAAGTCACCATTTTGTACTAACATCTTATCCAAAAGGAGCCATTTTATGATTTCAACGCCTGCTGCCAAACTATACAACACTCATGCACTACACTCTAGGATTGTAAAGTAGCAACTGACCATCAACTGATGATTATTAGTACCACTTCGATAATTCTAATTGAAGAATAAATATTTTAATCAAGTGGTTAAAAAGGATTGGACTTTATTTCTGTTTTTCTACCAACATTCCTGTCCGTATTTTAAACATGTAGTGAAAGTATTTGCTGGAGGCAACTGCATTATTCTGACGGAGCCCCCACTGGATTAGTTTAGTACTAGACCTAATCAATAGGAGTCTATCCAGTATTGAGATAAGAAACATATATTGAAGAAATCCATTGTCCATTGCAAATTAACCCTTAAAACATTGACCTATTAGCAATAACTTTGGGTCAAGGTGGGGTGATGCCAAATTTAGGCACAAAAGAGGGGTTTGGGAATCAACTTACTCACATACACCAAGAGAAGGGACTCTCTATTGTGTTTCTCGGGGAGAGAGGTAGAATTCTTGTTGGCATGAGGAAAGGTAACGTAGCACTGCACCCAGGCACAAAGGCAGAATTCCTTCTGGTATAGACCCCAGATATTGTCGTTTCCTTCTGAAATTGTCAGCGAGGAGGGTCAAAATCATTTGCCACTTCTTTTGGATTGGCCATCCATTTGAAGTTCAAGTCTGTAGTGTACTGTTGATAAGTATACCTTTTTGTTCTTTTGCTTCTCTAGCTAATTGATAAGTGTATTGTTGTATTGTTGTTTATTTTATCCTTTATTCTATAAACTTTGGTACGATTTATAAACTCACTATCTGAGTATTTGCCTGACGGTTAAATCTCTGTTAAACTGAAATGGTTTATTTACCTCAATTAGATTCCTTCTCATACTTATAAACTCCAGCGAGTACAAGGCCAAACTGTGTAATCTCTCCTCATACATCAACCCTTTCATTCCTGGAATCCATCTAATAAACCTCCTCTGAACTGCCTCCAACATCAGTACATCCTTCCTCAAATGCAGAGACCAAAACTGGACACTACTCCAGATTGGTCTCACCAAAACCCTATACAATTGCAACAACTCCAGTCCTTTTGCAATAAATGCTAACATTTTACTTGATGTGGGTATGCCGGCGTTGGACTGGCGTAAACACAGGAAAAAGTCTGACAACACCAGGTTTTAGTCCAACCTATTTATTTGATAATATACTCACAAGCTTTCGAACATTTTACTTGCCATTTTTGTCACATGCTGTACCTGCATACCGACTTTCTGCTATTCATGAACAAAGGCACCCTGATCCCACTGCCCAGACACATTTTGAATCTGCTTTCCATTTAGGTAATAATTTGCCTATTTTTCCGGCCAAAATGAATAACCTCGCACTTATCCACATTAAACACCATCTGCCATATTTTGCCCCATTCTCCCTGCCTATCTTTATCTGTCTGCAAAACCTTGATCTCCTCTTCACTGCCTTCTTTCCACCTATTTTATACTTTGTCTCTGTTTGCAGATTCTTTGTATAGAGTATAAACAATTGAGATCCGACTACTGGCCTCTGCAGCAGTCCGCTACTTACAGTTTGCCAGCCAGAAAAGACCCATTTATCTTGACCTCTGCTTTCTGTCAGTCAGCCAATCCCCAATCCAATCTAGTACTCCCAATCCCCTATGAGTTCACCTCTTGGATGGTGTCAAGCTTCTTGAGAGCTGCTGGAGCTCAATAACTCAAATTTAAAAATGAATGATAAAATCAGGCAGGGTTAATATGGATTTATGAAAGGGAAATCATGTTTGACAATCTTGTTGAGTTTTTTTTGAGGATGTTACTTGTGGCTTAGATAAAGGAGAACCAGTGGATATGGTGTATTTGGGTTGTTGAAAGCTTTCCTAAATAGAATTAGAGCATATGGGATTGGGGAACATGATAATCTGGACTGAAAAAGTGTAGGATAGGAATGAACAGTTCATTCTCTAGATAGCAGACTGTTACTTGTGGGATACTGCCAAGATCAGTGCTAAATCCACAGCTATTCACTAACTTTATAAGTAATTTGGGATTAATTGTAACATTTCCAAATTTGCTTATGACACCAAATTGCTGGGAACACGGATTATGAATAGGACGCATAGAAACTTCCAGAAGACTTGGACAGACTAGAACAAGGCTGATTGAATACAAGTGTGAAGTTATCCACTTTAGAAAAAACAAAAAGGCAGAATTTTTCTTAAATGATGAGAGATTGGGAAGTGTGGGTGACCTTGTTTATGAATCACTAGAAGGTAATATATAGGTGCAGTAAACAGTTAGGAAGGCAATGGCATGTTGGCCTTCTTTATGAAGGGATGTGAGTACAGGAGGAAGGAAGTTTTGCTGCAGTTGTATGGTACCTTGGTGGGACCTCACCTGGAATACTGTGCACAGTTTCGGTCCTTCCTCCTAAAAGAGGATATACTTGCCATTTGGGGGGTGCAACAAAGGCTCACCAGATTAATATCTGGGATGGTGGGATTGTCATATGAAGAGAGATTGAAGAAACTGGTTCTGTATTCATTGATTTCCCTGGTGAACGAGGGGTGATCTCATTGAAACTTACAAAATTCTTACAGGACATGATAGAGTGGGTGTCGATGATTCTCCTAGCTGGCAAGTATAAAACCATGGGACATGACCTCAGAATAAGAGGCAGGCTATTTAAGACTGAGATGAGAAGGAATTTCTTCATTCAGGAGGGTGATAAATCTTTGGAATTCTCCACCCCAGAAGATTATGCAAGTTCAGCCTTTGAGCAACTTCAAGTCAGAAACCAGTAGATTTCTGGATACTAATGATACCAAGGGATATGGAGATAGCGCAGGAAGATGGCATTGAGATGGATGATCAACCATGGTCAAACTGAATGGCACAGCAGGTTCGACGGGTCAATTGGCCTTCTCCTATTCCGATTCTATATATAAAGAGTATAAGAGAATACTTATACTCTTTAAATGTGCATTTACAGTCCTTAAACATTTTATCCCACATAGGCGTCAGATAAACTGGCCTTTAATTTCCAGCTCTTTTATTCTTTTTTAACATTGGGCCCACATTTTATTATTCTCTGGTACTCAATAGTCTGAAAAATATCAAAACATCAACAGTTTCCTCCTCCAATTTTTAGAGGATTTTAGAAAACGTCCCATCTGGTTTCCTAAATGTTGTGAATTAACCAACTCCATTTACCACAACTGCAATTGTTTTAGTAAACAAATGATGATGATTGACATAAATAATCGTTACAGATCAGAAAGGCCATTCCATCTATTCTTGCTTATTCATCCAAAAAGACTTTACAATCTCAATATAAGAACATCCAATTGGTTCTTAAATTTCTCAATTCCATTAGTTATCAGAAATACCAATCACTCTTTGTGATGGTCATCAGGATATCAATCACTAATCTGAATCTGTGCCTCCTTGATGTTAGTTTGAAATCATTTTCCAAATTCACTTTTTCTATTTACTACTGTATATACTCCAAAAGGTTCACCTCTGAAGTTTTCAAAATTGAAAAGCCAACTCTCTAATTTCTTCAAAATTAGTCACCTAACTTAGCAATCAGAGTTGTGATTTTCCTTTGCACCAGCTTCACAGTTTGAGGTTCGCTATTGTGTCTTAGTGACTAGAACTAGTCACAGTACTCTATCTAGATGCTATCTCACCACAGCTATATACATTTTGAATATGATTTATTTTGACCTGGACTCTGCTACTAATATTCTATAATTTGCTGCTCAGCAGTGGTTGAACACATTGCCCTTGACATCTTGAATGGTGACTATCCTTCATTCATATGCAATAATAGCAATTTGACCATGTGGTCTGTAACAACCAAAACTACATCTGTCCTCATCTAATGCCGAAGACACAGTCCATTAATAGACACAGGATAGTGATCACGAGTGAGAAACATTATTGACTCACACCTCTTTAATCAAGGGATGTTGAAATAAAATGTAACATCCCAAATATGCTCGCTAAAATATGTTGAATTAGAGCAAACCATGATTTAAACCTGGGATGTTTCGGTCAATGCAGTACTGGCATATTCTAACATTAGTGGATCTGTGCTTGCTTTGCTGAAGCCAAAGTATGGGTGTAATTCAGCACTGCAATGTTTGCTAAGTTTGCACATTATGAATGCATCAGGCATTGTACAAAGACATTAACAACATTTGACAGTGTTAATGCTTGATTAGAGAGAAAAATGTTGTTCAATAGATCATTTTAACATTAACATGCTCAAATGCTGTTCTCACTGCTCAAGAAATAGACTTAAAAGAAAAGATAAATCTGTATATTTGTACCTTTGAAAAACCAATTACAAAAACTGCTTGGTGATGAATCACATTATACTATTTTCTTGCTGAGAATGACTGAATGTTTTAACGATTTCAAATAATGTTTATGGTTCATTTAACCTTGTGGAATGTTCATTTTGTGTTTACTTTATCCAAGTAATTAAATATTCCATTTTGAAAATTGAAAACAATATTAAAAATCACAGGCATGTTATAAGTATGTAATGAATCTGAATTATTACAGCAGAGTAAGTAAGGAATGACCAACCAACAGGATCTAATATAATAAATTTTCAATCCAAGAATACAGGCAGATTTTCTAGTGAAAATGCTCCTCATGTGGAGCTTTCAAAGATCATAAAAGCTGTGTAATTAATGATTAATTAGTTCACTGAACTAAAATCTACATTTACAATTGAATACAGCCGATGACAAATTAACACATCTGGGGAAAATGGCCAGTAAGGTATGAAGATGATCAGCTCACAGGTCTGTGTTGGGAACTCTCGTGTATATACAATGTGATCCAATCATGTTAATAAGGGAAGCAATGTCAAAATTTCATGACATCAAATTAGCATGCACAGCAAAGCAGAAGAATAACGTAGGCAAACACTCGGTAAGAGAATGGGCAGGTAATGGCAAATCTAATTCAAGGTAGATAAAGGTTTAAACTGTCGAAAAACATGACAAAAATCAATAAATGAGATGATGGCATTGTGGCATTATCACTGAACTAGTGATCCAGAAACCCAGAGTAATGCTCTGGGGACCAGTGTTCAAATCTATCAAAGTAGAAGGTGAAATTTGAATTCAATAAATATTTGAAATATCATGAAACCATTGTCAATTGTAAAAACCCATTTGGTTCACTAGTTTCCTTTAGGGGATGAAATTTGCTATCCTTAAAGATCTGCTCTATATTTCCAAGTAATCTCCACATCATGACTATGTTTCCAACACAGGCACATTTATATAGTTCATTATATTTTCAGGGAATTCCAACCTATTTCATATATAGTTTAAGTTTACTTATTAGTGTCACAAGTAGGCTTACATTAACACTGCAATTAATTTACTGTGAAAATCCCCTAAATGCCACAATCCAACAGCTGTTTGGGTACGCAGTGAGAATTTAGCATGGCGAATGCACCAAATCAGCATGTATTTTGGAATGTGGGAGGAAACCCATACAGACATGGGGAGAACGTGCAGAATCCACACAAACAGTAGTCCAAGCCAGGAACTGAACTCAGGTGTCTGGCATTGTAAGGCAACAGTGCTAGCCACTGTACCAACGTGCTGCCTCAATATAATAATTTAATGCAATATTTTGAGAGGTAAATTCAGCAACTAAGTCCCACATGCAGGAAACAAAATAACCAGTTGAACTGTAGATATAATTGTTGAGCTGGACATGAGAGTTCCCCACTCCATTGCATAGTGAATGTCATGGGATCTTTCAAAACACAAAGATAGGCTTGATTTGTCATGTCTGAAAGACAACACATCAGCAATCCTTCACCAATGCATCCAGGTGCCACTTGATCTTGGAATAGGCAGACCGAAATGAGATTAGAATGATGACTGGTGGGAAAGCTAAGACTGGGACAGATAATGGGTCAATGGACAGCTTATGTACCAGAATTTTAATAATTATATGCACTGGAGATATACCTTAAGGACTATATAGCGAAACAAAATAGGCAATTAGAACCTTGTGTAATGCTTCTACAAAGATAGGTCTGAAATTCTGGGCATCCTAATACAATGAAAAATTCTAAAGAAATTTCTCCTTCTTGCAAGTCCTATTAGCTTCATACAATCTTCCCACAGCTAGACTAAAATGCTACTTTTAAACAAATAAATAAATGAAACTTAATAACATAATTTCAGTGACAGGTGGTCATGTGATTCAAATCAGTAAACACCTTTTAAACTTGAGTCACCTGCTTAAACATTTTTAACACCATTGCCTGATTGGGACATAAACAATAAATAACTCTGATTGTAAAACAAAATTTATTCCCAATAGCCAGCCCAAAGTTATAAGTTGCAGAATGGTTTGCTAATTTTCCAAAAATAATAAGTCAGTATTTATTTATGCATAAATTATCTGAACTGAACAGTTCATTACCTGCACATCTTTTACATCTTGATTTCCAATATTTCCAAGCAGAGAGTAGATACTGTCCTGTCCAAAGCCAATGGAGCCTCTGTAATTTACTGTAAAATAGTGTCAGTGAGATCTACATTATTCTAAAAAGCAGAGAATAAAAAGGAAATCTGCAAATATTGAAAATCAAATGTGAGCATAAAGTGTTGGAAACATACATCGCCCACCTCTGCGGTAGATAAGGGACCTCCATTTCATGGAAAGGGTCAGTAGCCAAAATGAAAACCTAACTTTTCAGGCTCTGATAGGCCTAAATGTGTATTTCCAACATTTTTCTTTTTCACCCGTAACAGCATAAGAACCAAGCCCCCATACTCCCACAAATCCTGTAAAACTAATTCTACAAAGTAAACAAATCACTCTAACACAACGGGTCATAAGGGATTTTTTCTATATTAACTGATTTACTTTAAACAGTAATGTCATTTAAGGTCACTGAAATCAAGTGAGCACAGATGCAATAAACGTGGTTTGTTCATTCCCCTTTTCACTATTTCATCTGAGACTTGACATCAATCCCACTACGGTTCTTAACTCTGAAGAACTGCACTTTAAAAGGATTTGAGCTTCTTTTGGTACATAGGAACATAGGACTTAGGGACAGAAGTCAGCCCTTACAACATTCTTCTGCCATTTGGTAAGATTACAGCTGCTCTGATTGTAGTCCCAACTCCGCTTTCTCGTCTGCCCTTCATAACTCCCTTGTTCGGTACTGAGCTTTCTCAGCTGAGAAATTAATGATATGATGGCTATTAGCAAAGTGATCAGTTGAAGACAGGAGATAATTTCCATTTCAAGAATTGGAAAAAAACTGTAAACTTAAAACTTTAAACTGGGACCCAGTTATAATGCAATCTGATATCGCATGGAACTCTATTAATGTGTCTTGGACTCCAAAAATTTCATTTAAAATTATCTCTCCAGAACACACTTTCGGAGCATTGTTAAAATATAATTGCTCCACCAATTATTTAGAACCCACCAATGAAACTGCAGCCTCATGACTAATTAATGTGTCATTTTTCTCTGTATAACTACAGGTCAAATTTGTACTAATACCAATACAACAAAGAAAAATATGTCCTGAATCAAAGAGAACATCTTAATCCAATCATAAGAAATTGAAAATCAGCACACAAATCAGGGAAGGCTTTAGATACAAGCTTCCATTTCACAAAGAGTGGAGATTTCAGAATCAATGCTTCATAGATGATACAAAAGTAAAGATGAGTTGAAAAGAATGTTGCTTAGAGATGGATGAAAATAGCGAAATAGGAAAGCCTGAAATACCATCAACACACCTTTGTGCAGTTCATCAGCAGACTGCACATCTTTTACATCAGCCAAGAGAGCAATTACATTAGAATCCTGTTTTCCAAGATCAGATTAGGAAGTTTTGCCACTAAGTGAATAAAACATCAATGCCCCAGCAGAGTTTGGAGTCAGCAAAGGATAATTTTGCAAGGTTCAAGAACAGTGGCATTACACAAGACACTATAAGAGGTGCTCCATTGTCCCCGGACAAGCCAGACACAGGGCAGCACGGTAGCACAGTGGTTAGCACTGCTGCTTCACAGCTCCAGGGTCCTGGGTTCGATTCCCGGCTCGGTCACTATCTGTGTGGAGTTTGCACATTCTCCTCGTGTCTGCGTGGGTTTCCTCCGGGTGCTCCGGTTTCCTCCCACAGTCCAAAGATGTGCGGGTTAGGTTGATTGGCCATGCTAAGAAATTGCCCCTTAGTGTCCTGGGATGCGTAGGTTAGAAGGATTAGTGGGTAAAATATATATGGGAGTAGGAACTGGGTGGGATTGTGGTCAGTGCAGACTCGATGGGCCGAAGGGCCTCTTTCTGCACTGTAGGGTTCTATGACATCATCAATGCCCGCTGAACAAAGACGATTTTATACTGATGAGTCCAAAGATGTGTGGATTAGGTGGATTGGGCATGCTAAATTGCCCCTTAGTGTCAGGGTGATTAGCTTGGTAAATGTATGGGTTAATGGGGATAGGTCCTGGGTGGGAGTATGATCAGTGCAGACTTGATAGGCCAAATGGCCTTCTTCTGCACTGTATGATTCTAAGATCCTAGGGTACACAAAAGAACAAATTCACAACCACAAGACAGACCTGTACTACAAAACGCTTCCATTCAAGATGCTAGCGAGACAATGCACAAATGACAAAATACCTGTTTCGTTGCAGCACACCTGCTGCAACAAAACAGGTCCACATAAGCTGACTCCAGTCATCATTGGAATGTTCAACAAATCATACTTCCATCGTTTAAATCTAAAATCACTAAGATGCAAAATGTAAAGTGCCAAGGCCTGCATGACAATATCAACTTTCAAAGCCTGGTTCCACCATAAATTCATACCAAATGTCAGAAGACCAGTCAGAACAAATGATCAAAAAGGCAATCTTCTTGACAACTGCCCTGTATACCCACTGACAGGGAATCTGGTAACACAAAATATGAAAATCAAAGGTGTCTAAATACCAAAAAATACACCACCAAAATCAAACATCTTGACCAAAACATCGTACAGTCTTCAAGGCATAACTACAGAAAAGAAATGATCATGAGAATGTTGGACAGTGGGGATAATGTATGAATGTACCTGGTGAAATTTGACATGAAGAAGGGAATTTTACATCTGCAACCATTTTTGTTTGTTTACATCCGGGTGTATTGTCATTGATGCATTGTTTCACTAATGTCATGTCTGGTAATATTTCGTAGTACAGGTCTGACTCGTGGTTCTGGATTTGTTCTTCGGTGTACCCTCATCAGTAAAATCTCCTTTTGTTCAGCGGGCAATGATGTTGGTTCATCCAAGGGCAATTGTTCTTCTCATAGTATCTTGTAAAATACCACATCTGTCCTTGAACCTTGCTAATTATTCTTTGCTGGCATTGACGTTTCATTTACTTGGTGGCAAAACTTCTTAATAAATCAACTCTATCAGACAGTCCTGGAGGCACAGCATTTGACATGGTAATCAACAAGAAGATACATTTCACAGGTTTCATTGAAGAAGAAATACCCGAGATTAAGGAGAGAGTTTGGATTATAGTTAATTCAATTCCAGAATCAAGACAAGACTAACTCTGTACTTGGGAGACATGTTAGATATTGATGACGCCAATGCCTGGTTGAATATGGACGTCCAAGAGGTTACCAATGAGATGATAACTGATCATGAAACATTGGCTGCATAACAGATCCAAACCCTTGACATGTCCAGCAAACTGAAAATGATGATGGCTTCTGTGACAACAAGACCAAGCCACTACCATGACCCCATGCAGTCATCCAATAGCTAGGAGAATTGCTGAGATATTTGAAATCAATAAAATATCAACCGCTATAAGTGTGAGACAACTTTAAAACATCCTACATCAATCAAAGGCTAGGACTAAATGTGAAGTTAAAAATTACTGATTTCCTCAAAACATTCCATTCAATAATGGCTGTGTGTACATATATATTCACATTTGTTACGAAAAAGTTTTATTTTATTGTAAATGATTTGTCTTTATTTTGTTTGTTTATTATTCTGGATACGGGCTTGGCACTTTTAAAAGAACATTGTCATAACCATCTCTCACATAACAGGGTCCTAGAATAGCCCTCATCATTGCCCTCTCCAACACCAATCTGTTCCCGGGGTCCCCTGCCACCAGAAAAGTGCACTCCTTCCAGAAAACAGAGAAAGATATAGAGTATGTAATCAAAAAAATGCTTTACATTACATTCACAACCTTGCTTATGCATTACCTGCTCTACTGTAGTATCACTTCATAAACTTTTTTTCTTAGATGCACCTCTGAATCAAATTATCTGATCCCAACTGATCTTCAGTGGTCACTAAGAAAAAGCTGAGCATGAGTAATGTGGTTAACTTCTCTATTTAATTTTCCCTCTTTACATGTGCAAAAACACCTCTTCTATACTCAGCCTCTTGACTCAACACCATTCCAAGGGCACATTAGCTAAAACTGGTAAATAATTTACAATTTACCACTGGAATAGGATCTCAGCTTTTGTAAGAGGGCAGCAGTTTGGTCATGTGCATTACTTACCGAGTAGTACGGCAAATCCCAGCCTGCAGAGTGTGGCAGGGTACAACATCCATTCTGCTGTGAAAACTGAATGTGGTCCACCTATAAAAAAAAAGTGTCAGACAGCACCACTAGCTCTGCATCCATTTATCTGATCATGTTCTTCCATTCATGGCAGCATGTTGGCACAGTGATTAGTACTGCTGCTTCACAGTACCAGGGACCCTGGTTCAATTCCCACCTTGGGTGACTGTATGGAGTTTACACATTCTCCCTGTGTCTGCGTGGGTTTCCTCTGGGTGTTCCAGTTTCACCCCTCAGTCCAACGATGTGTAGGTTACGTGGATTGACCATGCTAAATTGACCTTCAGTGTCCACATGTGGATTAAGCAGATTAGTTATGGTAAATACAGAGGGATAGGGCAGCAGGGTGGCCCTGGATAAGATGCTCTTTCGGAGAGTTGGCGCAAACTCAATAGGCCAAATGGCTGCCTTCTGCACCGTAGGGATTCTATAAGGATACTTGAATTTCTTGTATAAGAGCAACAAGAGCTGCGACCAATGCCACTATACAGGTCTCACTCGGCTAACTTTAGCCCAATACTGATATTGTATACTCAAAACAAATAGGAGCAAGAGTGTTAAACCTCTGATGTCAAGTGCAATAAAGTAACATTTGACAGTTCATTAATGTCCGGTGTTTCATTACAATGAAACAATTTGGTATAATAACCCACTCCTAGCCCTAATTCACAGAATGACTCTACCAGTATCAAGCTACAAGCTTATCATTTCAAATATAATGGGCTTTAAAGGGGATACTTCATTAAGAATTAAGAAAATTGGTTTTATTTATTCTTGGAGTCATTGTACTCAATTTTTCATTTCTTTTGTTTCTCAACCCCCGATTACATTTACTAATCAACTCCAAATAATTCAATCATCCTAGTTTTAATACTGACATCATAAAACTGGCATGTATACTGCTGGAGACTTGCTAGGTAGTAGGGCTAAAATTCATCCCCAGCTGGTCAGGCAGATATGTGGACAGAAGAAACAGAGCTAATGTTTTAATCCAATATTACTCTTCCTCGGAACTGGAGAGAGTTGAAAATGTGAAAGGTCTTATTATGTTGAAAAAGGCAGGAGGGATAGGTGGAACAAAACAGAAGGTCAGGGATTGTTTAGAGGGCAGAAGAGATTAAATGAGAAAGCTGTCATAGAACACAAGACAAAGGGAGTGGTAATAATTGTACCAGTTTAGAGCCAGAGTGTGTGTTAACAATAGAATAACGAAAAGAAAAATAATATAATGGATTAATAGCAGAAAAAGGGTTCAATGCTGTCTGAAAACAAAAAAATTAGCTTTGTCACTTCATCTCTCCTGCTCTCTAACCTACCCCTAACCTTGCATTTTGTTCCATCGGCCTCTCACCCATTTATTCTTGGAGACATTGTACTCAATTTTCCATTTCTTTTGTTTCTCAACCCCGATTACATTTACTAATCAACTCCAAATAATTCAATCATCCTAGTTTTAATACTGACATCATAAAACTGGCATGTGTACTGCTGGAGACTTGCTAGGTAGTAGGGCTAAAATTCATCCCCAGCAGGTCAGGCAGATATGTGGACAGAAGAAACAGAGCTAATGTTTCTATCACATTTCTACATCTCTCCAGTTCCAAGGAAGCACAGTGGCACATTGGTTAACATGGTTGCCTCACGGCACCAGAGGCCTGGGTTCGATTCTGGTGACTGTACGTTGGAGTTTGCATGTTCTCCCCTTGTCTGCGTGGGTTTTCTCCCACAGTCCAAAGGTATGCAGATTAGATTGATTGCCCATGCTAAATTGCTCCTTAGCGTCAGGGAGATTAGCAGGATACACACATGGGGTTAGGACCTGGGTGGGATTGTTGTTGGTGCAGGCTTGGTGGGCCAAATGGCCGCTTTCTGCATCGTGGAGATTCTATGAAGAAAAATCAAATTGAATTTGAAATGTTAACTCTGGTCCTCTCTCCACAGATGCTGCCAGATCTACTGAGTTTTTCCATCTTCTGTTTTCACTTCAGATTTCCAGAAACTGCAGTATTTTGATTTTATTAAAATATTTAAACTGTTTGGAATGAACCTGGGAAACAAAGAAAGGAGTGCATGGAAAAATCACAAATATTGGAAGTTCAACAACAAAAACAGAAAATGCTGTATTATAAAACAGGACAGTTAGTATCTGGAAGATAGACTTTTCCCCCCCGGGGGAATCCTTTATCAGGTTCCGACATAAAGTGTTAGCTTTTCTTCTCCTTTTGGCTCCTGTTTTGTCTTGCTGTGTGTTTGCAATGGCTGCTCAAGATAAGTCTGTGATGGGAGACAGATATGATTCAATCATAGTTCTTACATAAAATGAAACAAAAAGAGAAACTGCTGGAAAATCTCAGTTGGTCTGATAACATCTGTGGAGAGAGAATAAAGCTAACTTTTTGAGTCTGGATGACCCTTCATCAGAGTTGAAAACAATAAAGAATAGGACGACATTTATGCTGTTAGGCTGGGGGAGACACTGACAAAAACGTCATAAAGGGAATGATAGCGTTGGTTACCATGGCTAAGAAAGGTGCTGATAGCAACTTTAAGAGATCAGAATGTGTAAATGGCAGAACAAAGGTAAGCAGAGTGTTAGAAGACAACCCGAGATATGTAACGGATGGTCCTAGTGGGTTGGAGAGGGGAGACCATCCAGGGGAAAAAAAGATGGAAAACAAGATTATTAAGTGGAAAAATGAAATGATGGAAGAAATGAAAATTTAAAAATAAATGAAATAAAATAAAATGAAAGGAAATGGGGTGAAGATGGAGGAAAGTCTTCAGGATCTGAAGTTGTTGAACTCAACGTTTAGTCCTGAAGGCTGTAAAGTGCCTAATTGGAAGTTCGGGTGCTGTTCCTCCAGGTTGCATTGGGCTTTGTTGGAACATGGCAACAAGCAAAGGATGGACATGTGGAGAGCTGAAATGGCAAGTGACAGGAAGATTTGGGCCCTGCTTGCAGATGACCCAATGGTGTTCTGCAAAGTGGTCACCCAGTCTGCGCTTGGTCTCACCAAAAGCAGAGTAAATCACATTTAGTATGGTTCAGTTACACAATAAAAGCCCAAGATCTGTCTTTATTGCACAGCAGTGAGTTAATCCCAGCAAACAACTCATCAGGAATTAACTAGTTAATGGTGATTAGTTTTAGTGATTCTGCAAAACCATATGCCTGACTCAGACTGTACAGTCCCATTTCAGACAATTCATTACAGTACATTCCGCTATCATTTTAACTCACCATGCGGCCAAACAACCAGTGGAGACAAATCACCTTTACACTTTACTCCCGGCAGCAATAAGATACCTTCAAAATTCATCGCACCTGAATGAAAAGGAAAGAAACAACTGAAAAGAAAGTTGCAACAGCACACAATCAGTAGCATCAAAAACCATTCCAACAGTCAGCCACCTCTCCCACACATACAACAGGTTAATCTGACAGAGTACAGAGCACACCTGCCCTGAACCTTGAAATTCAAGCAAGGCCAATTGCAGTTGAAACTGGGATCTTTCTGTGATTGTCAGATTAACATCAGGTAGTGCATTTCTGGAGGGAAACTGAAATTGTACAACAAATCGGGAATAAATACTTGGGGTAGGACAAAAATGTTGCAAACTGAAAATAATTTCTATCATCTGAAAGCAATTCAGACCAAATATGTCCATTAAGTAACAAAAAACAACCTATTTTAAACAGAAGTGCAGGCACTTGAAGAGTCAAAATTTCAGTGATTCTCTAGTTTCCTAAACTCACTAGTTTCCTAGTGAGTTTACATAGGAAAATGGTGCAGCAGGCCATTCAATCCATCAATCTCCTCTGCCAACTAAACAAACTGTCTACCTGTTATGCCATTTTCCCCTCTATCCTCATATCCCTCAATGTCATCAGCAACCCGAAATCTATTGACTTCTGTCTTGAACATGCTCAATGATTGAGTTTCCATAACCGTCAGGATAGGCAATTCCAAAGATTCACCACACTCTTGATGAAGAAATTCTTCCTTGTTTCAGTTTTAAATGAGCCACCTTTTATCCTGAGACTGTATCCCCTGGTTCTAGACTCAGCAGCCAGGGGAAACATCCTATCTGCATTCACCCTGACACATCCTGGAAGAATATTGTAAGTTTCAATGAAATCACCTCTTATTCTTTAAAACTTTCAGAATACAGGCCCAGTTTCTCTCTCAATCATGTCATCTCAGGGATTAGACTGATGAATCCTCCTTATACCGCCTTATTGGTGCATACATTCTTCCATACATAAAGCTGCATAGTGGTACAGTGGTTAGCACTGCTGCCTCACAATGCCAGGGACCTGGGTTAGATTCTGGCCTTGGGTTACTGACTGTTGATTTTCCTCTGTGTGCTCCGGTTTCCTCCCACAGTCCAAAGATATGTAGGTTAGGTGGCTTAGCTATGCTAAATGCATGAAGTTACGGGGATAGGGTAGGGAGTGAACCTAGCTAAAATGCTCTTCTGCAGAGTCGGTGCAGACTCGATGGGTTGAATGGCCTCCTTTTGCACTGCAGAGATTCTGTAATTTTATGGTTCTAAAACTGTATACAATACTCCATATGTGGTCTCACCAAGACTTTATACAACTGCAGCAAGACATCTTGTATTTAAATTCCCTTGCGATGAAGATACAATTTGCTTTCCTGGTTGTTTCCTGTACCTGCATGCTAGCTTTTAGTGACTCAGGAATAAAGACATCTCAATCCCTTGGACATCAATAGTTCCTAATCTTTTACTCTTTAAGAAGTAATCTGTTTTTCTATTTTTTTTCAATCAAAGTGGATACTTCACACTTATTCACATTACATACCATCTGCAATGTCCTTGCCCGATATTCACTTAACCTGTCAGATGTTGCATCAGGCTAAATCTGACTAAATCCCAATTCATTTATATACTGATATACATAGGACATTAGGCCAATCAGGCCACTGCTCCTGCACCAAATTGATTCTATATCAGTACAGAGAGAAACCAAAGAAAGGCAGCTTTCCCAGAAATTGTCTTTTCCTTTCTTTTACTGAATAACAAAAATGAATTCTCAAAACTTCATCAGTTTCCTCCCATTTCTGCTGAAGACGTAGAGCAGGATTTTACGGCCTTGCTTGTCCTGAAATCATAAAATCCCGCTTGATTCCATGGCCCACTCCTTACCCGCTCTGATTTCTTTTGCGGGTGGAACAGTAAAATGAGCAGCATGATGGCACAGTGGTTAGCACTACTGCCTTACAGCACCAGGGACCTGAATTCGATTCTCGGCTTGGGTCACTGTCTGTGCAGAGTCTGCATGTTCTCCCTGAATTTGCTTGTGTTTTCTACGGAAGCTCCGATTTGCTCCCACAGTCCAAAGGTGTGCTGATTAGGTTCATTAGCCATGCTAAATTCTCCCTCTGTGTACTCAGACAGGCGCCAGAGTGTGGCAACTAAGGGATTTTCATAGTAACTTCACTGCAGTGTTAATGTAAGCCAACTTACGACAAATAAATAAGCTTTACTTTAAAATTCCAACCGTAAACTCTGCTGATATGGAGGTCTACAGGTGCCATTTGACTTCTGGGCTTTTGCCAAAGTAGCTATGATTTATGCACGATGTTTGACCAGAGTATTGACTGAAGCAAACATCAAAGGCAAATCTAGCACGAGGATTGAATAGCTCAACTGGGACTGGCACAGAAGAGATTTAAACTCAAAATTCTTGTTGTCTGAATACATGTTTTCACAGGATTACAGAACACATGTTTTAATCAGGATAGCCATTGACCAAAGCACCTCTTTGCACCAAAAAACACAGGGAAAAAGCATAAATTAATGGAAAACAAGAAAGTTAAAGTTTATTTATTAGTCATAAGTAAGGCTTATATTAACACTGCAATGAAGTTACTGTAAAATTCCCTTAGTCGCCACACTCCAGCGCCAGATGAATGAAGAATAAAGGATACCTGAAAGTTAGATATATTATGCCATGTAATAAAAAGGAAAACAAGTGTTGGAATACAGGACTCCTTGTATTCCAGGTTCTTATTTCCCTACTTACTGAATTTTGGATTTTGCTGTTCACATGGTGGGGTGAAAGTCAGGATTTTCCACTCTATGCCTGGCAATGGTTCAGCTTCGTCTAGCGCCACCCAAGTGATTTCTTGCTCTTCGCCTGCAGCAGGCAGGAAGCCCACTTTCTAGGGTGAATGAATCAAAACTTATTAAATCTCACAGCTCCATTTTCTCAAATGTGCACCTTAAAAGTAGTCCGCTGAATAATAAAGAAATTATTCTGCGTAAACTTCTAAAGTAATTAATAACAATTCCAATAATGGGAGCAAGGCTGGACCACGTAGGGCAGTGAATTTCATTTAACTTGAAGAAAAAACTGCACCCCACAACTAACTAAATACAGCAACCTGTATGAGCGGTATACAATAGATCATGATCACATAATTCCTGGTCACCTCATCACTTTATTTTTGAATAAATTTTTAGTAATAGTAACAATTGTTTTGATGAGCCCTCAGAATCATAGAACTGTTATGGTGCAGGATGTGGCTATTTGTCCCATTGTGTCTGTGCCAGCTCTCCAAACAAGCCTAAAGGCAAAATACTGCAGATGCTGGAATCTTCAGCTCTGATGAAGGGTCATTCAGACTCAAAACATTGGCTCTGTTCTCTCTCCACAGATGCTGCAAGACCTGCTGAGATTTTCCAGCAGTTTCTGTTTTTGCTCCAAACAAGCATTATGACTTAGTGCCATTCCCTTGTCCTTTTCTCCATATTACTGCACATAATTAATTGATTAGAAACAATCTAATGTCCTCTTGAATGCGTAGATTGAACCTGCCTTCATCACACTTCCAGGCAGTGCATCCCAGACCTGAACTATATGTTGAGAGAAAAAGTCTTTTCTCATATCACATTTCCTTCTTCTGCAAATCACTTTAAATCTGTGCCCTCTTGTTCTTGATCCTTGTACAAGCAGGAACTGTTTCTCCCTATCTACTCTGTCCAGCCCCAAAATTATGAACCAGTGACAGAACATACTGGCAATTAATATCCTCTTTTTTCAATAATGTTAGCATTGAATAGGAGCACCTCGTTTTCTACAAAGTAGCCTGTTACTTCCATCCAAAGCGACTCCAAGACAAAATTGTTGCATACACTGTTGAAGAATTGTGCTCAAGCTTAATGAAATTTAGTCCCTAAATCATTGTCCTCAATCTTACAAAATTTATATTTTTTTGCTACATCTTGCACTAAAAATTGATTGAACTTTCTAACTTTTAAATGCTTTTAAAATTCCAAACAGGTAGTATGCTTTTCCAAAATTTATAAAATTTTGACCATTGCTCGTATCAATATCCAGCTGCGAGTTGTAAGAGTGCTTTACAATAGGTCATGATCCTTTTGATGAGCCCTCAGAATCACAGAAGAGTTATGGCTCAGGATGTGGCTCTTCGTCCCATCATGTCTGCGCCAGAACTAAAAATTTTCAGGGGCTTGCCAAATAGCTGTCGCCATTTAGCAATTATAATTGATTACAAAGATTCAAAGTATGCTCTGCAGTCTACAGTCTTCTTACCAGACTGGGTGGGCAGTTAGGGGATGAGCATGTAACCACCATCAGATCCTGGTGAATCGCCAGCAATGTCCAGCTCCCAACATCTGAACCTATAACAGAGGAAGATGTCACAGGGCCAATGAAGAGATGACATTTAAATGAACCGAAGCCAAAGTAGAAAACTAAGTGTACTTTACGTAAAATGTTAAAGTCAGAAATTTACCACTGGTAAGTGATGTCACACTCCCTGTTGTAATATTTATTACGAGGAGGTCCTGAGACAGCAAAGGTAAAGATTAGAACTTGTAGTTAGATTGCAAAACATGTCTTAGATCATCTGCTCATGGTTAAAAACTGTTCATTGTGACAAAAAGCTAAAATACTATTACAATCATTTTTCAAACTCAGTAAGTTAGGAATAAAAATGTTAAATGAATTCATTTTTAGCATCATTGCCACAGAGATGTGGAATAAGTTACCCTGAAATCTAATTGAAGTGGAACACTACAATTAGATTCAAGAAATAATTTGAAATATTTCTGGAGAGTAAAAGGATTGTCAGACATGATGGGAAAGGGAGTATAATAGAACTGACCCTGAAAAAGGATATGCTTACTACATGTAGAGATTTTTCTCCGTTCATTCTCAGGAACTCATTCTGTTGGTTACTATAACATTCCAGGATAAGGTCTCATACTGACCTATTCTGAATAATTCAAATGCAGGTCCTTCAGTTAAACCCATTCTAAAAACAAACTTGAGTTGGTTAATCTCCCTATCAAGGTCACACCCTCAACAAATTTCCATGGATAGGTACAGAAATATCATCTGTCTGTACCCAGCACCAATTCCATCACACCAAAATATTTTCAAAGAACGAAGAACAACACAGCACAGGAAACAGGCCCTTTGGCCCAACAAGCCCACGCCGCCATTTTGACATTGTGAGTGCCCTCTTCTACCTATGACCTTTGCTTATGCCTATTGAACTCCACAATAAAGGAATTATAACCAGATTGAGGGATGCCTAATTTAGGGACAATTTATTAACACCAATCAGCCTAAGAGCACGTTTTTGGGGTGTGGGAGAAAACTGGAGCACCTGGAGAAAACCCACACAAGCATGGGGAGAATGTGCAAAGTCCCACAGACACTGGCCCAAATCCATGTATCTGCACAGCAAACAGTGATTGTCACTGAGCTGTCATGTTGCCCGTCAGCTGGTTCAGTTTAAGCGTACACTAACAATGTGAAGCACTAGGCAACTCTCGAAGCAACATCCAAGAGCAGCCCTCGCACGACCCACCGCGTGTATGCCCCTTGTTGGGCAACAAGGCAGACTGAATCACCTGTGGATTAAAAAAAAGACATCAATCAACATGCACAACTTAAACAGACATTCGCGGAATCCCCAGAAGCTCAAACGTAAGACAAGTGAGCCACAAAATATGTTGGACGGTCCATAGGAATCAATTGATTCCCAGGAACGTCCTAAGGCTCTTGATCCTTATTTAGAACAATCTTTTGTATCCCTCCATCTCTAGTCTGCTCACGTGCCTATCGAAGTAAGCTTAGACAAGTAACAACTCTAAGTAACAACTCTAGCGTGCCTGCCTCCACCACCCTACTTGGCAGTGCATTCCAGGCCCCCACAACCCCCTGTGTGAAAAACCTCCCTCTAACTTCTGAATTATACCTCGCCCCTCTCACCCTAAGCCCGTGGCCCCTTGTAATTTTCGTATCCAAACTAGGAAAAAGCTTACCACTGTTCACTCTATCTATACCCTTCATAATCTTATACACCTCTATTAGATGTTCCCTCATTCTTTGTCTTTCTAAGGAGAACAGCCCCAATTTGCCCAATCTCTCCTCATAGCTCAGTCTTTCCGTACCAGGCAGCATCCTGGTAAACCTCCTCTGCACTCACTCCAGGGTCTCCACGTCCTTCTGGTAGTAAGGCAACCAGAACTGGGTGCAGTACTCCAAATGTGGTCTAACCAACATTCTATACAACTGCAACATTAGACGCCAGCTTTTATACTCTATACCCCTTCCTTTCAAGGCAAGCATACCATAAGCCTTCTTCACCACCTTCTCCACCTGTACTACCACCTTTAAGGACTTGTGTACTTGCACTCTAGGTCCCTCTGCGTTTCTATACTCTTAATAGTCCTACCATTTATTGTATAACTCCCCCCTATATTATTGCTTCCAAAATGCATCACCTCGCATTTATCTGGATTAAATTCCATCTGCCATTTATCTGCCCAATATACTAGCCTATCTATATCCTGCTGTATTGCCTGACACTGCTCATCACTATCAGCAAGTCCAGCCATCTTCGTGTCATCTGCAAACTTGCTGATCACACCAGTTACTCCCTCTTCCAAGTCATTTATGTATATTACAAACAGCAAGGGTCCCAGTACTGAGCCCTGCGGCACACCACTAGTCACAGACTAGTGTGTCATAGCAATTTTCATTTGTCCTCTAAAACTTATCGCTAGGTTGCCGATTGGCAACAGGAATTTTGCAATAGGAACCTTTATAGAACCACCGGTCTCAAGTACAGTGAGGTTTTAACAGGGTTGTACAACTATAAACTAGATCAGATTATACATGGACAGAATCATGCTGAATGCATGTGCAGTTTTGATTGACTCATTTATGGAATCCTAAAAACTTGAGATTATGAAAACCAGACCTTTTGTAAAATTACCAAAGGACTTCTTAGAACTGGATAGGTCCACTTCAGAACTGGGTAGGCATAACAAACCAATATATGTACTTTATTACAGTGTCCTATGTCAACAAAGATTACCAGATTAAATACCCTGATACTGCAATCATTCAGTAATGCAGCTTGGTACTGAAAATCTGTGCGCAAAACTAAAAGTGATCAGCAAGATCATTAACCAATTGTGAATTTAACCTTTTGAATTTGCGATCATAACAATGTCCAAGACATAATTCAACTACAGGCTGTTAGCAGATTGCTGATAATATTTAAGCGTGATGGACCAAATTCACATGAGCATTCCCAAAAGATGTGACAAGATAGGCAGACAGCAATATCTCTAAAAGCAGCTTGCTGATTTCCACAAGAACCACTCAATATGAAGAAACTTAAACAGATAAAAGCTATGTATGTAATTCTATGCCATTTGTAACTGTCCAGACCCTGACTGCCTGCGATTTGAATTTTATCGTTGTGTCAGCAAATCCAATAATTGTGCAGATACTGTCAATGATGGGCTAAATAGTATCCTGCTCCTCCTCCTATTGGGTAAAAAAAGAGGGCAATGGAAAATCAGAGAGCAGTGGCCTGTTCTGTACTTGGCTATTACTGAGCAATTGACTTGGAGCAGGACTCCTGTCTACTGTACTAAGGAATGCACATTGGAAGAAAAAAATGGAGAATTCAGAAAATAGGCAGTGATTACCTGTTTATTAAATTTCAGGATTACTTAGCTGATGCCCAAAAGAAAACCATTCAACCTTAAAATGTTTAGTTTACTTCTAACCAATAAACTTTTTTTTTACAATTATTATTTGGTCATATCATTAGAGGGTTACCTTTCTGCTTCTCTGAGCTGTATCAATAAGGATCCGTTGGCTGTCCATAGCCCAGCATTTCTGTGCCAAACCCGAACAGTAAATGCCAGTAAATTTATCTGTAATATATTATACACCAGGAAAATCAATCCAATCATAAATTATTATTCCTCTGGGTATACAATGCCATTGTCAAAATTGAATTCTATCCAACCATTAACAATATCAAAAATTCAATTTTAAGCACTCACTGCTGCATAAAATTGCAATCTTTTAAATGGAAGACAAAAATTAAATTTCATCCCACTGATATTTTCCACGTCTTCCCTTTTCCAATTTGGGAAACTGGTATAGATATTATTTATGAAATTCTACAGTCGGCAGAGTAGAGAAAACCTTAGGCAGTAGAACAAGGTGTTTTATCAGATTTCCATTCCAGAAGTGATGACACTAAGAAGTAGGCAACCAATAAGCAGGAAACCTAATCAACTGGAAATAAAAGAGCTCAAGTTAGAAACCCAGGATGTGCTTCATGCATGGGTCCCCAAACAGAATCAAACACCAGCTTCTTGGAGCAATGATACAATGATCTTCCAAGAATGTAACATATTTAACAGCAGTCTTTGCAGAAATCGGAACATCCAAACAGGTTTCTTTGGAGAATATTTATACACGGGAAGTGGTTATATCATTTTATAAGACAGCTCACCAAGTAATGCCATCAGGCAATACTTTAAAATATATTTTTGCAATGTACTGAACTGATAATTATGTTTTAGAAAGCTCAAAGTTTAAAAAAGGCTGTGATATTATACCAATGAAAACAGGTGTAAAGTCACTGGCTAGGTAACAGTAAAAAAAATTGCACAGATTCTGTTGTCTAACAATTGGAACATTACAGTGCAAACAACGTACTCATTAATTTCGATAGGAAGAATGCAGAGACACAAAATGAAACGAAAAATTCAAAACCAAAAGGGACTTGGGCATATATGTGCATTGAAGCTAGCAGGACAGGTTGGGAAACAGGTTAAAACATCTGGCATTCTGGGCGTTATAAATAAGGATACAAAAGCAAATAAGTTATCCAGTTCGGGTTACCCACTCTAGGAAGAATGTGAAGGCATTAGAGAGAGTACAGAATAGATTCATTGGAATGACTCCAGGAATGAGGAATTTCAGCTATGTAGAAAGATTTCAGAAGTTGGGACTGTTCTCCTTGATAAAGAGAAGGCTGACGGAAGATTTGATAGAGGTATTCAAAATTATGAAGGGTTTGGACAGGTTAAGTAAGGAGAAATTTTCCATTGATGGAGGATCAAGAACCAGATGAGACAGATTTAAAGAATTGGCAAAAGAAGCAATAGTGACATAGGTTTCTGATAGACAAGGGAATTAAGGGTTATAACATAGAACATAGAACATAGAACACTACAGCACAAACAGGCCCTTCGGCTCACGAGTTGCGCCGATCACATCAACACCTACCAACCTACAGACCTATCTATAACCCTCAATCTCATTAAACCCCATATACTCATCCAGAAGTCTTTTAAAAGACCCCAGCGAGTTCGCCTCCACCACCACTGACGGCAGCCGATTCCATTCACTCACCACCCTCTGAGTGAAAAACTTACCCCTAACATCACTTCTGAACTTCCCTCCCTGCACCTTAAATCTGTGTCCTCTCATAGCGACCATTTCAACCCGGGGAAATAGCCTCTGAGAGTCCACCCTATCTATTCCTCTCAACATTTTGTAAACTTCTATCAGGTCGCCTCTCAACCTTCGTCTCTCCAGGGAAAAGAGTCCCAGCTCCCTCAACCTAACTTCATAAGGCATGCCTCCCAGTCCAGGCAACATCCTTGTAAATCTCCTCTGTACCCTCTCAATAGCTTCTACATCTTTCCTATAGTGAGGCGACCAGAACTGCGCACAATACTGTAAATGAGGCCTGACAAGGGTCTTATAAAGTTGCAGCATTACCTCCCGACTCCTAAACTCAATCCCTCGATTAATGAAGGCCAGTACACCATACGCCTTCTTGACCACCTCCTCCACCTGCGAGGCCGGTTTAAGAGTCCTGTGGACCCGGACCCCAAGATCCTTCTGCTCTTCAACACTACTCAGACTTCTGCCCTTGATAGTGTACTCGTTCATCCCGTTGGTTCTGCCGAAATGGACGACTACACATTTATCCGCGTTGAAGTCCATCTGCCACTTCTCCGCCCAGTCCTGCATCCTATCTATGTCCTGTTGCAACTTTTGCCATCCTTCCAGACCATCCACAACACCACCGACCTTAGTGCCATCAGCGAACTTACTTACCCTTAGTGTCATCAGCGAACTTACTTACCCTATTATGGGGTAATGGGGAGAAAGTGGGAAAGTGGAACTGATCCACTTCAGATCAGCCATGATCTTGTTGAATGGCGGGGCAGGCTCAAAGGGCTAGATGGCCTACTCCTGCTCCTATTTCTTATGTTCTTATGACATGAGCAAAAACCTTTTCATTCAGCAAGTAGTTAGAATCTGGAATGCACTGCCTGAACGTGTGGTGGAGCAGGTTCAATTGAGGCTTTCAAAAGGCAATTGGACATTACATGAAAAGAAAAAAATTGCAAGGTTTGCGGGGGAGGCACTAAGTGAATTGCTCCTTCAGTGGCTAGGACATGACAGGCCAAATGGTCACCTCCTATGCAGTACCATTCTATGATTCTACTGAAAATCAAAACTAATAATTGAATATTTAACCAAACGTCAGAATTTTCCTTCAAGGAGATAACTGTAGCTTTATTTCCAATAACTCAAGATAGTTGAGCCAGCATATAACAGGCTGAAAGACCAGGAGGCCCCTGAGTTCCAGCTTATACTGGGTTAACTTTTGTCACTTGGAAGGAGGATAGAGTACTAAGTGGCCTCAGTATTCTGAGGAGAGAGGGACAAAAGATGCAATTTATTTCACTAGATCACTATCAAACAACCCAGAATATAAAATACATGTAACACTGATGGTAAAAAGCAATCATCCAATGTCCAGACCAGAAGGTGCCACGTCTGATTCAAAGGGTTTTAAGATCTCATTACAGCATAGTATGGAAGTGGGTGGGTGCTATAAATGGCACCGCTGGCTGGCTGGTGTGCAGGTCCACCCAGCATCATTCTGCCTTCGGGTCATTTCCAGTATTTCTACTACTATCTGCTCTCTACAGGCCTATGTATGAAAACGCACTGTTCAATAGCCTGCTGATTCTAATTGCCAGGGCTTACACCTCAACAAGCATGGCACTTTCTGGAGGAGAAAGAGAAAAAGGCACAAAAATTGTCAAAAAGCAAATTAAAAATATTTTTGAAAAAACAAATGCTTTATGAAAATCTACATGCTGAAGTCTCACTTACCCTCATTTGATTGAGTCACAATGTCCACCACAGTAGAGGTCACCTTTGTGTACCAGTCATACTGAAAAAAAGCAAACATTCTGTTACAATTGCCGGTTTTTCTTGTTTGTTGCAAATAAGATATGACAAAATCCCTTTCCTCTTCCATTAGCTGTTCACTGTTATTATCCTTTATCTGGGGTACTCTTGGGCCAGTCCAAAACTAGGGCAGGGCAGAGAGCTGGACTAGAGCAATGCCGTAGCATGAAGCTGACTGCACTTAAAAGAAATTGCAGATCACACACACAAAATACTTGAATAACAGGGGTAAATCAAAATACTACGGATGCCAGAAGTCTCAAATAAAAGCAGAAAATGCTGGAAATAGTTAGCAAGTTTGGCAGCATCCATAGAGAGAGAGAGAGAAAAAGAGTTAATGTTTCAGATCAATGACTTCTCATCTGCACAAAAAAAGGTTAGAGATGTGACAGGTTTAAAACAAGTAGAGGCAAGGAAAGACAAAAGCGACAATAGAACAAAGTGAAAGGTCTATTATAGCGTGGGAAGACAGAATAATAGGTGCAGTGGTGCAAGGCAAAAGTGGATGATAAAAGGACAAGTAAAGGAACAAAAGAAGTATCTAAGACTGTCATGGGAACATGCAGAATCATTACCAACATGCATTACCATCCAAAAAGAAAACCAGAAAACACAAAACAAAATTAGGGGAAGGTCATCATCTAAATTGTTAAACTCAATACCAAGGTCAGAACACTGTAAAGTATGTAACTGAAAGGGATGCTGTTCCTCAAGTTTACTTTGTGCTTCACTGAAGAAGCAGTGTAGCAGACCAGGGAAAGAGATGTCAGAGGGGGAAATGGAGAATAGAATTCAAATTATGGGCGAAAGCTCAGGCTTGTGGGCTAAAAGAGACTGCACTGTGAACAGCAATTGACCACAACACAAAAGACAATGTACTAAATTGAAAGAAGTACAAGTAAATCAGAATTTCACTTGGAGGTGTGTTTGGGACTTTGGATGGTAAGAAGGGAGGAGGGAAAAGGGCAGGTTTTGCATTTCCTGAACATGTATGAGATGAAGAGGGTTTCTGGGATTATACAGAATTGGACAAAGGTGCCAGAGGGAACACTTTCTTTGAAATACTGGAAGGGGAGGGGAATATTTTATTGGTTGTGGAATCATGTTGGAAGTAGAAGTAGTGGCAGATGATGTACTGAATATGGAGGCTGGTGAGGTGGAATGTGGGGACGGGGAAACTATATTGCAATTCTAGGAAAGGATTTGGGGAATAGGTGAGAACAGAAATGCAGGAAATAGAACTGTTATGGTTGAAGTATTTCAAATACAAAGTTTGTGTGATTGTTAGGCTTTGGGACTTGGTCGTTGACTTAGGGCAAAATGGAAGGGATTCACGTGAACTATTCTGAATTCTACCTGACAATAAGCCAGGTGGTTCAAAGTTAAAAGTTAAGGTGAGGTCCAGGTTGTTTTACTGGGAAGAAGGTGCAACATATTCACACCTGCAGGCAATGGCAAGAACTGTGATATCTCTTAGTCGCTAGGTCTCAGGGAAGTGTTAGGAATGTCAGGTTTTATAAATAGTAATACAAATGGGTATACTTTAAACTATTTGTTTAGGAAAAAAATTGGGTTGGTGGGCTAGACTATAGGACAGCTAATTAATATTCATACCTGGATACAAGGCCAATGTGATTCACATTGTCATGGGGATGGGCCTTGAGAGGGGAAGAGCCCATAGAAAATCTTTCCAGTATTGAGTTGAAAGATTTCTTAAAAAAAAAATCACTGAACATCAGACAGGATCAAGCTGGAAGATACAGAGGGGTAACCAGACCCCTCTTCTCATGAAGCTGGGAAAACACTCTTTTTATTTTTCACCACACAGAAGGCAGGTAAGACCAAATTTGAGAGGATGATAGACTGAAAAATTCACCTAGCTTTGGCTGGAAGGTGGAAGCACCAAGCTATCCCTTATCATGAGTGTCAGTCCTGGGATTAGAAGTTACACACTGGAACAGGTAAAAGGAAACAGGCCAATGGCATCGGATTGTGCTAAAAGAGGGAGTTTGATCATATGGGATATGAGGGAAGCAACTTGGCTCGTGGGAATGACTACAAGGAAGCACTCCTATTTGCCCTGGTCAACAAGCAGTGTGAGAATATATATCTTCAGAAAGGATTCCTCGCCTCCATTTAGCTTCTAGATTCCTTCTGGTCAAGGAAGTCCAATGGCCCAGTATTAAAGATGGAAGAGATCAAATCTGAGGCATGTAGCCTTATGAAGATATTTAAATGAACAGTGAGCCACTTGAGTGGATTGGTTCATTACTCACATCCCCATTAAAACCTAAAGTATTGAAGTTGGCGTCTTCCTAATAGGTTGTATTCAAGTTTGAGATTTTTTTATCTGACCCAAAGCTGCAACAATGCAGCTTATTAAGTTACACTAATTATATGCATACTACTGTTAATAGTCCATTGCCAAAACAGATTTTTTTGTAGAAAATATACTCTCTGTATGAGTCTATTTTGTATTTAAATACTAACCATACAAATTGTGCTACACTGTTGGTGGGGTCCACCTACTTCACCTTGTAAGTAGATAATGCGACACTTGTCAGGACTGAGCCGAGGAGACCAAACAGCATTTATTTGAGATGAAAGTTGCACTGTGAAAGAAAAGCCTTACATTAGCATGAGGAAAACACATATTTCAAAAGGACATTCGGATAAATTTGTTGAGGCTTTGCAACAGCGTACAGTTTCATTGTCTGGGGCATGGATCCGAAAATTGTGTACTCTATGAATTTGTTCCACCTGTATGTAATTCTGTGATCCATGCTTCGATCATGCATGCCTATTCTGGGACTATACCTTGAAGAATTTAGCCCATATTCCTGAAACTAGATTCTGCTGTACTCTCACTGTCAATACCTGCAGCATTTTAACAGTTTGTTGATGATTTAACTGGGGTGAAAATGATGTTTATTTGTAGCAGGGGGTGTCATAACCCCTGCTTTCTAAGATTTTTAAAACAAAGTAGGCTAGTCTAAAACAGAGACCATAGTGTACCTTATATATATCAAAGGGATCATGATGTGCCTCCTACATATATTATACGAAGGTATTGTTTATTAAACACAATATAATCAATAGTAGCGAATTTTTAACAAATACTGTAAATTTTAAAATATAGTTTTGAATATCTTGTAAACTTTGACCTAGGGTGGCTTGCCCTAAAAGCATAACGGGAAAAAGCAGAATCAGGCAAGCCAAATTCTCTAGATCAATGAGAATAGAACTAAATCAATGAAATCAGCGACAGACTTTGGAAGACGTTGCAGTTGTGAGGTACTAAGATAATGGAATGAACCGAAGGATTCAATTGCTAATTAAAATGAATAGGAGCATTCCGTTCTTCACTCTTGGCTTGATAAGGTATAGTTATGATGTGGGGATGCCAGCATTGGACTGGAGTGGGCACAGTAAGAAGTCTTGTAACACCAGGTTAAAGCCCAACAGGATTATTTGGTATCAGAAACTTTCGGAGCGCTGCTCCTTCATCAGCCGAGTGTATAGCTAGTTAGCTTTAGCTAATTAGGCAGGATGACCCTCTGACTCCCTTTTAGTTCTCATAATATGCGGATGATGAGAGCAAACTTGAACTTGTCAGACATGCACAGGTAAGGTTGCTAAGCATTGCGGGGAAAGACATCCAAGTCCAGTTAACCAATGGGTTCCTAATTATGCTAAGGGTTAGAATGCTGTTTGGCCAAGGTAAATAGTGTGTATTAATGCAACTGGACCATCCAGTTTGTAAGACAGATTGGGTGGGGAATACAAATCTTTAAAAATGGTATATCAGATGTGTTCATGTGATGCACTTTTAGAGAGAAGTTGGAATCCAATGCATACTGGTCAAATAAAGAACGTTTGTCTCTCACAAGTTTTGTATTAGTTGAATTTGGCTCAATGCAGGACTCCCAGAGGGAAGCCCCCAGAAAATTCCACTAACATTAACCTTCAAATGTTCTTCCTCTCCAAGCTCAAGGTTTCTCAAACACATTTTTATGAAGCTGATGCACCTTTAAGGATGTAACAATAGAATTCAGATTAAATGGCAATATTGAAGTGAGCTGTTTAGTGTGGTATTCCCCTTATTCCAGTCTTGCTCTATAATTCAGCTGACTGGAATAATGCAAGTCACGCGGTTGGACACACTGCCTACATAAGGTATTGCATTCTAAAACGGAAGGCTCTACAACTGCAAGACACTCCATCAATCGATGATAGCTACAATGGTCAGGTTGATCCAACATGCATGTCATCTTGTGCCTCAAAGCTCTAAATAGCCCGGTTCAATGAGATATATACTGTCTTTATTCTGCACTGTATGGTGCATTTTTTCCTCAACACTGGTATAGGTATAATTCTACTATGATCTCCTCAGTTCAGAAACTATGCTTATACTAAGGCCATATTGCTAAACAGTAATTTCACATTTTAGGTATTGCATAGCAAAAGAAGCTGGTATCACCTCTGCCAATTCTCATTCCACAAGACAATATATCTCAAGTTTACAAGCTACATTCCATCTTCTGGTCTGAAAAGCAAAATTCACCCACCAGGTTTATTGTCAGTTGACACAAACTCCAAAACCCTATGTACTGCCAACAAAACTCAACTGGAGTCACTTACCACAGTTACCACCTGTCAGATCTACATAGTACAGGCCAGACCTAGAAGGAAAAATAAATTAGCATAATGATAACACAATGTATTCTAATAAATACATTAGACAGGAACACGGGATGTACAGAATTACTAAATCATTTTGGTCCACTAGCAACTCCAGCTGATTCCTACAAATATTTGGGAAAGGCAGTGTTAGGGCAAAGGAAAAGCTGTGGAGAACATTTTGTACATATTTGCTTTTGTAACAAGATGTTTAAGAAAAATAAGTGGTTATATATTAAACTGGAGTTGATTTGCACACGTTTCATTGGAAACATGTTATTGCCTGCAAGATCTGTTACTCCTGTAGGTGGTGCGGCGATGGATAAGGGATCACAGTGGCATTCAATTGATGCTCTACAGATGCGAGTATGTTTGACATTTGAGCACAATTTTACTGCTGAGTCCTCATAAATTTCATTAAACTTTTTTTTAAAAACCTGCCCTTCTCCCCCACCTTCAGAAATTTACTCTGATTAATCATGGGTAATGCTGGAGTAAATTCACTCGTGAATTGTCCAGTTAGGAGCAGTTCTGATAAAAGGTCAAATGATCTGAAACGTTAACTCGGTTTCCCTCTCCACAGATTTTCAGGTTTTTTTTCAGCATTTCATATTTTGTTTTTCTTATTAGTATCAAATGAATTACAACATGGAGCAAAAATGGCAGCAAATTTATGGTGTAATCTGAAAATTTTCAGGGCATGCTTTATTCTCTTTCCTTCATCATATGAAAATTTATGAAGAGTTTAAATTCAGCATCAAATTTTCATTGGTGCACACAAGAAAATGGGTGGCAACAAGAATGGGGCAAATGGGTGGCAGGTGCGGCTTTAGTTGTTGGTGGTGTTCCTTTCTCCAAATTTTCATCATTAACTTTTAGTTCTGCCTGAGACATACTGATTTTCTTTTAAATTTACTTTTTAATACCAGGAACAAATAGAATTTGAAACCTGGATTTTAACCAGGGTGGAAGTGTGGCCTGGGGGAGGTGGGGTGCTGGGTCATAGTGAAGATCAAACGATTGTGATGGTAGTAGTCATTTTCATTTCAGATATCAAACTTGCACCCAAAACATGATGGTTGGCACACAGAGGGAGAAAATTTCACATGTGAAGATCGCTTCCAGAGGCCCAAGGAACAGGTTTGAATCTTTGGTCACTGATATCTCAATTATAATTGAGGGTTTCTGTGGCAGTAGCAGAATCAAAATGGAGGGGGCAAGCTGGTTGGAAGGTTGAGACATAGGAGGGCTGGTAGTATTTCCGTTTTAACCCCTCGCCCATTAGGCAGCTGGGAATAATTTACAAAGTCAGGAACAATTTACAAAGTCAGGAAAAACTAGAAAACACAAGTTAACACAATGCTTAGGCCTTCAGAGTGGTGGAGAGTTAAGAAGAAAGAAGCGAGCAAAAATGAATACAATTGTTGATTTTGTTTTATAGCAACGAGTAGTCATTATGGCCTCTACTTTTCAATTCTCTGGTCATTGTGTCAAGACTCAGTTCCACTATCCTAATGGACAAATGAAAAGCCTTAATCTGTATTTCTAAATATTGTCGTAAATGTTCCATCGCCATAGAAATATGGGTTTGTACAATGCAGCTTCAGCCATCATAGAGTCTGATTTTTGCTGATATTCTCATGTTCAGGACGACCAAAAACATATTTCATTATTTAATTACTTTGTCAGTTGTGAACCTGCAGCACATTTTTGGAACTATTTTCTCTACATTGCCAAATAACCAAATCCTCTCTCGGGGTACAGTCCAATTTAACTTTCAGCAATTAAAATCTGAAGTACTTAATTCTTCTTTACAAAATATTGTCATATTTTTGACAATTTGTTTGCTACTCCATTTCTGTCAACACTCACTCCAATTTTATTAAAGGCATTTCAAAGTCGTTGAGAAAATTCAAAACAAAGATCAGCAAATGCTTGTTTTAGCCTTGCATTTTAAACAGAGTATTCATTTACTCAGTAGTGTGAATATTGACAGCTCTCCAAGTTCCAGCTGTTATCCTTGAGGAAACCTAGACACTGAGCTCTTGACTGGTGGGCACTATACTTCGGCCTCGTTTAATCACAGGAGATTCTCCTGAGACAGCAAATCAAGAGCAAGATCCTAAGCTGATTTGTATTCCGGAACCAAAGAACGACAAGCTAGTTCAAGCAACCTAATTGCTGACCCATCCAAGATTAACAAGCTCAACAAAGATCAGTAAAATAACCAAGACTGTCTGTACTGTCTAGCTTATGAGGAGACCAGACGATGTCTTTACTCTGGATAAACAAATGATCTCACATAATTGCAGTTGGTTCTCTTACTTTCTGTTGGTGCAGTATGTAAGACCTAACCGTTGAGTCTCATGATCCCAGCCAACAAATATGATTCCAGTGTCATTGGGAGCCCAAAATGCCTGAAATACAAATACAAGATGGAGGATCATAGGTAAAAGGTGCATGTGACAAAGCAGGTCTTTTGCATTCCAGAAGGGTGTAAGCAGTCTGATTGGATGAAAATTAGATTAAAAGGTACAATAAACCATGTTCCAACTTCGTTATAGAATACCAAGTTTAAAATCACAGACTAAAACTGAACTTAAAAGTAAAGACAATAAAAAGCAATGCAACTGGCTGCATTTCATGTTTCACTGCCCTTCCAACTTGTTCACCTCTTCAGGCATAGCCTTCAGGTGTAGCTGACTCTACAGTGTGGAAGCACAGAAACAGAACAATATCCGCAATAAAGAGGTCTGTAGCCCAGATTCATCCTACAGATTGAAACAGGTCAGCCAGTGCCTTTGGTAAATGGGTTTCAGGTTAGCGAGACTGCCAAAAGTATTGATGCTTTTTAGGTGCTGGAAGTTTAGAGCAGCAAATGAAGCTGGCTGTTTCACTCTGCTACAATGCAATAGGAATATATATCGTAATCACCACTAACAGGATGCTGCAATCAAGCCAAAAAGACATTGTCTGTCACATAAATGATGAATGTGGTATATTGCTAGTGTGATGCTAGAAACATAGGCATTATATCCCAAAAAGACTGGCAGATCATATCAAACAGCATGCCATTTGCTGATGAGACATTTACTAAAAAATGGAAGATGCCAAAAAATCCTTATTTTTAGCAGTTTAAGCAATAAGGTAGATGATCATAATGATGCTGTGATAAAATAATACAAGATCACCTGAGAGGGAGGCTTGCATTCATTACTGACAATAACTTCAAAATGTACCTGTAATGGCTTTGTCAGAGGGTGGTCATGCCCTAACAAGTTTAATAGAACTTTTTGAAAATGTGATCAAGCGTGTGGATGAGGGAAGTACAGTCGATGTAGAATCATAGAATCCTTACAGTGCAGATAGAGACCACATGGCCCATCGAACCTGCACTGACAGCAATGCCACCCTGGCCCTATCCCCATAACCCCACGCCATGCTAATCACCCTGACATTAAGGGACAATTCAGCATGGTCAATCAACCTAACCTGCATGTCTTCAGACATCTGGGAGAAAACCAGAGTACCTGGAGGAAACCCACATAGACATTTGGAGAATGTGCAAACTCCACACACACAGTCACCCAAGACTGGAATTAAATCCAGGTCTTTGGTGCTGTGAGGCAGCAGTGCTACCTCACCATGCTGCGCCAAGTAATTTATATGGACTTTACCAAAGCCTTTGTTGAAGTCCCACACGGGAAACTGATTGGAAAGGTTGGAGCATATGCAACTCAGAGTAACTTGGTGAGATAGATCCAAAACTGGCTCAGCAATAGGACGCAAAAGGTGGTAATGGAAGGCTGTTTAGTGACTGGAGACTGGTGACCAGTGGCACACCACAATGTTCAGTGCTGGGTCCCTTATTGATTGTAATATACATAAATGATATAGATAATAAATTGGGAGGAATGATAAGCAAATTTGCAGATGACACCAAGGGGGTGGTTAATAGTGAAGGTGGTGGTCCTGGGTTACAGAAAGATATAGATGGGTTGGTCAGATGGGCAGAGCAGTGGCAGATGGTATTTAATCCTGCTAAATACAAGGTGGCACTCTTTAGAAGTAACACCGGAATATTTAATAAATAGCAGGACCTAGGAAGCTCAGAGAAACAGATGGATCTTGGGGTACTTGTTCACAGATTCCTGAAGGTGGCAGAGCAGGTGGATAAGGTGGTTGAGAAGGCAAATGGGACACTTGCTTTTATTTGTCATGACATTGAGTACAAGAGCATGGATGTAATGTTGGAGCTGTACGCAACATTGGTTGGGCCACAGCTGGAGTACCGTGTGCAGTTCTGGTTACCTCACTATAGGAAGGATGTGATTGCACTGGAGTGGATGCAGAGCAGCTTCACCAGCATGGAGCATTTGAGCTTTAATGAGACACTGGATGGGCTTGGACTGTTTTCTCTAGAGCAGGGAAGGTTGGGGGTGGGAAGGACATGACTGAGGTGTATAAAATTATGAGGAGTAAGGGCAGAGTGAATAGGAAGCAGCTGCTCCCCTTGGTTGAGAGGTCAATCACGCGGGTGCATAGTTTTAAGGTAAGGGGCAAGAAATTCAGAGTGGATTTAAGAAAAATATTTTTCACTCAGCGGGTGGTAGGAATCTGGAATGCACTACCTGGGAAGGTGGTGAAATCCAGAAACCTTAAAGAAGTATTTGCTCGAGGAGTTGAAACATCATAACGTTCAAGGATATGGGACACATGCTGGAAAATGGGATTAGCTTGACTGGTGATAGTTTATCAGTGCAGACTTGATAAACTGAAGAGTCTTTTCCGCACTACACAACTCTATGACTATGTGACTAAAATCTTGACATGGTACAGCACAAAAATTGCAGTGCAGAAGATATTCATAAATATTGAAATATAACACTACAAATTTTCACCAAATACAAAACAAAAACAGGAACTGATAAGGTTTGTATGTTTTCTGCAGGTTAAGGGTACACAAAAGAACATGCTAAAATCTCAGATCACTAGAGTTTTCATTAATTTAGTTGGTAAGGCTTGCATTTTAAGACAATGTTGATTAGGTTCTGAAATAAAATCATCTGAAACAAACCATGATAAGAATATTTAGATAAACAGGAGTAAAATTATTCAATGTAGTTATTCAATACAGAAGTGCATTCAGTAGCTGCAATATGCGCTTAACACAAACCTGCCCAGGAGAAATGTGTTCAGGAATTCCCTCCAGCACAGAGATGTTGTTACTCTCAATATCCAGCACACACAGCACAGGAGTAGTCTTTTTCACCAGGGCTTCTCCCCAGTCCTCCCAATACACAAACTCATCCCCCTGTCGTATAAAAATAATTAATATAAACACTATGTAGAGCTTTGAACAGGACATAAGTGGAATGCCCAGCCTCAAAATATCAACTTAAAATATTTGCAATAGTTCTATTTCCACTTAATATTCTATCAGGGCCTTGACAGTGTCATATTCATTTACAGTCACAAGTATTGACAAGTATTTCACCAATTGAGCTTGAAGTAGTTTTAAACTAACGAGTTAATAATTAAAGCAGCTGCAAAATGCATTAAACTGAAGATAAAGTAAAATTAGAAGGTTTAATAAAGCCCTCCATCACAGCTAGGCCCTACCATCACTCACGAAGCTCCAGAGTCATTTGCTGCAACATTACTTGTTGGTTTATTTTTCACCAGATTTGCAAATTCTGATGCATATGCAAAGGGGAATGCTGTGGAATTTACAGTACATAATCTTCACAGTGAAATTGTACTGTATTAACAGTGAAAACAAACAGGTAATATTCTGATTTGTCAAAACCTTCGAGTGTAGAGCTGCATCTAATATAAATAGGTCTTTTCTGAGTGAAGCAATTTTTGGAGTGTCATCCTTTGCAATTAAACAATAAGATTGTATCCCACATCATCATGGGGTTACTAATGCTAATTATCTAGTTAATTATTATGTATTTGCTTCAAAGTCTGACAACCCATTATTTTTCACATTGCCCCTCATAACCCTTACATAATTTCCTCTTCATCTTCTGGTGACACACTGCCCACTCATCTATTTAAATGCAGGGTTAAATTTTGATTATCAATCATTTGCCAGTCAATGCTGTACACAATGAAATGGTGAAATGCATCTTGAGAGCATTTCATTTCAAATCTAAGTTGTTTAAATTCTGTCTAATCAATTAACAACACTTTGAATAGTCTGCTTTATTCACCACTTTTATTTTAAAATGTGGTCAATTCTCAGAACTGATCATTTATTTCCATTAAATAAGTGACTGGGAAAGATCAAGGTCCAGATTTCAAATGCTAAAACAGAAATGTTAATTGGTCAATTTAATATCACGGCAAAGGATATCAATGCAAGGCTGCCTTTTCAAATAGAGATCGGGGGGCGATTCTCCCAAAAGTGCTGAATTGGTGGGAAAACTGTTCTAGATCGTGACTTTTTTTAGTGCAGCTTCAGACTTGAATCTCCCCACTCTGTGCAATGCAGTGATAACAATCAGGAATCTCACTAAAAAGCTGGGGGTGGGTCTATTCGCACCAGAGTCTGACAGTTCTGGAACTCTGCGCATGAGCAGTAGCTCCAATCTGTCAGTCCCCTGACAGACTGCTGACCAGTCCGGGACCACCGCAGCGCTGCTCTTCCAGCCTCCACAACAGCCTGATCACACCCCCACAACAATTTCCGGGCCAGCCCTGACCCCCACCCCCACCCCACCCTTCGCCCCGGAGAACCCTGACGTCTAGCCTACCCCCCAGCAGTGGCGATCCCCCACCCGGAACCACCCCCCACCCCAACCGCTGGCCTCCCAGACCGATCCCTATGCAGAATGGCCATGGGATCCCTCCATTTCCACCAATCACCCAGAAGGCCCCACCCACAATAGGTCCTGCCCCCTTGGCACTGCTTGATGCCCAATGGGCAATGCCAAGGTACCCCTGGGCATGGGCACTTTACCCCTTGGGCAATACCAGGGTGTAAAGGCTGGCACTGCCAGGGTGCCCATGCCCAGGAGGCACCATCCCTCTATCACTCAATCCCCTGGGGGGGCCCCAATTGCCCCCATCATTCCAGCGGGTTCTCCCAATAGTTACCTGAATGTGGGGAGCTACTCTAAATCCCGCCAGAATGATGTACTCCGGGCGGGGTGGGTGATTATGACATGCAAAACATATTTAAACTACATTAAAAAACATATTCAAATAACTTATCTCTCTTCCTGCCGGTTTCCAGTATGGTCTGGACAGTGACTTTTCTCCAGCTCTGGGAGACATGCATGCATTCCTGGCGTGTGCGCAAATCCCAGAAAAAGGCCGACAACACGATTCTCCCAACCGCTCCCGCCAGAAAAGTTGCAGGTCGTGATGGGAAAATCGGGCCCTAGATTCCTGTTCATGTGGTGGGAGACGAGAGTGAACGGACTCCCATTAAAAACAATAAATGTGGCACAGGTTAACTTTCATAGTGTTGAAAGACTAATTAGCTTTGAGTAGAAGTGTTAGCCTCAGTGGCTTATGCTGCCTGAAGATAGAAAATAGCTGAGCCACACATAGCAAGGTCCTGGTTTCAATTGCTGCATAGTTAGCTACCCTCAGCTGAAGTAGCAGTATTGGTACCATTATGAGTCTAGGTTAGGTCGGGTGAAAATCTGTCTGGTTTATTAGCTGCTATTGTCACCTCACACCCACTACCTCAAGGCCCAAGTCTGAAGATCAGATGAGGGTAAGACTGGGCATCCACCACATTTGAACAGTCTTCAGGTTTGCTAATGAAAACTGGCTACTGCTATAACAGCAGTTCTTTTTTGGCCCATCTCATCTATCTGTCACTCCTCCACCCAACTTAGCCACAATCCTCACAAGGATATTGTTCCTTTCTTCTCTCCCTGACATCAGTGTTTTCAATATTCAACATCTAAAGTCATCAGTAACATTAAATTGAGTCTCTTTGTTAAAAGGCTTCTCCACACCCAACAGCTATGATTCATGACATGTTCATTGTGTAATATTACTTTAATACCCAAAACCTTTCACTGAAACACACTCCCCTGTCTAAATGCTAATCTTCCTCGATTGTACATGTTACAATGGGAGTTGCACAAGGTGCCTGGATAGAAGAACAGTACTGTACTTTCACAGGCTTCTCTTGTTTCTCTGGTTTGATGTTGTCATCTTCCTCCTCATTCACACTGAGCTCTGGTTTAGTTTGGAAGAAAGATTCTGCTTTGGGTCTTTTCTTTTCAGCGACATATAGAATATGGGTTTCAGAGTGGGACCACACAAGGCAGCCAAAATGATCTGATGGGAGGCAGGGGAGAAGAGGAACACAAGAAGAATAATTATACTAAAGAACATAACAGTACAGAAATAAATCTTTAAAGTAATACATCCAGAAACCAAAGAATGTATCCTAAGTTTCCAAAAATTACTCATTTGCTGCAAATGTAATTAAACAAAGATTGGCATAGCACTGATCACCTATTAGTTAATTGGGTGGCATAGTGGTTAGCACTGTTGCCTCTCAGTGCCAGGTATCCGGGTTCAATTCCAGCTTTGGGTGTCTGTCTGCGTGCCTCGATAGGTTTCCTACACGTGGTCCAATTTCCTCCCACAGTCCAAAGATGCGTAGGTTAGGTGGAATGGCCATGCTAAATTGACCCTCAGTATAAGTGGGACTAGCAGGGTAAATATGAGGGGCTACGGGGCTAGGGCCTGGTGAGATAGTAATTGGTGCAGACTTGATGGGCTGAATGGCCTCCTTCTGCACTGTAGGGATTCTATGAATGTCAATACCCTTTCTTCAAGATTACCACAGATTCTCTTGTGGCAAACTGACTTGTTTTTAGTGTGTTAGTAACCATTTGTCAGAGAAGCAGACTTTGCCATGGCTGTTTAACTCAACAACAGTATTAGCTTACCACTTTTGGGTTTGTTGACCAAGAACAGAATGCACATATGTTGACAACCCACATCGCCAAGAAAGGATTCCTCTTTAAAGGGACTTCAGAATGGTTGCATTCTATATTGTTTCTGGGGGCTTAAAAAATCATGGGAATAGAAGCTCAATTTGGAAAGGCTCTATTCTCTGACTCTTCCCTGTGAGGGCTAGCAGAGAAGTGTCATTCTTGTGGATGGTAGGAAAAAGCCAGCTTCAAAAATTAAGTGGCATGACTGCAAGTAGCCAAGGAGGTGAGCAAGAAGAGTCAGTGCCTCAAGAAGTTCAATGGCTTCATCAGGCATTCAACTTTTAGGTGCAAATCCTACTTACACTCTGACTCTCTCAGCATCCTTCTGCAGAGTATTCCTCAGATCAACATAGCTTGCAGTTTCAATCATTCTCCTTTCTTGAGCTAACACCTCACTTCCCCATCTGAACAGCCAATAATGATGCTCACCCCACTGTCATCGCACAACCATTCCTTATAATCACCCTCCACAAAATGTTGTCATTCCATCCTCTACACACAATCCATCTCTCACAGTCCTATCTCTCTGCTTTCTTTCTTTGCAGAGAGTTGAGCTAGCAGTAAGAACCACCCTGACTGCTGTAGAAGAGAAGGCCTTCAAGATCAACAGGGTGCAGGAGTTCATAGCCATTTGCAATGGAGAGTCCAAAATATAAAAAGCATGTATAAAGCACTGAAAGCATATGCTCAGGAGAGGTTGTGTGTGCACAAGCCTTTCATGTAGGCAGGGAGGCAGCTATGAAGTTTCAGCTTTTAAAGGCTTTGCAGCCTTTCAATTGTATAGAGCAATTAATCCCCACTGTTCTCTTATTGTGCTGACCCTGCAAGTTTCAGACATCTTGGGAAACCTGTGTGCGGGCTATTAATGCCAGTATGGTTAGTTAAAACATGAATCATCTTTAAACAGATTTAAATCAGAGACCCAAAATCTCCATGGGGGTTTCCCATGCACCTCTGAATGTGCCCTCTTAAAAGCTGGAAGAGAGCAGGATCATGTTAGGTTTCTGACCTTTTTTTAAGATTTAACTTCCAAATCATACTTGAACCCTTCCCCACCTTGCCAATTAAAATTCTATCCAGAGTGTCTGAAATCACATAACCATTTTATATATCCACGTTTAAATAAATTTTCATAAAGGTCAGCCACCAATCTTGGTTTAAAATTCATCGACCAATGATGCGTTAAAAAAGAGTTGTTTCAAAGCCTCAAGGCCCACAAATTAATGCTTTACAAAAAGGAAACGTGTAAGAAGGACTGAGTAGTCTTCACAGGCCAGAATATCAGGTCCAGGTAGTTACATACACCTCTGCAACCTCTGTTCTGGGCCCTCTGATGCATGCAATGTGAAAGTGTTCCTATAAAGTTAAAACTTTATTATCATTATTCTGACCTTTAGGAAGTGAAGGGAGCTTTTTTGACATCTAATTATACTGTACCTGATCTTGGAACATTTGATGCTGGATTCCTGAAATGTTCCATTCCACAGCACTAACATCTCACATCATGGGCAAAATATTCACAACAAAAGCATCATTAAAAATGAGTTTCAACAGTAATATTAGCTGCCACAATATTGGTAAGATTCTGCATTTAATACATATCCCAGTACCTCACGGTCAGTGAAGTATTAAACTTCCTATCTCTTAAACCCAGAATTCAAATGTGCCTGGAAAAAATATATAATTTATGACTGTAATGAGACAGACTGCATTCTGATATTGCTTCCTACATAGCACAGGCCCCCATTCTGATTTATGCTAAAACCTAGATTTAATTTCAGGAAGGGAAATTTTGTAGAGGATACGATTTGGCTGTTTGGGCCATCAAGCCTAGGCATCCACTGTACCAAAAAATTGCAAAATTTGCTCTTGCTTCCTATTTCCATTTTTCCAAAGCTGTAGTTTTTAATAGCCAGAGCTAAATCCTACCATGTCATTGCCTGATTTAGCTGAATATAGCAGAAGAATAATATTCCATCTCGCTACATTTCCACATGCAAAGAATAGGATATACTAATTTTAATTTAAAAAATGAATAGAGCTAAACATTGTCTTTGTCTATAAATACTGTTCGTTTCCAGCTAAATTCATACCGTCTTCATACACCTTGCCATGTTTGTCAAGTGCAGTCAGGTTTATACTCTTCTCTTTGGAGTTTTTATTCCAGATCTGAAAATGGGATCAATCAGTATAAGATTAAAGACAACAGCATGCAGAAGTTTGATAATCAAGGTGATAAATTTAATATCAAATTAAAAATCAATATTTTAAAGGTGAGAGCAACAATTTCTAGATAAACTCTGGTTTATGAAATCTTACAAAGTACAGCAAATAATACAGCAGAGTGGCACAGCGGTCAGCACTGCTGCCTCACAGTACCAGGGACGGGGTTCAATTCCAGCCTTGGGTCACTGTGTGGAGTTTGCGTGTTCTCCCTATGTCTGCATGAGTTTCCTTCAGGTGCTCCGCTTTCCTCCCACACTCCAAAGATGTGCAAAATAAATTGATCGGCCATACTAAATTGCCTTTTAGAGTCAGGGTGATGAGTAGGATAAATATGTGGGGTAACAGGGTTAGGGCCTGGATGGGATTATTGTTGGTGTAGGCTTGATGGGCCGAATGGCCTCCTTCTGCACTGTAGGGATTCTATGATTCCATGAAAAGGTACTTGTGGATGCTCACAAGGTGATAATTTCACTGAAGTTTCAGAGAACATTATAGGGTAAATTGTGAAGTCCTACATCACTGACCAGGGAATATCAGAAAATTGTCGAGGAATTAATGTCATTGGATGAAAACTTGCAGAAAGAACATGCATCATTTTCCACTAAGCACTGACTTGCAAGGACCTTGACAAGCTAAATTATAGCTAGGAAATATTTGAAAAACTCACACTAAACAATGAGAATTCGAAGAACATATTTACTACAGTAACAAAGACATATGATAAAAGTTCTCTCTCTAGGCTCTTTGTTAAAAAGGCAACAATGGCCAGTGTTCAACTTTATAGTTTTTAGGAAGTAAATGTTACCATACAATCAGCTATAAATCAAACAGTAAATTTCAGTTGCAAAATTACCTCCAGAAATTGCTTCTCCTCTCCCTTTTTGTTGGTGTGGTCCCGGAGGACAGCCTTTAAATGTCCAGAGGGAGACTCACTGCTCAATAGCCTTCAGAAAGAAGAACTTGTAATTATTCAGCACAGTTCACAACTTCAGTATGTTCCAAAACATCATACAGTTAGAGTGCCACCTCAAAATCATTGAAAATCACCATAAACTTTAATGAGATGGTGGTATTGGTAGAAGGACAAACATTGGCCAGGAATAGGATCACAATGGTGTGTTCCACCATTCAACAAGATCAAAGATGATCTACATCCTAATTCCATCAGCCACGTCCTTCAGCTCCATATTTTTTAATACCCTTGGCCAGCAAAAATCTATCAATCTCCAGTTTAAAATAATCATGAAAATGAACAAATGATCAACAAGATTGATAGATTTTTGCTGGCCAAGGGTATTAAAAAATATGGAGCTGAAGGAGATGGCAGATGGAATTAGAACGGAGATCATCTTTGATCTTGTTGAATGGTGGAACATGCTCCTATTCTTGAGTTCCTATTCCTGGCCAATGTTTGTCCTTCTACCAATACCACCATCTCATGTAAGTTTATTGTGATTTTCAATGATTTTCAACTGTGGTAGTGTCTACTGTGTTTCTCTGGGTGAAGAATTCCACATTTCTACCAATGTTTTTGTGAAGAAATATTTCCTAACTTTTCTCCAGAATCAGTGCCATTCTGATTTTAAGGTATGCCTCCCTTGTCCTAAACTCCTCCACCAACAGAGAAAAGTTTACCTCATCAAGCCTATCAATTCTTTTTTAAATCCTAAAAACTTCAAACAAATCTCTCCTTGATATTCCAGATTCCAGGCAAGGTAAATCTCATTTATGTACTCCCTCCTCATAATTTAACACTAAGGAGCCTTGGTAAAATTTGAGCAAATCTTTGCTACCCAACTTGAAAGTCTAATATCTCTTTTTTATCCATTTTCTAAGATCCAGTGCCCAGAACTGTACATAGTTCTCCAAATGTCAACATAGATCTATATGGCCACAGCAAAACATCCTTCCCTTAATATTCTAGCTCTCCAAATGTGAAGTCCAACATTCCATTAGTTTTTTTGATTTTTTTTGTATCTGACAACTACATTTTAGTGAGCTGTGTTGATGGACCTCAAAATCCCTTTAGAATCCCATTTTTCACCATTTAAAAATACTCACATCAATCCTTTTTTTGGGGTCACACTTAACTGAACTGGAATCCATATAATACTTTTGTCCACTCTCTTAATCTATCAATGTCTCTTTATCATGTGATATTCCTGTTTATGCTACTTAACATGCCATCAATTGTGTTTTGTCAAATCTGAAGCCACCTCCACTGCTTTGAATGGCGCCATGGAATCTTTAAGTCCAGGCTAATGGATAAGGTTGTCATTTAACATCTCACCTATAAACCAGTAGTTCTGAATGTAAAATTCCCTCAATGCTGCACTGGTATTAGTTTAAAATGTGTGTTCAGGTTTTCAAATTGGTGTGTCCTTAATGTCATGCTGTTAAGTCACCACCATATGTTCTTAAGCTGTATGTTTCAAAAACTCACTGAACCTTCAGAAGAACTCCATAGGAAAGAGCAGTTCTGTACAGATAGACAATATTCTACTCACTCGCCCTGCAGTTCTGTGCAGTTTCCAGAGGGGCCTGTATACACAATGGAATTGTCATCGTAAAACATAATATATTGACGGCAGAACTTCACCCGCTCGGCTCGCTCCAGATCTCTCTGAGACCATTCTAAGACAGAAAAAAAAAATCACGATTCTTGAAGCATTACGCACTAAATATTGAGTGCTGCGTAAAGAAGATAGTTAACATTTGGACCATTAGTGTTGACCTAATCCTGTTCCTGGGAAGGGATTACGTGAAAGAGGCTCTTTCAGGAATGCCCATTGCTGTAATATATTTAGAGGATGCTAATCTGGAACTAAAACAACCTAATTTTGTCGTGTGCTTCTAAGAAGTCTTTTTAAGGGGAGGTGTACTGTACCACAAACTTAAATTTAGAGTAATAATCATAAAAGAGGATGCTGACCAAATATTGGTAGAAACAGAGTTGATAGAAATAATGGTAGTGGGAAGTCAGGCTATGCTTACACTGGATAAGTCACTTGCTCTGGTAGCTTGTATTCCACGTTAAGGGAAATGGGAGTGGAGATAGCAGAAGAATTTGACATAATCCTCCAATCTTCCCTCGATTCTGGTGAGATGCCAGAGAATTGGTAAGTGGCAAATGTAACACTTATTTAAGAAAGGGTGCAAGGATATACCAAGTAACTACTGGTAAGCTTTTAGAAACAATAACCAGGAGGAAAAAAAACAGAAGGTACGTACAGAGGTTTAAGTTAATTAAGGAGAGATTGCAGAGATTTGTAAAAAGTCACACTATGTTTCACAATTTTTCAGCTGAAACAGAGAAGATTAATGAAGAGAATGCAGTGGATATTGTTAATATAGATTTTAACACAACATTTAACAAAATACAAAAGACTCATCATCAAAACTGAGGCTCAAGGAAGAGGGTAAATGTCAGCTTGGATAAAAAAATGGCTTAAGCACAGAAAGCAGCAAATCACAGTAAATGGTTGCGTTTGAAACTGGAGGATGGTTGACAGTCATATTCCCCAAGGGTTAGTGTCAAGACCACTGCTTTTTTTGATATTGTACACACACACACACACACATATATGTGTATATGACTTGAGATACTGGAATACAGAGCAAAATTTCAAAATTTTCCAATGATACTGAACTTGAAGATGTGGATCTGAGGATTTATTAATCGACCACAACAAGAGTTAGGGAAGAATGGGCAGACTTGTGGCATATGGGATTTAATGTAGTCAAGTGACGCATTTTGGCAGAAGGGACATGGAGAAGCAATATGGACCTAATGGTACAACTCTAAAGAGTATGCAGAGACAGAGAGACTTAGGGTTTCATGTGCACAGATCTTTAAAAGTGGCAGGACAAATTAAGAGAGCAGTTAGCAAGTCATATGGGACCTGGGCTTCATAAATAGACGCATTGAGTACCAAAGCAAAGAAATTATCCTGAGCCCTCATGAAGCTCTGGTTAGGACACAACTGGAATATTGTGTCCAGGTCTGATCATCATAATTTAGGAAAGATGTAAAGATCTTTGAGGAGTGCAGAAGAAATTTATCAGAAAGATTCCAGGTATGAGGGAGGGAAGTTAATTATAAGGTTAGGTTGTCCTGGAGTTGTTCTCCTTAGAGCAAAGAAGGTTGAAGGGGAGATCTGATAGAGATATACAAATAAGATAGTCAAAGAAAAGCTGTTCCCATTAGCAAATGGTACAAGGACAAGGCACATAGGTTTAAGGTTTTGTGAAGATAAATGGGGGTCGTGAAGAATTTTTTTTTTAAACACAGCAAGTGGTAATATCCTAAACTGTACTGTAATGTTTTCTCTCCAAAAAGATACTGCAAATACTCGACATAACCGCTTTAGCTGTAGACATCAAAACTCTTTTCTGCAGTTACCTGTATAGATGTTGCAGTGTTTACCCCCATACTGGGAAACGACCTCTGGTCCAATGCAGGCTTTAGACAAAGATGGGAATTTGCTCAAGTCTTTGTAGATCCCAGCAATCTCCTTGGGATTGGTGACCACCTTCAACAAAAAATGTGTGATTTATTCACGATATAAAATATAATTTTGAAGTTGATTCGTCACTAGTTGCCTGAAATTGGATTTGGTTCACATATGGCATTAGACACATTTTGTTTATCAGCTAACAACTTCCCTTCCAGAATTTACGTCTGTTTGGTTCTGTTGGTAACATGAGTCATAAGGTTCAAGCATCATTACAGAATGGAGCAGATAATCTAGACTCACTCTTTAGCACAGTACTTAAGAAGTGCTTAATCCAGTTGTACTCTTTTGGAGGAGGCATGAAACCAAGACCTTGTCTGCATGTTCAGGTGAATATAGATGATCCAATTTCCCTATTTCAAGAACAGGAAGTTCCCTTTGTGCTTCTACCAACATTTTTTCGCAAAAATAAAAATAATCAAAAGATTATTCACCAAAACGTCCATTCATTTATCTGCTGCTTGTGGACTTTACTGTGTGCATGCTGTTTTTCCCTCTTCCATGAAACGTTGGCTTTACTGACAACAAATGCTGACCACACCAATCTCCAATTGCCCTGGAACTAAGTGGCTTTCCAGGCATTTCAGAGGGCAATTAAGAGTCACCCACATTGCTGTGGGTCTGGAGTTACATGTAGGCTGGATAAGGATGGCGGATTTCCTTCCCAAAAGGACATTAATCAATTAGATGGGTTTTTACCACAATGACCAAGACAAATTCCAGATTTTTAAAATTGAATTTAAATTCCACCAGTTGTTGTGATTGGTATATTTAGCTATATTGCAAAAATGACAGCACTTCTAAAATTATTTATTTGGAAAATACTTCCAGGTGTCTGCAGTAAATGGTAAGATGCTGTACGAATACAAGTTCCTTTTTTCTTTGAAACTACCACCACCATACACATTGAGATCAGCAGAGACAGTGTTGTCATTTGGATTTTAGTACAAAGAAAGATATGTTAAATAATACATCCATTTGAATTGAAAAGATGGTCATTAGTAACCCATAATTTTTTTATCTACTAAATCCAGACTTTATCTAGTCAGAATATTTTGAGCTACACAATATCAGGGTGGAGCAGTGCTAGTTACAGGTTTGTTAATAACGATCTGTATTTACATATTGCCTTTACCGTACTAAGTCTCAAAGTGCTTAATAGAAGTGCTACAAAAGGAGATATTAGGGCAGATGACCATTAGTGATGAAAGAAATAGATTTTAAAATTTTTAAGGAAGAAATCAAGGAAGGGAGCGGCAATGGTTTAGAGAGGAAATTCCATTGTTGCTCCCTTCCTTGATTTCTTCCTTAAAAATTTTAAAATCTATTTCTTTCATCACTAATGGTCATCTGCCCTAATATCTCCTTTCGTAGCACTTCTATTAAGCACTTTGGGACTTAGTACGTTTAGGGCCTTACCACCTAAAGAAATGACAGCCAATACTGGAGCAATTCAAATTGGAAATACTCAAGAGGTCAGAATTGGAGGAGTGCAGATCTCTTGGAGAGCTGCGGAGCTAGGTATTATCACAGAAGTAGGAAGGGGAGAAGCCATATGGAGATTTGAAAACAAAAGATGAGAATTGTTGAATTGAGTTGCTGTTTAATGGGAGCCAATGTCATTCAAAAAGCGCAGGAATGATGGGTGAACAGGGTTTGGTGGGAACAAGGATATCGGCACCAGAGTTTTGAATGCATCAGTAAAGTTTAGAGGTAACAAAGGCAAGCATGAGAGTGTCAGCAACAGCTGAAGTAGCAAATCATCGTCATCAGAGATGCATGGGGATCAAGCCAAGATGATGAACTTAAAAAATTTAAAGTTTATTTATTAGTCACAAGTAGGCTTACATTAACACTGCAATAAAGTTACTACAAAAATCCCCTACAATACTGTATTAAAAGCATTTAGTAAAACTGCATGGTGCAACTTTCCTTCAAAGCATACTCACAACATGGGTGGAGTTTAAATATTGAGGGAACTCTTTGAAAACAAACTTAGCTTTAGCATTTAGTTCACACCCACAGAATCACCACAAATTAAATTTTTGTTTGCCGTGACTCCTCTCATTTACATTAGTAATTAATTTTGCTTTACACAAGATGAACCAGTTTTGCTTGTACCAGACTAGGCTGAAGTTTAAAAATTGAAATGTCTTGTTAATTAAACCTTTGTAACAGTTTGCCTTTTGTAGTTTGCTGTGGTTGTGTGTGAAGGGCCTGGGGGAGCAAAAGCTGAAAATGGAAAAATGAACTGGAATCAAAATGCATGCACCAAAAACCTTGTTCGTTTTTAGTTTTAGTAGTAAAATGGTACTGTAGCCTACAGAGGTTCTTCTACGCTCCGTGGCAGCAGCCACCACTACTGCAAGGTGTAAGATTTCCAATAGTATCTCAAATAGGTTAAGGATAATATTAGGTTAAGTGAAGTTGAAGATATTATAAGATTAACTTTACAATAATTGTAAGTCCAAGGATTGGGAGAATTTTGGAAACCAGCAAAAACTGACCATAAAGTTGATTAAAAAATGAAAAAAAAGGACGAAAATAAAGTGGCCAGAAATGTGAAAACAGATTAAAGTTTTTATTGCTATAGAAAAGGGGGTAGCTGGAGTAAATATGTGTCCCTTAAAAGTGGAGACAGGAGAAATCACTGGGAAATGGTTGGGACATGGTACAAATATCTTGTAACTGTCTTCACAGTAAAAGACATAAGTGACAGAAAAAAATGGTTAACCAAAGGGCTAGAAACTGGAGGTAATTAGTCGCAGCTAAGAAACAACATTGGAGAAAATTAAGGAAAGGAACGAAAAGCTGAGAGATCCTGGGAGCAGATGGCCTGCCTCATGGGATCTAATAAGGAAAGCTGTAGAGATAGTGGATGCACAGTTAATGATTTTCTAAAAGTCTCTAGATTGTAGAATGGTTCAAATGGATTGGAAGATAGCAAATGTAACACAACCACCCAAGTAGGGGAGAGAGAAAAAAAAAGGAACCACAGATCAGTTAGCCTGGCATTAGTTATCAGAAAAGTGCTTGAATCTACTATTAAGGCAGTATTAACAATGCACTCAAAATCGTAGTTGGATCAGATAAAGTCAACACGATTCTACAAAAGGAGAAATATGTTTGACTATTAGAGTTGAGTGTGTAACTGGTAGGTAAAGCGAAATTAGGTGTAGTATACTTCACATTTCAAATGCATTCAATAAAGTGCTACACAAAAGATTAATATGCAAGATAAGGTCTCATGGAGTTGGGGATAATAGATTAGCAATAATGGAGGAGCGTTTTCTTTTTATTCATTTACGGGATGTGGGTATCACTGGTTAGGCCAGTTATTGCCCGTGCTTAATTGCCCTCGAGAAGATGTGGTGAGCTGTCCTTTTGAACTATTGTTGTTCCACCCACAGTGCTGTTAGGGATGCAGTTCCCAGATTTTGACCCAGCAACAGTGAAGGAACATCCATGTATTTCCAATGGGCAGGACCGGTGATAGTGGTTAGTACTGCTGCCTCTCAGCACCAGGACCTGGGCTTGATTCCTGGCTTGGGTCACCGTCTGTGTGGAGTTTGCACATTCTCTGTGTCTGCTCTGGTTTCCTCCCACAGATGTGCTAGTTAGGTGGACTGGCCATATTAAATTGTCCCTTGGTGTACCCGAACAGGTGCCAGAGTGAGGCGACTAGGGGATTTTCATAGTAGCTTCATTTCATTGTGAATGTAAGCCTACTTGTAACTAATAAATAAACTTTAACAGGAAGCTGTTAAAGGATAAAGGAGGTATTTAAGTTTGTTGGCTGTTACTAGTGGAGTAAATACCAGTGTTGGGATTTCAGCTGTTTACAATCTACAGTAATGGCTTAGAGGAAGGGCCATGATGTGGAGATGCCAGCATTGGACTGGGATAAGCACAGCAAGAAGTCTCACAACACCAGGTTAAAGTCCAACAGGTTTATTTGATAGCACAAACCATAAGCTTTCGTAGCGCTGCCCTTTCATCAGGGGCAGCACTCCAAAAGCTTGTGGCCTGTGTTACCAAATAAACCTGTTGGGACTTTAACCTGGTTTTGTGAGACTTCTTAGAGGAAGAGACCAAATATATCCAAGTTTGCTGATGATGCAAGGCTAGATGGGAATGCAAGTTGTAAGGAGATCATGGAGAGGATGCAAACAGATATAACAAAGTGAAGGGGCAACAAGATTACAGATGCAGCATGCACAGCTGTGTGAGGTTAATCACTTAAACAAATTCTGCTTCTCTATTCTTACTACCAAAGGTAAGAAATCTCAACATCAGATGAAAGTCCAACAGGTTTATCTGGAATCACGACTTTCAGAGTGCTGCTCCTTCCTCAGGTGAATCAACCTCGCATCATTACTACCAAAAGAGTGAAGCATGGATACTGAGGGACAATTGGGTGTTATAACAAGGAACACAAAGTTAGCCTGCACATACAGCAAGCAACTAGGAAGGGCAGTGGCATGTTAACCTTTATTGTAAGGAGATTGGAGTACAAGAGTCATAACAATTGTATAAAGTTTTAATAGTGTGTGCAGTTTTGGCCTCTAAAATCAAAAAGGATACATTGAATTAAAGGCAGGATAGCAAAGGTTCATTAGACTGGTTCCTGGGATGAGAGTGTTGTCCTATGATGACAGGATGAATAAATTAGGCCCATACACTGTTAGAAGAGTAAGAAGATCTCACTGAAACATATAAAATTCTTAAGGAGCTTGACAGGGTTGACATTGGAAAAAAAACAGAAAATGCTGGAAAAACTCAGCAGGTGTGGCAGCATGTGTGGAGAGAGAAACAGCATGTTTTAAGTCTAATACAACTCTTCATCAGAACTAGATACCAAGAGGCTGATTCCCCAGGCTGGGGAATCTAGACCAGTGTTGTCTAATGTGATAAATCAGCCATTGACATGTGGCAAATTGATGCTATTTATTTTTAGATCCACACAATACTGAGTTATGTCAAGCAAACAAAAAGCAACCACACCTGGAATACTGTAGGGTCATTGCAATGAGTAATTAAATGTTTATGTTGTGCCTTTTCTCTCGATTAATAATTTTAATTGTAGATATGCAAAGGGCAAGCTCTTTATACTCAGTCCATTTTAATGTAACATTTGAATTAAATGTAGAAATAGCGCATCTATTCCATAAGTGTTCAAAATTTTGATGTGCTAATGTTTGCAGTTGCTTTATAGACTATTCACAGAATTCGATTTTTTTTAATAAACCCACCGGGTATTTTGCTTGTGTGTGAGGCATGTCAGAGAAGCTGGCCTAGCCAGATTAGCTTCAGTGCAGATGGATGCCTGAATATCAGTTTGTGGAGAGATCAGCAGTTCAGTCTTTCCCAACTCCTGGCTGTTGGACTACATTTTGAACTTGTCCTATAATTTATTTATAACTGCTTGATTTGCAATATCAAGCATAGCATTTCCATAGAGTGTGTATAGTGTATTGAGTTGTGATGTTTTGCCCTCTGCAGTGGTTTAACAAATCCAAAAGCATGAGATTTATAAATGATTAATGGATTTCTTGCAACTCACACAAAGAAAAACACATCAGGAGCGTGCCTTTACATCTCAAATTCTGCTGAAACAGATGGATTATAGGTTTTGTTTCACTGACTTGTTACAGTCTTAAAATGTGCATTTAATATGGATCACCATCTTGGAGATTTTGGTCAGTATTAATAAATGAAGTAGGAACAAGAGTAGGCCATATCTCATTGAGCTTACTCTGCCAATCCACACAATATTAACAGATCCTCTGCTGCAACTCCACTTTGCTGCCCACTCCCCAAATCCATAGGTTCCCTGAGGGGCAAATAGTCTATCTGAACCTCTGGAGTGGATAATTCCAAAGGTTTACAACCTTCAGTGATGAAATTCTGTCTCATCTTGGTTCTAAATGATTGACCCCACATCCGGTGCACCATGTTTTCTATCTCAGACTCCCGAAGCAACTGTTTTATTCAGACCTGAGTTACAGCAGGAGACCTGTAGAAGGTGGAAATGCTTTTGTTTAAAGTTTATTTATTAATGTCACAAGGCTTACATTAACACTGTAGTGAAGTTACTGTGAAAATCCCTAGATGCCACACTCCAGCACCTTGTCCAGGTACACTGAGGGAGAATTTAGCATGTCAATGCATCTAAACATGTCTTTCAGATTGTGGGAGGAAACTCAGAGACATGGGGAGAACATGCAGACTCCACATAGCGGTACTCAAGCTTGGAATTGATCCCAGGTCCTTGGCACTGAGGCAGCTGTGCTAACCACTGTGGGATGTCTTCAAGCATTTCTGAAAACAGCAAGCAGCCCAGCCAACTCTCAGGAGTGACTGAAGTGAAGCTCCATTCAGGAAGGCACAGAACACATTTTTCAAGAACAGAGATGAAATGGAAACATTGGAGAGAACGCACAAACCCCTAAACACTTCATATACTCAACCCTTCAAGCACCACCCGCCTCACAAGGCACAGTCTGTAGCTGGTACATTGGCCTTCTCAAATCCCTCCAAGTGGAAGCAAGTCATCCCTGAATCCCAAGGGAGTGCCTAAGAACCACCAGCAATTTGTACAACTATACCAAACCATGCTCCCTTCCATATTCAAATTATTGGACACTACACATTCACATTTTTGTGAATTGTGCATATGGATCCCCAAGTATCCTTGAGCCTCCGGTGTTCTTGCTCTTCATTTAAAACATACTTAAAAATCATCTATGCGTTTGGGTCCAAAACACTCACCTGCATTGAGTGGGCAAAACTTTGGCAGATAAATATTAATTAAACTATCTATGTCTGTGATTTCATGCCCGACTGCATTGCTTAGCATTCCAATCTTCATTCCAACAACAAACTTGGATATATGACTAATTGTGCCAACTTATTAAAAGTGAATACTTGAAGTGCCAGCACAGGTCCTTCCTAATCACTTCCTTCCAATTCAAGTACATATCCATTTTTTCCTCTGTCTTTTACTGACTAACAAATCTCCCGATCTCTTAACCAGGTCAATAGTTGCCTTCAGCTCCATGAGCCTTTAGTTAACAGTCCTTGCCTATATAACCTATCAAATACCATCCGGAAGCTCATATAAATTACATCCATAGATGCTCCCATATCTTTAGTCAGTTCCTCAAAATAATTCAGTTATGTTCGACAAGCCTTCAGTTAGTCATTGAACAGAGCCAACATGGTTTTGCAATCAGCATAAATCTTCCCAAATGCTGTCACTTTGTCCTCAATGATAGATTTCTATATCTTCCCCACAACTGTGGTTTTTCACTCTCCTCAACTATTGGAGTTATGCAATGTTTCACTCTAAAAGGGAAAATTCCTGAATATAAAGTGTTTGGAAGATTATGGCAAAGCATGAGGACAAAAATGTTTTTTTAAAATAATCTTGACAGTATAGAGCACTGGCATAATATGAAGATAATTTAAATCTTTCACAAAGATGAACTTCCAATTATAATTGAAGAAATGGGCTCAAATTCTGCATGTCCAAAAAAGGTCATGCATCAATCATGAACTAAGAACAGAAGATATAGGAGCAGAAGTCCTCGTGGCTCAATGAACCTGCTCCACCATTCAATACGGTCTTGGTCTTCATTTTCCTCTGCCCTCCCCATATCCCTTAATTTCCAGAGAGATCAAACCTCTAAAAACTAAACCTTAAATATATTCAATGATGGAGCATTCACAATCCTCTCGGGAAAATTCCAAAGATTCATAACATTTTGAGTGAAGAAATTTCCCATCTCTGTTCCTTCATTGTCACTAGGTCAAAATCCTGGAGCATACCCTCCTTAATAGCACTATGGGTGTACTTACACCATACAGGCTGCAGTGATTCAAGAAGGCAGCTCACCACCATCTTAAGCGCAATTAGGGATGGGCAAATTAATGCTGGCTTAGCCAGCAATGCCAACATCCCATGAACAAATAAAGTCCCAAATGATCAGCCCCTTATCCTGAGACTGTACCCGCTAGACTCTCCAACTGACAAACAGTCTCTCTGCAACACTCCATCAAATCCCTTCAGATTCTTGCAGATTTCAAAGAGATCGCCTCCCATATTCTCTGGAGTTTAGAAGAATAAGCCCAATTTACTCAGTCTCTCATCATAGAACAATTCCCTCTTCCCAAGAACTAATTCAGTGAACCATTCACGGTATTACCTCCAAACCAAGTATATCCTTTCCTAAATGAGAAGTCAAAAACTGGACACACTACTCCAGATGCAGTCTCACCAAAACTGTACAACTGTAACAAGACAGCTTTATTCTTGTACTCTAATCTCCTTGTAATAAAGGTTAACATAGCATTTACCCGATTGTTTGCTGCACCTAAATGCTAACTTTTTGCTTTCCTCATACAAGCACACCCAAGTGTTTTTGTACATCAACACTGACAAGTTTCCCACACTTTAAGAAGTATTCTTACAAAGTGAGTAACTCCCTAAATTACACTCAATCTGCCATCATATTGTCCACTCACCCAATCTGTCTACATCTTTTTGTAACTGCTAGGTTCTCCCCACAGCTTACCTTTCTACCTACTTTGGTATCATTAGCAAACTTATATTTCCTGTTTCTTTATCCAAGTCATTAATGCAAACTGCAAATAGCTGAAGCCCCAGCACTTATCCTTGTGCACTCCACTATTCATTGCCTGTCAACTTGAAAAAGTTCAGTTCAGGCCCACTCTGTTTTCTAACTATTAATCAATCCTCTATCATTTAAATACATTACTCGAACTTATTTTGCCTTTTTTTTGAGTGGCATCTTAAATGGCTTTGGAAATCCAGTTATACCACATCTACTGGTTCCCCTTTATATACTAAGAATTTTTGAGGATGAAACTCAATAAATTTATTAAACAGAATATACCATTAATAAAACCACGTTGAATTGTTCCAATCATATTATGTTTTTCTAAGTGCATTGAGACATTTTTAATAATAGATACCCACATTTTCTCAATAACTGAGGTTAGTCTTACTGGTCTGTGGTTCACTGCTTTTGCTCTACCTCCTTTCCTAAGAAATAGTTTAACATTTACCAACTTCCAATCTAATGGGACCATTGCTGAATTCAAGGAAAGTTGGAAAATCACAGCTGGCACATCCATTATCTCTCCAGTAATCTCTTTTAAAGCCTGTCGTGCAAGGTAATCAGGTCCAGATTTGTCAGATTTTATTCACTTAAGTTTCTACAATGTTTTATCACTGCTTGTATTAATTTTCATAATTTCCTCACTTTTTAAACCCTAGGTTATCATCTATTTCTGGTAAGGAATTGGTATCTTCTACTGTGAAGACAGGCAAATTATTTGTTCAATGCATCTGCCATTTCCTCATTTCTGTGATAATTTCTCCTGTCTTTGCCTTTAAGAGACTAGGACATACAGACTGGAATGGCAGCCAGCCGCTGAAGCCTGTGTCTATTCCATTCCCCGCTGTCGCAGTGTTTGTACACTGCATTGCAGGCAAGCCGCCCAGTCTCATGACCTCTACCATAAAGAAAGACAACTTGGAGGAGGGGGTTAAAGGGTGGGTCAGTACATTTGCTGATGACACTAAGATTGGAGGAGTAGTGGATGAGGTGGAGGGCTGTTGTAGGCTGCAAAGAGATATTGATAGGATGCAGAGCTGGGCCGAAAAGTGGCAGATGGAGTTTAACCCTGATAAGTGCAAGGTGATTCATTTTGGTAGGACAAATTTGAATGCACGTTACAGGGTCAATGGCAGGGTTCTGAGGAATGTGGAGAAACAGAGAGATCTTGGGGTTCATATCCACAGATCTCTGAAAGTTGCCACTCAACTGGATAGAGCCCTGAAGGCGGCCTATAATGTGTTGGTGTTTATTAACAGGGGGTTTGAGTTTAAGAGCCGTGGGGTTTCAGCTGCAACTATACAGGACCTTGGTGAGACCACGTATAGAATATTGTGTGCAGTTCTGGTCACCTCACTATAAGAAGGATGTGGAAGCATTGGAGAGAGGGTAGGTCTTACGAGGAAAGGTTGAGGGAGCTAGGGCTTTTCTCTTTAGAGCGGAGGAGGATGAGAGGTAACTTAGAGGTTTATAAGATGATGAGGGGGATAGATAGAGTGGACGTTCAGAGACTATTTCCTCAGGTGGACGTAGCTGTTACTAGGGGGCATAACTATAAAGTTCATGGTGGGAGATATAGGAGGGATGTCCGAGGTATGTTCTTTGTTTGGAATGGACTGCCTGCTGTGATAGTGGAGTCGGACACTTTAGAAACTTTCAAGTGGTTATTGGATAGGCACATGGAGCACACTAGAATGATACGGAGTGGGATTGCTTGATCTTGGTTTTGGACAAAGCGCGGCACAACATTGAGGGCCGAAGGGCCTGTACTGTTCTATGTTTATTTTAGCTACTCTCTTCCTTTTTAATACACTTATAAAAGCTCTTATAATCTATTTTTACATTTCTGGCTGGTTTAATCTCATTCTATTTATTCCCTTTATATCAACTTACTGGTGGCCCTTTTCAAAATCACTCCTAATCCTCAGATTGGCTACTTTTTTTTTTGCAACATTGTAAGCTTCTCCTTCTAAACTAATAATATCCTTAACTTCTCAGCAGCTGTGTTCTTCTTTCTGAGTTTTTGCTCTTCAAAGAAATGTATTTTTGTTGAACAGTTTGAATTGTTTCTTTAAATATTTCTCACTGTTCATTTACCTCCATGTGTTTTAGACTAGTTACCAATTTATCTATATAATCAGCTTTAAGTTTAAGATTTTTGTTTGCAAATAGAGTATGCCACTTTTAAACTCAACATGAACCTATCGTTATAATGGTCACTATTTCCCTTCAGATTTTTTTAAACTTTGACATTAGTAATCAACTCTTCTTCATTACATTATATTAGATCCAAGATGATTTTATTCCTGGTCAGTTCCACAAACACACTGCTTCAAGAAACTGTCACAAAATCATTCTAACTCATCTTCTAGACCATTCTTGCCAACTTGATTGTCCCAGTCTAGATGAAGAATAAAGTCCCCCACAATTATTACATTTCCTTTGTTACAGGCTCCAAATCAATTCTTGCTTAATGCTCCTCCTGACTATTGTCAGGAGGCCTAAAGGAATAGGGCAGCATGGGCACAATGGTTAGCACTGCTGCCTCGCAGCACTAGGGACCCAGGTTTGATTCCCAGCTTGAATCACTGTGTATGGAGTTTGCACATTCTCCGTGTCTGCATGGGTTTTCTCTGGATCCTCCAGTCTCCTCCCACAGTCCGAAAGACATGCTGGTTAGGTGCATTGCCACGCTAAATTCTCCCTCAGCGTTCCCAATTAGGCACCGGAGTGTGGCGACTAAGGGATTTTCACTAACTTCATTGCAGTATTTATAAGCCTACTTGTGACTAATAAACTTCACTTCATTCCCCACCAGAGTTTTCTGACTCTTGCAATTCTTAATTTTACATCATGATCTGACTTCTGGAAACCATATTCTTTACAAGTGCAATTGCACCTCCTTGGCCATCTGTCTGTCTTTCCAAACTATAATGCATTCTGGAATATTAATTTCCCAATCTAGATCACCTTGTAACCATGCTTTTGTAATGGTAATTAGATCCAAATCATTTACCTCTATTTGTGACCAATTCGTCCACCTTATTGCAGATCTCCATAGTCCTAGTTGTACAATTTGTCAGGATGCTCTTTTAAAAACTCTTTATAAAAATGATTCATTAAACTGTAAATTGATAGTAGCAAACATCAAACAATGAAGAGCCAACCTGAAAAACTGTTTCTCTCTACACAAATGCCTCCAGATCCAAATATTCCCAGCATGTTCTGTTTTAGATATCCAACATCTGCAGCATTTTGCTTTTGTACAGAGGTAATATATGTCTACATCCTCACTTATTGTATTATCTAACCTGATCTTTCTCAATACCTCAAATCTGAAACCTGAACTTCTTCAGTCTCCGATAATTTTTTTTAAATTCAAAGCCTCAGGGCTCGCTTTCAATTTTGTTCCCACTCTATGTTTCTCAGCAAGAGCCTGATCTTTCGCCTCAGGAGTTACCACAATAATATCAGTTTTCCCCTTCCCAAGCAGAAACTCTTGAAAAGTTCCCCTGCCCCATACTATGTTCAGTATTGTAAGCAGTCTCAACACCAAGTTAAAGTTCAACAGATTTATTTGGTAGCACGAGCTTTTAGAGCATTGTTCCTTTATCAGGTGAATGCAGAGTTTGCTTCACAAACAGGGCATATATAGACACAAACTCAATTACAAGATAATGGTTGAAATGCAAGTTTTAACAGGTAAAAATGTCTTTACAGGTGAAGACAATGTGAGTGGAGAGAGGGTAAAGCACAGGTTAAAAAAAGGTGTGAATTGTCTCCAGCCAGGACAGTTAATGAGATTTTGCAAACCCAGGTAAGTCATGGGGATTACAGATAGTGTGACGTGAACCCAAGATCTCAGCTGAGGCCGTTCTCATGTGTGCGGAACTTGGCTATCAGTTTCTGCATTGTGTGGTGAAGGCCGCCTTGGAGAATGCTTACTCGAAGATCAGAGGCTGAATGCCCTAGACTGCTGAAGTGTTTCCTGACAGGAAGGAAGCACTCGTGCTTGGTGATTGTTCAACGGTGGCCATTCATCCATTGTCATAGCATCTGCATGGTCTTGCCAATGTACCATGCCTCGGGACATTATTTCCTGCAGCGTATCAGGTAGACAATATTGGCCAAGTCACAAGGGTATGTACCATATACCTGGTGGATGGTGTTCTCATGTGAGATGATGGCATCTGCATTGATGATCCAACATGTCTTGCAGAGGCTGCTGTGGCAAGGTTGTGTGGTATCGTGACCACTATTCTCTTGAAGACTGGGTAGTTTGCTGTGTACAATGGTCTGTTTGAGGTTGCACAGTTGTTTGAAGGCAAGTAGTGGTGTGGGGATGGCCTTGGCGAGATATTAGTCTTCAATGACATGTTGAAGGCTCCGGAGATATCGTAGCTTCTCCATTCCGGGGAAGTATTGGACGACAAAGGGTACTCTTGTCCGCCATGTCCTGTGTTTGTCTTCTGAGGTGATCGGTGCGGTTTTTCCACTGTGGCACATCAGAACTGTCGATCAATGAGTTCAGGGCCACATCCTGTTCTTAGATTCTGTAGGTGTCTATTGCAATCCTCCTCGTCTGAGCAGATCCTGTGTATACAGAGAATGCGTCCCTAGAGGATGGCTTCTTTAACGTGCTTAGGATGGAAGCTGGAGAAGGAGCATCATGAGGTTATCCACGGGCTTGCAGTACAGTGAAGTACACTCCTCGTCACAATGGATGTCACGGCATTCTACAACAGCATCCCCCACAACGGCATTGCTACAACTGCCTCAGTACTCAACACTGTTAACTGCCAAACTCCAGGTGCAATTTTACAACTCATTCACTTCATCCTGGACCACAATGTCTTCATCTTCAACAACCAGTTCTTCATCCAGACACACGGAACTGCCATGAGGACCAAATTCGCACCTCAATATGCAATATCTTCATGCACAGGTTCGAACAAGACTTCTTCACTGCACAGGACCTTCAACCGATGCTATACACTAGATACATTGATGACATTTTCTTCCTTTGGCCTCACGTCGATCACTGAAACAACGACGTGACATCAAGTTCCATCCCACCAAACTCACCATGGGCTACTCTCCAGAATCAGTTGCATTCTTGAACCCATGCATCCCAGCAAGGCCAGTCACCTCAGCACTCCACTGTAGGGCAAAGCCCATGGATAACTTCAAGATGCTCCACTTCTCCAGCTTCCACCTTAAACATGTTGAAGAAGCTATCCCCTACGGACAAGCCCTCTGTATACACAGGATCTGCTCAGATGAGATGTTGTTCGTCCATCGTCATCGATGAGAACCTCAATACCATGAGTCATTTTGAGGCTGGTTGCAGCATGTCCGAAGATGACTGATCCGTGCCCGAATTGGCCTGAAATGTCCTGGCACATACTGGACAGACTTGGTAATCACTGTAGTTGTTGCACTAGTGGCTCTGGACTTGCGCAGCTCACACTTAAGTTGTGCTTCAGCAATACACCTTGCTTCGTGAGCTTGACAGCCTTTGTGGATGAGGCAGTGGCAGGTAGGGCGGTTTTGTGCCAGCATTTCCGAGGTGGTCGAGTCTATGTCAAGTGACTTCAGGGAGGCTTTGAGTGTGTCTTTGAAATGTTTCTTCTGCCCTCTATGCAAGCGTCTTCCAGCAGAGAGTTCCCCAAAAAGGAGCTGCTCAGGTATGCACTTGTCTGACATAAGCTGCCCACCGGGTCTGTGCTCTCACCAACAGCGTGTGGACCGATGGTAGACTTACTCTAGAGAGAATTTCAGTGTCAGGTACTTTGTCTTGCCATTGGATGAGTAATATTCTGCGAAGACAAGTCATGTGGAAATGATTGAGCAGTCTTGCATGCCTTTGATACACAGTCCACATTTCACAGGTGGACAGGAGGGTAGTGAGTATCACGGCGCTGTAGACTTTCAGTTTTGTTGCTGGGCTGATTCCTTGATGTTCCCATACAGTGGAGCACAGTTTAACAAAAGCAGAACTTGCCTTTGCTATTTTACAGTTAACCTCTGCAGCAATAGTCACTGCTTGGGAGAGGGTGCTGCCAAGATAAGTTAACTGGTCCGCTGCCTGTAGTTTCTGCCCTTTGTGATTATGGGTTCTGTGTACAGTGCATGAGGAGCAGGCTGGTGCATGACTTTGGTCTTTTTAAATGTTGATGGTGAATCCAAAGTTGTCACAAGCTGTGGAAAATTTGTCCACACTGACTTGCGTCTCTGGCTCTGAGCCAGCATACAGGGCACAGTCATTGGCAAAGAGGAAATCTCTCAGAACAGTCTCTTCCACTTTGGTAATAGCTTGAAGTCTCCTCAGGTTGAAAAGCTTCCCATCCACTCTGCACTTGAGGCTGATTCCAGCAACACTGTCCTGGAAGGCATCATTCAGCATCATGCTGAACAGTGTGGGTGCAAGCACACAGCCCTGTTTGATGCCATTGGTGACTGGGAATGCGTCAGAGGATTCTCCACCATCCAGTACTCTGGCCATCATGGAACTGTCGTACCATCTGAATGAATTTGGGGGGGGGCAGCCGAACTTTGACATGATCGTCCACAGGCCTCATTGGCTTAGTGTCGAAGGCTTTCGCGAGGTCAAAAAAGGTTGTGTAAAGCTCATGATTCTGCTCCTGACACTTCTCCTGAAGTTGACGGACAGCAAAAATCATGTCAGTAGTCCCATGACCTTTGCGGAAGCCACACTGTGACTCTGGAAGCAGGCCCAGCTCCAGATGAGTGACCAGACAATTTAGCAGGACGTGAGGGTTTTTTTTGTAATGGCAAGCAGGGAGATTCCTCAGTGGTTGTCGCATACTTGCCAATTGCCCTTCCTCTCGTAGAGGTGTACGATGGAAACATCTTTAGGTTCCTGAGGAATGGATCCTCAGATGAGGAGGATTGCAATAGACACTGAAAGTGCCCTCGTGAGAACAGGATATGGCGCTCAACTTATCAATCGACAGTTCTGACACGCCACAGTGAAAAACCGCACCAACCTCCTCAGAAGACAAACATGGGACACGGCAGACAGAGTACCCTTTATTGTCCAGTACTTCCTCAGAGCAGAGAAGCTACAACACCTTCTCCTGAGCCTTCAACATGTCATCGGTGAAGACGAACATCTCGCCAAGGCCATCCCCACACTTCCACTACTTGCCTTCAAACAACCACACAACCTCAAACAGACTATTGAACGCAGCAAACTACCCAGCCTTCAGAACCATGACATCACACAACGCTGCCACAGCACCCTCTGCATGGCGTGCCGGATCATCGACATGGACACCATCATCTCATATGAGAACACCATCCACCAGATACATGGTACACACTCTTGTGATTCGGCCAACATCGTCTACCTGACATGCTACAGGAAAGAACATCCCGAGGCATGGTACACTGGGGAGACCACGCAGACGCTACAACAACGGATGAATGGACACCGTTCAACAATCACCAGGCAGGAGTGTTCCCTTCCTGTCAGGCGTTCAGCCTCTGATGTTCAGGTAAGCGTTCTCCAAGGCAGCCTTCACGATACATGACAATGCAAAATCGCTGAGCAGAAACTGATAGCCAAGTTCTGCACACATGACGACAGCCTCAACTGGGATCTTGGGTTCATGTCACACTCTCTGTAACCCCCATGACTTGCCTGGGTTTGCAAAATCTCATTAGCTGTCCTGGCTTGAGACAATTCACCCCTCTAATCTGTGCTTAACCCTCTCTCCATTCACATTGTCAGCATCTGTAAACACGTGATTCCCTGTTAAGTCTTGCATTCCAATCATTATCTTGTAACTGAGTTTGTGTCTATATATGTCCTGTTTGTGAATTGAACTCTTCACTCATCTGATTAAGGAGCAACACTCCAAAAGCTCTTGCTACAAAATAAACAGTTGGACTTTAACTTGCTGTTGAGAAAGTACTTATTGTGCCTACCCCAGTCCAACACCGGCAAATCCACATCATGTTCAATACTGGTCGCTGCATTACAAGGAAGATGCCATTACACAAGAGACAGTATGGAGGACATTTACGAGGATGTCACCCAAACTGAAAAATATTATGAAGAATTGGATACATGGGGATTGCTTTCAATTAAACAGAAGGGCTATGATGGGATGATTTAACTGAGGTGCAAAAAAAAAATTATAAAAGGGGCCCAGTACAGTGGATAGGAAGAACCTATCTGGCTTCGCCAAAAGGTCAATAAACGAGGGAGCACAAATTTTAAATAATGGCTATGAAGATTAGAAAAGAATGGAGGAAAACTATTTCCACTCAGATGAGGATGATCTGGAACTCAATGAAAGGGTGACAGAAGCAGAAACCCTTATGGCATTTATAAAGCGTGCAAGTGAAGTGTCACAACTTCCAAGCTGCAGACTAAGGATTGAAAAGTGAGGTTAGTCTGCAAAAAGATTTATGCTGCCAGTAAGATTGGCTAAATGATCCCTTTCTATGCTGCAAATTCTAGGATTTGCTTAGAACTGCTGCCAATAGATAGCACAATGGAAAGGGCTGCTCATTAACCATTTAGTCATTCCATTGAATTCATTTAATTTTGTGCCTCAAATTAACACAATGCACTGAAGAATCCAAAGTTTACCCTCAAAAGTCTTGAGCAGAAAAAATCATTAAGGGTTTTCAATATGCACTGGACATGGGTGAGAATTGATAGTAGGGCAATTAGGAATAGACAGCAATGTTCAAACCTCAAATTAACTGAAAAAGTGTGAGATGCATAGTAGAATAAATACATGACTAAAACACAACATCAGATACTGAAAAATCAAACAAACATAAAACAAACAAAATGCTCAGATCAAGGACTCATCATGCTATCACAAGTCCTGTTTCAGGTATGGAGCTTTTTCTCAAAGAGTAACATATTTCAGATGAACAGTATTTAAAGAAGAAACAAAGGAAGGAGCAACAGCACTCAGGGATCAAAAAAAACTGGTCCACACCGAAGGACGGCTGACAACTACTTTGTACCAGCCCATTACTCACTCTAACAAGTATGTAAAACAACTTCAGCCAAAACACAACAGTTTTGCTGCTGGATTTACTCTACTGTGGAACAAGCTCCCAGAAAGTAACCAAGAACAAAAAACTTGCATTTATACAAGGCCTTTCACGACTTCTGGACGTCGCAAACATAATATAAATTGAAAGAATACTTTTCATTGTATGTTAATGCAATAATAATACATCAAATCAAAGTAGTCAATGTTTTAACGCAGGCTGAACTGGGCACACTGTAGGTCCCTCATATCGCAATGAGATAATGTTCAAATCATCTTGCTTCGAAAGCACCAGGTCCAGGCGGTTGTTGGCTGAAACGGGAGCTAACAAGTGGTACTACTAAAGCGAGTTTCCCCTTTTTTCCCCAGACTACAAGCAATGGTGAGAGAGTGGGGTCCAGACCGCACTCCCCACCCGCTGTGGAGCGGGCACCATACCACCTCCTTCCCTGGAGAAGTGGGGGCGGAGGCAGCAACCTCACAGCCGCCGGGCATGTTCCAAAAGGCAGAGAATTAAAAGGCGCCTCCGGCCTCGCTCTGGGCTAGAGGGGACGAGAGTGCTGCTGCAGATCTCAAAGTAGTCATGATGTGGGTATGCCGGCGTTGGACTGGCGTAAACACAGTTTAGAATCTGTAAACTGTCTGTGCTTTATATGCTCTGTCTGAGGCCAGAACTCTCCATTCACCTGACGAAGGGACTAACCCCGAAAGCTTGTGAGTATATTATCAAATAAATAGGTTGGACTAAAACCTGGTGTTGTCAGACTTTTTACTGCAGATCTCAAAGACAGCGCACTGAAAGAACCACTGCTCCCAGCACAAAACACGCCGCGACCTCTCTCTTACCTCCGGGGCCATGGTTTCTATGGTTACTGATCGGCCCGGAGCTTCCCCCACCCCCAGGAAGAGTCATGATTTACCAATAAACTGTAGAGAGGGAGGAGAGAAGATAAATTATAATTTTTAAAAAACCCATATTTCAACAAATATTTCACATGGACTACTTATTTAACTGATAATGATGATGTTGTGTTCTAATTAATTTTGAATGCTGTTGTTAAACGTGGTATGTCGAAACATCATCTTTGCAGAATCAGTCACCCCCCGCCCTTAGTGGGAGAGTCCAATCCTTAGCGCCACGCAAGCGTTTCCTAGTTGGGCCGTCACGGGCTGGCGCAGCCGCAGTGCGTGTGGAGGGTTGTAATGAGTTGCGCCGGTTGTTGCTCTACTCCGAGTTCAGTAAGTGCGTGTGGGTGCGCTGAGAGACGGGAGAGGAGTTGTCAGAGTTTACTCGTTTCCCCCTCCCATGGCCGCAGGATAACTTTCCAGTGAACGTTCCCGGGTTTCAGCTATCCGTGGCTCGGTTGATCCGAATCACAAAAGTTCTTGGAGTTGAGGTCCCATTCCAGGGCTTCAGCACTAAAGTCAAGGCAAGACTTGAGGGAATCTTTCAAATGAGTTGCTAAACTCAGGCCCCACCTGCCTATTCGGGACAGGTGTAAAACATTCTGTGGCACCATTATTTCAACGAAGGGCAAGGGAAATATCCCTTGTGCCCTGATCAATATTTATTTAACCTCCATCAGATCTGCTAAGGTTATGAGGCATTTTCTATATTTACCACAAAACAACAGGTCATCTGGTCTTTTCCAGGTGTCTGTTTCTGTGGGAGCTTATGGTATGCAAAGTGGCTATTGTGTGCCCTGTATTGCAACACTTCAGAACTACTTAACGTGATTTGAGACATCTGGTGGTTGTGAAAAGTGCCATATAAATGCAAATCTGTCATTTTCTTTATCGAAAACTTATGTGACGTTTCCTAAGCACTGGTCGTTATCGAAGACTGGTTCTGCCCTAACAAATCAGTTTATGTTGACACTTGACCAAACACTTCGACTCTGTGATACTTCTTGAAGTATTTCATCATCACTACAAAAGTGATATGAACTATCTGTACTTTCCCTGCATCTGATTTAAAGGAGCTGTATTTAAATCAGATACCTCTTTATTGTTTACATGCTTTTAAAACCTTATTTTTGTCATGTCCAAACGCCTCTCATTTTAGAGGCTTCCAGTTTTTTTTTACCCACTATGTTTAATGATAGTTGGTCCTGAGCAGTTTAAGTGGTGTCCTTCTCCTTCCTTTACGTTCTGCTATTCTGGTTGCTTAAGCTTTATCGGTTAACATTACAAGTGACAATAATGCTGGGTAAATAATGTTTTACAAATAAACTGGAAGACCTGTTTGAAGAATTAATCTTTTGTTCTGAGGTATTTGTCCTTTGCTGTAAAAATATCCATTTGAAGTGTTGAACTGCTGTATTATGAGAAACTGAGATGAATTGTAAAATTAGGCATTGGTGAAATATAATAGTTTGCAGGTTGCTAATAGGGATTCTAGACGTGAATGTTTCATTTTGTCTTAAATCACTTGGATTAGTGTGTTGTTCAGAATTTTAGAGTGCATTCAAAATGTGGAAAAGTTGTTACTTGGTTATTCATGTGAAATCTCCCAGCTTTGATGACCAATCCTAAATAAGAATTATAGGCTGTAGTTGACATTCATTCTAACAAGCTGCATCTTTTGGAACTGTTGTAAAGTATTGTTTGTGTAATTTTGCTTTTGCTTCTTAAAAAAAGTCTGCTTTATAAAATCATTTCAAGTAGTCAGGGGCATCATTTCCTGATTTCAAAACTTCTCCTCAATTTGCAAATTACAAAAAAAAATTTGGCAATTGTTTCGAGTTTCCCTTTAGGATTTGGGCAGTTTGGCATTTACAATCTGCCATGTCATAATGATGGAAAGAATGCAACAGAAATACTGAGACTAACTGACACATCTCAAATATAACTGAGATTGGTGGGTTAGGAAAGCTCTTGCAGGTGAGTCTCCTGCTAAACACAGATGGGTTGGTTGGTCTGAAAACCTTCCTTAACATCACAAAAGTAATGCAGATAGAGAATGTATTTTAGCCTGGCTTAATTTATTTAACTAACACAGTCCTACTTATTTTATTTCTTTATTCTTTCGTGGGATCTGAATGTTGCTGGCAAGGCCAGCATTTGTTACCCATCCCTAATTGCCTTTGAACTGAATGGCTTGCTAGCCCATTACAGAGCATAGTTCAATGTCAACCACATTGCTGTGGTTTTGAATTTACATGTAGGCCAGACCAGGTAAGGAAGGCAGATTTCCTTCCCTGAAGGCATTAATGAACCAGGTGGGCTTTTACAACAATTGATGATAAAGTTTCATGGTCACCATTATTGAGACTAGCTTTATATTCCAGATTTATTGATTTAAATTTCACTGACTGCTGTGGTGAGATTTGCATCCCTGTTCCCACCTTATTAACCTTGGTCTCCGGATTACTAGTGACCTTCCTACTTTGCCACTGCCTCCCTCTAAACAACCACACCTGACTGACATTTAAGTAGTTATAAGCTATTTTCTTTATTATTTTTGTAGGTCTGTTCTAAGTGCTAGCTATTCTTGGGTCAAGAAAACCTTTTTGACATCTGTCCTAAATTTGCCCTTACCTGGCTTGAATGAATATCTCCCTGTCCTGTGCTTATCCTTTTGGTTCCCTTCAAAGTCATGCTCTAATCTTATAGTCTCTAAAACTTGTATGCTTCTGTAAGAGCATAAGAATTACTATGGATTATCTCCATGCTAGGAACTGTACTAATCTATAATTTACATAAATAAGCTCAGCTCAGTACAAAATGGCTAAATTTGTAGGTGACAGATGGCCTCTTTTGCAGTCATCTCTGTTCAAGGTTTCATTATTAGAATAAAGAACAAAGAAAATTACAGCACAGAGATAGGCCCTTCGGCCCTCCAACCCTGTACCGACTATGCCGCCCGACTGAACTAAAACTGAACTACCCTTCCTAGGACCATATCCCTCTATTCCCATCCTATTCATGTATTTGTCCAGATGCCCCTTAAAATTCACTATAGTGAATTCCACTTCCTGCCCTGGCAGCGAGTTCCAGGCACCCACCGCCCTCTGTGTAAAAACAAACTTGTCTTGTACATCTCCTTTAAACCTTGCCCATTGCACCTTAAACTTATGTCTCTTATTAATTGACTCTTCCACCCTGGGATAAAGCTTCTGACTATCCACTCCGTCCATGCCCCTCATAATCTTGTAGACTTCTATCAGGTTATCCCTCGACCTCCGTCGTTCCAGTGAGAATAAACCAAGTTTCTCCAATATCTCCTCATAGCTAAAGCCCTTCATGCCAGGCAACATCCTGGTAAATCTTTTCTGTACCCTCTCCAGAGCCTCCAAATCCTTCTGGTAGTGTAGCGACCAGCATTGAACACTATATTCCAAATGCGGCCTAACTAAGGTTTTATAAAGCTGCAACATGACTTCCAATTTTTAAACTCAGTGCTCCGGCCAATGAAAGCAAACATGTCCTATGCCACCTTGACTACCTTCTCCTCCTGCATGGCCACTTTCAGTAACCTGTGTACTTATACACCCAGATCCTTCTGCCTATCAATACTCTTAAGGGTTCTGCCATTTACTGTATATTTCCTATTTATATTAGACCTTCCAAAATGCATTACCTCACATTTCTCAGGATTAAACTCCAGCTGCCATCTCTTCGCCCAAGCCTCCAACCGATCTATATCCTGCTGTATCCTCTGATGGTCCTCATCGCTATCTGTAAATCCAACAGTCATCATGTCGTCTGCAAACTTAGTAATCAAACCAGTTACATTTTCCTTCAAGTCATTTATATATATTACAAAGTGTACAGACATAGCCATGCTAAGTGGTATCGCCTGTCCTTTATTACAGAATGTAGATGTAGTAGTTTAAACCTGTAATACATTTCACCTGTACCTATTCTGTCCATTTACAGGTTGAGGAGGCCCATTCTAGAAGCCCAACTCACTTTTTCCCTGACACAAACTCAATGACCAGTTTGTTATCCTGTGCACAACAAATTCTTGCTATTATCATCAGATTTAATCACTGCATTCTGAGTTTGGGTCATGGAATCATGGAAGAATCATAGAAACCCTACAGTGCAGAAAGAGGCCATTTGGCCCATCAAGCCTGCAACGGCAACTATCAATTCGCCCAGGTCCTATCCCCATACCTCACCTTGATAATCTCCCTGACACTAAGGGCAATTTAGCATAACCAATCAACCTACCCGGCACATCTTTGGGTCACTGATGTAAATTAGAAATATCAGAGGTCCTAGAACAGAACACTAAAATAATCCAGAGTCTTTTCTTTGTTCTGATCATTCCCTTAAGAAGTACCTCTTACTTTTTTCCTTTCCAACAGTTTATCTATTTCTAGATTTTACCTTAAATTTCCATTGTTCTGAGATTATGCAGCAGTCTTTCATGAGTAACTTTGTCGAAGCCTTTTCTGAGATCCAAACAGGGCACAGTTCATTTTGTATATTACCACCTGAAAAAAAGAGAATAAAAATAAAGCAAAATCTTCCCCTTCAGAAGTCACGTTGGCTACTGTGTGCCAAGTTGATATTGTACAAACAATCCTTAAATCTGAAATATTGAGTTTTGCAGATATAAAAAACTGTTTCTAAGTAGGAACATGACAATTTCTGAATTAGGATCTGAAGTAGGATTCAAATTGTAGCCTTTGTAATGGTCAGTACTAAGTGCAGATATGTCAACTGACTTGCTAAATAAGCTGCTTTGCTTTTTTTATTGGAGATGGTAACTGATTCAGAAGAGATTGCTGGGATCTACAGAGAAATCAGCAAATTCCCAAACCCACTGAAAAGCTGGATTGGACCACAGGTTACTTTGAAGCGCGGGGAGAAATACCGCACCATCTACTCAGGTATAACAATGATTGTCCGATCCTAAAAGAGGAAGCGTCTAGGTATATATGTTGACCGGATTGTACCTTCTGTAATTATGGTATCATCCCTACTCTCAGAAATAAGTCTTGCAAGTCATAAAATGCTTCTATTGTTTTTAGACAGATTCTGTTGAGTAACAACAATGGGAAGCTGAGTGCTAATAGCATTGAACTATAATACAGCAGAATGGTTATGATACTAGATAATATTGTAACATGCCATGTTGTAAAGTTAGAGTTAATGGACCTAATAGTTTATCGACTAGCCTCGGAAGACTAACCGTGAAAAATGCTGAATTAAAAACCTGTGTGATCATCATTGTCCTTAAGACATGGAATCAGACATCCTTGCTCTGAGTTATATGTATTTCCATTTCCACATTTTATAATTGCCTCCTACTGTACTGGAACTAAGAATGGGCCTTTCCCATGTCACCTCTATCCCAACAAGAATTTTTTAAAAGTCTTCTCTATTATTAACATATGGAAAACGTACGATTGGAGCATCCACAACTCATTATAATAATTGTTTAAGCTTTGAATTTTCAAACTAAATGTTTGCATTTGAAAAGAAAATAAAGCAACTGAATTATCTTATGTGCCCTAACTAATGTATCTTGATCACATCTAGTTTCTTTATTTGCCACCGAGATACGCTTATTTTGCGCTTGTATGGAGATCTTATAAATACAGTAATAGTTATCTGGGTTTTGTGTTAGTATGTGGTTACTTACAGACATTGTTATCAATTTCTTCAGATTTTGAAGTTAAGTGAAATGGGAATAATGCATTCAAAAACATTTATTATCTCAGACGGACTCCTGTAAAGGGTTCTTTTGTAGTAAGATAAAACCTTAGTTAGTAATATCAAAGAAAATTAAAGGGCATTGAATGAAAAGAAAATAAGTGTGGTGCAGTTTTACTACCACAAAGCAATGCCAGTGCATTTCATAACGATTTGGTCTCAGTTTTGAATTTAATACAAAATGGTTAGTCTTGTTACCAAAAAACCCTGTTTTACTTCATTGTGATACCCAACAGTTTCCAAGGTGGTGTAAGAATAGAAAATACTAGAAAAAGTCTACAGGTCAGGAATCATCTGTGAAAGAGAAATAGAGTTTATGTGTCTTCAGAAGTGTATAAAGTTAAGAGGTTCAATGGTTTCAAGAAAGAAGCGAGGCAGGGCAATGTGGAACAAGGATAAGTTAAAGAAAAGGCCTGTGGTGGGGTGGAAGGCAGAAATGATTATATGACAAAAGGACATGCTGATAGGAGGTTTTAATGGAAATAGCAGCATCATTACCATGAGTTGCTCTCTGGAATGATGAGGCTAGTGGTTATAATCAGAAATTGTTGAACTCGTGAAGTGCAATAGCAAAGACGTCAACTTCATCCTCTTTGCTGTTGTCTCAATGAACTTCGAGCTATGTGACTCTAATTCTTCTTCCACATTTTTGCCACTGCGTTCACTTCTTTGGCCAGTACACCTCCTTCCTGCACAGTAAGTTACTTTTCCCTCCTCCAGAATTTTTGTTCCAATTGGGTTCCTTCCTCTGATTTTCTTTTAGATCTTTTCACTGCTCTTGCAAGTTTTTCTGCTCCGCTCACTCACACACACGTAATTCCCACTGAGTTTGCAGCATTTCATTCTGTCAGGTCATTGTCACTAAACTTGCAGATAAGGGTGGGGGTGTTATTTGGCAAACCAACTGCTGCCTCCTTGTCGACTATAATCACTGAACATCAATCCATAATTTCACAGCCTATCACAGATCTCATCTCTTGCAGAGGGTCCCTGGACAGCCTCCAATTTCATAGATCCTGCATAGTGCACTTCCATAAGCCCTGGTAAAGTTTAAAGGCTGACATTAACACTGCAATTAAGTTACTGCGAAAATCCCACTGTCACCACACACCGGCACCTGTTTGGGTATGCTGAGGGAGAATCTAGCACGACCAATGCACCTAACCAGTTTGTCTTTCAGACTGAGAGAGAAAACCGGAGCACTCGAAGGGAATCCACGTAAGTACGGGGAGAATGTGCACGTTCCACACAGGTGGTGACCCAAGCCAGGAATCAAACCCAAGTCCCTGGCACCGTGAGGCAGCAATGCTAACCACTGTGCTACCATGCCGGCTGATCATTTCAGCCTGTTCTAATCTCGTAAAACTGAATTTTCCAGTTCAACCCTATTTTTGCTCACATTGTCCAGTTTTATTCCACTTGCATCCACAACTCTTCCGATGTTTTCCTACACTTCACCTGTTTCCAGTTTCCTCGCCTTAACCATCTCCTTTTCACCATGGATGTACGACCTCTGAGTTTAACACTACCCATGATGGGCCCTCTACTCCTTCTTTGAATGCAAAACAAGTTCCCATCCTCCAACTCAATTACCTTATTTTCACATTGAATAACTTCTTCTTTGTCTCTGCTTAATTACTTCAAAATAAAAGGTACTACTGTGGTAACCCTTACAGATCCCAGCTGTGCATATTTTTTGGTGGGATGTGTGGAATATTCTTTGCTACAGGCCTACATGGATCATCTCCCTTCTCTTTTACCAGCTCTTTCATGACTGTATCAATGTTATTTTCCCTCTCGCCGTGAACAATAAAATGTCATCAGTTTTGCTTTCAATTTTCACTATCTCTCACCATCACGTGGTACATTTCTGATTCCTTCCTTCTTTCCTCAATTTCTCCATGTCTGATCCAAGGGATAAGTTATTGACCAACGTCCAATATAAGCTGATTCCCACAATTACCTTGACGACACCTTCTCCCACTCTATCCCCTTCCCACAGCACCTTGTGTAAGTGCATCTGAGGCCTCAAACACTATTTCCAGGTGAAACAATGATTTACTTGCACTTCTTTCAATTTAATATTCTCTAATCACTCTTCAATGTATTCCTCTTTACACTGGGGTGGCCAAGCAGAGTTTGAGTAACTGTTTTGCAGAGCACCTTTGTTTAGTCCACAAGTTTGCCTCAGAATTTCTGGTGGCCTGCTAATTTAATTCTCCACACCACTCTTTCTGACCATAACCTCATATTCTGTTCCAATGTAACTCAAAGGAAGCTTGAAGATCTGCATCTCATCTTTCAGTCAGGCACTGTGCAACATTCTGCATTCACCATGGAGTTTAACAATTCCAGATCAGAATCACTTTTTGTACAGTTCCTAATGAGTCTGCTGTTCCCACGTACATCTCCTAGAGACCCAGCTTTTTTTTTAGTATATTTGTCCCATTACCATCCATTTTGCTTTGCACCATCATCTTTTTGTTGTTTAATCTTTCCTGCCTTCCATCCTACAGCCAACTTTCATCTTTGTTCTTTCCCCATTCCCCCGTTTCTCGACACCTGTACTTTTCCACTTATGATAGAAGGTCATTGATGTAAAATGGTGAATTTCTTTTTCTCTCCTCAGATGCAACATGACCCAATTACTTCTGGCATTTTCTGTTTATATTTCAAAATTCCAGCTTCCACTGTATGTTCTCATGTCCAGGATGGTTTTTTATTTACCATTTTTTACCAATTCCTTCAGTCAATTTGAATTGAAATGTTGACAAAAACTGTATGTGGAAGAGTATGAAGTAGTAACTGAATTTAGCAAACAGGTAGCCTTTGACTAGAAGATAGTGGAAGCAAGTTGCAAATGCTGTCTTAAGTCAATGTTTCAGAATAATGGGGAAGTAATTTCTCTGCCCTCTGTGTAAAACTAAACCATAAGCATATTTTTGTTATTGGGAACTGGATATAGCATGTAATAAGATTTGCACAAAAGAATGGGAGAATGGGAAAATGGTAGCGGGAGAGAAGTAGTGTTAGTGATTAAAAATTCACAGGTTTTAAGTTGGTCCACCTCGTGTCCAACGAGGGGCGTACAGGCGATGGGTTGTACTAGGGCTGCTCTTGGTTGTTTGAGATTGGCCTAGTGCTTCATGTCATTAGTGTGTGCCTAAACTGGACAAGATACTGGGCAAGACGACAGCTCAGTGACTATCGCTGATTGCTGTGCAGACACATGGATTTGGGCCAGTGTCTGTGGGAGTTTGCGCGTTCTCCCCGTTCTCTTGCGTGGGTTTTCTCCGGGTGCTCCGGTTTCCTCCCACACCCGAAAGATGTGCTGTTAGGCTGATTGGCAGGAATAAATTGTCCCTAAATCAGTTTCCCTCAATCTGGATGGCCATAAAACGTTAGATAGGGGTCATGGGTAGAGAGGTGGACTGGTGGTGTTGAGATGGCGGTGCGGGCTCGTTGGGCCGAAGGGCCTGTTTCCCGGGCTGATTTTGTTCTTTTGTTCTTTTTTTGTTCTTTTAAAAATGAATATAACTAATTATATTCAAGACTAGGCATTCGTGAGGAATTAAGAAATAGAAAAAGATTTAAGACTATTGTGTAAATTGTGTTTAGGCCTCCTTACTACAGATGTGAAATGATAGGATGCATAGATTAGGCAAGCATGCAGTAAAAGCAGAATGGTTTTAATGAGGGATTTTAACTTTCCTATACACTGGGAAAAGCAGACCAGCACATGTCAGAAATATAGTGCATTTCTTGAATGTGTCTGGAACAACTTCCTGCAACAATATGTCCTGGAAACAACAAGGGGACATGTCAGATTAGATTCAGCAATGAGGCAGATTCAGTTAACAGTCTAATGGTATGCAAACATTTACTGAATTGTAGTTGTCAAATGATCAAATTCAATGTGGCATTTGAAAAGTTCAAATGAAAAACAGCTGCTATGATTCTAGGCTTAGATAAAGCAGACTTCAATACATTGAGGGAAATATTTTTAATGGGTAAAATGACAGAGCATAAGCAAGAGGTGTTCGAAAGAGGTGACTAAAGTAGTGGAAGGGAAATGTCTGTGGGTATTACATAATATGTAATGTGTGAACTTAATATCTCTCATAACAAACTGTTACTTAAAGTGGAAACTCATGTAATTTAGGACCTGGTAAGCAAATTGGCTGAATGGCAGGAAACAGGGTAGGGATAACAGCCCGGTGCTCTTAATTGGTGCAATGTGACTATGCCGTCCATAAGGATCTGAAATGGATTTCAATTATACACCATATTTATTAACTATTTCAATAATGGGATAGAAAGCCTCATATCCAAATTTGCC